>NW_027516379.1:0-747870 GCF_048772815.1 Callospermophilus lateralis | reverse complement strand
GATCAAACCCAGTGCCTCACATGTGCGAGATAAACACTCTGCCACTGAGCCACAACCCCAACCCATGCACTTGTTTCTGAACATCCTAATCTTGAATGTCCAGCTCCCAAAAGGAGCAAAAACTAAAGAGAGAAAAAGGGAACTGGTCCATTGAGCACCTTGGAAATGACTCCAGCCTGAGCCTGATGTGCTTGAAACAGTTGGGGGAGAGGTGCAACAATGGCTTCCTACTTTATGTCTGTGCCTTCATGATCATAATGAGTAATCAGTGATCGTAGCACAACATAGGATACTATTTGCTCACTCTGGTTCTCCCTAACTGTATGGAAACGTTACAAGAGCGTATGTATGACTACTTGCTACTGGGCTGGGGATAGAAAATGAATAGCCACTCCTAAGCTAAGACTGCAGTTGACCAAAATTGTCCACCATTTACTGTTCAGATCTTCTGTGGAAGTTGGAAACTGTGTTAGTCAGCTTTTCATTGCTGTGACCAAAGTACCTGGCAAGCACAAACTAGAGGAGGAAAAGTTTATTTTGGCTCACAGTTTCAGACCATGGTTGGCCAACGTCATTGCTCTGGGCCAGAGGTGAGGCTGACTATCTTGGTGGGAGGGCATGGCAAAGGAAAACTACTCAGATCATTTGGCAGTCAGGAAAGAGTGGGGAGAAAGGGCTTTGAGAAGTTAAACCCTTCCAGGACATGCCCCCAGTGATCTGTTTCCTCAAACTAGATCCCACCTCCGAGCAAATTAATCAATGGATTAATTCACTAATGAAATCAGAATCCTCATCCTTAAAAGCCCCACCTCTGAATTTTGCTGCATTGGGGACCATGCTTTTAATACTTGACCTTTTGAGGGGACATTCATATCCAAACCCTGACAGAAGCCTTCAGTAGTCTTCAAAGTTCCAAAATAATTGCATCTGACACATTCTGCCAGTGTCTGTATTGGGAGACCTACTGTGTCTTCTATTCTGCTTGTTTCCCCAAATCCTCTCCTGTGATGTTCTAAGTGGTTTCTATAATTTTTGCTTAATCCCAATTTTTATTTCCACTTAACTATGAAAATGATGTTTCAAAAATACAAATTGAAGGGGCTAGGGATATAGATAAAGTAGATAAAAGTGCATGCCTTGCAATGCACAAGGCCCGGCACCATACACACAAACAAAAACTGATTTCTAGCCTCTTATATACATACCTGTAATCCTAATAGTTCTTGAGGCTGAGGCAGGAGGATTATGAATTCAGAGCCATCCTCAGCAACTTAATGAGGCTCTATCTCAAAATATAAAAAGGGCTGGGATGTGGCTCAGTGATTAAGCACCCCTGTGTTCAATCCTAGCAATCAGAGAAATGCAAATCAAAACTACTCTAAGATATCATCTCACTCCAGTCAGAATGGCAGCTACTATGAAGACAAACAGCAATAAGTGTTGGCAAGGATGTGATGAGTCCCACTCATACATTGCTGATGAGGCTGCAAATTGGTACAGCCAATTTGGAAAGCTGTATAGAGATTCCTTGGAAAAGTGGGAATGGAACCACCATTTGATCCAGCTATTCCTCTCCTCAGACTATACCCAAAGGACTTAAAAGCAGCATTCTACAGGAACACAGCCACATCAATGTTCATAGCAGCACAATTCACAATAGTTATACTGCGGAGCCAACCTAGATATCCTTCAGTGGATGAATGGATAAAAAAAAATGTGACATATATACACAATGGAATTACTCAGCATTAAAAAAGAACAAAATCATTGTATTTGCAGGTAAATGAATGGCATTGGAGAAGATAATGCTAAATGAAGTCAGCCAATCCCCCAAAAAACAAATGCTGAATGTTTTCTCTGATATAAGGAGGTTGACTCATAATGGGGTAGGGAGGGAGAGCATGGGATAGATGAATTCTAGATAGGGAAGAGGGGTGGAAAGAAAAGGGAGGGGACAGGGGATTAGCAAGGATGGCAGAATGTGATGGACATCATTATACAAAGTACAAGTATGAAGACTTGAATTGGGTGTCAGCATACTTTATATACAAACAGAGATACAAAAATTGTGGTATATATGTGTATTAAGAATTGTAATGCAAAAAAAACAAAACCCCAAAACAAAAACAACAAAGTACATATATAAAGGCATAAAAAATAATTAGCATGATGAGTTACTCTATAAATAATGTAATAATTTGTGCCAAAAAATTAAATAATGGTTTCTATGGAAATAAAAATAAATTATCTCTAGATTACTCAAAAACAAAAACAAACCCAAACAAACAAAAGACCTTTTAATAGCATTCTGTTGTTTTTAGTATATCCTCTTATACTTGAGGTGTCTGTTATAATTTAGACATGAGGTGTCCTCCAAAAGCTCATGTGTGAGACAATGCAAGAAAGTTTAGAGGTGAAATGATTGGGTTATGAGAGCCTTAACCTAGTAAGTGCATTAATCCACTGATATGGATTAACTGAGTACTAACTGTAGGCAGATAGTGTGTGGCTGGAGGAAGAAGGCCGCTGGGGGCTTGTCTATATTATTTTGTCTCTGGTGAGAGCAACTCTTCTCTCTTCCTGTCTCCTGTTCCCTCCCCCTTCCTTCTTGGTAGCTTTGTTATGAGCTGCTTTCCTCCATCACATTCTACCAGGAAGTTCTGCCTTCACCTTGGGCCCAGAGCACTGGAGCCAGCCATCTGTGGACTGAGACTTCTGAAACCATGAGCCCCAATAAACTTTTCCTCTTTTTCGTTGCTGTTGTTGGTTGTTTGGGTACAGTGTTCTTCCTGGTGTTCCTAGTGTATCCCTTGACTGACTCTCTACTTTTATTGCTGCATGCCCTGCTTCTCTTAGCCAGTTAACTATGATATGTCTTTTTGATCTTTAATTATGTACACATTTGTCAACTAAGTCTCTCTGGATATGCAACCCATTTCCCCTTACTCATAGGTCCTTTTTCCATTCTTTCTTAGAGCACTGCATATCTACTTTTCATATGACTCTGCACTATTATTGTATTTATCTATTTAATTTTTTTTTCACTGAGAACACAGCTTGTAGAATGATTTGAGACAGCTGAAGATTGTTACTCAATTGGTATATCATTTAGCAGAACACATTTAGATGTGGTCTGGGACTATTTAGCTTTTTAAAAAATTCTTAATCATAAGGATATACTGATAGAGATAAACTTTAATCACAATAAAAATTATAATTCTGTAAACTAATTCCAGATGATCTGTGTTTGATTCTTAAGTATTATTTATTGAAATTATTATCTAAACAAAACCAAATATGTTGCCAGGTGCAGTAGTGCATGCTTGTAATCCCAGAGACTCAGGAGGCTGAGGCCGGAGGATTGCCAGTTCAAAGCCAGCCTCAAGCAATGTTGAGGCCCTAATCAACTCAGACCCTGTCTCCAAATAAAATACAAAATAGTGTTGGGGATGTGGCTCAGTGGCCGAGTGTCACTGAGTTCAATCCCTGATACCCCCCAATGCTCCCCAAAACAACCAAAAACTAAATATGTTACCTTGTTAACCATTGCCTCCAGGCACTGCACATGTAAATATTTATTTTTCTTTCTTTAAATTTTTATACATTTAAATTTTTTTATTAGAAAAGGGGGCAAAAATCCTGCTTAGCCTATCAAAGTGTCTTAAAATACATTTAAAAAATATGGTAGCTATTAAATTCAGTTTGCCTTTTTACTTAGTAGCAGTAAATCTGCACGTATCCATATGTTTTGAAGTTTTCTCATATTGTTTAAAGTCAACAAAAATTACAAAATATTTTCCTAAGTGTTAAATTAGAAAATTCTAAAATAAGATTCAAAAACTGTTTTATTTCCATTTTTTAAGAATAGCTTTTAATTTACAGACAAATTGCAAAGATAATACAGGGTTTCCATATGTCCCTCTCCTGATTTCCCTTATTACTATTACTATATTAACATCATTTTAGTGCATTTCTCACAACCAAGGTATTAACATTGGTACATTTCTATTAATGAACATGTGTACTTTTCTTATTTGGATTTCACTAGTTTTCCCCTCTGTCTTCCCTTTCTCCTTCCCTGGTTATCTAGTATACCACATTATATTTAGTTCTTGGTCTCCTTAGGTTCTACTAGTCTGTGATTATCTTTTTTTTTTTTTTTTTTGGACCAGAGATTAAACCCGAGAGCACTTAACCACTGAGTGACGTCCCCAGCCCTTTTTATTTTTTTATTTTGAGATAGGGTCTTGCTAAGTTGCTGACACTGGCTTTGAACTTGTAATCCTCCTGCCTCTGTCTCCTGAGCCACTGGGATTACAGCCTGCACCACCACACCTGGCTGTCTGTGATCATCTTGTTTTTGATGATCATGATAATTTTGAGGGGGTATCAGTCAGGTTTTTTTTTTTTTTTGTACAGTGTTCCTCAACTTGCATCTTTCTTAGGTTTTTCTCATGATTACATTATAATTATAGGTTTTAGGGAAGAACACCTCAGAGGTGAAGTACCATTTTCAACATATTACTTGAAGGGTACATGCTGTTATGGAGATTACTCAGAAAACTTGGAATGAAACCA
The DNA here is from genome assembly GCF_048772815.1 of Callospermophilus lateralis. NCBI lineage: Eukaryota > Metazoa > Chordata > Mammalia > Rodentia > Sciuridae > Callospermophilus > Callospermophilus lateralis. The sequence goes on along the minus strand of NW_027516379.1, from coordinate 743,292 downwards.
CCATTTGACCCAGCTATCCCATACCTTGGTTTATACATCAAAATCAGCATACTACAGTGATGCAGCTACATTGATGTTTATGAAAGCTCAATTCACAACAACTAAACTATAGAACCAATCTAGATTCTTTCAACAGATGAATAGATAAAGAAAATGTGGCACACACACACAATAAATATTACTCAGCCTTAAAGAACAATGAAATTATGGCATTTGCAGGTAAATGGATGGAACTAGAGAATATCAGGCTAAGCAAAATAAGCCACTGCTAAAAAACCAAAAGCCAAATGCTTTCTCTGATACAAGGAGCTGTGGTGATGCGAAGGATGGTAGAATGAGACAGACATTATTACCCTATATACATGTATGATTTTACTAGTGGAATGACTCTGAATCATGTACAACCAGAAGAATGAGAAGTTATGCTCCATTTGTGTACAAAGTGTCAAAGAGCATTCTACTGACATGTATAATTAATTAGAACAAATTTAAAACTTTTTTTTTAGAAAGGGTACATGTTGTCAGTATGATTTATTACCGATGATTTATTATTATTTATAACTTTTATCACTTGGCCAAAGTAGTATTTGACAAGTTTCTAAGTTACTTTCTTTCCTCCTTATTAATGTACTCAGTGAAGCCATCTTCAGGGGGTGGGGATTTAAGCTCTATTTCTTTGAGTGGCAAATGTCTATTCAAGTTATTTGGAATTCTATATGGGAGATTTGTCTCTTTTCCCCTTTTATTTACTCAATCATTTTTTAATATGAGAATGAACTTGTGAGTATTCATTTCATACTTTTTAAATATTTTTTTAGTTGTAGATGAACACAATATCTTTATTTTTATTTATTTGTTTTTATGTGGTGCTGAGGATCGAACACAGGTCCTTGTGCATGCAAGGCAAGCGCTCTACCACTGAGCCATAACCCCAGCCCTCATTTCATACTTTAGGTTGATCATAATCCTATACTACTTTATTTTGTGGTTTAAATTGTTCCATTCTTGGCCTTTGGGAGATCTTTTAGGTTGATTCCTGGATCCCTTTGACAGGGTCCCCATTTGCAGGGAGGGTACACTTTCTTACCTTCTGGCATATTCCCTACCCTAGCCCTTGAATCAGACTTTTCTGTAAGGAATCTTGCTTCCTTTTAGTAGAGAATGGAATTTGACACCAAGATCTGGGCACTACTTTGGGTAGTGCAGTTTTGTGGGATTTTGACAAATGCAGTCATGTATCCTCAACTGCAATACCATATAAATAAAAAATTGGAAACAACTGACAGTAATATGAAGTCTTCCAGCCCGTTAACATCATATCTCTCTGTTCATTTTTGATTTCTTAACTGTATTTTGGAGTTTTCCACATACAGATCATGTGCATATTTGTCAAATTATACCTGAAATATAATGATCATAATTTTTAAAAAATACCAATTTCTCACTGAAATTATATAGGAGAACAGTTAATTTTGGTATAATGACTTTGTTTTTTTTTTTTATTATTATTTTTTTTTATTGGTTGTTCAAAACCCTACAAAGCTCTTGACATATCATATTTCATACATTAGCATACATTAGCTTCAAGTGAGTTATGAATTCCCTTTTTTACCCCAAGTACAGATTGCAGAATCACATGGGTTACACATCCACATTTTTACATAATACCATAATAGTAACTGTTGTATTCTGCTACCTTTCCTATCCTCTACTATCCCCCCTCCCCTCCCCTCCCATCTTCTCTCTCTACCCCTTCTACTGTAATTCATTTCTCACCTTGTTTATTTTCCCATTCCACTTACAACCTCTTATATGTAATTTAGTATAACAATGAGGGTCTCCCTCCGTTTCCATGCAATTCCCCTTTTCTCTCCCTTTCCCTCCCACCTCATGTCTCTGTTTAATGTTAATCTTTTTTTCCTGCTCTTCCTCCCTGCTTTATTCTTAGTTGCTCTCATTATATCAAAGATGACATTTGGTATTTGTTTTTTAGGGATTGGCTAGCTTCACTAAGCATAATCTGCTCTAGTGCCATCCATTTCCCTGCAAATTCCAAGATTTTGTCATTTTTTAGTGCTGCGTAATACTCCATGGTGTATAGATGCCACATTTTTTTAATCCATTCATCCATTGAAGGGCATCTGGGTTGGTTCCACAATCTAGCTATTGTAAATTGTGCTGCTATGAACATCGATGTGGCAGTATCCCTGTAATACGCTCTTTTAAGGTCTTCAGGGAATAGTCCGAGAAGGGCAATAGCTGGGTCAAATGGTGGTTCCATTCCCAGCTTTCCCAGGAATCTCCATACTGCTTTCCAAATTGGCCGCACCAATTTGCAGCCCCACCAGCAATGTACAAGAGAACCCTTTTCCCCACATCCTCGCCAGCACTTGTTGTTGTTTGATTTCATAATGGCTGCCAATCTTACTGGAGAGAGATGGTATCTTAGGGTGGTTTTGATTTGCATTTCTCTGACTGCTAGAGATGATGAGCATTTTTTCATGTACTTGTTGATTGATTGTATGTCCTCCTCTGAGAAGTTTCTGTTCAGGTCCTTGGCCCATTTGTTGATTGGGTTATTTGTTATCTTATTGTCTAATTTTTTGAGTTCTTTGTATATTCTGGATATTAGGGCTCTATCTGATGTGTGAGGAGTAAATATTTGTTCCCATGATGTAGGCTCCCTATTTACTTCTCTTATTGTTTCTCTTGCTGTGAAAAAACTTTTTAGTTTGAGTAAGTCCCATTTGTTGATTCTTGCTATTAACTCTTGTGCTATGGGTGTCCTATTAAGGAATTTGGAGCCCGACCCCACTATATGTAGATCGTAGCCAACTCTTTCTTCTATCAGACGCAGAGTCTCTGATTTGATATCAAGGTCTTTGATCCATTTTGAGTTAACTTTTGTGCATGGTGAGAGGAGGGGGTTCAGTTTCATTTTGTTGCATATGGATTTCCAGTTTTCCCAACACCATTTGTTGAAGATGCTATCCTTCCTCCATTGCATGTTTTTAGCCCCTTTATCAAATATAAGATAGTTGTAACTTTGTGGATTGGTCTCTGTGTCCTCTATTCTGTACCATTGGTCCACCCGCCTGTTTTGGTACCAGTACCATGCTGTCTTTGTTACTATTGCTCTGTAATATAGTTTGAAATCTGGTATCGCTATACCACCTGATTCACACTTCCTGCTTAGAATTGCTTTTGCTATTCTGGGTCTTTTATTTTTCCATATGAATTTCATGATTGCTTTATCTATTTCTACAAGCAATGCCTTTGGGATTTTGATTGGCATTGCATTAAACCTTTATAGAACTTTTGGTAATATCGCCATTTTGATGATGTTAGTTCTGCCTATCCATGAACAGGGTATATTTTTCCATCTTCTAAGATCTTCTTCTACTTCTTTCTTTAGGGTTCTGTAGTTTTCATTGTATAAATCTTTCACCTCTTTTGTTAGGTTGATTCCCAAGTATTTTATTTTTTTTTGAGGATATTGTGAATGGAGTGGTTTTCCTCATTTCCATTTCAGAAGTTTTGTTGCTGATATACAGGAATGCCTTTGATTTATGCGTGTTGATTTTATATCCTGCTACTTTGCTGAATTCATTTATTAGTTCTAGTAGTTTTTTTGTAGACCCTTTTGGGTCTTCTAGGTATAAAATCATGTCATCCGCAAATAATGATAATTTAAGTTCTTCTTTTCCAATTTTTATGCCTTTAATTTCTTTTGTCTGTCTAATTGCTCTGGCCAGTGTTTCGAGAACTATATTGAATAGAAGTGGTGATAGAGGGCATCCCTGTCTTGTTCCAGATTTTAGAGGGAATGCCTTCAATTTTTCTCCATTCAGAATGATGCTAGCCTGAGGCTTAGCATAGATAGCTTTTACAATGTCAAGGTAATTTCCTGTTATCCCTAGTTTTTCTAATGTTTTGAACATAAAGGGATGCTGTATTTTGTCGAATGCTTTTTCTGCGTCTATCGAGATGATCATATGGTTCTTATCTTTAAGTCTATTGATGTGGTGAATAACATTTATTGATTTCCGTATATTGAACCATCCTTGCATCCCAGGGATGAATCCTACTTGATCATGGTGCACAATTTTTTTGATGTGCCTTTGTATCCGATTCGCCAGAATTTTATTGAGGATTTTTGCATCTAGGTTCATCAGGGATATTGGTCTGTAATTTTCTTTCTTTGAGGTGTCTTTGTCTGGTTTCGGAATCAACGTGATGTTGGCCTCATAGAATGAATTTGGAAGAGCTCCCTCTTTTTCTATTTCCTGAAATAACTTGAAAAGTATTGGTATTAATTCTTCTTTAAAAGTTTTGTAAAACTCCGCTGTATACCCATCCGGTCCTGGGCTTTTCTTGGTGGGTAGTCTCTTGATTGCTTCTTCAATTTCCTCCATTGATATTGGTCTGTTCAAATTGTGTGTATCCTCCTGACTCAGTCTGGGCAAATCATATGTCTTAAGAAATTTATCGATGTCTTCACTATCTTCTATTTTATTGGAATATAGGTTTTCAAAATAATTTCTAATTGTCTTCTGTATTTCTGTAGCATCTGTTGTGATATTGCCTTTTTCATCCCGTATGTTAGTAATTTGAGTTCTCTCTCTTCTTCTCTTCGTTAGCATGGCTAAGGGTCTGTCAATCTTGTTTATTTTTTCGAAGAACCAACTTTTAGTTTTGTTGATTTTTTCAATAGTTTCTTTTGATTCAATTTCGTTGATTTCCGCTCTGATTTTAATTATTTCTTGCCTTCTGCTGCATTTGCTGTTGTTTTGTTCTTCCTTTTCCAGGGCTTTGAGATGAAGTGTGAGCTCATTTATTTGTTGGTTTTTCTTTTTTTTGAGGAATGACCTCCAGGCGATGAATTTCCCTCTTAAAACTGCTTTCATTGTGTCCCATAGATTCCGATAAGTTGTGTCTGTATTTTCATTTATCTCTAAGAATTTTTTGATTTCCTCCTTTATGTCTTCTGTAACCCATTGATCATTCAGTAACATATTGTTCATTTTCCATGTGATATAGGATTTTCCCATCCTTCTTTTATCATTGATTTCCAGTTTCATTCCATTATGATCAGATAAAATGCATGGTATTATCTCCACCCCTTTATATTTACTGAGGTTTGCCCTATGGCATAATATATGGTCTATTTTTGAGAAGGATCCATGTGCTGCTGAGAAAAAAGTATATCCACTTGATGATGGTTGATATATTCTATATAAGTCAGTTAAGTCTAGGTTATTGATTGTGTTATTTAGATCTATAGTTTCTTTATTCAACTTTTGTTTGGAGGATCTGTCCAATGGTGAGAAGTGTTGAAGTCACCCATAATTATTGTATTGTGGTCTATTTGATTCTTGAACTTGAGGAGAATTTGTTTTATGAACGTCGCAGCACCATTATTTGGTGCATAAATATTGATAATTGTTATGTCTTGTTGGTGAATGGTTCCTTTTAACAGTATATAATGGCCTTCCTTATCCCTTTGGATTAACTTAGTCTTGAAGTCGATTTTGTTCGATATGAGGATGGCCACACCTGCTTGTTTGCGAGGACCGTGTGCATGGTATGTTTTTTCCCAACCTTTCACCTTCAGCCTGGGTATGTCTTTTCCTGTCAGATGTGTCTCCTGGAGGCAGCATATTGTTGGATTTGTTTTTTTAATCCATGTTACCAGTCTATGTCGCTTTATTGGAGAGTTTAAACCATTAATGTTTAGAGTTACTATTGCTATATGGTTTGTACTTCCATCCATGTTTGATTATTTGTCTCTCTCTCTTTTTTTTTTAATTTAGTTTATTTCTCCATGATTAGCTTTCCCCCCTCCGTCAGTCTTTACTGGGGCACTTCCCACTGTTGGCTTTGGTTATTGTTTCTCATTTCTTCCTCGTGTAGTGTTTTGCTCAAGATATTCTGCAATGCTGGTTTTCTGGCTGCAAATTCTTGGTGTGTAGCCAATATTGTGGTGAGCATCACCGGTGCACTCAGGATTAGAGACCCGCCCAGTCCAGGAGGAAGAGCTGCTGCAGAGTGACTGGCTCCCGCCTACTGAGAGGAGAAGCGTGGCCCGGGGGGCACAGCTCCACCTACTGGAAGAATAGGGAATCGAACTCTAAGACTGCATGTTTTTTTTTTTTTTTTTCTTTTCTCTGGTCTCCTGTTTTATTCACACTATGGATGATCTCTCTCATACCATAATTGTAGTTAACAATCTGAATTGATGAATCTAAAAGACTGCATGTATTAATTTTTTTTTTTGGTTTTGTTTTGTTTTTGTTGTTGTTTTCCCCCAATTTTTTTTAATTCATTTTATCTTATTTTTTAATACTAATTTTCATTTTTATTATTGCAATTATGATTTCTTTTTAATTCTTTTTAATTTTCTGTTTCCTTTCTCTCTCTCTTCTTTTCTTCTGTCTTTGCATTTATTTTCAATTCTCATATTCCCCCTTCCTTGAATTCTGCCTGATTACTCTCATTCTCTTTGGTGACTTATTCCCTCCCACTATAATACCTTTCCTCCCAAGCAGCAAATAAATTTATAGGAGTAATCAACAACTCAGTAGTCAAACAGAACAAGAAGCAATATGAAAAAGCAAGGAAGGAAAGGAGTACAAACAATGCAGGAAGGCCTAAATATCCAGGAGAATATAGATTCATCAGAAAAATGGTCATATAAAGACCTCAAGGAATACCTTAGACAGATGGAATGGAACCTTAAAGAGGATACGAGACAGCAAATTCAAGCAGCAAAAGAACACATTGAGAACGAATTACAAAAACAGATAAAAGAAGAAGTTAAGCATCTTTATCAGGAGATAGAGATTATAAAAAAGAATCAGACAATAATCTTAGAAATGAAGGAACTTATAAACCAAATTAAAAACTCAAATGAGAGTATCACTAACAGAGTGGAGCAAGTAGAAGCCAGAACGTCAGATAATGAAGACAAAATATATCATCTTGAAAAGAGTCTAGCCAACTCTAATAGGCTGGTTAAAAATCACGAGAGAAGCATCCAAGAGATATGTGATAACATTAAAAAAACCAAATTTAAGAGTGATCGGGATAGAGGAAGGCACAGAGATTCAAACCAAGGGAATGTGTAATCTACTACATGAAATAATTACAGAAAACTTTCCAGAAATAAAAAAGGAAACAGATATACAAATTGTAGATGCATACAGAACACCGAGCATACAAAATCAAAGTAGACCAACGCCAAGACACATTGTTATGAAGATATCCAATATACAGAACAAAGAGAAAATATTAAAAGCTACAAGAGAAAGGAGGCAGATTACATTCAGGGGTAAACCAATAAGGTTAACAGCGGATTTTTCATCTCAGACACTGAAAGCGAGAAGATCCTGGAACAACGTATTTCAAACACTGAAAGACAATGGATGCCAACCAAGAATTCTGTATCCAGCAAAATTAAGCTTCAGGTACGACAATGAGGTATAATGACTTTGTATCTTGCAATCTTGCAAATAACTCAGTTATTAGTACCAGGAGTTTTTTTAAGATAAAAAATCATGCTATGTGAAAAATTATAGCTTTATAGCTTTATTTCTTCCTTTTAAATCTGTAAGTCTTTTATTTCTTTTTCTTGCCTTATCATACTAGGTAAATAGGACTTCCGGGAAAATGTCAAAAAGAATTAGTAAGAGAGGACATCTATACCTTATTCCGAAAGTATGTTAGCAGCAGAGTTTTGGTGGATTTTTAAATTTAGATTAAGGAGGTTTCCATCCACTTGAAGTTTTTTGAGTTTTTATTATAAATTAGAGTTAAATTTCATACATTTCTTATTCTATATTTGATCTTTAAATCAAGACAAGTTATTTAAAATGTCTATAGCTCTTATTTTTTACATAATTAAATAAAATTAATCTTTATTTTTCATGAAAGCAAAAAAACTAAAATATATATTTAGTGTTTAAGCACATAATAACATTAGATTAATATTTCATTTCATCATGAAATTAATAGAAAAGTAATTAAAGGTAATTTATTATGTTATTTAAAAGATATACTGCTTAACTTTTTTTCCCAATTATGTATTATACAAAACCATGAAAGATATTTCATAACTTAAGGAATAAAGTTCTTAATCTTTTACTGTAAATGTGATTTAAGAATATAGCAAAGACAATTATTTGATCATTCCATCAGTTTGAAAGTATTTAGCTTATGTAGTGAACCTAATTTTTAAATGATACTTTGCCTGATGTTGGGAAATTCATGATTAAAAAAGTGTAGTATGGGGCTGGGGATGTGGCTCAAGCAGTAACACGCTTGCCTGGCATGCGCGGGGCACTGGGTTCGATCCTCAGCACACATAAAAAAAAATAAAATAAGATGTTGTGTCCACCAAAAACTAAAAAATAAATATTAAAAAAAATTCTCTCTCTCTCTCTCTCTCTCTCTCTCTCTCTCTCTCTCTCTCTCTCTCTCTCTCTGTTAAAAAATAAAAGTGTAGTATGTCAAGACTATGGTTCCTAATATTCCTAAACATAGTATTAAAGAATATGGTTTCCTAATATTTTAAAGAGTCATATGATGGTAAACCTTTATTTTAAGTTTTATTTAAAACATTAAGTTTCAGTATATGCTGGGTCAAGAACAGTATACAAAATAACCTGTGCCAGAGCCATGGAGGATCCTCCTGCTTAGCTTGCTGTGGTGAATGGGCCAAAGGTTAAACCATCAGTCCATTTCCCAGTGTCTACTCAACAGTGGCTTTCTTTGTATTTCTTCATTTGTTAAAGCAATAAAGCAAGAGTTATTGAGAGGTAAAAAAAAGCAAGTCTCACATCAGACACTGATGGCTTTTTAAAAAGTTGGAATGGGATGTCACTGAATGTTCTAAAGGGCATATTGATAGAACTACATCTTTATGGAAGTCACTGCTCCAGAATGAACTATAGTAGAAATCAACATTATGCATCAGTGATACTCCTGTCAATATAAATAAACGTACGTCACGTCTAGTGGACAAATTTCAGAGAGTAATGCTATAGGCTGGGAGAGTGAATTTTATTTTTTATTCTAAGCCATAGTTTATTTTCCTTAGCAAATTAATTAGGGTAGATAATTTTCTATATAAATAAACCTTTCATTAATCACATGTAACTTTAAGCATGATGTAAGAGAAAAACTAGTTAATTTAAGTGTAGAATGATACTAGAGGCATGAAATATTGTTTAGGGCCTTTCCTGTAGTGGCCCCAGTGTATTTCTTAGCTTCCATGCAGATTAGGTTTTGAACAGCTGCGCAGAGCACACAGAAATTGTGATTCCTGCCTCTGTGAACTAACTTGAATAAAGTCTTTCATCTAGAGATCGCACTGTTTTTGTCTGATTCATGAATCCCTCATCTTATCTTTGAAGGGCCCATTCAGTTTAATACAGTTCAACTTTGTGGTTTAGAGTTCTAGAAACTGATGTTGTAATTTATAATGCACAAAAAATTTTAACATAATTTCATGCTTTTTTGAAAATTAGATAAAATCCACTTTAAAATTATGTCTTTTGTAAAGACTTTTTGATAACTTGCAATTCTAGCTTAAACTTAACTAGGCGCCATCTTTATGACTTTAAGAATCTTAGCAAATGTCCTATTTTTCTGTATTTATAACAAGGTAAAAGAAATGTATGTGTGAAAGGACTTGGTAATTTAGTTCATTTGTTCTGTATGGAGAGTACTGTCACTCTGCACAGTGTTCTGGTCCTGCTCATGAGTGAGAAGAGGTCCATGTCACATCTATGTTCTGTGTGAAGTGTTCTGCAAATACCTAAAGAGCCATTTGATAGTTGTTCAAGACCTAATCTGCTAAACAATTTGTTAGCAGCAATCAAACAGAAAATGTAACTTATATGTAATTTGTAAAGAAAATGCCACCTGATCTTTTCCTTATTTGGGTACTTTACCACATTGTACCACTTATGTGGTAGTAACCAAGCCTAACATTTTATTTTGTATACTTATTCCTCTCTAACAGATGAGTTCTTGTAATGAATTCTTGTTATTCAGGGAGCTTGACTTATTTCAGCTTTCATAAAAATTAACATGTGATACCTTCTCGGCATACATGTGGAACATACTGTGGATATTCCATTTCAATAGTGATAATGGTCAAATTTGATTATAATTTTATTGATCAATTTATTTATTATATTAAGGCACCTACTCATAATTTCAAAAATCTAGTGCAGCATGTTTTTTCCTTTGAGTATACAGAAATTAGGAATCAGAGAACTTTTTTGTTTTTTGTTTTGGCAGTACAGGGGATTTCACCCAGGGGTACACAACCACTGAGCTACATCCTCTGTCATTTTTATTTTTTGTTTTGAGACAGGGTCTCATTAAGTTGCTACAGCTGGTCTTGAACTTGCAATCCTCTGGCCTTAGTCTCCCGAGTCCCTGGAATTACAGACAGGCACCACTGTATCCAGCAGGAACCAGAAAAGTTTTAATCAAGTATTTCTAACTCAGAATGTCAAAAATGCAAAAGGAGATTACTGTTATATATTAGAAACAGTAATGTAGGAGGCATTAATTTATACAATCAGTGAATGTTATTAGTAATTAAATGCTAGTCTCTGTACCATAACCTACGGCTATAGTGATTTAAATAAATAAGAGAAAATCTTTACCCGATGGAGCTTGTAATCAACCAGACAACTATAATTTAATCAGATACTAACCATCTATAAGAATTATGAATGAGTAGTGTTGTATGAGAGAAAATAACTGGATAGAGGGTGAACAATTTTATGTAGAGTGGTTAGAAAAGTCATTTTAGAGAAAGATACAAAAACCTGAAGTATGAAAGTGTGCCTGGATTGTGTGCTCTAAATATGGTTTCTTACTGAAAGGAGTCAGGTATTACAGAGAGAAGCAGGTCTGTGAAAGGATCTGTTAGAGAAAACAAAGAAGCAAACAAATTCTTGGGGTACAATATAGAAGCCAACTTGAAAGGCACAATTTGAGGACAATTTGAGCATCTAAAGAAAAATAACTGCAATTAATTGGAACATATCATTGTTTAAAATACATGAGTTTACATGAGTTTAAAATGTTACTTTTAAAATTCATTACTCATCTGTGGAACAAAATGGAACAATCAAATATTTATCCCATCTTTTCTCGCATCTTTTCTCTTAAGAACTGCACCTCAAAGCAATAAAATAGTTCAGGGATGGATATTATTTGTAGAATTATAGCTAATAAATGCAGGAAGAATGATAAATTGTTATGCTGGATTGAAATGAAATTAAATACCTATGCAATGAAACTTTTTACATTTTACTGTATGTACTTTTGAGTGTTTTGTGTTAGGAAATATATGTATCAGTTTAAAAAGCAGTGAGACAGAGTTCAGCAAGTAGGAATGGGAGTGATGAGAAGATATTTCATGCCATGGGAATTGTAGGAATAAGGTACAGAAGTGACAAAATACTGCATATATTCAGGGAAACCTTAGTAATTGGGTTTCCCAAAGTATGAGATAGGTTAAGTGAAAGTATTATATATTGTAGAATACAATTCCTGGAAATAGTGGAACCAAACTATTGCCAAGTTCAGGAGGAACTTGAGATTCTAAGATGCATCAGTTCCTGCTACACTTTGGAATAAAATGATGCTATTTCAACAAAGGCTCTCAATAATGAATTTAATTAAGCCAAATTGATTTGCCAGCAGATCTTATTAGAAAGTTACCTTGTATAGAGTGAAACATTGATTTTTTAGTTGAACAACGTTTGCTTAAAGTAGATGGTCTATGAATTTCTGTGATTGTTCTTCATTTCAGCATAGTATTCTTCTTCTTATTTTTTTTTACACCTACAGGGTAGAAGTCAATATCCCCAAATTAATGATTTCTTTAAAAATCCAATTATGTTGGCCCTGCTATAATATTAGAGGACCATGGCTGTTATTATCTAAAAGTAATATGTTACATAATTGGAATGAGTATTTTAACTTCATTTCCCAACAAAAAAATCTTCAAGAGTCCCATAGCTCCTCCATATTATAGATATTGTTTTGTCCAGATTTATATTACATAGATAATAGTAAGTGGGTTTATTTTTTGGTAGAACTAATTTATTTGATTTGAAATGATTTCTGTTATTATTTTTTGTTTTGTTTTTTGTTTTTTAAAGGAAAAAAAATCTCGAATCTGTCTGGAGAATTACTAGTATGATACACCACCAAAGTCTGCTCATTAATCCTTAAGCCATTGTTTGTCTGTTTGCTCCAAATTAAATGCAGTCTTCCTTCTCTTGAATGTGAGAATTTGTTGCTAGCACTTAGAAATGTGCCCACACCTCAGCTAAGGAATGGTGGGAAACTGAGATCTCAAACTGTGTGATCCAAGCTCTGGAGTTGGACAACTGTGTTCCCTGTTTCATACCAGAGATAGTTTGTTCTATGGTTAGTCAAATGGTCTGGTGAAGTGAAATGCATATCACTTAAGTTTCAGTGTCTTCATCCTCAGGCTCATCTTTTTGCTAAAAATGGAGACGAGAGGACTGGACAATAACGAGAGAAGTTTGTGATGTTATGTCATTGGCTCTTTACTTCTGAATTAAATTTTCATTTGGAACAATGGGATTTTCTAACTAATATGTTTTAATGGAAAGAGCTTCCTTTATGACACAATACTTATTTTAGAAAAAAAAATATTTTTTTTTTAACAGCGTATCCAGAAGTTGGCTAGTCAGTACCTGAAGAGAGATTGGCCTGGAATAAAAGCTGATGATCAGAATGATTACAGGTAACTTAACTAAGTGGTTTTTTCTTATTTTCTTTAAAAATGGTTTTACTCAGAGCCTTATTACATACAGCTAACATAACAGCCTAATTTTTGAAAGAATTGTTTCTTTGCTATGTTTTTAGACACAATTTCAGAATTATAAATTTTTTTATTTTCATTTTTTACATTTTTAACATATGTAGATACTCTGTATAAATTAGGTCATTTTCCTATGTCTTACACTGAGGTTGCATATAATTTCTTTAATATTCACATATGAGATATAAAGAATCTAGATGGCAGTGGAACACAAATTTGTTTTCTTGCTGACCTATGATAAAACATATTATTGCAACAATAATGAGGCAGATTGTACTATATTGTGATGATCATGGATTGTTTATTTTTGAAGTAAATTCTGAATTTGGAAAGATGAGATTTTGTGGTACTAGGGGGAAAAATTTTCTAATATGTTTTAAGGGAAAGAGCTTCCTTTGTATAACACAATACTTATTTTAGAAATGTGTGTATGTGTATATAAACAGGGTATCCAGAACCTGGCTTGGTAATATCCTATATAATTAATAATAATATTAATTAATAATTTTAAAGAAGATATGTTGTGATGGGATATAAATTGTCCTTAGTAACCTATCAATATTGAATGTGTAATTTTGTTTAGAATTCGATGTCTTTTGGGCGGTTAATTTGGTAGTATGTGTTGCTTTTTGTGCTCAAGGCTGTTCTTAATATTGGAGGACCCAGAAGTCAAAGATCTTAGAACTGGCTATATGGTTGGAATTAAGAAACAATAATAGAGAACCCGTGGTAATGAAGAACTCAGTATTGAAGTGTATGGTTTAGAGTCTGAATGTGAAATCAAGCTTTTGAATTGTCAGTAAAGACTGGCAACTATCAGAATTTCTGAAGTATGTGATAATGGGGCTAGAAAGCTCAAGCATATACAAGAAACCCTAATAGTTCCTCCCAGTGACTAACTTAAAAGGTAGCATGATAGCTTTAAATAATAGAATGGTATAATTCCAAACTTAGAGTATTAAAACAGAAAATAAAGTTCTAGGCAAAAAAGACAATTAGAACAAAATCTTGATGTGAGGCTGAGCATGCTTAGAATTACTGATATGAAGAATTCATCCTGACCCAGAAAAGGATTGCTTGTTAGGGAATAAAGGAGTCCAACTTACAGATAAGCTATATCCCAACTTAGTTTGAAATTCAGTATTAAAGTTACCAAAGAAATAGGGAATTAAGGTGGTAACTCAGTGGTAGAGCACTTTTCCTAGTATGTGTGAGGCCCTTGATTTGATCTCCAAACCACACAAACACACACACACACACACACACACACACACACACACCGAGAGAGAGAGAGAGAGAGAGAGAGAGAGAGAGAGAGAGTGAGAGAGAGAGAGAAGCTGTACTTAAGGCAAGCTTAAGCAAACATTTATTAAATATTCAGTATACATCAGACACTGCTAGGACCTTTCACTTGTGTCCCATGATTATTAAAATAACCTTGAGGCAGATTTAATTATCCTTGTTTTATACACTAGGACCCTGGGTCTTGGGTTATATACCTTACTCAAGGTCTATTAAAACGGACTCTTTATACACTCATGCATTCATTCTTTTTTTTTCTTTAATTCAAGATGTACATATGTAATACCTACTAATGTCAGCTACTAAAGGAGATTTCAGGATTAGAGACACTAAAAGATATGATGTTTGTCCTTTAAGAGCTTACAGGAGTTAGCCACTATAAATGGTTGTCCTATCAGGTCGCAGTAGTAGAGGTGTATTGAGACCATCAAGGAAAACTTAAGCTTGGATAGTTTAGTCTTGAGCTCTGGCAAGACTTTACCAGTTTGGTAAATGAAATTCTAAGTAGAAGTAACATCTTTAAGGCATAGAATATGGGAAAATATGAATATTAGGTAGCAGTGAGCAGTTCAGTATGTGAAGTATACAGCTTGGGGGATAGACAGAGTGGTGGATATGGAGAACATCTAAGGTGGCATCATAAAGGACTTTGTGTATTATATTATGGAGTGTCTCTTTTTATTCAAAAGATAATGATGACATTGAAAAATTTCTACAACAGGAATGATTTGATCAACTTCCGTTAATCACAGTATGAAGGTGGATTAGAGGGGTGTGTAATGAATTCAGGGAGCATAGACTCAAATGAATTTAATCCCTTCTCATCTCTTATTTAAACTATGGAAATAATAGTAAAAATTAGAATGTGGGGGGATTTCAGAGTTATGTTAGGAGACTAACGCTAGAGGACTTGCAGTTGATTTGGCAGTTTTGTTTTTTTAAGTTCGTTAAATTTGTTCTGGGACAAACTATAAACAGTTGTCTTTGTATCTAAAATAACTCTTGGCATATAAAATGCACTTGATAAATATTTGCTGACTGGCTGACTGAAAAGAAGTAAGTGGAGGGGAGGAAGGGATTGTACAATGACTCCCAGGTTTTTTAATTTAGGCATCTGGGTTCTGAAAAAAAGACAATAGAAAGATCAGTACTGAGTGTGAGCATGGGAAGTGTGGTGTTCTTCATAGTTTTTTGGGGGATGTGGTGCTCTTCATAGTTTACATGGTTTTAGTCATTTTAAATTGTTGAATTTTTAAGTTTATATTTGTGTTGGTAGTTTAAAAATTCTTATCCAAGTTATTCATGATTTTCATTAAGGAGGTAAATAGTACAAAACAGTTGTGTGGCATCTCCTTTCCCAAGCCTCTCTATTCTCATTCCTACTCCATGGAGTTATTGCTATAAAAAGCCTATGGTATTTTCTTTCCCTTAATTATTTTCTGTGTGATTTATTCATGAACATACACAGTTTTGCCCTTCTTGACAGAACTGGAATTACTGTGTGCATATGTTTCTGTAAACAGTGTTTCAGAGAAACACCCTTTCATAGCAGTACGTTTTGGTGTCACGATATGGATGAGTTATAGTTTCGTATCCATTTCCCTATTTGGTAGTTACTTAGTTTATGACTATTACAAATAATGCTGCAGTGAATAATTTCCTTTTGCACATATCTTCATACACTGTGGAAGTATATTCTTAGGGTAAATTCTTAGAGAGGACACTTTAGGTGAAGGGTTTATATGTTCAAAATCTTGATTGTAGAAATTGTCCTGAATTTTAATATATTTTACATTTCTTCTAATACTATTTAAAAATCATCCAATTTATTTACTTACCAACAGTACATGTGATCAGTCTTTTATATTGTTTGCCAATCTGTTGATACATGTATTATTTAATGCCATGAAATCCCATTTTCCTGGAAACTAGACTTTAATGACACTAGTTTCTCTCCCCCTTGCTTTTTCCTAAAATGTTTGAGAAAATATTTTCAGACTTTTCTCTGTAAATGTTTCTAAAAGTTCCCTTAGCTCTCTAGTGACTCTTCTCAGTAATCTTATCTATATTCCTGGCTTTAACTATTGTCTATAAACTGACAATGATCATATACTTTTATTGACTTTCAGCTTAGAGAATAAAAAATCAAGTGCCTGCAACTTGACCTTCTTTCTAGATCTCATCTTCTCCTATCTGGAATGCTAAGTAGCTGTTGCTCTGTCTGGGATCTTTCCTTTTCACATTTTTGTTGTTGTTATTGTTTGTTTGTTTGCTACAAGATAATAAACTGTCTTTGCCTTTTATCATAATTGTCTGTATGTGTTTGTAAAATTGGCCTCCTCCCACTCCCCTGGTTGAAAATCTTGTTTCTTCTTGCCAATCGGGTGAAGTTTAAATTTCTTTTTGTGATTTTCAAATCCATGAAAAATCTGTCTCTCCTTATCTCTGGGCATTTCTTCTCCTTGATCCTCAGTCCTCCTGCCTTTGGCAATAGTTTACAGGTATAAGTGGGTGAATGTATTTATATTTTACTAGTTATAACTTAATTATGGCAAGTATTGTTTTTCAGTTGTAAAAAGTGATATAAAAGTGTAACGTATATATTTTAGTTTAAAAGGTAAAGTCAGTTACAAAAAAGATGAGTAATTATGCAGAAGGTATGCACCCAAAATAGTGTAGGACATATGCAAAAGATTTCAGACACATAGATCTCAGTATAGCTTCATTGGAATGAAAAGGTCCTCTTTAATATTAGCCTTGTTACTAAGATTAAAGAGTCTTATGTCAGCAGAATAGTGAGGTTTGGGAGTCAGACAAATGTGGGTTTTAATCTAGGACCCTTCATTCCCTCCTCTCCTCCTCCAGTGACTGCAACACCATACCCATTTTAGGTGCTGAGAATATAAAGGTGACTTAAACAACCCTTCTGCCAGCTGGAGCCCATGTTCTAGTGAGGGAAGACAGTAAAACAAGTGTATAATTAAATACATATGTCAGTTGGTGATAAGGACGTACGTTTAGTGAGGTGGATAGAGTGCCAGGGAGCTGTGGCTCTGCAGTCACTGCACTGTGTAGAACACTGGTGGTTAGGGGAGGGGGCAGAGGCAGAAACTGCTGCAGTAATCCATGCACAAAATGATGGTGACTTGAGGATGGTCACAGTGGAAGAGATAAACTGTAATTAATTTCTATTATGTTTTGTGAGTCTAAGCAAACAAAATTTCTTGATGGAAGCAGATGTGCGATGCGAGAGAAAAGTGAAGAATCATTGACAATTCTGTGGATTGAGTTTGAGCAACTAAGTCTGAGTAGCTGTCAATGAGATGAAGTATTTTGCTACAGTAGAGTCTAGGGACATTAATAATTTGGTTTTGGACATGTTAGTTTTAAGATATAATAAATGTGGGTATGTTAAATAGGCAATTAAAGGTTAGGGAAGATGTGTGGGCAGGAATTAAAAGTTCAGGACAGGTCAGCATGGTGATAGTATGTAAAGCCATGAGCTAGATGAGCTCATCCAAGAGTCTGTGAGAAGACGAGAAGCTGGAGACTGACTCTGGAGCACTCCAGCATTATAGGGCCAGGAGATGAAGAAGAACCCCCAGAACATACCAATAACCAGTGAGTTAAAAGTAGACTGAGAGAGAAAAATGTCCTGGAACTCAAGCATTTTTTTTCCTCATTTGCATTTTAAGGAAATGAAAGTATAGTGAGGTGAGCTACATATGATTGTATTGGTTAAACTAAAACTTGATTTCAGGTCTTATGCCTGGTAACTGAATTCCATGCTTTTCATGGTACTGCATTGTTACAGATATGTTTACTTGCTAGTAATCTGCTAATCTCTAGAGGTCTTTTTTTAAACTCCCTTTATGATGAAAGGATTTCTCTTATTATTGTATAATCTTCATGATTCAGACATTCATCTCTTCATTCCTTTATTCATTCAACACATTATTGTAATCATTCCATATTTACTGGGCCCTAGAAATACCATAGTCAGCAAAACATACACTTGGCCTTCATGGAGTTTTCACTTTAGTGAGAGGGAAGGACATTAACTGAACATTTACATAACAAATTTTTATAATTATAGGAAAAGTGCTTCTACGTATGAGCACTTTGCTTTGAGTCTGGGGGTTGGCCTGGTGGTGATTATGAAAGACTTCTCAGAGGAAGGTATAATTAAACTAAGATTTGAAGAGTGAACAGCAGTTTCCCAAGTGAAAGGGTGAAGGGAAGAAGGTGCTACACTGAGGGAAGAATTCCTTCCCTTTGCCAAGACCTCCCTTCCTCTGTTAGAATTCATAATGTTAGCTTTTCATTTTTATTTTGATTTTAAAATGCATTACACACACACACACAAACACACACACACACACACACACACACACACACACACACACACACTAGTTGTAGAAGGACACATACCTTTTGTTTATTTATTTTTGTGTGGTCCTGAGGCTCGAACCCAGTGCCTCACTCATGCTAGGCAAGCACTCTACCACTGAGCTATAGTCCCAGCCCGAAAAATGTATTTTTAAGTATAGATTAATAGTTGATGAACTTTTCATAGTATTGAACTTTTCTTTCACTTCACTCTCTGGGAAAAATCAATTATTTGGACTGTTTAGGAGTTCACCTCAAAAGTCATTTGCTGTGAAAGGCCAAGGAGGACACCAGTTTTGCTGTTGTGAATTCATTAATGCTTTTATACTGATGTTTTGTTTTGTTTTGCTAATGCAACATATTGAGTTTTTCCAAAGGGATGGTGATATATCTGCCAAAATAAACAAATATTTTATTCTCTATTGATTTGGTGTATTACATGCACAGATCCCTAAGACTCCTTGGTTAAAAAACTATAGTTTATCAAGTTTTTTTTTTAAGTTCTAACTAGTATAGGGACCAGGCAACTTTTCTTTTTCTTTTTTTACACTGTCTTCTATTGACCCATAGCTAGCATATTTTGTAGTATATGGTCCCACACATTGCTATAGTAGAAAATCCATTTGAACACTAGGAGGGAAATCTCAGGAGATGAATATTAAAATTACTAAAATTTTACTACACATAGGTGTCACATTTTAAAATACAAAGTATCATCCATTGTTATGGTGAGTTATAAGATACATTATGGCTAATGGAGGAAAATAAGAGGATTGGCTAGGCATTTAACAAATTAGGAGAGAAGGTTTGAAAAGGAAATTGATAGAAAAAAGCAAAAGATGAATTAATTTTTTGACTTTACCAAGAGATTGCTGAGCACATTTATCAAGCAAGGTGGTGGGACTTGCTTGGAATGACTACAAAGCACAGTGTGATGCTGAGCACATTACATCGGAGACTGATGTAGAGCAACAATATCAGAGATTCCTTTTGTTTGACAAAATGGACTTTCTCAAGCATATAAGCAGTTAGTTGTTCATGACATTCATTTTTTCTAGCCAAATGGGTTTATGTAAGACAGTATAGTTGAAAGAGAATGTAATATAGAGGTAACCAATCTTCATCTTTATTTCTATACTGCCATGTTGTATGACCAAGAGTTACTCTCTAAATCTTAGTCTATAAAATAGAATACCATGATGAAGTAATAAAATCTGATATTCATAATGATGACCCTGTGACAGTGAAAGTCCTGAAAAGTCTAAATTATTCACTATTTTTATAGTGTTAGCTTTGTCTCAAATTGTAATCTTTTTATTCCTTTACTCCCCATTGCTGAATAATAGTGGGGTAGAGTATATGCCATGCTTTCCTGTATGCTGAAATATTGCCTTGAAGCCAATATAAATAAACATTTATGGTTCTGAAGAAGATATTTATTCTGTCAGTGTTTGACAGTGAGCAAAATATTAGATTTTCTTGCATTTTCCTGCCTAATACTTCTCTGTCCCTCTTTGAATTTAGGAGCATGTATCCTGTTTGGAAATCCTTTCTCGAGGGAACAATGCAGGTAGCCCAGTCTCGGATCAATATATGTGAAAATTATAAAAACTTCATTTCTGAGCCTGCCAGGACTGTGAGAAGCTTAAAAGAACAGCAACTAAAAAGGGTATGTTCCCACTTTTTTTGTGTCTTTTATATATTTTAATACCTCACTGCTACATTTGCAGTCTGTAAAATTATGCTAAATTGCTTTTAAAAATTTGAATGTTTTAAAAATATGGTCACAGATGTTTTTGGGTGGCATTTTACTAGAATTTCTCAACCATGTTTTATTAACTGATAAAGCTGAGTGTAATTTGAATTCATGGAAATTGGGAAAGTTCAGTAAATACTCCTTAGAAATATAACTCAAGTAAATCCACCTGTATAGTTTCACAGTATGGTACAGTTGGATGTATATTAAAATAATTGTTATTAAGTCCACTATATCTAGAGAACAGTTTGTATTAATTAGCCTCAGTTTCAACTTGTGCCATTTTGCATAATTAATCTTATTTTTAAAAGTCTAGTGTACTCTAAAGTTGAATTGTGTAGGATATACATAAGTAAAGTTTTTTTTCAAAAGGACCCATTTATTTGATTATCCAGAAATTTAAAATTCATAGGAAAAATATCATTATCTTATGTGATTGTTATAGTATGCTGTTGAAAGTATATGTTTGAATTGTGTCCTTTTTGGAAAGAGACTAATAAAAATGGAGATTATCATGATACTTAATAAGAAATAAAAGTTTTTTTTAAGAAGGTCTTAAATCAATAACTTTTTTTTTAAGTTATAGGTGGACAAAACATCTTTATTTTTATTTTTATGTGGTGCTGAGGATCGAACCCAATGCCTCATACATGGTAGGCAAGTGCTGCAACTCTGAGCCACAACCCCAGTCCCAGTTATTGAAGTTTTTTAATAGAGATATTAATACTTCAGAATAGTAAAGCAATTATTTAAGGAAATAATATTTCAGAATCCATCCATTGTTCCAATTCTGATTGTCATTTTTAAAAATACTAATTTTCTTGTTTGCCAAAGATGATTTCAGTTGCATAAAATAAGTGTGTTAAATGCATATATGTGTATATATAAAATTTTAACCTCTTAAAAAAGAGCACTTTTTTCATAGTTCTTTTTTTTAATTGATTTTAAAAAATAAATAAATGACAGCGGAATGCATTACAATTCTTACTACACATATATACCACAATTTTTCATATCTCTGTTTGAATATAAAGTATTTGACACCCAATTCGTGTCTTCATACGTGTACTTTGGACAATGATGTCTATCACATTCCATCATCTTTCTAATCCCCTGCCCACTTCTTTTCCCTCCCACCCCTCTTCCCCATCTAGAATTCATCTATTCCTCCCATGTAGAGTACTTTTAACACATTTGTATAAAAATGTTTATGCTTATCTTTGCCCAAAATTATCTTGTTCATTGTAGACTATGTGATTAAACTATGTGACCACTCATCAATGATCTTAAGTTGGAAGAAAATGTACATTCATGTATGTGTATGTATCTGATTATGCAGAAAAAGGAATAGAAGGGAAGAACAGAGAAATAATACAATTTAACTTGCTAATCAGGCAGAAATATTGTGGTTCAAGTTGCCATTGTATTTATCAAATCTAACTGAATTACTGAAAAGTTCTACTTTTTTCAAAATCTGAATCTTTTTTTTTTCCCTGAGGGGTGTATATTCTATTGGAAACCTTAAATATTCTTCAAACAGAACCATAATCTTCAATCAGGCTCTTGTGTGCCCTACACATAAAACTGTGGTTTTTAGGATTAAAGGCAAGGAGAGGGGAAAATACACTGGATGAGTGCTTAAATTTGGCAAGAGGATCTCTCAGGATGAATGCTCTTCAGCCAGTTTATCAGCTTTTGCCACAACTTCTTCAATGGGTCCCAATTTTTATGTGGTGCTGAGCATCCAACCCAGGGCCTCGCACGTGCTAGGAGAGCGCTCTGCCGCTGAGCCACAAACCCAGCCCCCAAAATCTGAATATCTTGAAAAACATTTAGCTACTTCTTTGCTTTTCCACTGGTGGATAGATTCAGACCTGAATTATACAACATTCCTGGGGGGGAAAATATTTGAGATTTGATAGGAATTAACTTGTATCATGATATAGATGATAATAATGGCATTTGTGTTTACAAAGCAGTTGTTGAATGTTATACAATGGGCATAACTATCATGAACCTGGGATTGCACATAACAAAACCTATTTCAAACTGGTGTAAGCCAAAATGAGATTGTATTATTTTTTATATCTGAATACTGCAAGACTTATTCAGGCATTGGCAAATCCAAGGCGGGCTCAGATGATGGTAGTAGAACTCACTCTTTCTTTCCATTAGCTCTGCATTCTCCAATGGTTTCATCTTTTAGTAACTCCTTCCACTTGTTGGTCCCCAGAATGCCACATTTAGAAATCTTCTGGATAGCAATCCCAGATTTTCAATTTTTCCAAAAGTTGTAGTAAAACTGGTAGAATGATTCTTCATATTGGCTACATCATTTTGCATTCCTACTAACAATGTATGACGAAGCTTCCAGTTTCTCCACAACCCTGCCGATACTTGTCTTGTTTTTTTTTTTTAGTTGTAGTTGGTCACAATACCTTTATTTTATTTACATTTTATTTTTTTAATGTGGTGCTGAGGATTGAACCCAGGACCTCACATGTGCTAGGGGAGCGCTCTACTGCTGAGCCACAAATCCAGTCCCCCACTTTTTTTTTAATCACCATCACAGTTGTGAGGTACTATTTTATTGATTATAATTTTGATAATGGTTAATGATGTTGAGTGTTCTTATATTTTTATCATAAATTTTTCCTCCACTGTTAGCTTCCTAATTTTATAATACTATAATTCTTTTAGTAATTACCTTAGAGATTTCAATATGCTAATTTATTAGATTACCTTGATTTAGTAATTTTACTGTTCCCCAAACTTAGTCCCAAATTAACTTTCATAATCTACCTTGAATTAATATTTTACTACCTCATGAACAATACAAAAATCCTCTAGCCCAGTGCAGTGGCACACACCTACAATCTCAGAGGCTTGGGAGTCTGAGGCAGGAGGATTGCAAGTTCAAAACCAGTCTCAGCAACTTAGTGAGGTGCTAAACAACTCAGCGAGACACTGTCTTTAAAAAAAATACAAAAAGGGCTGGGGATGTGGCTTAGAGTTCAATCCTCGGTACCAAAAAAAAAAAAAAAAAATCTTTCAGCGTGTTGTTCTTTTTATCTTCCTATTATGACTTTTGTTTTTTTAGACCTTTTGACTCTGTCCATATTTCTTTTATACTTTTTCTACTTTGTATTTCTACCCTTTTTTCTATATATACTTCTATTGGTCTATTTGGCTATTTATTAATTCTCGGTTCTTCTATTCCTAATATTTTAAAAACTTATCTTTTGGAATCTTAATGTATTTTTTCAGTTACAGAGTTTTAATGTGACTTTTTGGAGGTTAGATTCCATTTTTCAGTTGTAATTCTCCCTGTTTTCCATGTGCTCCTAATCTGTTTCATAATTCCACTAAATGAATCACTATGTGTTTTTTTTTTTTATTGTATGCTGATCTTCTTGGTTTTCATTATTTGGTCTATGGCTTTAGTGTGCCTCACCATGCTGAACATTGTGGATCAAACATGTGAAGGTTCTTGAAGATGTTATTTCCAAATATGGTGATATTTAGCAGGCAGATAGAATGCTAGACCTTTGTCCTGTTAAGGTCTGGTTTTGGGGGTCTTCTAGGGGTGATCTATTTTACTTCTTTGGTCTTAACTGAAAGTACGGGATGCTTACTCCAAGACCTTTCTACTCTGACAAAACTTGAACTCTAGCTTTTCTTCTCAGCATCATACAGCAACTCTGATCTTCTGATCTCTGACCAGTCATTACCTACTTTTATCTGCTGGATTTCTTGGCGTTTCATTCTCCATATACCTATTAGAAATCAACAGATGACTCAAGGGAAAATCACATGTAGTGTTTTGAACTTGCTCCTCTCTGTAATATCCTTCTTTCTAGATCTTTGCCTTACAAATTCCTGATGTTTTCATCATCCCCTGAACTACAGACTATCTCCCCAGAATAGAGTAAGAATACTATTTTCTGTTTATATCCTATTTCTGTGCCATGATTCAACAGATGTCCTAAACGGAGGGAAAGTCAGGTTGAGTGGAGAGTTATGTAGGTGTGGTCCTCTTCTAGGTCTCAATTCTGTAAGACCGGGGTATGCTTTGTCCAATTTTCACACTTTCCAGACTATAGGAAGATAGGCTAATTCAAATTCTGTCACCATGAGAACCAGTTTCAACTTAATATTCTCCATCTATAACATTAAAGTTAATGTTCTTTTTATAATGTTCTTCATTTTGGCAGTTTTCTTTTGTATACTTGGGAATAAACAGACACATTATAATTATGAAGGACTTAAGATTATAATGAAAATTACAATGAGAATAATACCATAATCTTTTCTGGATCATTTTTTTAAAATATTTATTTTTAGGTGTAGTTGGACACAATTGCTTTTATTTTATTTATTTTTATATGGTACTGAGGATCGAAACCAGGGCCTTGCATGTGCTAGGTGAGTGCTCTACCACTGACTTACAACCCCAGCCCCTTCTGGATCATTTTTTATATGTGAATATTTGCTTTTAAATCAGAACAAGATCCACAGTAACATAAGGCTTTTTGTCATTCTTCTGTTTACTTAGTAGTGCCTTTGTCCATATTTTTCTCATTTATACTAGAGTTTATCTACCCTCCTTGAAATAACTGTGATTTGGGGGTTTGGGTTTTAGCTCAGTGGTACAGCACATCATTAGCATCTACAAATCTCTGCTTGGCCCCCAGTGCCACAAAAATAAAAGAAAGAATTGTGGCTCATATTTGTCTAATAATTTAGAATTTGTAAACTGCCACCATATCCATTATAGTGTTATTAGATTTAAAGAGATTTAGATTTGAACCTAGAATTTCAAAAATAAATAAGTAAAAATAACAAAAAACTGTTGAAATTCAATATTTAAACAGTTTTACAGAAAAATACATATAATTCATTTACCTTAGTAGACTACTTAAGCTCTTAATCATTTTATCTTCTTAGAACTTAGTAAAAGGAGACTATTGATTATGAAGAAATAACAGAATTGGTTTATTCTTTTTTTTTCTTTATTGCCATGATATCTGCAACAGCAAGCCTTTTATGGTTGCTCTTCTTATGCCTTACCTTAATGTCAGTCATGATTGTTAGGCAAACTGTGACACTATTTGACACAGTACTTGAGATGGAAGTACCAGCTGTGCGTGGAATTCTAATTTGCAATTTGAAAGTCATTAAAAGTGCTGATTTTTCTCCTGAGTTTCCATCCTGAAGGAATAATGCATGGTCCTTCAGACAAACTCATTTCTTTCAGCCTGAAAACTAAAAATTGTATTAATTGCACTTTTGTATTTTACAGTGTATGGACCAGTTGACAAAGATCCAAACTAAATTACAAGAGACAGTGAAAGATTTGGCTAAAGGCAAAAAGAAGTACTTTGAGACTGAGCAGATGGCTCATGCAGTGCGAGAGAAAGCTGACATTGAGGCAAAGTATGTATTTTAATATTTCTGAGAAAATTATTATGCAGTTAAATGTTATTTTTGCTAATAAATACTTTGTTTTTTGTTTATATATCATATAGATTTGTTCTTAGGTTGTGTTGGTTTCATTTGTTCTACATATGTTATGTACTTTAGGTCCCATTTTCATTTTATATTGACTGGTTTTTATCTGTTAAAGTGGCAAAGTAGGAATCTCTGACCTTTAAATTGAATATTTAGACAAGATAAATGAACATTGTACGAACAGACTTGAAAACTTATGGAGAGTCTAGTAAAAGTCATGATGATATCAGAAAGTAGGGTTTAAGAGCCTCATTTTATCATGCTAGACTCTAAAATTGAGTTATAGTTGAAATCTCTATGATATCTCAAGATGTCATTGAAGGAACAATGGCACATCAAGTGAACAAGAGCACTGACCTCCTTTTAAAACCCTATCCCAAGCACTGTTTTTTATTGTACATGTAATTCTCATATTTCTACTTTTTAAAGTATGCTTTAACAATTTTGTCAATATTAATTTCAATATATGTGAATTATAGTCCTTTATTTTGAGACTTTTTTTTAAATTTTATTTTTATGTGGTGCTGAGGATTGAACCCAGTGCCTCATGCACACTAGGCAATTGGTCTACCTTAGAGCCACCACCCTAGCCTGAGCCTATTAAGGAAAGGAAGGAACTGGCAATTGGTAATAGGAGATACCAATCAAGCGATAGAGATTTTTGCAATGACACTTTGAGGAAGTGTGATAAATATTGGTGGGGGGGTGGGAAACCTGTGTTATAGAACTGAACTTAGGAGGCTTGTGATCAGGAGAGCTAAGACTTCTGTTCACAGTGCTGATTGTTGCAAAATCTAGGAGTCCAAACTCGTAGGCATGAAATCAGAAAGGTTTGGACAATTGTACAAATAGTCCAGCAAGGAGGGGGTTACCTCTAACATGTTGTTTTGTTGTCATTGTTGAGACAGGGTCTCTCTATGTTGCCCAGGCTGGGATCAAACTATTTATCCTCCTGACTCAGCTTCCTGAGTAGCTATTATTTATAGGTGTGTGCTAACACATCTAGCTTCCTAAAATGGCTTTTATCTGCAAGAAATTTAAGCAACTTTGTCAGCAATTTAGGAAAATTCAGGGGTTCCTGGGAAGTTTATTTAGTATGATGGGTTGATGAATGAATACTCACTGAATACTTGATATTACAGTGTAACATTTAATATTTTTCGAATTTAAGTTTATTGTTTTTATTTTATTTTTTGAGCATTCAAATATTTCCCATGCATTCATGGAGTCACTAAATCCATCTTTCCAATAAGATCTGGAGGTTAGCAGATCTCAGTTGGGATTATTGTACCATTCTGGCTTTTAGGAACTTGTCTTTTAAACTCTCTGGGATTCTAGAACAGAGAATTGACAGATTTGTAGAGCATCTACAAATGCCTAATTTAGCCATGGGTGGACTGTTCCTGAGAAGTGTGTATTTGACTAGGTCTATTTCACGGAACTGATCACGAGGAACTGCCTTCTCATGAGGCCAAATTCAAAGTGAGACATTTTACTTCAGTGTATAACTTCTCTGGAAAATTAATTCAACTACAGAGTAAAAAATTGGCTCTATGTCTTAATTCAGTTAATATTTATTTAGTCATTATATTGGGCACTATGTGTCACAGATAAGATAGGTGCGCTTTTGTGCCTTCAAGGAATTTAGAGCATATGATTTAAAAAAGTAACTTCATCATTTGTCTATTCATAGTAAACTCAAAGAAATTATCTACCTAAAGACACTCACCTAGTCACTAATTGCTTAGAGTAATAATCTGAAAACACTGTTTTGAAAGCATAGAAAATGGAGAGATTACTATTGCCTGTTGATAAAGGAACCTTTATAGAAGAAGTGATGCTTGGGCAGATTCTTGGAAGAAGAATGAGTATGTTTTTTTTTCTAAGCAGAGATAGGAAAATCAGGAAGGGGACTAAGCACTGAAGTAAATATAGTTTTGATGGATGCTATGATAGGCCCATTAGGAGAGACTACAGGAGGAAGAGGGTTAGTCTGAAGGAGATGGTAAGTTCCATTTTGGATATGTAAATTCTGAAGAGCCTGGGAGACACTGACATGGATATATTTGGGAGGTGATCAAATATCTGTTCTTATGTGAGAATTTGGCACTGAGAATTGAATTCTGAAGGTTATAGGATGTCCATCAGTTATAGGGATGCAGTCATATATACAGTGAGATATGAATTTGAATTTGGAGACCCAAGGAACATTAACATTTGAAGGATAGATGGTGAAGACTAGTACACAGTATAGTTTTTTATTTGTATAGTGTGTGATTTTTAAAAATCCTTATTTTTTTTAGATTGTCATCTTCAAGGACATTTTATGCTATTGTTAATGCCTACCTAAATACCATACAAGAAGTGTATGCAGATTAGCAAATGAAGCAGACGCCATAAATTTAAATCTATAATTTTATGTTGGACTATCCATGTGCAAGTCAGCCTATTTGGATTATGACTATTTAAAAAGGAGAAATGACAGTGCTTCAAGCACAGTCTTTCTTACCCTGACAGGTACTTTCAAATCTTAATATAGGTAATCTTAGCTTTCCTACATCAAAATGAATAGAAATATGATTAATAAAAACAAAAAATTCTCATAAAATAGGAATACAACTGGGCAGGAAATAACAGAAATATCTTAGACCCAATTTTTTTAAAGCAGTGGGGAGGAGTTAGGAAACTGTATATTCATCCCTGAATGTATTCTCTCTTGTTAGAAATGCAAGAGGCAACTTTTGGTGTCCTCTTCACAGTGTCTGTACACAGACTGGCTGCTTCAACTTCTAGTCCCAAATGGTCTGCAACTCTGCTTCATACTAAGAGGCATAGCTGCCAGTGCATGCATTGAACTCTCCCATGGCAATCACCATGACACTGCAGTTAAGACAAACATTTCAGCTTCAAAAAAATCATGGCTGTGGGACTATTGCTTGTTCCTTAGCATCTGTCTGTTGATTTTGTCTATGTACTTATCTCTAGCCTTTAAGTAAAAGCAGCATACTACTGCTGACTGACAGGTTATAGTCCCCCCCCCAAAACTTAGGCATCAAGGGAGATAGGTAAGAACACCAGAGTGGGAGAAGATTAAGTAGAACAAAAGTTTACAGGACAGAGAGTCTTAAGGGCCTTCTTAGTAAGTTCAGATTACCTTTAGGAGGGAGGGGGCACACAGGCAGGCAAGAACCCAAACACAAATCATTTTTAATGAGGGGATTAACAAAAGCAAGGACTTTCTAGAGCCTATAGATTGCATTCTGGTGTTGTACCACCTGACACACATAGCTCTGAGAACCTTGGTCTCCCCAGGTTTGTTGCCCTGGGGTTTCTCTGACCTTTTGTAAAAGAACTGAAGTGTGTGGAATTATATGATACTAGGAATAACATATAGTTTGATGACTCTTTTTTATTAGAATATACTAATATATTTTTATTTTTTTCTTGGTCAAATTGTATTTTTAAGGGTATTTTAAATATGTTAATCCCAGTATTTTTATTTTCCTATAATATTAAATATATATAATATATAAATAAAGGCAAATAAGCATCACTTTTGACCTTTGTAAATTCACTTTAGAACAGTGTCTTGGAAAAGGGTTATTAATTTTTTTAGTAATTATAACATTTGGTAATCTTATTATGATATAATTTTATTAAACATTCTTTTCTATTTTTATATAGGTCTAAACATAGTCTTTTTCAATCAAGAATCAGTTTACAGAAAGCAAGTGTAAAGGTGAGTTTTTGAAAGGTATATTTCACAATTGAGAAACCTTACCTTATATTTTAAAAGTTTGAGGTCTTTTGAGAATGGAAGTGGGGTTTTTCTACTTTAGAGAAGCATTTCAAAGTCAATAACCCAGTGAGGAACTTTCCTTCCCAGTGATGGGATTTTTCACCCAGGTGTGGACACTGGACATAGCTTACTTCCCAAGACTGCTTGAGGGGTAGGTTTGGATGTGTTACAACTCATGTAGTCTGTGTATTTAACTCTTAGTCCAAGAGACAAAGTGCAGGGGCTTTCAGAAGCGCTGTAGAATCATTTCACTCAGACTTAATACCTTAAGACCAGGTCTTCTGGGCTGGTGCAAGTGAGTTTTTCTGAGGGGCCCTCAAACTGGAGTACCTGTCAAGTAAGCTTAGAGACCAGAGTTTGTTGCCAGACTCCCCACCAACAGGAAGTTTTTCTGACACATTTGGATTGTTGATTTTTAAAATACTAGTATCTAAAACCTCCAGATTTACCCATGTCTTCAAAAATAAGGAACCTTTATTTAGAACCTTTATTTTCCCATCTCAATAAACTCAAAAAAATATTTTTCAGTTCTGTAGCAAAATTTGGAATTATGTTAAGTATAAATAACAAAGGTTTAAAATGTTCTCCCCATGTTTTCAGGTACTATTTCATTTCTTAATAGTAAAGTATAATTTTTACATACATGTAAATGTTTTCTCCACATTCTTATTTTTACTCTTGGTGGGGAGTCATTAATTGCTGTGTTTCCATACAGTATCAGTTTGCACTGATTTTTTTCCTTTTATTATTATGTTTTAGTTAAAAGCCCGGCGATCTGAGTGTAATTCCAAAGCTACCCACGCAAGGAATGATTATCTTCTTACACTAGCAGCAGCAAATGCACATCAGGATCGCTACTATCAAACAGATTTAGTTAACATTATGAAGGTAATACAGTTTTAATATCTGTGATAATTTTGTTTCATTAAAAACAAACAACCCATGAGCTGGGTGTTGTGTACATAGGATTAAGTATAGAATACTAACAAGGCTACTTTCTATTTCATTAGAATGTGCTCAATATTGGTGACCGACCTTTGTTTTCAAGTAATTTGGAATTAATTTTTAATGTTTAAAGCCAATTCACAGTAAAGGATTGCATTATTCCTTAGACATAGAAGATATTTGCTAAATAGTGATTATTGATATATAAAAGATAAGATTGATATATAAAGTGTGACATAATTCTTAAGCTGGGAAACTGCTTCTGAGCTATTTCCTGAGATATTGAAGCTAGATAGAATCTTCAAGTACCTTCTGAATTATCAGAGAAAGGCTGGTATTTCAGCATAGTTTTATTTTTTGTTAGGTTGTACTGTTATTTGTTATTTTCTGCAAAATATTTTTTTAAAACAGGTTTTACAAAAAAAGTATATAGTATGAAAATATTTTTATAAAAGGTGTGTTTTTTATATTTTTATAGTGTATTGCTTAAGAAAGTCTGAATTACTTATTAACTAGAATTTTGGCTATTTTTTGTTTTTAAAAAAACTTGGATTTTTTCCAAGTGCCATGATTTTATCTTTAGTAGGTGAAATTATGCATTAATATTTGATGATTTTTGAGTTGAACAAACAAAAATGCTGGTGGTTATATGAAGATGTCTTCTACTCTGGGTTTTACTCTGAAATACTGAAGATTGCATTACAATTTGTATATCCTGGTCTTTCCTCATCTATACTACCTGTATTTATTTTGAACTTTCACAGAAGTAAAGGAAAGGGGGAAGGGGAGAAGAAGAAAACCATTTTAACCGACTGCCAGGCTGCCTCTACTTGCAGGCAGACAGACTCCACTTTGAATTGCATCTCCTTCTTTCCTGTTTTCTTAAGAACCCAAACATTGGATTATTCTATCTTTCTCTTATATTTTCAACACAGCACTCTCAAATGGGTAGTTCTTAATGACTCTTCAACACATATATTGCTATAGTTAAATTGCTTGTTTTAGGAAATCAGCAATTAAAAATGGGGTTACAACTGGCGCAGGCAGTCTTTTTACTACAGAGGCTCTGGGAAAAGAGATCAGCTTTATCCAGAAATTACAAGTTCCTTGATTGAAAGTAAAGATGGAACATTTCCTGAGACCTCTAGCAAAAGGCAGGAATGTTGGAGGATGTCAAACTGGACTAAGAAGTAATTTATTGCAAAATTTCTTCTTTCCGGGCCTGAGGTTGTAGTTCAGTGGTAGAGTGCTTGCCAAATACTTGTGAGGCACTGGGTTCGATAAAAATAAATAAACAAAATAAAGGTATTGTATCCATCTCAAACAAAATATATATATATATATATTTTTTTTTTTTAATTTCTTCTTTCCTTTTTGTTTATTGCCTGAAATCCCCTTTTCTGCCATTTGTCCTGTTGCAACTTCTGCTGGTTAGAACATAGGTTAGAATAATGAGACAGGAAATTATTTTATATCCAGATGAGAACTCCATGTACATTTCCCCAAAGAGTATTTGACATAGAGGTTAAATGTTTTAGCATCTTATTATAGTGCTTCAGACTTACCTGAGAATTGGCCTTTCATTCATTCTAGCATGACTGCTTTAGGAAAATGTATTGTTTCAAACAATACATTTACTGAAGATGATTTTTTGCACAGCATTTGATTCCTTATATCCTGTATATGTCTACCATTAGATCAAAGCTGATAATCTACAAATTAAGTATCCCTTATCTGAAATGCTTGGGACCCGAAGTGTTTCAGATTTTAGATTTTTGGATTAGAGATGCTCAGTCCGTATAATGATTTTTTTGTCCCTGTGAATATTTACTTTTAGAGCAGCAAGGGCTATATTCAAAGCACAAAATGGGCCCCTGTAACATTTTTCTTCTGTCAATTTCTACTTTCCATTTCTGTGAAAAAAAAATGGACAAGATATCTCCAACTGCTTCTTTCTGAGAGAGAAAGAAGTTGGTGGGGAGTTATTATATTATAGCCAGGACTTAAGGTCTCGGTGTTCTTTCCTGGACACTCTGGTGTTTTCTTACCACCATACCATTCCTTGTTAGTAAAAAATAATATAATAAGCAGTAGTATATAGTGAATATAGTAGTATATAGTGAATATCATGAATTCTGAGAGAATTATAGTATAAAATTATTTGTTAAACATTGCACATTCTCTCCTGTTCTAATAATTCTTAAAATGATGATCATGTCTCTATCGAAATATATTTGGACAGCTTCCCCAAGGCATACTTTTTATTCCTCAAGCAAGTATTGATTAGAACAAATACTAAATATATATTGCTCTGTGTCTGTATATTGTCAGGCTAGTGGTTTTTTTTTTTTTAATCTTCAAACTAAAAATCTATTGCTAAACCGTGGACCTGAGATAACCAGTTTAATCAAATCTATAGAGAGCAACTTAACTGGCTGCTGGAAAATGAGATAGTTGTTCCTTAAATGTTCTTTTGAATAACATGATCTTGTAAAATATTTTTCTTTTTAAGAGTTCATACAATATTTTCTTTGTGGTTTGGATGAAGAAAAATAAGGCACAGTACATCAGAGTAGAAAAGATAGCATTAGTCAATCTAATGAAAGACTTTAAAAGCTTAATAATATTGGGAGCTTATTTCTAGACAAATGTTTTTTGTTCTCATTGAAAGTTAAACATGTCTGGACTAGTTGATAATTGGGCAAAGTAATTAAAAACTTTATCTGACATATAATATCTAGAAAATATGATAATTTGGTGTATATTTTGCAGACTCTTTTTGGGGGGAGTAGTCAATAAAGAGAAAAATATTATTGGTGTTCAAGTCCCATTTCTGGCTTTTCTAGCTAAGCATTAATTATTCCAAAAAGTCTTCCTCATTCATATTTAGATTGTATAGCTCTCATCTTTTTTATTTTGAGTTCTGGCTTTTCTGGTATCTCTGCCATCTCTAGCTGGTATACTTCTCTTTCATGTAGTAATACTTTTTCACTTAATGAATAAGCATGGAAGTCCCCAGATTTCAAACTTGACTTTCTGCT
The DNA here is from genome assembly GCF_048772815.1 of Callospermophilus lateralis. NCBI lineage: Eukaryota > Metazoa > Chordata > Mammalia > Rodentia > Sciuridae > Callospermophilus > Callospermophilus lateralis. The sequence continues at coordinate 709,669 of NW_027516379.1, read as the reverse complement.
TCTCTTGTTTTACATCCTTTTTGAAAGTCCCTTTTCTTAGGGAGAATAATCATTTGCCCAGTTTCTGCTAATATTATACAGTTCTTAAATATGCCTGAAATCTTGTCCTTAACATTATCCATATTTATTATGCTTTATCCATCTGTGGCAGAAACTTTTCTAAATTAGAAGCAGTTCATTTCCTCCCCCCTTCTCCCCATGGTTTCCACCAGTAATCACCCCATCCTAGGGATCAGGTGATGATCAGGGCTTAGAAACTGTAATGTCCAATATGGCAGTCCTTAGGTACATTGTGACTATGTAAATTAGTTAAAAATGAATAAATTTTGGGCCCAAGGAGGGTGAAGCCATGGGATTAGGTTGAGGGGGCAGGCCCAAGTGAGGACGAGCCAGGTGGCTGTTTTGAGGCCCTACTGTCTCTTGGCATTTGCCTCTTCAGTCCTGCCATCTCTACAGCTATCACTACCAGAGGATCGTCTGCCCTTTGCTGCAGACAGACATACAGACACACACACACACACACACACACACACACACACTCACACACACACACACACAGCAAGTAGTAGTTGAATAGGAGAAGAATGGCGTTGAAACAGATTTTCAGCAACAAGTGCTTTGGGGTATTGCAGAACATTTTGAACATGACAGTGTTGATCTGAACTGAAAAATGAAATTTTCTGTCTACTTACCACCAAAGGCAGAAAGTGGAAAGTGCCCTGTACTACATTGGTTGCCTTGTTTAATTTGCACAGAACAATTTTAAATCAAAATCTAGTTATTATCAGGCTGCCTCAGAACACAGCTTTATCATTTGCTCCCAGATACCAGCCCTCATAGCTGTAATACTAAAGGAGAAGGTGGAGAGCTGGGGTGTCCGCACTGTTTCCTGGGTTTTATGTGAATATCACTGAAGATTCTTGGAAAAGTAACTTCAGAATGTACTCTTAGGTAACGAAGAAGCTTCCCAACTCATAAATACCAGTTTTTCAGTGGACCCCCAGTGGATGTCTATTTCTGGCCACTTTATGGGAGGTCAAGGAGCTCTAATTTGTCCTTTGAAAAATCCCAGAAAATACAAAACTGTGTCAGCATTTGCTCCAGTTTGCAACCCAGTGCTGTGTCCATGGAGCACAAAACCTTTAGTTAATATTTGGGAACAGATCAAAATAAAGGAAAGGAATATGATGCAACCCATCTTGTAAAGTCCTGTCCAGGTTCTCAGTTGGACAAGGGAAAATGACCAGTTTCTTCTAGATGGACATTTACTCCCTGATAATTTCATAGCTGCCTATATAGAAAAGAAAATTTCTATTGTTTGTAGATGATAGGAGGGCTATGATCATAGCTACTACTTCATTGCAACCTTTATAATCAATCATTATGCAAAATACCTGAATGCATGAAAAACTTCTGATAAGAAAATCTCTTCAGGATTATAAAAGTTATAATAAACAGAATCGCTGAGGAAAAAATTTTGAAACATTGGATTTCATGGTGCCGAAAGAACTTCATTCTACACTTGAGTCTCCTGAATAAATATATAAAATCTGAAAAAAAGAATAAATTTTAAAATTCTTTTTATTGTCACAGTAGCCATAGTTTAAGTGTTCAGAAACCCATGGGCTAGTGACTACCATATTGGACTGTGCAGTTGTATTTTCATTGTCTCAGAGCGCTACTGGACAACAGTACTCTGGAGCTTAGTTTTTACTTGTTTTTCTTCCATTGTGACTTCTTCTGTCCACTATCAACCCTACTGACCATTTTTCTTGATAACAACAGCTATAATTACATTCTGTTATTTCAGGAGTAATTCCATTTTCACTTGTACTCTAGACCTTTATTTATACCTTATAATAGAACAGAAGTTGGAAAACATTTTCTATAGAGGGCCAGATAATATATATTTTAGGTTTCTGTGTAGTAACCACTCAACTCTGCATTTGAGTTTTTACTTGGTGATAGGCGCTTGATGATACAAAAATGAATTGGATAGGATCCATGCCATCAGTGAGCCACAAATAAGAAGGTTATGATTCTCTGGAGCAGCTCTCCAGGGGCTTATGGAATATGACATATTAGATCCTTTTCCTGCTATATTGATCATATTATGCTTGGCTCCCTGTGACACAAAGAGAGTCTTTTGCCAGTCTTATCAAACCTCAAAAACAGTTGTTTTAAAATATTTTTAGGAGTCAAATATTTTCAGACTCCTATATGGAATCTTTATACATAAAGCAGATGAAGGGGAAAGCTATTTGGTTGTAAAACTTGAGAGCGTGTTCCTCTTGGTGTGTGTTTCCCACTCCTCTCACCTGCCTGTGCCACTTCCCTTAGTTCTTTCTGTGGTTCCTGAGGTGTTGTGCTGAATACTACAGTTCCTTGAAATATAGTTTGGAAACAAATGTTCTAAAAAGGATATTCCAACTAACAAATTTCTTGTAAATTTTAAGTTTTATCTAGATGATCTTCATTCTAGAATTTACCAATTAATCTTTCAAAAATGTAAATTAGAACCTAGTAATATATACCCTGCAGTGGCCAGTTCATCACAACGGGCTTAGACATTGTAGCTTGACTCTCAGTTGAGTATCTTTGCTGGAGAATCAACAGTGAGTGAGGGATGCTGAAGCTGAGCATTCATAGAACTATTTAAGAGAAGCATATAGAGCTGGAGTTGTAGTTCAGTGTCAGAGCACTTGCCTAGCACATGTGAGGCACTGGGTTCAATGCTTAGCATGGCATAAAAATAATTAAAGGTATTGTATCCATCAAAAAGAGTAATATATAGGGTGACAAGAGTAAGAACTTTGAAGAAATTAACTTGTTTTTAAAAAATCTGTTTTGGAGAAGTATAGTTAACATACAATAAAATGCAATTGTATGCCAAATCCATTTCATGCATTCCCACTTTGAATCTCTTACTTCCTGTATTACTGCCAGCTAGAGAAAATGCTCTGCTCTTAAAGGGCTAGTGTGATTATGTTAAACCTACCCAGATAATCTCTTTTTTCTTGCCATTTATGATAACACAATCCCAAGAATGATATCTCATCATATTCACTGTTTTTTTGTGTGAATCTGACTACTCTAAGTATCTCATATAAGTAGAATTATGATTTATCCTTTTGTGTCTGGCTTATTTTACTTAGCGTAATGTTTTCAAGGTTCATCCATGTTGTAGTATATGTCAGAATTTCATTATATTATAAGGCCAAATAATATTCCATTGTATTTACATACTATATGTTGTTTATTTATCCACTGATAAATGTGCGTTCCTTCTGCCTTTTAGCTATTGTGAAAAATGCTGTATGAACATGGAATACATATTTTGAGTTCCAATTTTCAGTTCTTTATACACACACACACACACACACACACACACACACACACACACGTATTTTTTGGTAATGGGAATTGAACCCAAGAGTTCATATTGTAGCATGTATTACTATTTATTCCTTTTTATGATTGAATAATGATATATCACGTTTTATTTACCCATTCATTAGTTGGTTAACATTTGGATTATTTTCACTTATTAACTGTTACCTGTCTGACTCTTTATTCTCATCTCAGATCTCTCCCTTTACTCTTTACCCTTCAATGAGTGATTCTCTTTAGTTTCTCAACCATACCAATCTCCTTCCTATACCAGTGCCTCCTCACTATCACATTCACTTTTTTTTAATTAACTTTTATTTGTTCTAATTAGTCATACATAACATTATAATGCATTTTGATGCATCATACATAAATGGAGTATAACTTCTCATTCGTCTGTTGTGCAGGATGTAGAGTCACACATCTATATCAGGTCATGTAATTACATTAGGTCATGTAATCATATGTGCACATAGGGTAATAATGTCCAATTCATTCTACTTTCATTCACATTCACTTTCTTAACTCCTGCATTTTCCTGTAGTGCTGGGAATCTAACCCAGGGCCTTACATACACTAGGCACACTTTCTTAAGTCTTAGGGTTCACACATAGTTCTAACCTATTTCTGTAGGAAAGCCTTCCTCAAACTATATTACATTCCTCTATTTTATATTCTCCCTGCATCGTTTTTTAATACTCTTCTTAACTTTAATTGTATACTTGATTATATTTTTTTTTGTTTTACCTCCTGCCCTTAGTATGCTACAAAAAAACAAAATTATGTGTTTTCTGCTCACAGCTGTATTGCTTGAGCTTAGCATAGTACCAACATATGTATCTGTTAAGTATATTAATGCATGAAATCTATTTGTGGTGAAACCTATCAACAGTACAGAGTTTTCATCTAATCCAATTTCTGTTAAATCTTGTTCACAATCAAATATAACATACTGCCTAAAGAAGAAAAGTTTTAAAGCAAGGCAAGTTTTGTTTGATTCCTGATTTTATCACTTAAATAGTTTTGTGAACATAGGCAAATTATTTCCCTTCTGAAAGCCTCAGATAACTAGTATATAATATGAAGCTGCTAGTAAGTATCCTAGTTGCTTTGGGAGTATTCAGGGAGGTAAAGTATAGTAAGCATTTCTACCTCGACCCGGTATACAGTAAGCACACAATAAATGTAAAAGTTATTATTATCATATTATTATTATAAGGTGCTTAGACATTTATGAATTCAGAAAATTCATTGAGAGTCTACTAGTACCTGGTACTCTTTTGAATATTTAAGATATACCAGTTAAACCAAGACAGACTTAATAAAAAGTACACATGGATCACTCTGTATATGTCAGGTGCTCATCTAAACTATTTACTTTCATTAACCTACCAATTTTCTGTGAATAGATACTATTATCATTATCCCTATTTTTATCAAAGAAGTAATTGAAACAAAAAAAGATAAGTATCTTGCCCAGGTTACACAGGCAGGCAGGCAGTGACACAGCTGAACCATGGATTACACCAGCCTACCTCCCATGTACTTTCTTCTAACCACTTTGCAGTACTACATTTTGTCCAGGGTCATTTCCACTAATGCCTGATGAACGAGGATATTTCATTTCTTTGGCAGATCTACAGTCTAGTAACTTTAAATATTTAAAAAATAAATGAAGCCAGGCATAGTGCACACGCTTGTCATATTAGAGACACTGGAGGCTGAGGCTGAAGGATTGCAAGTTCAAGGCCAGCCTCAGCAACTCCATGAGACCCCCAGCAACTTAGCAAGACCCTGTCTCAAAATAAAAGTTAAAAATAATTGTGGAATTATGGATGTGGCTCAGTGGTTAAGTGCCCCTGAGTTTAGGCCCCAGCACAAAGATAGATAGATAGATAGATAGATAGATAGATAGATAGATAGATAGGTAGATAGGGTCCATTATGGTCTCATTTTTTTTGACTTTTATTTAATCTATGATGACTCCTGATGATTACCTCTACCTTTTTACATTGTGAAGGTATTTGTTCAATCATCTTTTCCAGAAGTTGATAGGAGGTCATGTTATCTCTGTCATTTTTATGTAAGGCACATTTTTACTAAAAAAAGTAAGGGGAAAACCTTAAAGTTTATGTCCTTATTTGACAATGATTGAAGGAAGAAAATCTCAAAGTATACATAGAGTCATCACTTAACTTATATAAAATATATTCTGTACATTTTCCCAATTTTTCATTGACTGTCAACAGCCTATACCAGTGATTATTAAGTTTTTTTTTTTGTCTCAGACCTCTTTATACTCCTAAAAATCATTGAGAACCCAAGGAACTTTTATAGATGTGGGTTTGCTTAATGATACTTACTGTGTTTGACATTTAAATTGAGAAATCTTTTAGACACAAGAATGCCTAGGTACAGATTTCACTAGCTGTCAGAGTGTCTGTGTCCTCATCTATTTTCTAACCTCTGTAAAACTCCACTATGTGCTTGTGAGAGAATGAAAGTGGAAAATGCAGATGATGTCTTAGTATTATTATGAAAATAATTCTTATCTTGCAAATTCTCCCAGCTGCCCCTTGTTCTCACCTTGGGTAACTTCTGCCATATACTAAATAATGTTATTACTGTCTTCAGCTGGAAGAAACTACTAACACTAAAATTGAAGATCTGATTGAATGTTTCAATAATAGTACTTGTTAAGTACTACCTAAATGCTTTAGATGCTTTTAGAGATGGAACAGAATCAGCCTCTTATTGCAGAGTTTAGTATTTACACATTGAATTGAAATGCAGAGGACAAAGTGTTAAGTGACATGCTCTTACCTTAGTACCACTTGCAATTTATAAACTGAGTCGCATAATACCATAAGATATATTTGACTGCTTATAATTCTCTTAACATATGATTAAACAAAAACAACAGCATATTTAGAGATATCAACTTTGCATTTTGTTTAGGGTAGCTTACTTAGTAACTTGCTGGAAAGATTTGGGTAAATAGAGAGCAGAGAATATTGCTATCCTCAAGTCACTTAATATTCAGTTCTCAAAAGTGTTTATTTCTCAACTACACATACTTCCTGTACTTAAAACAGGACTAAATGCACAGTTCAAAATGACTGGAAACACCTAGATATGATATACCCATAGAGCAGCTAAGAATTGGAAAGGCAGAAGCTTTGTATTTAAACTGGACATTAAAGAAGGAAAAAAGGGTCCAAAGTTATTGTATTGAAGATGAGAAGCACCAAGTGAGCAATTCTAAGATACCTTCTTTATGTGTGTAGTACCTCCCCATTCCTAGGTCATCTTGTATCCACTGTGCGACCAGCCAAAAGTGCTTTAGATCAAATGCAGGAAAAAATGATGACAGAAGTGCTTGCATCTCCCTCCCTAAGCACACTTTACTCTGCTTTGACCCCTATGTTTCTGATTGGCCTTCATATAACTTGGGAATTCTTATTATCAGAGTATATTTCAAAAGCAGGGATTCTTTATTATCCTCTTCTTTATATTATGCTCTTCTCCCACACCTACCCCAATATTATCAGGACAGAACTCTTTTGGTGGTTACAGAATGGGGGATAATATTTTTATTGGAAATCTTTGCAGCTTTAAAGGAATAGGGATGGCAAATTGATTTTAGTTTATGTGCCTGTTGTAATATGTGCTTGTTAGTATACTGGGCCAAGAATTATTCTGAGATTCCCAGGCCAGCCCCGTTAGCAATCGTGGTCTTAGCTTCTGTTGATCATCATGCGATTTACATAATCTGTAGATCTCAGTTGAAACAGGGACTGACTTGGATTGCTCCTTTCAGGAAACACAGAAAGTTACTGGGAGCAGTTTCTTTGAAATGGCTATGTGCAGTTTATTGCAAGCAAGCCCATGTTTAGTGTGCCCCTGACTGTGACCGTGGGAGCAAATCTAAATTAACAGTCTTGATTGTTAATCTCAGAATGTGCTGCATCTCTCTGATGTATAAAGACTGTAGAATATATGAAATGGAAGAATAACAATTAAAATAAGATTAAGATTTCAAAAATAAGTGAAGAGTAGTGATAGAATTTTACAGACTACAAGTGGCTGGAGCCTCCCATCTTCTAATAGTAGAAAGATTCACAACTCATGTACATACATGCAAAGGGTTACTATGAGCCTGCATCATATCCTGTAGAAGTGCTGAAGCAGAAAAATAACTGGACTAATCAAGTCCAGTACTCTTACTTTCATAGATGGCATCCAGGCTAGTTGTTTCAATAGGCTAGAATGTTCTTTTATAAAAATAAGATTCTGAATTGCTTTTTTAAAATCAACTAAAAAATTTATTCCTTAGGGAGATTTGGTTGAAGATAGTTTTACTTAAATTTTATCACTTTTAAGTGATTATACATAAAACATGGAAGATTTAAGAGACCATTCTCTGAATGGTGGGAGTTTTGTTTTATATTGATTTTTTTTTGGTGGGGGGGCATTACTGGGGATTGAATGCCAGGCCCCTATACCACTGAAATACATCCCCAGCCCTTTTTATTTTGTATTTTGAGACAAGACAGGGTCTTGTTAAATTTCTGAAGTTGACCTTGAACTTGTGATCCTCCTGCCTCTGCCTCTCAAGTCACTGGGATTACAGGCATGTGCTGTCTGAGAGCAAATTGCAGACTTGATGCCTCATCATCTCTAAATACTCTAGATGTTATCACCTCCAAACAAGGCTATTCTACCTAACCATCCACATTAGGAAATCAGCATCATTATATAAATATCATCCAGTTTACATATCAAATCCAAATTCTACCAAATGTTCAAAAATATCTCTTTCTGGTTAATTCAATTGCATATCTCTTTAGATTCCTTCGATTTGGAAGAGGTTTTTTTTTTTTTTTAAGTTTTTTAGTTTTTATCCTGTCTTTCATAACTTTGACAGTTTTAAAATATACAGCCTCCAATTCTGTTGGGTGCCTCTCAGGCCATGCATTCTTGGCAAAAATATCTCAGAAAAAATGCTGTGTCTTCTCAGTATACCATATCTAGAGGTGTATGAATGATGTAATCACCTGTCTCATTCCTGGTGATGTTACTCTTGATCACCTAGTCAATTTGGTATCTGCTGTGTTTTCTTCCACTGTAAAATCATCTTTTTTCCTATGTAATCATGTTATTTCTGAATGTGTTTCCCAAAAATACATATGTAATGGTATTCGAAGGTAGTCTTGGGGAGGTGAGTAAGTCATGAGGGCACAGCCTTCATGGTGGCTTTCATGCCTTTGTAAGGCCTGAGAGAGAGACCCCTTGCTCTTTCTACCATGTGAGGACACAATGAAAAGGTGTTGTCTGTGAGCCTGGGAGTGGACCCTCACTAGACACTGAGTCTGCTTAATGCCTCCATCTTGGACTTCCCAGCATCCAGTAAGGTGAGAAGTAAATTTCTGTTGTCTATAAATCTTCTAGTTAATAATATTGGTTACACAATCCAAACAGGCCAAGAAATAATATTTTGTGAGGAAACTATGCCAATTGTATTCCTCATCAGACCTCCACCTACCAGCCCTGGCATGCTTAAGTGAACCCTCCTGAACTCAACCACTTTTATGATGGTTACCAAATAGTAATTTTCTATTTTTCATCATTCCTTCTACAATTTTTAGTTGAAACTCTACTATAAGGGAGAAGTTTCTTATTTTCCCCCTCTCATCCCTTCATGCATTCATTCATTTCTTAATCATTGTGTTCATGGATTTCTATTTTCTTTCATGGATTGAAATTTGTTGGTCTTATTATTTATATTTATGTTCATAGTGTCCCATACACAACCAACAGGAATCTCTTTAAGCTGACTCCTGTCCTTTACTGTGTTCCCTTCATTCTTTCTTTCTGGTCTAAATGTTCCAGACTTATTGTGTACTTTTCTTGTACCATTTCTGGGAAATTATTTATGTACACACTGTGATGTTATGATATAAAATATATATTTGATCTCTGCACACATGCCACCCAGGTGTTTAAAACCCTTGAGACAAGGGCACTAGCACAATCTTTTATTCTTGTATTTGGTCTTTTCCCCAGTTCCTGACACAGAACTTCTAAATCTTTTTCTTAGGTAATGGGAGCATCATTTGTTCCAATGAGACCATTCTTGGTGGGCTCCTGGATGGCCTCAGGATAGGAGATGGTTGCCCAGGGAACTGACCATAATTAGAAAGTTGGAACTTCTAGCCCAACTTCCCTGGAGGAGAGAGGAGCTAAAGATGATTTGATCACCAGTGGCTAATGATGTAATCAATCTTGCCTATATAATGAAGCCTCTATAAAAATCCAAAGGAGGAGTGGGGGTGTAGCTCAGTTGGTAGAGTGCTTGCCTCACATGCATGAGGCCCTGGGTTCAGTCCCCACCCAGCAACACACGCACACACACACACAAGAAAGAAAAAAAAGGAGAGAGTTCAGGGAGCTTCTGTATAGGTGAACACATGGATGTTCCTGGCAGGTGGTGTGCCTATAAAGGACATGGAAGTTCCACCCCTTCTCCCACACTTCATCATATACATCTCTTTCATCTAGCTATTCATCTGTATCTTTTGTAATAACTTTTCTAATAAATGCATAAATGTATGTAAAAGTATTTCCCCAAGTTTCGTGAGCCACTATAGCAAACTAATCAAACCCAAGGAGGGTTCCACGAAACTGTTACAAATTTTTGTGTGTTTGATCAAAAATACAAGTCACAACCTGGGATTTGCGATTGGCATTTGAAAGTGGCCAGTACTCTTGTAGGACTGAGGTCTTAACATGTGACATCCATGCTGTCCAGAAGGGCAGTGTCAGAATGGAATTGAATTAGAGTATCCTCAGCAGGTGTCTGTTGGAGGATTGTCACATACATATCTAATGTCAGAAGTGTTAATAATACTGACTGGTAAGGGAGACTAGGAAAAGCACTTTGTTTTTTCCTGTCTTTTGCACACACATACAGCTGTATCTGTTTTTATATCTGTCCGTGTATGTGTATGTTTTTGTGTGCTCAATTTACATTGAGCTGTCCAGTTCAAATCCTGTACTTTTAAGATCCTTTCCTGCCTCCCTCCTTCCCTTTCTTCCCAGGGTCTTGTGCATGCTCAGCAAGTGTTCTGCCACTGAGCTACATTCCCAGCCCTTTCTTATTTTTGTTTTGAAACATGGTCTCCCTAAATTGCCCAAGTTGGCCTTGAACTTGTGATCCTCCTGCCTCAGTCTCCCAAGTAACTGGAATTTCAGGAATGTGCCTTCACACCTGTTTTACCTCCCTGCCTTTCTATTTGTATGTAGATGCTATGTTGAACAGTGAGAAACTTGACTTCCACAACCTAAATACATTGACTTATTTGCTGTTTCTGTGTCAGTCCTCTCCTGACCACTGGTCACCTATTCAACCTTTGATTTTCTCTTCACAAACTTGCTTGTCTTATTCTTTTCTTAATAGAGGCAGCTATGTCTTCGCTGTTGCTTAGGCTAGAAATCATCCTGCTGCCCCCCTCCAAACTCCACATTATACCATTGGTAATTCTTTTAAGTAGAACCATTTTTCCCTCACCTCCACTACCACTATTTTAATTCAAGCCACCATTATTACATCTGCAAATACTTAAAGTCTTCTCTTTGATTCTCTGCTTCCACCCCTTCCTTCAATATGAATTCCTTCCACATTAGCCAAAGTGATCATTTTAAAACCTAAACTAGATTTTGTCACTCCTTTGCTCAAAACCTGCTAATAGCTTCTCTTCTCTTCAGTTTAAAATTAAAAATTTTATGGGGTCCTATGTTGTCAACCACTCTTTGTTTCAGTGTAATTCAATATTGGCTTTCTGACTATTTCACACCAAGTGCCTCTCACTTCAGGACCTTTGAACTTGCTGTTTTCTTAAGCAAGCTCTTCTTTTAGATACCACTTCTCCCTTACTCCACTCAGCTCCATTTCTCAGATGTGACTTTATTAGTAAGATCTCCCCTGACTAATCAGTATAAGATAGCATCTTATCTTCATGCTTTATCCCTTCACTGTGTTTATTACATTATGGCAACCTCTGACGTAATATGCAGAGGAGGACTTTTTGTCTTTTTCTCTATGCACAGTATTTCTAGCACCTAGGATAATGTGACAAATAGTAGGCTCTTGACAGTCAAGTACCATATGATCTCACTGATGTGGAATCTAAGAGTTGATTTCATAGAAGTTGATAGTACAGTGGAGGTTATCAGAGGCTGGAGAAGGGAACAGGGTTGGGGAAAGTTGTTGCCTGGGCACAAAACTGTAGTTAGATAAGAGTTAAGAATTTCTGGTGCTGTTGCACGGGAGGATGACTATAGATAACAAGACTGTACTGTACATTTCAAAAAAATTAGAAGAAAGGAATGGGCTTCCAGTGCTTTATTATGCTTCTTAATCTGTGAAACCATGTATTCATCCGTGGAAATGCGGCTAATGACATCCTTCTCATGAGTTGTAAATATGTGTAAGTGCCTCCTGCATAGTAGGGATTCTTTATTCATTTCTCTTTCTACCTTCCCTCATCTTCCACCATCTTCTTAGTCAACATAACTTCATGTCTTATCTATATCAAAAAGCTCTTATGTATATTAACCAAATTTTCTTACCAAAATAGTGTAAGGTGAACAGAATTAAACAAAAAAATATAGAATTATTTTTGCCCTAAAAGTGCTAAAGGCTAATATTAGATTAGTATTTTTCCTCAGTGAGTTTATATATATATATATATATATATATATATATATATATATATATATATATATATATGTAAATATTTATTTCTGGCATTAAAATAGAGAAGAGAGAGTTGCCTCATTTAAGTGACCAAGTAAAACCAGTACAAGTTGACAGTTCATGGGGAGTTTCCAGCAATAGACTCATGGTTGCTCTTCCTTCCTATCTTTGTCTTCATATAGACATAATGGAAAGCTTTGGGGATTTTTTTTTGTTCTTGCCTGAAATAAAAATGCTCTAAAGTGTACATATTGAGAATATCAACAACATGTGGACCCTGAAAACTTATTGTTTAAGTGAAAGAAGCCTGTGGCTTTTAGTATTCTTCTCAGCTAGTGTTTTCCCTCAGCTTTATGAAAATAAGACCTTTATCTGCTGTTCTGAACTCTCACCTCATTTCCACAGCAAACATGATCAACTGCTGTAAGATATAGAATTTATATGAATCCCAATATTGTAACTATAATGCAATAATAAAAAATTTAAAACCTTTTTAAAAAGAATTTATTAGAGACTGTGAAAAGGTAGATTTCAAATCACTGGAATAATAACAGATTATGAAAGAAATGATGTCAAGACTCTATAGAAAAAGAAAAATGTTCCTCTTTTTATCATACCAGGCTAAAGTAAGTGATAAGATTGTTGAAGATAAATTTAATAGAGAAAAACATGCATGAATGTTTACTTGGTCTTGGTGTGGAGATGAGATTTTTAAGAATTCTAGCAAAGGGTAGATTATATGGGAAAATGGTAATAGATTTGACATCCTGAATCATAAAAATGTGTCACAATAGTAACAACAACATCTAACATATACTGAAGTAAGGGCTAAGCATTGCAATAAGTACATCCAAGTTAAAGTTCCAAGGTTGAGAAACCTGGCCTATCGTGCCACTCTATATTCCTTTTTATTTTTCCCTGTTATCATAGACAACACTGTGACAGATGTTTTGCCATGGTATAACAAGTATTACTAGTTTCTCAATCTTTTTTGCACCTGTGTACCACTTGCTATTCTGCCACTTAGCAGATGTCTTCTATGTTAGTTTTTTGTTACAGCAACATCCTACTGCAAGATACTACTTCTCTTTTAATTAGGATCAGCTAAAACATGGAGATGCAAACTGCAGTGGCTCACACACCATAGATATTCATTAGTTTTCATGCAGTAGCTTAGGTGATTAGCAGTTCATATGATTAAGTTCTTCCTCCTGAAGCTATTCAAGAACCCAGATAGCAGAGTGGCTCTTCCACTTTCCCTCATCACTACCCTGACTAAATCTTGGTCACTGACTTATTTGGGTTCTAGCCAGTTGACTTAGGAAAAGATAAACAAATATCTATTCTCTGAAGATCTAGTCTGGAAAGTGGCATATATTACTCTGCTCACATTGTATTGGAGAACTTAGATAGAATGCTGTACCTGACAGCAAGGGAGGCTAGGAAATGCAGTCCCACCATGTACCAGGAAGAAAGAAAGAACAGATTTTGGTGGACAACAACAAAGAGATTCTGTACATCCACTATGTATGTTCTCAATCTGATAAACCACATGATAATATGGGAATTAAAATATTCCTATAGATCAATAAGAAAAATTAAAATATTCCAAAACAAAGAAAAGCTACAAATTCAGGTTTAAAAAAAATTCAAAAGACTAATGATTATATATCAATGGTGGGTTGATTTTTAACAGAGGCATTTAATGAGGGAAAGGATATTCTTTCAACAGAAATTAGACCTTTATCTCATACCATACATAAAAATTAATTCAAGATGAAAGACCTAAATATAATGTTAAAACTATAAAATTCAATAAAGTGTAAGTCCATGTGATCTTAGAATGTACTTTCTCAGATATCACCAAAAGCTCAATCAAACAATGAAGAAATAAACAGTTTATAGAATTAAAAACTTTGGTGCATCAAAGCTCTGTAAAGAAAGGGACAAGAAAATCCACAGAACAGAAAAAAAACTATTAGAAAATTACTCTTATCTGATAAGAGTCTAATGTCAGAATATATAACAGAGCTTTACAACTAAACAATGAAAGGATGACCCAGTTGTTAAAATGGACAAAGAATTTCAATAGATTTTTTTTCCCAAAAAAGATATGAAAAGATGTTTAACAACATTAGCCATTAGGAAAAGGCAAACCCAACTATAATGAAATACCACTTCACACTCACTAGAATGGATAGAATTAAAATAGAACAACAATGTTGATAACAAGATGAAGATGGCACACACCTGTAATCTCAGGAGGTTGAGATAGGAGAATTGCAAGTTTGAGGCCAGCCTCAGCAACTTAGCAAGACCCTGTCTCAAAAATAAAAAGGGCCAGGGATGAAGTTCAGTGGTAAAGCGCCCTTGGGTTCAATCCCTAATACCACACCTCCAAAAAAGTAGAAACAACCAAAATATTCATTAACTGATAAATGTGTTATATAACTGATAAACAAAATGTGTTACATCCATATAATTTGATATTACTTAGCCATAAAATGGAATGCAGTACTGATTTATGCTGAAAGATAGATGACATTAAAATCACAAGGTTAAATAAAAGCAACCGGGTACAAAAGGTCACATGTTGCCTCATTTTATGTATATGAAATGTTCAGAGTGGGCTAATTTATAAAGTGAGAAAGTAGATTAGTGATTGCCAGGAGCTTCGGGGAAGGGGAAATAACAGTCACTACCTAATGGGTGTGAGTTTTCTTTTGGGGATGATAGAACATTCTGAAATTAGATACTGGCAGTAGTTGTACAACTTAAGATACTAAAATGAAGAAGTGATAAATGGGACATCTCAATAAAAAACAATTTTTAAAAACTAATGACTGAAAATCTTCTATCCCAAGAATCAAAGAAATGGAAATTATGATAATGTTAGTATCAATTCTATTAAAAAGCTAAGTTAAAAATTTGTTAATACCATCTCACTCCAGTAAGATTGGCAGCCATTATGAAGTCAAACAACAACAAGTGCTGGCGAGTATGTGGGAAAAAGGGTACTCTTTTTTTTTTTTTACTTGTTGTGCACAATTTATTTTTTTTTAATTTTTTTTAATATATCATATTTCACACTTTGATTCAAGTGGGATATGAACTCCCATTTTTACCCCATATACAGATTGCAGAATCACATAAGTTGCACAACCATTGATTTACATATTGCCATTCTGGTGTCTGTTGTATTCTGCTGCCTTTCCTATCCTCTACTATCCCCCCTCCCCCCTCCCCTCCCCTCTTCTCTCTCTACCCCCTCTACTGTAATTCAATTCTCCCCCTTAAATTTTTCCTCCTTTCCCCTCACTTCCTCTTGTATGTAATTTTGTATACCCCTGAGGGTCTCCTTCCATTTACATGCAATTTCTCTTCTCTCTCTCTTTCCCTCCCACCTCTCATCCCTGTTTAATGTTAATCTTCTTCTCATGCTCTTCGTCCCTACTCTGTTCTTAGTTACTCTCCTTATTATCAAAGAAGACATTTGGCATTTGTTTTTAAGGGATTGGCTAGCTTCACTTAGCATAATCTGCTCTAATGCCATCCATTTAAAAGGGTACTCTTGTACATTGCTGGTGGGACTGCAAATTGGTGCGGCCAATATGGAAAGCAGTATGGAGATTCCTGGGAAAGCTGGGAATGGAATTTGACCCAGCTATTGCCCTTCTCGGACTATTCCCTGAAGACCTTAAAAGAGCGTACTACAGGGATACTGCCACGTCGATGTTCATAGCAGCACAGTCACAATAGCTAGACTGTGGAACCAATCCTGATGCCCCTCAATAGATGAATGGATAAAATAATGTGGCATTTATACACAATGGAGTACTACGCAGCACTAAGAAATGACAAAATCATGGAATTTGCAGGGAAATGGATGGCATTAGAGCAGATTAAGCTAAGTGAAGCTAGCCAATCCCTAAAAAAAATGCCAAATGTCTTCTTTGATATAATGAGAGCAACTAAGAACAGAGCAGGGAGGAAGAACAGGAGGAAAAGATTAACATTAAACAGAGTCATGAGGTCGGAGGGAAAGGGAGAGAAAAAGGAAATTGCATGGAAATGGAAGGAGACCCTCATTGTTATACAAAATTACATATAAGAGGTTGTGAGGGGAATGGGAAAAAAATAAGGAGAGTAATGAATTACAGCAGATGGGGTAGAGAGAGAAGTTGGGAGGGGAGGGGAGGGGGGATAGTAGAGGATAGGAAAGGTAGCAGAATACAACAGTTACTATTATGGTATTATGTAAAAATGTGGATGTGTAACCGATGTGATTCTGCAATCTTTGTAATGTTTTGAATAACCAATAAAAAAAATAAAAGCTGGATTAAATATTTAAAAAAAATTTGTTAATATGGGGCTGGGGATGTGGCTCAAGTGGTAGCGCGCTCGCCTGGCATGCGTGCGACCTGGGTTCAATTCTCAGCACCACATACAAACAAAGATGTTGTATCCGCCGATAACTAAAAAATAAATATCTAAAAAAAATCTCTCTCTCTCTCTCTCTCTCTCTCTCTCTCTCTCTCTCTCTCTCTCCCTTTCTCCCTCTCCCTCTCCCTCTCTCTCTCTCCCTCCCTCCCTCCCCCCCTCACTCTCTCTTTAAAAAAAAATTTGTTAAAACATTCATATTCTGTTGTTGAGAGTATAAATTGATACAGCATTTCGGGGGCGCTGTTGGTACTGTATGTCACATGCCTTAAAATGGATCCTATTTTTCTGAGGGGAACAGAGGGAATGGAACGGGGAGTGGTTTGGTCAACAGATATTGTGTTATCATTAGATAGGAAGAAGTTTTGGTGTGCTTTTGCATAGTAGGATGACCATTTCAAAAAGCTAAAAGAAAGGATTTTGAAAGTTTTCACCATGAAGAAGTGATAAATGTTTTAGGAGATAGATATTTTTACCTTGATTTTAAAAATTACATGATGTATACATTTAGTAAAACATCACAGGGTATCCCATAAATATGTACAATTTTTGTTTTTACATATCAGTTAAAACATTAAATAAAAATAAACCATATTCTTTGCTTCAGTAATTATATCTCAGGAATTTATTTGAAGGATATAAATAAATGTATGTGAAACTATTTGTCTACATGTATAATCAAGATAAGATCACTGAAAGCAACTGAAATGTTAAGAAATAAAACATTCAAAGGCCTGGGAGTGGCTCAGTCGTAGAGCACTTGCCTAGCATGTGTAAGGCACTGAGTTTCATTCTCGGCACCACATAAAAATAAATAAATAAAGGTCCATTGACAACTAAAAAAACATATATTAAAAAAAGAAAACATTCAATAATTAGAAGTAATTGAAATACTTTATAAGAAGCAGTAGTTAATTTACGATATTATCCATAATGATACCATAAAATTGTATTGAGCAAAATTAATTTAATTTAATTTAGCTTTAGGTCTAGTCATACCACTTAAGTACAGATCAAAGTTTGGGTGGCATGAAATGGGAACCTGTAAAGAAATTTCTACAGCTCAATCATAGCTCTGGAAAACCTCTTAAATCTGCTTTTCTTGGCTGAACTGGTGCCTGTGTATATGTCTGGAAGAGAAGAGTTCAAGTCTCTCTTATGATACATCAAATTTCTTACCTAGGAAAAGTTTAAATAAATTTAAACATAGAATTTAGGTCCTCTACTAAGTTTAAAGCTCTTGATTGAGGCATAAGATACATTGGAAAATGTTCAGGCTTTATAATCATGAAAACCTGAATGTAAGTTTCTTACTAGTTGTGTAGTGTTGACCAAGTAATATGAGTAAAGGTTTAAAAAAACCTTTTCCCTTCTGCCTGGTAATTTGGCTATTTGTTAATGTTTTAAATCTGTTATCCAAGCATATTATTGCTCCCTAAAGAGCTTAAGAACTTTTCCCCTAATTATCATCACCCCATTTGAAATGTTGGTACCACAGATAGATCATGTATCTGCTTATGAACCATGACCCTTTGGAGGACCACAGATCTTTGTTACATATAAGGTTCTTTTGCCCCTCCAATTTTTGACCCATTGCCCCTGTTGAAAATGTTTGCTGAAAAGGCTTTGTATATGTTCTATGTCAAAAATGTTACTAGGCAACATTGCTTGATAAAAATCATGCCTGTTGAGTAAACTGTATCTAATGGGAAAACTGTAAATATTTAAAAGACCATATCATTGAGTTTGCCTGAGGACATTGACTCTGGTAACAGTGTGTCCCTTGCAGAGACCTGCAATCTATACCTATAGCATTGTTATAAGAGATTTTGGGCCCTGTGGGAGAAGAGGCTATTAAACTAGAATGACTTCCAAACCCACTAATGTGTGTCTCATTTTCTTGGACCTGAACCTCACCTGGGGCAGGGGAAATGGGGCTGGGGTGCAAAAAATAACTCTAGGTAGCTGTGTGAGATACTGCGTAGACTGCTGCAGAGACTGTTCCTACAAAAAATGAATACCTGGAGCTACCTTCTGGCAGGCTATAATTTTTGTCCTATATCTTTCTATGTAGATTAGTCTTCTGAGTGTGAATGTTTAGTTGAGCCTGAGAAATTCTTCTGGCTATTATGCCTAACTTCTCAAGATTCAGTTTCCTGCTCTGTAAAATGAAAATGTTACCAACCTTACAGGATTTTGTGAAAACTAGAGATACTATACAAAGCTCCTGCCACAGAAGAGCTATTCTGTGAATGGTAGCTACTACTGGGTTCATCCATCATATTTTTTACGTAAGTATGCTATTTTCATAATACCCATTTCCAGTGACTTGAATTAGAGGGTATTGTCAGATGTTGACATTTTGAGCATAATAAGTTTTGATTATATAATTGTTTATGTTTAACTCTTTGTCATGCAATTAGAAGTTAGAGTTGTCAGCATCACAGTGAATAATGACTAAAGCCTGAATATTTATCTTCATATGTACTTAATGTGGCAGTTTACAATATTTTATGTGCCTTAGAACAAATATATCAATTACAGATATCAATTTTTATTAACTTCTTTATTCTCTGAGTATGGATAACAGTTTACTGTTTCTTGGCATAGCTCTTATTTAAAAAAGGGGGGTATTTGAGATAATTTTATTTTAATTTTTTGATACTGGGGATTTAACCCTGGGGTGCTTAACCACTGAGCCACTGAATATCTATATTTCCCACCCCTTCCTGAGGTTGTTTTTGTTTAGTTGGTTACTATTAGCCTTTTCAGTTTTTTCTTTGAGACTAAGTTGTTTAGGGTTTTGCTTGTTGTTGAGGCTGGCCTCAAACTTTTGATCTTCTTGCCTCAGCCTCCCAGGTCACTAGTATTACAGGCATGCATCACCATGCCAGGCTGAGATAACATGTTTTAGAATATCTGTATTTCCCACCCCTTCCTGAGGTTGTTTTTGTTTAGTTGGTTACTTTATTGCTTATCCAGGCTAATTTTTCAGAGTCTCTTTATCCTGCAGTGTGCAGCCACTAGTATCTTTGCTCTTTTTTATTGTTTTTATTTTGGAGCTTTGTATTCATTCCCATGGTTTCCCCTATGCTTCATTGCTTGGCAGTCAGCCAGAGACTGGTCCCAAACTGTACTTTTAACACTCACAAACAGTGCACTAGGCCTTTGCCCTCTTTCACTCATGGGTCCATTTATTAGTTGAGGACTGCATTCCAAGTTTAGGTAGTTTTATTTTTACTGCCTTTACTTTGTGCTGTGTTCCCTCATTTCTCCCTTGCAGGTACAAGTGGCCTTCCTGTCCGTTAGGGTCTTGTGGAAAACATGGCTTTTATTTCCCTGGATTTGTGTTAAATCCAGCTGTTGGTCAGATGTTCACCCCAACTGGGACCACAGCCCTAGTCCAGTAGAGCCACTGCCTTTTCTGGTGTACTCCTCATTATTTCACTTGAAATGAGTTTTCACCCTCTGCTTCAAATCAAGTCAGTCCCTCTTGGCAATGAACCTGCTAGTTCTTTGCCAGCTTTATTCTGGTAGGACTGTTTCCATATAAAAAAGACAGGAGAACTGCCCTAGGCAGGAATACCACAGATTGTCTCTGTTCTTACACAAAGTTCAGCAGTTTTCAGTTTTGGGTTGATTTCCAGAGCCTGTAATGGCAGATTTTGATAATTTTATCCAGTTTTATAGGGTTTCATTTTGGGGGGCAGGGTATGCCAACCTACTCACTCTGCCAAGCCAGAAATCCCACCTCAGTAGATTTATTTTAAAATGCAATCTTTGTTGAATTTGTCTAGTTCTAATGGATATTTAGATTCTGTTTAATTTTTCTATGTATATAGTTATCAGTTGATTATAATGTATTGTTGTTTTTGAGTTTGGGAGCCTTGGGTGAGAGTCGTTTGTTTTTTGCATTTTTAAGGAAGAGCATGTGATTTTTATTTTTCATAATATATCAGAATATTTCATTCTAGAATAAATCTTACTAAACAATGATGTACTTGTAAAATTCATTCTTCAGCCAGGCATAGTGGCATACACCTGTAATCCCAGCAACTTGGGAGGCTGAGACAGGAAGATCACAAGTTCAAGGCCAGCCTTAGCAACTTAGTGAGACCCTTTCTCTAAACAAACAAACAAATAAATAAAAAGGATTGGGGCAGTGGGGTTGTGTGCTTTCTAATGTGTGAGGCACTGGGTTCGACCCTCAGCACCACATATAAATAAATAAAATAAAGGTCCAACAACAACTAAAAAGAAAAAGAAAAAAATGGAATGGGGATGTGGCATAGTAGTAAAGTGCCTCTGAATTAGGTATCAGTACTGAAAAATAAATAAGTAAAATAAAATTCACTTTTCAGGGACTGGGGTTATAGTTCAGTGGTAGAGCACTTACCTGGCACAAGTGAGGCTCTGAGTTCAATCCCCAGCACCACAAAAATTAATTAATTAATTAATTTGAGCCACTTTTTTATTTTTATATCTACCTTCATAAGTAGAATTCATCTTTAATTTTCCTTGCCTACTTTATATTGTTCCAAAATCATGCAAATCCCCCAAATGAGTGGAGTCACTTTCTGTTTTCTGGAATCATTTTTTATAAGCTTAGGATGATCTGCTTGGTTCATGAACTTTTGGTTGAACATCTCCAAAAGTATCTTGAGCTCAGTGTCTTGGAAAGTGTGACTACAACGATGTGTGTTATTTAAGATTCTGTCTTCTGATTCACTTTCTTCTCAGCTAAGCTTTTTTTTTTAATATATTTTTTTAGTTGTGTATGGACTCAATGCCTTTATTTGTTTTTTTTTTAATGTTTTTAGTTGTAAATGGACATAATACCCACCTTCCTTCCTTTCTTCCTTTTGTGTTGAGAATCGAACCCAGGTCCTCACATGTGCTAAGCAAGTGCTCTACCACAAGCTACAACCCTAGCCCACCTTTATTTGTTTTTATGTGGTGCTGGGATCAAACCCAGTGCCTCACTCTTGCAAGGCAAGTGCTCTACCACTGAGCCAGCCCCTTAGCTAGGCTTTATGAAGTTGGTTGTGATTGCTTTAATAATCTGGCTTCCACTCCCAGTGTACCAATAAAACTGTTCTCACGGTGTCAGTAATAATGGCATTATTACCTTTTACAGTTATTATTCTTCACAGCAGCATTTGGTAATTAGCCACTCTCTTTTTCTCAAACCTTACCTTTTCTTGGGTTTGATAAAACTTAACTGGCTGCTTCCATTTTAACTATTCTTTCTCACTTACTAGGATAACTACAATAAAAATAAAGCAAATAGCATATCATATAGCATACTATTGTATAGCAAAAAATAATAATAAAGTATCATTTGATTTTCTTTAATTTTTTAAAAAGGTGTATTTTTCATTTGATATATTTTTCACTTGGTTACTAACGTAACAAAAGAAAATTTGCAGAGTACAGGAAATAACCCCACTGCACAGTAGAAAATGATTCTCTCACCTTGGCATGTTCTTTCTTGTCTTTTGTTCAGTCCCTAGGATTTAAAAAAAAAAACAAGTGTGTGTGTGACAATTTGTGAATGAACATGGGCTATTATTAACATTTTAAAGATTTAATTTTTGCTTATTTATAAGTTAAACATTTTTATTTAGTAATGATACTAAGCAAACTGACATTTAAAGTCATTTTTAAGTTGTTGGGGTTTTTTTTGTGTGTGTGTATGTGTGTGTTTGTGTGTGTGTGTGGTGCTGGGGATTGAACCCAGGGTGTTGTGCACACAAGGAACGCACTCTACCAACTGAGCTATATCCGCAGCCCTCTAAAGTCATTTTTAAATACTTATATTCTCTTAGATACTATTTTAGACATGGATGATACAGTGACTATTAGCAAATAAAATGATATTTTGTATAACTGCATTTTATAAACAACATGTTTCTGATCAAAGTGGTTTATCAACAGGAATATCAATATGCTTTATGAAAGATCTTTTTAGTATTAACAGTGTGGTGCATTTTCTGATAAGCATAAACAAACACAAAGGACCATTTAAATATTATTGGAGTGGTTGGAGATGTGGCTTAGTATTAAAGTGCTTGCCTAGCATGTATGAGGCCCTGGGTTCGATCCCCTGTACCATGAATAAATAAATATTGTTCCAAGATTTCAGTCTTTGAAATCTTAAATAGTAATGAGTTAAAAAGGCTAATACTTGGGCTGGGGATATAGCTCAAGCCGTAGGGTGCTCGCCTGGCCTGCACGGGGCGCTGGGTTTGATCCTCAGCACCACATAAAAATAAAATAAAGATATTGTGTCCACGGAAAAACTAAAAAAATATATATTAAAAAATTCTCTCTCATTCTCTCTCTCTCTCTCTCTCTCTCTCTCGCTCTCTCTCTCTCTCTTGAAAAACAAAAGGCTAATACTAATGGCAAAGCAGTTTCCTACTTAGTTAGGGCTGAAACTTATTTCCCTTGCTTTTGTGAAATTCGAGCCCAAGAATCATCTACGTGAGGCCATAAATGCCTTTTCACTTTCTACATGAGGCTGTTATGTTGTCACACTAGGAGCTCCTGCCAGAGGGGCTGTGTAAGCAGGGCACAGATGTGCTCAGAGAAGCCCCCTGGAACTTTACTACTTGCTTATAGAAAGAACCACCAGCCTGCTTCATAGATTTCCTAAAGGTCAGGGAAATTTCTCTAAGAGATCAAAATCTAACAGAGAAACTGAAAAGATTTTTACCAATTAGGCAATTTTTAACATCTAAATAAACTTCCATAATTCTTTTAGCAAAATTAAGTTAGAATTGTAGATACCTTAAACTTTGGAATAAGGAATTGAACTTTTTTTGTTTTAGAATTTTAAGCCCATTCCTTAGAAAGTATTGAGACACACAGTCTATGGAAGCATCAGTCTTACTAATTGGAAAAATAAAATGTTTAGTTGTGATTTTCTTTTTTTTTTTTTTTTAGGGAGGAATTACTGTCATTGGTGCTGAGAAATGGATCCTGTGTTTCTTGACCTTCTTTCATAAATGTCCTTAGCTAATGATTTTTTCTGTGATCCAAATACTGTTTCGCAAGCAGAGTTTTTTTACTGGAATTGACTTTAGTATAGACATGTTAACGTTTATAATAAAGAAAACCAAATTCTTTTTTTTTAATATATTCTGAACTTGAAAGATTTGGTATTCTAAATAACTAAATATCAAAAAAGTAAAATTTAAATTTTAAAATACCCTACATTACATATTTAGTAACTCAGACACCACTCCTCCCCTCCCTACCCCGCATAACCAAGGATTGAATCCAGGCTCACTTAACCATTGAGCCACATCCCCAGCCTTTTTTTTATATTTTAGAGATAGGGTCTCACTGAGCTGCTTAGGGCCTTGCTAAGTTGCTGAGGATGGCTTTGAACTAACTATCCTGCCTCAGCTTCCTGAGCCATGGGGATTACAGGCATGTGCCATTGCGCATAGCCTATATTATTCTTTAATTGTTTCACATGTTTTATGTTTTGTATTTCCCATAGTGCCTTGCAAGACACAAATTGAGAAGCCCTATCTGAAATGCTTGGGACTATTTTAGATTTTGCAGTTTTTCAGATTTGGGGAATATTTGCATAGATTTTCCCAATTGAGCATCCCTAATCTGGAAATCTGAATTGTTCCCCCAAATCCACAATTTTTTAGTATCGTGGCATTAAAAACATTTCAGATTTCATAGTATTTTGGATTTGGGAGTTTTAGATTAGGGATGCTCAACCTGTATTGAGTGCACTCAGGGATCATTTTCTCTAGAAAATCTTCCTTAAATATTAATATTTGTCCAGATGCCTCTCTTCTGTCACCGCTGGTAGTTAAAATTATCCTATTACATGCTTGTTTTTAATACTTGGAGCATTTCTCATGGTTATTTATTTAAAAACAAATACAAATTCAGTTTCAACATAGTTCTTGACACACAGTTAAGATCTCAAGAAATATTTTATTGAATTGAATTGCTGGGTATAATTACTTAAATATTGTGTTTATCACAGGTTCTTTTATATCATAGTATCCCAAAATTGCACAGATTTGGCAGATGCAAAGAAATTTAGCTGTCACGTGTACAGCATCTGCCTAATATTGTTTCTGTTAGATGGAGGCTGTTGTGGGTCTAAAAAGAATCAGACCACCAACCAGCAATTGTTGTTTCATAAGAGAACAGTTGAAGCATATAAGAGGATAGGTTTGTTTCCTTTAATGGTTCCACATGTCCAAGAAACGTATATTAACTCTTCTCTAGAATTTCAATGTAAAGAACATTTAGAGGGCTGGGGATGTGGCACAGTGGTAGAGCACTCGCCTAGCACTTACGAAGCCCTGGGTTCAATCCTCAGCACCACATAAAAATAAATAAAGGTATTGTGTCCAACTATAATTAAATAATAAATTTTTTTAAAGGAACATTTAGATCAGCATCAGTGATATTTCCTCATGAACGAGACTTGATATTCTTCATGCTAAGTACTTTCTGGAGTTTCAGTACTTCATCATCAAAAATACACAGAAAGGATGCCATGTAAATAATACAGTCAAAAGATAGATATGAGAAAATTCTATGACTAAATTGGAATGTCAAGAATAGTTCTGTTTGCATCAGTTCTACCTATTGTCTTATCTTTACATTTCTCTGGTTCAGACACCTGAAGACCTGAACTTATGTCAGTTTCTCTGTATGAGGTCTTTTTGCCCTCCAGGTCTGTTTGCTCCAGCTCCACATATGTGCACATATCCTCACTACCTATGGGTCATCAGAACCACTGCTAAAGAAGTGAATTTCTTTGCTGCTGGGGTGGTGCAGTTGATGAGCTGCCATTTTAATGTTTCATTTTTAACAACAACAACAAAAAAGATATATGAGACATGTAGAGAAACAGGATGTATGGCCCATATGGAGGATAAAAAAGGAGTCAACAGAAACTGTCCCTGCAGAAGTTACGGGGGACTTATTAGTTTAAAGATTTAAAAGCACCTATTTTTATTATAGCCAAATAGCTAATGGAAACCATGTCTAAAGAAGTAAAGGAAATTATAAAAATGAATCTCACCAAACATAAAATGTCAACAGAGATACAAATTTTAAAAGGGAACCAAATAGAAATTCTGAAGTTAAAAAGTACAATCACTGAGATGGGGGTGTAGCTTATTGGTAGTGCTTGCCTAGCATTTGTAAGGCCCTGAGTTTGACTCCCAGCATCACACACTCACATACAAAAGTATAATAACTGAAATAAAATATTCTGAATGTTTTTGACAACAAAATTGAGCTGGCAGAAGAAAGAATCTGCGAACTTAAAGGCAAGAATAATGAGGTTATCTAGACCAAGAAAGAGTGGATAATGTAATGTCTGCTTTAAAAGAAAATGCGTGAGTTAGGCGCAGTGGCACACGCCTGTTATCCCAGTGTCTCAGAAGTCTGAGGCAAGAGGATTTTGAGTTCAAAGCCAGCCTCAGCAACTTGGCAAGGCCCTAAGCAACTCAGCGAGACCCTGTTTCTACATAAAATATAAAAAGGGCTGGGGATGTGGTTCAGTGGTTGAGTGCCCCTAGGCTCAGTCCCCAGGACAATGCATGAAACAATAATTATTAAACATTTTTGATGGACTTATAATGTATAAAGATATATTTCTATGACAATAAATAGCACCGAGAAGGGAGGGAATAGAGTCGTATGGGAGCAGAGTTGTTGTATGGGATTTAAATTAAGTGTGTATTAATCCAAACCAGATTGTTTTAAGTGAAGATGTTAATTATAATCCCTGTCAACCACTACAAATACAGCTCCACAATTATAGTAAAAGAAATAAGAGAATTAAAATACAGCATAGAAAATACCTATTTAAAAGACTTAATTAGAAGATACTGTTATTATCTCTTTATTTTATAGATAAGGAAATAAACTTAGAAGTTATACTATTCAAGTACACAGTAGACTCAAACCAAACCTGTCACCAAAATTCCTCACAGTCTTTTTTTTTTCTTTTAGTCGTCAATAGACCTTTACTTTATTTATTTTTATGTGGTACTGAGAATTGAACCCAATGTCTCATACGTGCTAGGCAAGCACTCTACCACTGAGCCACAACCCCAGCCCCCAATCTTACATAGTTTTATAGGAAAATTGGTAAAATTCTCTGGTAGAAATGGTTAAGTTTTATTATTCCATCGGTTCAGGTGTGTAAAGCTCAAGGTTAAAAGTCTTTGTAGAGGGGCTGGAGTTGTGGCTCAGGGGTAGAGTGCTCGCCTAGCACGTGCGAGGCCCTGGGTTTGGTCCTCAGCACCACATAAAAATAAAATAAAGGTCCTTGGCCCATTTTTTTTAAAGAGTCTTTGTAGAGTGATACTGCTAGTAGGAGCTGGACTGGGATTTGAATGCAGGTGTGCGTGGTTCAGGTTTCCTCTTGGATGTGCCGCACTGGGGTTGCTGCCTCAGCATCATGTGGTTGTAGCACATTCAGACTGCCTGGCCATGAGCAGTACAGCAGATCTTTTGGCATCTGACTTCACTTGTGTGCCAGTAGACAACACAGACTTTAGAAAAGCAGTTTTGAATTTTTTCTTTGTTGACTTTGTAAGTCACAGACAGAGACTTTCCTATTTCCTTCCTCTTTCACAGAACTCTTATGTAGCTCAGAGATCTAAAACAAAACAACCAAGTATAAAATTAGGTGATGTGTTTTTAATTTTACTTTATATCAATTGACAAATTCAGCCACATGTTCAGATATTTACAGTAATGCAAAGCAGCCGTACTTGCTTTGATTTCTTTTGTTGTTATTATTATTGTTGTTTTAATCTGTAAGAAGCTACTTTGTCTGCAGGTACAGCTTGGGATCTTCTGAGAAAGATAAACAAAAGCATACAGACAATCAGTGTTTGCTTCCAACATCAGCAAAGGAGAACTGTAGAATTTCAAGACAGCTCACATTTATCATTTTGATATTTATTTCCTTGACTTTTACCAAAGACTATTTTAGAAATACTCATGGCTCTCAGAAAAGAAGTTTGTTTTTCTAGGCTGCATTAAGGAAATTCAGGAGATTTTAGCATAATGCTGACTAAAGACTTTATGACCTTTCTGAATTGAAAATAAGGAGGCCACTGTTCTCACATTAGGGGAAATTGCATCAAATGCTTAGAAAAAAAATTTCTCCAAATTTCTAACTCGTCATATTTTTTCTCTTCAAATAAGTTCCAGGGAATTTATACTTTCCTGTAAATTAAATGTTCAGTGAAACATCTTAGAATTCTAAGTTTTTCATTTGTCTTTAGACTATTTCCAATTTTTCTTACTATTTTGCATATTTACCATTATGGGTTTTGGTTCTAAACTCAACTGATTTTAGAAATAAATCAGATAGAATGAGTAGAGGGTAGAGTTAAGGTGAATGGATAACAGGTGATGTGCAGCTAGCTAACTGAAAAGAGCATGGCTACTGAAGGCATTCAAATTCAGGTGTTTTGTTTTTCAAAAACACCATTGGACCATTAAAATATATTGCTGTTTACGGGTCCCATTGTTTCTCAGCCTAAATATTACAGAATTCTCCTTTTTTAAGAATTTGTATTAGGTAGTCAGTCACATGTTTGGCATTTTTTGTTTGTTTGTTTTGTACTAGGGATTGAACCCAGGGATGCTTAACCACTGTGCCACATCTCTGGTCCTTTTTTAAAAAAAAATATTTATTTATTTTTTGAAACAAGGTCTTACTAAGTTACTGAGTAGCTTACTAAGTTGCTGAGGCTGGCTTTGAAGTTGTGGTCCTCTAGCCTTAGCCTCTTGAGCCAATGGAATTACAGATGTGCACCACTGTACCCAGTTTGACTGTTTTTTAAAATGTACATTTGGTTAAGTTACCTACCAAATTTTTCATATGGAAAACAACCAAGGAACTGATATTGTCAGGTTAGTTCAGTATTTGTATAAACCTTGAAAGAATGCTTTCAATTTCTGAGCATTTTTAAAAAGTTTTATGACTCTTTACACAGGTCTCTTTGAACTAAAATTTGTGCACATCTGCTCAATTTGAAATTGAACAAGTGTACTTTGAGAACATTCTTATGTCTTAGTTAAATGTTTAAATGCTAGACAAGACACAGATGCATCTTTACTATGCATGTCCTTATCAAACTTTTATAGTTGTGATACTTTTACATTTAGCATAAGCTTTAAATAGTTATTCCTTCAAATTTATAAGAATAGATGCAGCTTTTGGATTACATTTTATTCATCTCTGACATAAAAAGTTGTTGCCTTAAGGTATTAGATCCACTTAGATAAAGGAATATTGAAAAGCAAACTATTAATTTTATTTGCAATTATCTATGTGAATCAAGGGTTGTTGATTTTTTTTCCTTTTAATACAACCAAAACATACAATTTAGATATGGTTGATATAAGCTACAGTTGTCATTCATTCATCTTTAGTGAGGATTCTTTTGATTGCAGGTAACAAAGACTCAACTCAAAGTAGCTTTAAAAATGGGAATGTGTTGGCTACTGTGAACAAATCACAGAAGAGCTTGCTTTAGGAACTACCCTATTCCAGGACACTGCCCAGATCTCTCTCTCTAGTCCCCCTTGCCATCTTTACTCTCAGATTTCTCATCACAGCTTTTCTTTATGAGTTGTTTTAATTCTCTCCTACACAAATATGAATAAATATCTACAAGGTGAGAATAGTCATGTGGTGTGAAAGATAGGCCATTTTGGACTTGTTGCGGCTTCTATCCCAGGATGCTCTAATTTAGATCAAGTGCCTGCCTGTGCCCAGTAACTGCAGGCAGAGAGCAGGGATATTAAGTTCTGCCTTGCATTACCAGCTTGGTCTTAGGAGCTTGCCCCTATGCTCAGGGAAGCAGAATCTGTTCTGGGAAGAAGGAAGCATGCAAAGTCATGTATCATGCCATGGGATTCTACATCAGATGCTATACTATAAAGTTTTGAAAACACTACATTAGACAGAATTTTGTGAGGTCAGTTACTTATGTGTCTTTTCCAAAATTTTGCTAATTATAACATCATTAGGCTTAAATTTTTAGTTATGAGGTTCTGTGTGGGTGCATTCTTCTTCAATCCTGTGAATTTTGATCCATGTGTTATTTGTAAAACAAATATTTATTGAGCACTACTAATATGTCAATCTCCATAATTAGCACAGAAGATGTAGTGATGAACAGACAGGCATGATCTCTCTTCCATGTAGATCCCAAGGAAAGACAGACAAATATTATAAGCATGAGGTAACATGTTATGAAGCAGAAAGAGAAATACCTTCAGGAAAAAAAAAAAAGCTAAGAAAGAGAAGAGAGATATCCAGAGTAGATAATGATCAAGTGAAGTTCTTCAAGATGAATAAGAGTGAGCCAGAAAGGGAGGGCTGAGGGTAATCAAGGCAGAGGAAAGCTTGTGTGAAAGCTCAGGGAGTATTGGTGGAGCTGAAAGATGTGTGTTGTACAGAAAGTGTAATGAGGAAAAGAATAAGAGAGTAATTAAGTGAGGAAGCAAAAGACATAAACCAAGTCAAATCATGTAGTCCATGATAAAGAATTTTTTAAAAGCATCCTAAATGTGATAGGTGGCGAGTGGACAGTGTTGAGCAGTCAAGTAAAATAAGTAGTTTCAAAACATCCTCCTGATTTTAGTGTGCAAGAGGGTTAGTGAGAAGGAACAGCTGTGTGCAGGGCCACAGGAGATTGTTACAGTGGTATAAATGAGAAGTAAGAAAAGGACTTTGAGGACTGCGGGGTTAGCTCAGTAGTAGAGTACAGGCTTTGGAAAGTATGAAATCCTATGTTTGATTTCTAGGCACTGCAGAAACAAACAAAAAACTTTTTTTTTTTAATTTCCAGTTTCTTATCACTTGGACCCATAGAGCTAGCACAAGACCTAGGCATAGTTGGTACTCAGTATTAAGGTCACAAGAACTATGTGTGTGTGTGTGTGTGTGCGTGTGTGTGTGTGTTTCACCTTAAAATGCATGTCACTCTTTTAAAAACTCATAATGCTTGTTTTATCATTTGCTGTATGTTAAAAAAAAAAAAGACTTCAGTGGTTCCTGCAAACACTTTATCGCTACCCACTACCAGCATTTCTAAGCCAAAACCTTTATGTCAGAAGTTAAATGTTTCCATTTTTTTTAAAAAAAGTTTATAAAAAGCATGTCTTAAGGTAGGGATTTTATTCCAATTTAACACCAGCAGTTTCTGGTCATATTACATAACAACATGGATATTGTATTAAAGATATCTGTGCTGCTTGTATTTCAAGTGCTTGGTGGTGCCATCTAGTGGTCTGATCACTTCAAAAGGTGAATATTTGCTATTTGGGGACAGAATTTTTTTTAAAAAATCAATTTTATAAAAAAAGGTTAATGCAATAGACAAACATAAGATACCAATGGAATTTAATATAAAACCTTTGTTGAGTATTCTTATATGTATCACCAAAATACCTTCAGGAAAAAAAAATAGCTAAGCAAGAATGTATCAAAATTTAAAGCCTTCATTTATCAAAAGTCACCAATCAAGAAAGTGAAAAGACAGCTTACAGAATGGGAGAAAATATTTGAAAATTACATATCTTGCAAGAGTCTAGTATCCAAAATATGTAAAGAATGCTTAAAATTCAACATCAAAAAGACAACCCAATTAAAAAATGAGTCAAGGACTTGAATAGACATTTCTCCAAAAGACATATATATGGCCAATAAGCACATCATTGCATTAGAGAAATACAAACCAAAGCCATAGTGAGATACCATTTCCCAACCACTAGAATGGTTTTCATAATTTTAAAAAACAAAATACCAAAACCAAAAAATAACAACTGTTGGCAAGAATTTGGAGAAATGGGAATCCTCATGGACTGGTGGACAGGTGTAGCCACTGTGAAAAATTGTTTTAACAGTTTCTCAAACAGAAAAATAGAGGATTACCCTGTAACCCAGCAATTCCATTCCTAGGTATATTCCTGGGAGAAATGGTGTCAGAGTTAAATGGAGAGACGAATCTCCAAAAGAAAAAAATAAGGTTTTATTTAGGAGTAATAAAAAAATAAGATTGCAGTCCAGGATACCTGTACACAGGCCAGGATGGCCTTTGATATGTCCGGAAAACAAAGGAAAGGTTAGTGGTTTCATTGGACAGAGGAAATCTATGAAAATGCAGACTTAATGGAGGCGATTTCGCTGGATTAGCCTGCCAGGGAAGTTCCTGGAACAGTCATTAGAAACCTAAGTGTTTCCCATGACCTCTGGACTCTGTTTTAGATATGAATGACAAGAACATTTTCATTTGTGTGCTCAATCTTCATATAGGTGTTCAAACAAATGTTCATAGCAGCATTATTCATAATAGTGGAAAGGGAATGAATTTTTATCAACTGAAGAAATGGCTAAACAAAAGAGTACATCCATATGGTGGAGTATTATTTAGCTGTAAAAAGGAATGAAATATTATTACATTGATGGACCTTGAAACATTATGCCAAGTAACAGGATCCAGGCCAAATATTATATGATTTCATTTATGTGAACTGTCCAAAATAGTCATAGAGATAGAAAACAAAACAGAATCTGAGTCATTTTTTAAAAATACTTTTATTGTTTTTTCTCTGACCTTCCTTTGGTAAGTATATGCTAACTAAAATGGAGGAGATTTTTTATTGAGTAACTGTTCCAAGAGTTGTGCCTGGATTCTTTGCTTTTATTATTGTATTAAATGTCTGTGCCTCCTCTGACATAAAGTATCTAGAGAAATTGTAACAAGCAGATGAGTAAAGATCAGAAACCAGAAGTTTTTGTCTCCATGTCATGTTCTGTTTCACTTTCAGCTTTACCAGTGTTGAAATTTACCTTTTTAAAAATATCTTTTTTTAGTTGCAGATGGACACAATACATTTATTTATTTATTGAATGTGGTGCTGTGGAGCCACAAAACTAGCCCCTGGATTTTACCTTTTGTAGTTGCTTTTTTATTAGAGAGATTCAGCATTTCTCAAGTGATTGTTAACTGTTTATATTATTCTTACTCAACAGTCTATATCCTGTGCATTTATTATTAATAGATTTCAAACTGAACTTTCATACTTTTCTTGTGGACATAGAGGTATTATGTGTCAACTTTATCACAACTTTTTTTTTTGCTTTTATTTGCACCTCTATTCTAGGCTCTCGATGGCAATGTGTATGATCACCTCAAGGATTATTTAATAGCCTTCAGCCGGACTGAGTTAGAAACATGCCAAACTGTGCAGAACACATTCCAGTTTATGTTAGAGAACTCCAGCAAGGTAAAGTACCTTCACTGCAGTGGGTGGTGTTAACCATTTCAGAATTCAACGTGTTTTTGCTACAAACAAAACAAAGAAACTAATGTAATACTAGAAGAATGCTTAAAGGACAACTGTCTGGAGACAGCATCCTTCTAACTCATCCACAGGGGAACAGAAACATCCTCCTACTTCAGATTGAATACTACAGTATCATGGTTTTTGACATATGCTGTCATTCTTCAACACTAGTCTTTTCATTTAAAAATACTGATCTGTCAACTTTGCTCACATGTCCCAATGTGTGTAGAAAAAATATATGTAATTTCTTTTCTTTAGGTTCTAATAGAGTAAATTTTTTTGTAGTGGAACTATTCTTTTGAAAGATTAATTATTCTTGTGATTAGTAAATGTTATATTCTTCCTAATAAATGAAATACATAGTAAATGTTTCCTGACTGAGTGCATACATTTATAAAAATGTATGTGTTTTGTAGCTGCTGCTTTAAAAGATCCTGTTCAATTCTCTTTTTTTGGCAGGGGAAGTGGGAACTGACTATATCTTTTAGAAACCATTTGTAAAGGGATCAGAGTATCCATCTTTGCATGACAGTATCCAAAGACGGGAAAGAAAAGGGGCACAAACTTTTTATCCTCCTTATGTATATATTCTTTTCAATATACCAGAATTTTAATGATCTATTAGAAAAACATTAGAAATGCAAAGGTGATGGGGAAATATAAACATTACTACCCTGGTACTTTAAGTCTTGTCATATGTCTATTTTGTATATTCTTAACCCCCAGAATCCCCCCCCCAAAAAAAACAGAAGGATTCATATGTAAAAAGAAGGATGGATGGATAGATAGATAAAAGTGTGTGAAAGAAAATGAAGTAAAATATTAATTGCAGAATTACAATGGGTATCTAGGTGTTCATTATCTAATTCTTTTTATTTTACTATGTGCATATTTTAAATTTTTCACAAGAAAATGTTGAAAAAAGGTCTGTAAAAGCATCTTGGCCAGGCTGGGGATATAGCTTAGTGGGAGAATGCTTGCCTAGCATGTGTAAAGCTATAGGGGCCAGGAAAAAATACTTTTTGGTCTTTTTAGTTGTACATGACAGTAAACTGTATTTTGACATATTATATATACATGGAGTATAACTTTCCATTCTTGTGATGTGGAGTCAACACTGGTCGCATATTCATGTATAGACATAGGGAAATTATTTCTAATTCATTCTACTGTCTTTCCTATTCTCATGCCCCCCTCCCTTCCCTTCATTCCCCTTTATCTAATCCAATGAAAAGCTATTCTCCCACCCACCCCATTGTGTGTTGCATCCACATATTAGAACATTCAGCCTTTGTTTTTTTGTGGTTGGCTTATTTCACTTAGTATGATAGTCTCCAGTTCCATCCATTTACTGGCAAATGCCATAATTTTATTCTTCTTTATGACTGAATAATATTCATTGTGTGTGTGTGTGTGTGTGTGTGTGTGTGTGTATAATCACATTATCTTTATCCATTCATCTGTTGAAGGCACCTAAGTTGGTTCCATATCTTAGCTAATGTGAATTGAGCTGCTATAACCATTGATGGGGCCACATCACTATAGTATGCTGATTTTAAGTCCTTTAGGGATATGCAGAGGAGTGGGATAGGTGAGTCAAATGGTTGTTGCACTCCCAAGTTTTCTGAGCAATCTCCATACTGCTTTCCAGAGTGGTTGCACCAATTTGTAGTCTATGAGTATACCGTTTGCCCCACATCCTTGCCAACATTTATTGTTACTTATATTCTTGGTAATTGCCATTCTGACTGTAATGAGATGAAGTCTCAATGTAGTTTTAATTTGCATTTTCTCAATTGCTAGAGATGTCGAACATTTTTTGTTCGACATCTCTAGCAATTATATTTGTTGATTGATTGTGTTTCTTCTGTGAAGTGTCTGTTCAGTTTCTTAGCCCATTTATTGATTTGTTTGTTTTTGTTTTTCTTTTCTTTTCTTTTCTTTTTTCTTTCTTTCTTTTTTTTTTTTTGTTAAGTTTTTTGAGTCCTTTATATATCCTAGAGATTAATGCTCTATCTGAGGTGCAGATGGTAAAGATTTTCTCCAATTCTGTAGGCTCTCTCTTCACATTCTTTATTGTTTCCTTTGCTGTGAAGAAGCTTTTTGGTTTGACAGCATCCCATTTAGTATTGATTTTATTTTTTGGGCTTTAGGAATCTTGTTGAGGAATTCGGTTCCTAACCCAGCATGATGAAGATTTGTGCCTGTTTTTCCTTCCAGTAGGCACAGGGTCTTGCCAAGGTCTTTGATCCATTTTGAGTTGAGTTTTATGCAGGGTGAGAGGTAGGTGTTTAATTTAATTTTGCTACATATGTATTTCTAGTTTTCCCAGCACCATTTGTTTTTGTTACTATAGGTCTGAGTATAATTTAGGTTCTGGTATTGTGATGCCTCCTGCTTCACTATCTTACCAAACTAAGGATTGCTTTGGCTATTCTGGGCCTCTTATTTTTCCAAATGAATTTCATGTCTGCTTTTTCTATTTCTATGAAGAATGTCATTGGAATTGTAATAGGAATTGCATTAAAATGTGATTCTGCATCTGTATACGGGGTAAAAATGGGAGTTCATAACCCACTTGAATCAAATGTATGAAATATGGTATGTCAAGAGCTTTGTAATGTTTTGAACAACCAATAATAAAAAAAAGGAATTGCATTAAATCTTATAACACTTTTGGTATGGCTATTTTGACAGTATTTATTCTGCCTATCCAAGAACATGGGCGATCTTTCCATTTTCTAAGTCTTAAAGGAAGCATCATAACTTAATTCCTTCTATGTAGTGCTTAGTTTCTGACCATTTACCAAATCCTTTTTATTCATTGGTCCATTCAGGTTTTCTGCTTCTTTTTCAATACATTTTGGTAACCTGCATTTTCTAAACAGTTGTCTATTTCAGTTGTTACCAGACTTGATGGCATAAGTTTCTCATATGCTTTTTTGCCTCTGGTTATTTCTCTTTTTATTTCAAATATTGCCTTGCTTTCTTATTTTGATCTAACATACCAGTCCTTTATTCATCTTTGCCAGAACCAGCTTTTGTTCTGCTTCCCAATGCTATGTCCCTAAGTTTTACCTTTATCTACATTATTTCTTTTTTTAAAGTTTATGTTCTTGTCTTTCTCAAGCTTATTTTCCTATTTAGGACCTTTATTTTCAGTCTTTCTGTTTTCAAGTAAACCCATTTAAGGCTAAAAAATTTCTCCCTCTGTGATATGTAGGGCTTTTATTGTTATTTCTATATTAACCCATGAATTATTTAGAAGTGAATTTTACAGTTTGCATTCAGTGCAACTATATGGTAAGGTGACATTTTTCATTTCTAATTTTATTGGAAAACAATTTTTATTCATATTTTTATTCTATCCTTTTAAACTTTTTTGAAATTTCTTTTTCCAAGAAAAAGTTAGCTTGGGTACAGTACTGGTAGTTTAGAAAACATGGTTATAACAAGTCGCTAATATTGTACACACACCTAATTTCCTAGGATTTTCTTTAGCACATCTACATCTCATACTGTGAAACCCATGTCATTGGTATTAACATGCTCATCTGATGGAGAGGAACACAGACTCAGGTAGTTTATATGACTTACCCAGGGTCACATGCACATAGTGCTCTATGTATTTTTCTACTGTGTTATACTATGTTATATTATTCCTGTAGTTTGTTACTTTAATTTAAAATATATTAAGAATTTATGAATTAGTTTGGATACATAAAGAGATAAGCTTTCATTTTGTGCCTTCCCTAATGTGAGTGTTTTGTTCCCCAGGGATGAGCAATTAATGAGATGCTCTTATGTTTATGGTGAAAGTGGTGGGAATAAAATTTTAACAAGAATGATATATCCGGGAGAGGCTCCCTTTTGTTCCAAGTGAGAAAAGCTTACACCTACAAGTTTTATGCCTTGTGCTTTTCTGTTATAAAGAGCTTGTTACATGACTCTTGTCAAACTGCTGAAGGCAACTAGGTGATTTGATAACCTACTGGGAAGTTTGAAAGTCTTTAGATTTTTTTACTGTACATCATTATTACTCTGTCTTCTGAGGTAAAAATCTATTTTTCTAACATGTCTAAAATGTAAC
Organism: Callospermophilus lateralis; assembly: GCF_048772815.1. NCBI lineage: Eukaryota > Metazoa > Chordata > Mammalia > Rodentia > Sciuridae > Callospermophilus > Callospermophilus lateralis. The sequence continues at coordinate 672,617 of NW_027516379.1, read as the reverse complement.
ATATTCCCAAAGATATTTGGGGGGTAATTCATACTGACATAACACACTATAATTGTTAAGGTGCTGTCTATATCTTTCATCCTCTAAATGAAAACAGCTGGGTCTAGGAGCTTTTATTAAATTTTAATTATTTATGAAGCTTGCTTTTCTCCTTAATATTTTATGAAATGCTTTGTATGTAACTGAAGCAGATGTTATCATAGATTATTTTCTCTGGGATCATAACTCTAAAACTAGCTCTACTGGCCCTAATAGTTTATGTGTGATTGTTTTCTGTCTATATAAAGAACTCCTACTGATGAATAACATAGCTCTTTGAACAAGTCATAAAATAACAATGTTATTCTGTATTTCTTTTGAAAGTTAAATTCTCTAATATTACCAATCTTAATACCTTAAAGATTAACCAAAAAAGTAAATTTAATAAAATAAGGTGAAAATCACTTGATCACTTTAGTAGACACAGAAAAAACATTTAAGAAAATTCAACCCCCTTTAATGGGTTGAAAAACTCAGCAAATTAGAAATAGAAGGGAACTTCCACACCTTGATAGTTTTTGTGGAAAACCAGATTTAGTATCATACTCAATGATAAAAGACTGAAAGGGTTTCCACACTAAAATCAGCAACAAAATGAGGATGCCTGCTTTCACTCCTGCTATCCACCTTTGTACTAGAAGTCCTAGCTAGAGCAATTAGGTAAGGAAAAGGAAAAGAAGAATTAAAATGACCTCTGCTTTCAGATGACATGATTATATGTAGAAAACTATAGAATTCGTGTAATTACTACTATAGCTAATAAAATAATTGAGCAAAGTTTTATCTTGTGGGTACAGAATCAAACACAATAACCCATTGTGTTTCTACACTCTATTAATGATAATTCTTTTCCAAAAAGAAAATTAAGAAAACAATTGCAGTTATAATAGTATCCAAAGAATAAAATATACAGGAAACAAAAATTTTTAAAAGAGAGAGAGAGGATTTTTTTAAAAAAAATTTTAGTTTTTCGCAGACACAACATCTTTGTTTGTATGTGGTACTGAGGATCAAACCCAGGCCGCACGCATGCCAGGTGAGCGAGCTACCGCTTGAGCCACATCCCAAGCCCAGGAAAAAATTTTTTGACCAAAGACATTGAAGAGTAAAAACTATAAAACACTGCAGAAAAAAAGAACTGAATAATTGGATTATAATAAATGTTTGTGGATTTGAGGCTTTCATATCGATAATTTTTAATATCTTCCAAAATGATCTACAGATTTAATGCAATCCTGTCAAAATTCCAGTGACCTGTTTTGCAGAAATGGAAAAGGCACTCTTCAAAGAGAGAGAAGATGGGAGGGGAGGGGAGGGGGGATAGTAGAGGATAGGAAAGGTAGCAGAATACAACAGTTACTATTATGGTATTATGTAAAAATATGGATGTGTAACCGATGTGATTCTGAATCTTTGTAATGTTTTGAATAAAAAAAATTAAAAAAAAAAAAATTTACATGGAACTGTAAGGAACTTTAAATAACCAAAGCAACATTGAAAAGGATAAACAGTTGGAGGACTCACACTTCCAAATTTCAAAACATACTACAAGTAGAGTGTGGTAGAAGCATAAAGATGGGCATATAAATTAATGAAATAAAATTGATACTCTAGAAATAAACACATGTATCTGTAGACAATTGATTTTTCCACAAGGGTATTATGACCATTCAAAGACAAAAGAATAATATCTTCAACAAAAGTTCTGGGACAAGTGCAAAAGAACAGAGTTTAAATAAGTCGAACCTCTGCTGCACAAAAATTAGCTCAAAGTGTATCAGTGATCTAACTATAGGAGAAAATATAAAAGTAAGTCTTTATTACTTTGGATTTAATAGTGTATTCTTAGATTTGACATCAAAAGCATAATAAGACTAAAAATAGGGCTAGGAATACAGCTCAGTGATGGAGCACTTGCCTAGCATGTGCAAGGCCCTGAGTTTGATCCCCCAACATGGAAGGAAGGAAGGGAGGGAGGGAGGGAGGGAGGGAGGAAGGGGAAAGAAAGGAAAGGAAAAAAAGGAAAAGGAAAGAAAGAAAGACGGGCGGGCTGGAGTTATAGCTCAGTGGTAGAGCACTTGTCTAGCATGCGTGAGGCTAGACACTGGGTTTAATTATCAACCGCATATAAATAAAGAAAGGTCCATCAACAGCTAAAAACATTTTAGAAGAACAAAAAAAGAGAAATTAAAAAGAAGAAAAAAAGCAGATAATTGTACTTATCAAATTAAAAACTCTTAACACATCAAAGGACACTATTCAGGAATGTTTTTTAAAAAAAGACCCAAAGATGGAAGAAATGTTTGCACATCTGATATTTAAATTTATCTATTAAGGATTTTATAAACAGATTTATATAAAGGACTCTTACAACTCAACAACAAAATAACAATTCTTAAAATGGGCAAAAGACCTGGGGCTGGAGTTGTGGCTCGGTGGTAGAGCATTGCCTAGCATGTGTGAGGCCCTGGGTTCGATTCTCAGCACCGAATTTAAATAAATGAATAAAATAAAGATCCATCAACATCTAAAAAAATATTTTTAAAAAAATGGGCAAAAGACTTGAGTAGACATTTCCTCTGAGAAGATGTACAGGCAATAAGCACATGAAAAAACGTTCAGCAATTGTTGGTCATTATGAACACAAAAATTAAAACCACAGTGAGATATCATTTTCTGCCCACTAGGATGGCTTTAATAATTTTTTTAAAAAGTTAAACACATAGTTACCATATGACTCAACTTCTGCTCCTAGGAATACACTTAAGAATATTGAAAACTTAAAGTATTAAAACAAAAAAATGTACATGAGTGTTCACAGTAGCATTATTTATAATAGTCAAACAGTGGAAACAACTCAAATGTTTATCAACTAGTAGTTGAGAAAGTAAAATATGGCATGGTATATACATGCAGTGAAATATTCTTTGCCCATAAAAAGGAATGAACTACTAATAAAACAAACAGCATGCATGTTACAGGAAAAAAAATACCATAAAAAATATAAGATGATATTGTTATTGGCTGAATTGTGGCCCTCGGAAATTTCATGTTGAAATCCTAACCCCTAGTACCTCATAGTATGACCATATTTGAAGATAGACTTTTAAAGATATAATTAAAATAAGGTCATTTGGGTGGGTCTAATCCAGTATGACTAATGTACTTATAAGAAGTTGAGAATTATAGACATTAAACAGGCACAGAGAGACCATATGAAGATACCAAAAAAAGGTGGCAGCTCTAAGCCATAGAGAATGGCCCACAGTAAAAACCAACCCTGCCAGTATCTTGATCTTGAACTTCTTTCCTCTTGACCTCTAAAGAAATCTGTTTCTGATATTTAAGCTCCCCAGTCTGTTGTACTTTGTTGTGGCAGCCCTAACTACTTAATGCAGATGCTTTCCTTGTTAATAATCAAGGAAAGACTGGGATTGTGGCTCAGCGGTAGTGCACTTGCCTAGCACATTCGAGGCCCTGGGTTCAATCCTCAGCATCACATAAAAATAAAGAAAATAAAAGTATTGTGTACAACTATTTTTTAAAAATAATAATAATCAAGGAAATGAAAATTAAAATCATCATGAGATTCCATTTAACCTGTCAAAAATAAATGTAGACAAGAATGAATCTTAGCAAGACTATGTATTAACAGAAACATGCTGCAATTTGGAAGACCCAATTTGAAGATATTTGGGCACAAGGGAGTCTTGTGGTGATGGTTCAGTTTAGCATCTGGACTATGGTTTGTGGTTATATGAAGCTACACATGTGCATAGAGCCATATAAATGAACATACCCAAAGGAGTAAGTGTATAATTGGTGGAATCTAATAACCTTTATGGTGTATACCAATGTCAATTTTCTAGCTTTTTATTGTGTGATAGCTATGCAGGATGCTGACATTAAGAAGTACACAGGAGGGCTGGGGATGTGGCTCAAGTGGTAATTCGCTCGCCTGGCATGCTCGGGGCGCTGGGTTCGATCCTCAGCACCACATAAAATAAAATAAAGATGTTGTGTCCACTGAAAACTGAAAAATAAATAAAAAGAGAGAGAAAGAGAAAGATCTTAAGAAGTGCACAGGACTCCTTTGCAACTTTTTTCCATTTCCTTGACTAGAAATCTGAAATCTTAAGTGTCAGCAAGCTGTACTTCCTCCAAAAGCTTTAAGGGAAAAACAATTCCTTACCTCATTGGGTGTCTGTGGCCACCTCACTCCACTCTCTGCCTCAGTGGTCACATTGCCCTCTCCTTTTGTCTGTGTAATTTTCTTAATATCTTTTGTTTTTTGAGAGAGAGAGAATTTTTTAATATTTATTTTTTAGTTTTCAATGGACACAGCATCTTTATTTAATTTTTATATGGTGCTGAGGATCAAACCCAGCACCCCGTGCATGCCAGGCGAGCGTGCTACCGCTTGAGCCACATCCCCAGCCCTCTTAATGTCTTATCATTGGATTTAGGGCCCACCTAGGTAATCCAGCATGTTTTTATCTCAGAATCCTTAATTACATCTGCCAAAACACTTTTTCAAAAGGAGGTAACATCCACAGATTTCAGGGATTAAGACATGGGCATATCTTTTGGGAAGTTACCTTCAGCCCACTATAAATGTTAATATCATAAAAAGAGGCAAGTCAGGGCAAACCTTCTCATGAAAGTAAAGCCTACCTTGCCAAAACAAACAGAAACAAAGCAGATCCAAACAAACACAAACCTGAATCTAATTAAGCCTCTAGATTCAAAAGCCAATTTAAGGAAAAACAGGAAGTAAAACATTCCCAGGATGCAGTCAACAAAATTCAGACTCAGAAACTCAACAAAAAAAACCTGGGCTTCTTCAACAATTGAATTGATTGCAAGAGAGGAAAAAGGAGGAAGAAAGAAATTTACAGTGTATGTAAAGAATATCATCTTAAGCAACATCAGCTTTCCCTCACCAGATTCTCCCCACCACTCCTCACCCCATCTCACCTCTTCATTCAGGATTCAGTATCATCTTCTTTGCTCTCCCTGTATCCTCTATGTGCTTCCATAGTGTGCTTTAGCTGTGTAACCTATTTAGTTCTCCCAGCTTCCACATTATAAGCAACATCCAGTTGCGCTCTGGGGACTGACTTTATTTGGATCCTAATTCGAAAAACTTTTAAAGAATAGGGAAATTTGAACACTAATTGATATGTTAGTCTTGTAAATTTTAAACTGAATGTGTTTTCTTAAGACCCCTATTCTTTTAGATAGGATATTGAAATGTTTATAGATGAGATTGAAGTAAGTCTGGGACTTACTTCAATATAATTAGTGACAGAAGAAGTAGATGAATTTATAGATGAAACAAGATTGTCCATGAGGGGATGTTTTTGAAAACTGGGCCATGAGCACATGGAGATACATATTACTATTATCTCTACTTTTATGTGTGTTTTGAAATTATCTATAACAAAAAGTTTAAAGTCTGTAAGAATTGACCTGTCCAGTCTGCCCTTGCCCCACCCATCATAGTGCTTGAGGATTTGTTTGGCTAGTGATCCTCCCAGCTTTTCTTCATGGTAATGAGTGAGGCTTTGAGGGCTGGATCATTAGCTTTCAGTTATTCTAGCTTAAAATTAGAACCCAAGAAAAGAACAAAATACATTTCCCTTTGAGAATACGTTTTTTCAGTGAGTATTCCTTGACCAGAACCTCCCCATAATCCTCACCCCGTCTCACCTCTTCCATCTGAATTCAGTATCACCCCTTTTGCTCTCCCTGTACCTTCTGCGTACTTCCACAGTGTATTTGAACTGTGTAATCTATTTGGTTCTTCCAGTTTTCACATTCTAAATTACTGGAAGATACTAACCCTATTTGCTGTTTTGTTCATCTGTGGATTCCCTTGTCACTCCTATACTTAACGTTGGACCTGGTAAGCTCTATAAATGGATGATTGAATGGGGGGGAGGCAAGCAGTGGAAAACTGGGATTGCACTTGTAAATAAAATATAAAACACTACATTATCCTCTCAAGTAGTCCATCCTTTTCCCAGATTTCCAAGGTAAAACTACAGAACTTTTTTGAACTTTTTTTCTTCTGCCCATCCTCAGGCAGAGCTGCTAATGAGGTGTAATGCATTGCACATGAAAGATGAGTAACCAGTGCAGAAAAATGCAATTTGGGTTTCTGCATAATCAAATGTTGCTTATTTCCATTTTTTCCCAGAGCATATAATTCATTTTCAGAGACCATCTTTCTATGCTGTTTATTTTGCTGTTCTATGTATATTCCTTTTCAGTCTGTCTTCTGAATTATTTGTTTTAATTAGTTATACATGACAGTAGAATACATTTTGATATACATAAATGGAGTATAACTTTTCATTCATCTGGTTGTACATGATGTTATGATTACAGATGATGTAATCATATATGCACATAGGGTAATAATGTCCAATTTATTCTAATGTTATTCCTATACCCATGCCCCCTGCCCTCCTTTCACTCCCCTCTTTCTAGTTCAAAATACCTCTATTCTTCCCCCTCCCCCATTGTGAATTATTATCCATATATCAGAGAAAACATTTGGCCTTTGGTTCTTTGGGATTGGCTTATTTCACTTAGCATGATGTTCTCCAGTTTCATCCATTTACTGGCAAATACCACAATTTTTTTATTCTTTAAGGCTTGGTAATATTCCATTAGGTATATATACCAGTTTCTTTATCCATTCATCTGTTGAAGGGCATCTAGGTTGATTCCATAATTTAGCTGTTTTGAATTGAGCTTCTATAAACATTGATGTGGCTGTATCACTGTAATATGCTGATTTTAAGTCATTTGGGTATAAACCTAGGAGTCGGATAACTGGGTCAAATGGTTGTTCCACTCTCCACACTGCTTTCCATAGTGGTTGCACCAATTTACAGCCCCACCAACAATGTATGAAGTATACCTTTTTTCCCACATCCTCACCAACATTTATTGTTGCTTATATTCTTGATGATTGCCATTCTGATTACTCCAGTAAGATGGAATCTCAGTGTAGTTTTGCATTTCTCTTGATTACTAGAGATGTTGAACATTTTTTCATATATTTGTTGATTGACTGTGTTTCTTTTTCTGTGAATTGTCTGCCCATTTATTGATTGTGGTGTGTGTGTGTGTGTGTGTGTGTGTGTGTGTTAAGTTTTTTGAGTTCTTTATATATTCTGGAGATTAATGTTCTATCTGAGGAGGTGTGTTTGATAAATCTTTTTTCCATTCTGTAAGCTCTCTCTTCACATGCTTGAATGCGAAGAAACTTTTTAGTTTGATTCCATCCCATTTATTGATTCTTGATTTTACTTCTTGTTCTTTAGGAGTCTTGTTAAGGAAGTCAGGTCCTAAGCAGATGTAGCAGATATTTGGGCCTACTTTTTCTTCTATTAGGCACAGGGTTTCTGAGTGTATTTTAAGATCATGATTAGAATGCAACCTACTAGGAAAAAGTACAAGAAATTTTCTGGCAATATCATTTTGTGCTATAGATAGGATTACCTTGCAGTTTCCTAGTGAATGGCAGTTTGTAAAACAGACTTCTAAGAGCCCATCAAACTTCAGAGTTTGGAGAAACTAAGAAACCAATGCTCCCTTCCCTGTTCACACACATACACACCCATTACACAGGATAGCTTTTCATGACATTTTGCTCTCTTAAAATAGTGCATATTGTTTAGTCTTTAAATCTGGACTAGTTGCTAAACTAGTACTTTCAAATTTAATCTCTTGAGAAAATAGGACATAGAAGTAATAACTCTTATCTTAAAAAAAAGGCATAACATTATCATTTCCTTTTGATCACATAGTGTTGGATGATTTCTCATTTGTATAGAAACCAGCTGAGTAAATCTTAGACTTTAGAATGTAATTACTGGACATTTTAACCTTATTCAAGACTTAAAGATATCTTATTTTCTCTGTAGGTGGTACGGGACTATAATCTTCAGCTGTTTTTACAAGAGAATGCTGTATTTCACAAACCTCAACCCTTCCAGTTCCAGCCCTGTGACAGTGATACTGTAAGGGGAATTCAGATTCTCTTATCATTTTTTTAAATTATATTTGTGCTTACATAGTTATCATCCTTGGAATAGACAGGGAGAGCTGAGTGTATCTCATTAATTTTGTAACAACACTATGAAGATGTAGAGAAACCATGACATTTCTTCTGTCTACCATGTAAGGAACACACCCAGTGTCTTTATACTAACAACTTCCTACTGAATAAGATGAAGTTATGAAACAAAAGTAATGAAAATCTGAAAACTGAGGGAAGAAGAAAAATTATTCAACAGATTTATTAATATGTACATTATGCTTTCTGTACATGAAATTCTTTTATGTTATACCTCTCAAAGAACCCAGTGGTTAAATTTTAACCAGAGTAGAATGAATAATGTAATAATATATATGGGCATAGAGATATTTTAATTGGCTTTAGAAAGCAATTATAGGCCTTTGATAATTCATTTAAGATTTTAGAATGTTAACATAAACCTCAAATTGGCAACTTTTAGAGAACTTACATTAATTATACATTTTTCTTAAGTTTAAGGGAAATGTTTGCCATTATTTGAATTTTTAAAATGATGAACAAAAATATGAATTTTTTGACACAAAATAATGAAATTTAGCTTCTACAAAATGAGAAGTAATATTGGCATTCTAATACATTCTCTAAAAGTAGGCAAACCAAGAGGGAAGTCAAATTATATTCAAAAACTCTTTTAGTAAATTTAGAATCTGAAAGGAGTATATGATATATTTTCAGAGTTTAATGATATCACTTTAATAGAAATGTATTTGTTGGTGACATCCTCATTATTTTTCTTATATTTTGAATAGCCCTGTTAATAGCTATATAAGGAAATACAGGACTGGGGATTGTAGCTCAGTGGTAGAGCACTTGCCTGGCATGTATAAGAGCCTGGATTCAGTCCCTAGTACTGCAAAAAGGATAGAATAAAATAAGAGAAATATTTAGGAAAAAAAGAAATATAGGAAATTAGTATTTGCTTCTTAGATAATGGCTTTTGCCATTTATATTAGTGACCTTTTGAACAAATCAGATTTTTCTTAACGACTCAATGATATTGTCCTATAATGTGACTTCTTTGAAGCTTGGGATGAATGAAGTAGAGCCTTAGAAGAAACAGAGCACGGACAAGTTTATCAAACTTGACTTAAAATTGTGACTAACTAGAGAATATTTTATTTTTGCCTATTTGTCACATAAAAATCAATCATCTCACTTTCAAAGGCCAATTGTAGCCCTAAGTCCTTCTATCTTTGTTTCTAAACACTGCTAAATGTTCTTAGCTGTTGTGTTCCTGATTGCCTTATAATTCTAACTCTGTGCTGTGTTTTCTATCCTTGTGCAATCTTTACTGGGTAGAGTTTAAGAGCTGCCCAACTGGTGGATATTGAGCTCTCCCCTGTCAGTGCTTTGAGAATGACCATAGCTGAGGTATATCGGGGTATGGGTCAAGGGTGGGAGGGATGGAATGTCTGGGGTTGCATGTTAATGAAGGGTGGGACCTGGTGTGTGACTGAGTCATAATTGTCTATATACAGGGCCCCTGAATGCATCAGCAGTAGCTTTCTGATTTTCCCTTATAACCTAGGAATTTCCTTTACTTTGTATAGTAAATTGATTGAGCTTCTCATTTTTCCTTTTGTCTGAAACACCTTAGTTTTCCCAACAGGAGTGTGGGAAGAACCCAAGAGCTAATCTTGGCTGTAATAAAGAAGGAACTGTATCCTAAGAAGGAAAAGAGATTTGCCCAGAGTCATGTGGGGAATGAATGACACATAGCTGTTTTGATTGCAGTTCTAATGCTCTTTCTGTTATGCTGTTGTTTCCTGAAAAAAATGTTGGAAACTTAGAAGCCATTAATTTTTTTTCATAATAGAAAACAATAAATACCTGTGGTTTTATAAAAATCCTTATAATGATTTTGAAAACGTTAACTATAAAATATTTTATGTATAATTTTTGTTGTTATAAATTAAGCATTCTTATTGCTTACAAAAAACAAATTTACAAGGTTGGGGATATAGCTAAGTGGTAAAGTGCTTGCCTTGCATGTCAATTCCCAGTGCCAATAAATAAGTAAACAAACAAACAAATTCCCAAGCAAGTATTTTTACTCAGTATGGACCAGTATTTTTCCTTATGGGAATGGAGCCATTGTTTACTTGCTTCTCAGGTTTTACTTCTTGGAGCTGGTAGCACAAAGCTTGGCATGAAGTGAAGAGAATACAAGTCAGTGTCCGTTAACTCATTTTTTCTGCCAGCTGAATCTTGGACATGTAGGAAGTACCACTCACCTCTATCTTCAGTGTGTTTCTGAAATTGCTCTTGTTGGTTCTGTTTTGAAACATATCTCAGTTCAACAAACACTGAACCCCTACTGTATGTTCCAGTCACTCAACTAAATGCTAAGGATAGCTATGACATGCTGAACTATAGACCTCAGGCTAGATGAGCTTTCTGTCTTTTCATAAGTTTATTGAGGCATATTTACATATCATATAATTCACCCATTTCAAGTGTGTTCAATGATTTTTAATGAATTTACCAAATTATGTTTCATCATCATAAATAAGTTCTAGAATATTTTCATGATCCTGATATGATCCTGCATGTCTATTTATTGTTAATCCACATCACCCCTCCCAGATACAGGCAACCACTCTTTCTAGTTTTATTCTTTTTAGATTTGCTTTTTCTAAATTAAATCATACAATATGTGTAGTCTCTTATGCTTTGCTGCTGTCATTTAACATAATGTTTTCGAGATTCATCCATGTTGTAGAATGCAGCAGTATGTTTTGTTCCTTTTTATTGCTGAATAGTATTCCATCATATGAGTATACCACATTTTGTTTATCTGTTTATCTATTCATCAGTTTGAACATTTAGGTTGTTTCTCACTTTTGCTCTTATGAATAATGCTACTATGTTAATTGCTATGCCAGTCTTTGTATGAATGTGTTTTCATTTCTCTTGGGTTACTGGGTCATAGTAAATTCCTGATTAAGTGTTTAGCAAACTGCCAAACCATTTGCAAGAGTAACTGCAGAATTTCATATTTCCATCAGTATTGGGTAAGGGTTCTCATTTCTCCACATCTCCACCAATATTGATTGTTATTTGTAGTTTGGTTTTTTTTCCCATTTAACACTCCACTATTGAGCTTCTTCCCCCCACCAGCCCTGTCTCTTTGGTTATAGCCTTGCTCGTGGTTGTGAAATATCTCATGGTAGTTTTTATTTGCATTTGCCTATGACTAATATTGTTGAATGTTTCATGAGCTGATTAGCCATTTATATATCTACTTTGGGAAATGTCTATTCAAAACTTTTTTGTTCATTTTTTTTATTGGATTGTTTGGATTAGATTTTTGAAGAGGAATTGAGATTTATCTTATAGAAATTGAGGAATAATATGTCAGGAAGTTAAGACAGCAATTGAAAACAAACAAACAAAAAAAATAGGTGGCATTCATTGAACATTTATTTTATGCTAGACATTTTTCTAATTACATGACCTATATTAAATCATATAATCCCATGACAGCCCTATGTCTTAGGTGCTGTTTTTCATCTCCCCTAATCAGGGTCCCTCAACTAGAAATTTTATAGCTAAAACATTTGTAAGTATACGACCTATTCCTGAGATGGCAAATAGTCTTGGGATGAAAGAGAAACTGAAAATCCCATAGGCATATGTTGCAACCAGATTTTATGTTTGGTAATTCTATATACATTGTTAGATGGAGAACTATGGAATATTTTCAAGTAGGACAAAATATGATGAGATCCATTGCAGAAGTAGGACAGTATTGTTCTTTATCAAAATTTGAATTAAGACTATGTAGTTGCTAATATTTTCTCTAAATTTTGGTAAGATACATGTAGGAAAGTCATAGGATGTTTAACGTTACTACTGTAATAAAATATAACTTATTATCATATACTGTGTTAAAACTTAAAGAGAAAAAGTTTTCAGATAATCCACTTCAAATTGCAGTGTTCTACAAAAGTTCAAAACATCCAACTAAAAACATATAGTCACAGTATTAGCATAGGAATTTATTTAAGGCTTGGAATTATTATGCCTTTTATTTCCGACTGATAGAATTCCCTTTCATGTTATCTTAATATATGATTAATCATAAGATGATTACAAGTAACAGTGACCAAAGGAAAGTGTTGTTTGATGTGACCTAGTAGCTATCTTGTGGTTAATATTGAAAGGAGCTAGCCAGGCATGGTGGCACATACCTATAATCCCAGTGGTTTAGGAGGCTGAGGCAGGAGCCTAAGCAACTCAGGTAGACCTGTCTCTAAATAAAATACAAAAAAACCCCACCAAAACCTGGAGATATGGTTCAGTGGTTAAGCACCGCTGGGTTCAATCCTTGGTCCCCTCAGTCAACCCCCCCCCCCAAAAAATAATAATATTGAAAGGAGGTTTTCTTGTCTATTGTCTATATTTCCATATTGTGTTATTGATTTCTAAAGTATCCTTTCTTTATACCTCATTACCATTTATCAGATGATAGTAACAAGTCAAAAATTCTTTAAAAAAAATGAGCAGAGTACATCTTTCTTTGCAGAAATGAGTTTTTAATGCAAAATTATTCTGAGGAGGATATGGAATGTATCCTAAAACACCTCCCTAAATAACAGGTATTCTGTTTAGAATTGACAAGTACATTGATTAGAATATCAGTGTTGAAGAGTCATTCAGCTGTCACACAGGTCATACTGGTGTTAGATATTCATACAGGTATTATACAAGAACAAGTCCTAGGTCTTAGTATCTAAAACTAGCTGTTTATATTATATATTTTTAAATTTTTTGATTTATTCTCCTTGTATATAAAATGACTATTTTATTGGGTATGAAATTAAACTTTTGACTCAATGCCTGGCACATAGTGGTCGGTAAAGAGCTAGATGGATCTTTATGTTTTTCCTTTTTGTTTTAGGTTTTGCCCCTCATTGCTTCAGGAAATATCAAAATATCAAATATAGATGATACTACAAAGATTACAAAATCTTGCAGTACTTAACTTCCTTTTTAAACTGATTACTGCAAGTCCCGTGGGACTTCTGTTCTCTTATTGTATTACCCAAAGTAAATCTTATTAACCTCTTTCTTAGCATTTTATAAGCCTGAAAGGCAATAGCTGACAGTTACCTCCCTATGACCTGCACTTTTCAGCATCTCTGTCCTGCATACGTGCCCACCTTCTGTTTGCAAAACCAGTAACATAAGTCCTTCAAAGTGTTTCTCACATCCTATGAAAAAGCACAAGGTCAACCAGGGATAGGAAAAAATATGGGAAACACACGTCTATAAAACTTGGATAAGTATGATCTATAGAGGCAGCAAAACAAGGAAATATTCTCTCAAGCTTCCTGGTGGGAATGAGAAAACCCTTTCCTATTTTCTTTCCTTGAATTGTAATTAACAAGATCTTCAGAGATAATGGTAGCAAAAGGGCTGACATAAAATTTCTGATACATGGTATTTTCCTGTTATTCTGGCCACCATTTCAGATATTTAACTCTGCCTTCTCTAGATTAACAGTTACATTAAGTAAAAAGTCCACTTGCTTGAGGACATCTGCATATTTAAGGTTTGCTTAAGTGGAGTTTTTTTGTTTTGTTTTGTTTTGTTTTGTTTAGTGATGCTGAAGATTGAACCCAGGGCTTTTAAATGTAAGGCAAGCACTCTACCAACTGAGCTATATCCCTAAACCTTAAGTGGAGCTTTTTATGCATTTATTAAAATTAAATATTTAACAAGAATTTCCCTTGTCTATAAAGGACCATATTGGGCTAATGTATCCTGTAGCAAATTTACCTGGAAATTCTGTTACGTAAGCCAGGTGTACTGGTGAACACCTATGATCCTTGCCAGGCTAAGGAGGCAGGAGGTTCGCAAGTTGAAGGCCAGCCTGGGCAACTTAAAGAGACCCTGTCTCAAAATAAAATTTTAAAAAAGGGTTTTAGGTATAGCTCAGAAATAGAATGCTCCTGGGTTCAATTCCCAGTACCAAAAGGGGGAAAAAAAATCTCAAGTTATGGGTAGCTCTTTCCACTGGTGGTAATTTTGTATTTATATAGCAATGTCTCATAAACAGGAAAGATGATGATAGAGATTCTGTGGAAAATCTTCCCATTCAGGAATTAGGTGCCAGGTATATGTGGCAGGTGGCATCCAAAACTGAAAAGCTGCAGCTAAAGACATGAGCGCTACTTTGTAGAATCAGCAGTGTTGACAGGTAGGCATTCAGTAGGGGTTGTTCTCATTTCTTCAGCCTTCCAGAAAGGGTTTATTTGATTCTCATAGAAAGCCTACCATCTATGTGATAGGCCCTCTGCTGGATTAGTCACCTTCACCTTTCTCCTGAATTAGTTCCTTCTCTAAGCATCCAGAGAGCTTTCAATAGATGCCTTGGTGATGTATTGACGTACAGGGTTTGGGGATTTTGTGTGTGCGTCTCTGTGTGTGTATTGGTTTATATTGAGTATTGAACCCTAAGGCACTTCGCCATTGAACTATACCCTCAGCTCTCCTTTTTTATTTTTAATTTTGAGATAGGGTCTCACTAAGTTGCTTGAACTTATAATCCTCCTGCCTCAGCCTCTCGAGTCACTGAGATTTCAGGGATATAATTTTTGCTTAGATTTGCCCTTGCTATTCTAGCTGTTCTGACCTAAGAGAATGGTACTCCTTTATCAGAGTTCTCATCAGCCTTAATGGAATTGTACTGTACATCCTTTTCACCAGTTGTCCAGTCTTCCAGAATTGCCTCAAGACTCAGACCACAACATTAATTCTCTAGTTTATTCACCTGAAAGACTAGGCACACAATCCAATTATGCAGTTGAACTGCCACTTTTCTCTGCAGTGAAGGTGCTACTGTCCCAGCTTGATCAGAATAAGCTTAAGACATGTCTTTGACAGTACACTGCTCCACCTCCTCTCCAAGGTGTGTGTAAGGTTTAAAATATGTGACTTTAGGTTTTACAGACTCTTACCAAAAAAGGCTTGGGGCCAAATCTGTTTCAAAATTCAGAAATTTTCAGAAGCAATCCCTGTACCATCATTACACACTGAATAGGACATGAGGAAGCACCTGATGATCAAACAACACAGTATTTTTTGCAGTAAAACATTTCAATATTCATACCAAGTTAAATGAATAAAAGCCTATAAATAACATCTCCTTAGTTCAAGACTAACTCACTTTGCTTCAAATGAGTTCTAAACTTAAAAAAAAAAGATCTTTGTGATTTTCAGAGCATTTTGAATTCCAGAATTATAGATTCTGAACCTATTATTGCATTCCAAGCACAAACCTACAGAGATCCAGGTCTTTTTACTTTTTTTTCCCCTTTTTCTTGAGATGGGCATTTCACTCTGTTCCCTATGTTGCCCTGGCTGGTCCAGGATTCATAGAGTCATGCTGTCCTCCTGCCCCAACTTCCTGAGTAGCAGGGACTACAGGAGTGTACCAGCATTCCTGACAAAAGGGACCTCTTGAGAATAAATAAAAATTAACTTAAATAAAAATTAACTTAATTGAATATATTAGAAAACATCAAAAAGAATTAGTGGATTGGGCTGTAATGCCAGCAATTCAGGAAGCTGAAACAGGAAGATTGAAAGTTCAAGTTCAGCTTCAACAACATAATAAGACTGTCTCAAAATAAAAATAAAAAGGACTGGGGATGTATCTCAGTGGTAGCATCCCTGGGTTCAATCCCTAGTACTAAAAACAAAAACAAAAAAAAATTAAAATAAGAATAAGACGGATTGATATTAACTTGATAATATCCACCAATGAACTGAAAAATACAATTAGTACACACACTTTGAGTGAAGGTTAATGAGGGCTGGGGATGTAACTCAGTGGTAAAGTACTTGCCTTAAATGAGGATTAATGAGATTGTTCCTGGTACAACAACCCTAATTTTATCTTTTTTCGAAATTTGGTTGGAAAAATAGTATTTTACTGTGCTAGTGGTTTTCATTCGTCACTTTTTCTCTTTCAAATGAACACATTTTGGGTACAGATTTGAAAAGTAAGGACTCTGTTTCCTCTGTGAAATCAGCATTCTCTCCCAGCTCACTTTGTCATCCTATACAGGTACTCAGATATCTGTCTGAACCTTCTGTGCCCTTATAGTAACTTTAAAATGAATTTAAATTAAGCTGGTACAATGGCAAATGCCTATAATCCCACCTACTCAGGAGATTGAGGCAGGAGAACCACAAGTTCAAGGCCAATTTAGCAAGACCTTGTCTCAAAAAATAAAAAGAAATAAGGATATAGCTCAATGGTAGAACAACCCTGGGTTCAGTCCCAAATAAAAGGAATGGAGGGAGAGGATGGGAATGAATCTTGAGAGGTGTCTGAGGACAAAATAGTTGAGATGTGTTAAAATTGATTTATCATAAGTACTAGAATGTTAATTTCCTTTATTTAGTTCTTTAAAATTATTTAATTTATAATTTTTAAAGATCTTAATATTTTATTCTAAATGGACTGGAAATTTTTAAAAACTTAACATTGCTAGTTTTTAAAGCCTTCTCAAACTTATTTGAACCAGTTCGGGTTTTTTTGTTTTGTTTTGTTTTCCTCAAGGAAAATTAAATCAGTTAAATGTCTTATCTCTAATTAAAAACCTTTCCAAAGTTTCATTCAAAAGAAACTTATATTTTAGCAGTGTCTTTTTAATATTATTGTCTCTGTGTTATTAATATTAGTACTAACCAAATAGTACAATTAGTGACAAAGTATAAGCATATATGGACAGCATGGAATCTGAGCCAGCAGGGTCTCAATACAGGCTCTAGACCCACTGCTTAGTGGTTGAGTGGCTTTAGGGAAAAAACAACCCTTTCTTCTCTTCCTTCTTTCCCCTCTCCTCTTCCCCCCTCCCCACTCACTGTTTTGAGACAGGGTCTTACTAAATTGCCCACACTGGCCTCTAACTTGTGATCCTCCTACCTTAGCTTCCCAAGTAGCTGGGATTACAGACATGTACCATCATGCCCAACTGATACATAACCTTTTCTGAGCTTAGATTTCTATACTGATAAGTTGAAAATAATAATTTCTGTGTATTAGGATTGTTTTGAGAACTAAATGAAATTATGTAGGGGCTGGGGATGTGGCTCAAGTGGTAGCACGCTCGTCTGGCATGCGTGCGGCCCGGGTTCGATCCTCAGCACCACATACCAACAAAGATGTTGTGTCGCCGATAACTAAAAAATAAATAAATAAATATTTTTTTAAAAAAAGAAATATGTAAAGTGTCACAGAGATTAAAGAATCAGTAAATGGTAACCTTGTTTTCAAAGTTATCATAACTTTATAGTGTTCTGATTATAAAACATGAAAAGAAAGTTTTTACCCAAAGTATACAAGAGTCAAAACATCATATTGTTTCCCTCATTGCTAGATTTTAAGGTTTTCTTTCTACTGCAATATGAACTTCCACTTTAACTTAAAGTAGGAATAAGCATGCATACATTCTCTTTTTAAAATATCATATCATATGCCATAAAGTTTAAAATGAAAAAACAATGTTTCCACCCAAATTCTCAACATTCAAAGTAATCATTGGTAAAATTATATAGATATGGATACACAAGTTCATATAAATAGATTTATACTAACCAAACTTGAATTTAATCTCTAGCACTCATTAAATTCCAAATAAATTTATATTTCAGGAATATTATTAAATTTTTATTGGGACCCTTTTGCTCTTTGATTAGGCTAAACTCCCAGATAATGCTAGGAAGATATCTGGAGCTCAGAGCAATAGCATTATTTTTTTTTATTTTTTATTTTTTGGTACTAGGAATTGAACTCAGGGGCACTTAACCACTGAGCCATATCCCCAGATTTTTTTTTTGTATTTTATTTAGAGACAGTGTCTCACTGAGTTGTTTAGGGCCTTGCTAAATTGCTGAGGCTGGCTTTGAACTCGCTATCCTACTGTCTCAGCCTCCCAAGTTGCTGGGATTATAGGCTGCACCACTGCACCCTCCTACAGTAGCATTATGAACATAATTTTTTTATTACATGCTTTTTGAGACTGTTATCCAGAGAACATTATTCTCTCTGGCCAAAAATGATCCTACTTATTCTAAAATTTATTGCTGGGTTGCTGACAACCTGAGATTCCATCTCCGGACATGTTGATTTATAAGTAAGGAAACTAAGGCCTGGAGAGGCGGGGTTAAGTTAGCCAGGGTGACACATAAATGTATTTTAGATTTCAATGACTGCTTCTTAAAATATATAATAAGTTCCATAAAGTAAGAGTTTGCAGAAGTCACTAAATTTGGAGATTCAGATTTATTCCTTCTTTATTCATGTTTGAATGGATTTTAGAATGCAAATTTAAACATACAGCAGATTATATTAGATGACCTTTAATTGGATGAGTGGAGAAAAGATGTCAATTCTAAAGTCAGCTCTGAGAACCTGTGCTAAAATTTGTGGCACTCAATAAATTAGTTCTCTTTCTCCCCTCTTCATTCTGTTCTTACCCACATAGAATAATTTTGTCTCTCATCAGTCAGAAACTCATTCTAATAAAGTAAGTTTGTTCTTTTGTCTCTAAAGGCACAGTCCTAATAATCTAGTACCCTGGCCCTCACTTTGGAATCAGGGCATTCAGTTATATTTGCATAACTAGCATTTACTAAGGACATTCCTGTGTTTGTGTTAGGTCCCAAACTAGGTGAAACACTGCTCAGGCCCTCAGATTGCCTAAGAGCAAACTGAAGCCAGTGCAGCACTGGCATGGCTTGATGTTGGCCTGATAGTGGAGACTCAGTGACTTCTAACAAACTAAAATCAATTAATATAATGGGTATAGTCAAAGTAAAAGAGCCCCTTAGTCATCTGGAGAAGTCAGGGAAGATTTCCTGAAAAGTTAGCACTTGAAATGAGACTAGGAGTTTGTTTATGAACAACATAATAAATAAATAAATAGGAAAACTATTCCAGCCAAAGGAAATAGAACTCAAAAGCACAGGCTTGTATTTAGATTGACATTTATTTTGCAGCAAAAGAACAACGTGCTTCTGAAACGTTTTTACTAATATCTCATGATTTCTAAAATTATTCTATTTCTGAACATCTCAAGAATCAAATTTAGTTGACCCTCCTTTACGTTAATAGAATTTGTAAACTGACACCTAACCTTTTATAGCATCCCTCTTCAAGTTCTAATTTGTTTGTGTGTGTCTGTGCATGTGCTACTGTTATTCTGAGATTATATGTATGCTTCTTTACAAATAAGCAAATTGAGTAAGTGAGCTTTTCCAGAGCTAGGCTATAGTGCTATCTGTTATTTAATTATTTAATTCTCATATTCTGCTTCAAAAAGATACCAATGTTCTTTAAATTAGGTGATTCATGTCTCTTATATGTTACCATTCTTTTATATATTTCAAATACATTTTTAAAAGAATAAAGGGAAAATATTTAAAAAATGAACTAAAAATTAAATTAGTCATCATTTAAAAAGAAGCAGTCACCTGCAGCTCCTTCACTATAATCAACCACTGTAAATATGACCACTCTAAAAGATAGTGATAGGGCTGAGGTTATAGCTCAGTGGTAGAGTGCTTGCTTCTCACTTGTGAGGCACTGGGTTTGATCCTCAGCACCACATAAAAATAAATAAAGATATTATGTCCATCTTTAAAAAAAATAGTGATCTACATTATAGCCTGACTGATAGGATTTGGGGGATGATTGGGGGAGTTCCGGGGATTGAACTCAGGAGCACTTGACCACTGAGCCACATCCCCAGCCCTATATCGTATTTTATTTAGAGACAGCATCTCTCTGAATTGGTTCGTACCTCACTGTTGCTGAGGTTGGCTTTGAACTTGGAATCCTCCTTTCAAAGCCGTCTGATTCTCTGGGATTACCATGTGCCTGGATGGTAGGATTTTTGATAGTGACGATGGCTGAGAATATTGCTCTGTGTGTTGTTTAGCACCCTGGACTGTGTTTGCTTTGTATAATATTTTTATTTTATTAAGATATACGTTATAAAGAGCTTTCACATGTCTTCTGTGACCTGACTTCAGAATTTATGAAAAGATTAAATTGCAAGTGAGTCTCTAAAATTCTTTCCATTTCATTATATCTCTTTTTATTCTAAAAATCCTCTTTGGACAATTCATATTTAGGAACTTATTTTCTTAGCTAGACACAGTGAAACATGCCTGTAATCCCAGTGGCTCGGGAGGCTTGGGGCAGGAGGACTGTGAATTGAAAGCCAGCCTCAGTAATTTAGCAAGGCCCTAAGCAACTAAGTGAGACCCTGTCTCAAAATAAAAAGGACTGGGGATGTGGCTTAGTGGTTAAATACCCCTGTGTTCAATACTCAGTATCAAAAAATAATTTTTTTTTTCTTGCCAAAAACAGTAACACACACCTTTAATCCCAGCTACTCAGAAGGCTGAGGCTGACCTCAAACTTGGGATCCTCCTGCCTCAGCTTCCACAGTTGCTGGGATTATAGGTGTGTGCCACTATACTCAGTATGTCTTGTTTTTTAAGTGCTAAATGAAGGCCCTTTGGTCTAACTACTGAGTATAATAGTTGCAATCAGAATAACAATATTTTTCTCTCTGTTCTCTCTTGTGTTGTAGAGTCGACAATTAGAATCAGAAACTGGGACCACAGAGGAGTACAGTCTAAATAAAGAGGCTAGGAAATGGGCCACACGTGTGGCACGTGAGCACAAAAATATTGTTCATCAACAATGGATAAGTGTAGTAGAATCCTGGCCACATTCAGCTTAAGCCAAGTGTCAGACCCATTTAAGGAGCTAAATTTTATTAATGTGAAAAGCACCCATATATGTTTTTTTTTGTTCTTTCTCAAACTCAACAATATAGTCTTATCTATTTATCTTAAAAATTCTGTAAACCTTGTAGCAGCAACACATTAATTCACCTGTTTGCCATAAAATTGCCTAAGAAAGACTAGTGATGGTGTATTACAGTTTGTTGGCCGGGGGAAGAGGCATACATATGATAAATTAAAGTAGACTTTCATCTCTCAAGACAAGTTTTTTTGAAGACACAGTTGTAAATTCCATGAAAATATATTTTCAAGACTAAACTCCAAGTGCAAAGAAATTATTTTAAATATGGTATTTTTTTTAGTTTGATTTTTAGTATCTAGATCCTCTTTCTTTGACTTCACGTCCAACTTCTTAAAAGAATTGTCCACACTTACACATCCTGACCTCCCTCCTACTTTTCAGCTCATTGTGTTTAAGCTTTGCCTTGCTTTTCTTCTGATCATTCCTTTCCTTCTAAATTTATCATAATCACCAGTGATGTCTGTTGCAAGATCCAAAGTGGACACTTGATCTCTCGTTTTTCTTAACCAATCAAGTTTCATCATAACTAACAACACCCTTCTTCTTAAAACACTCTTCAGCCCTCTGTAACTCAGCATTGTTCCAGTTTTTCCTCTTCCTCTTCAGCCTGTCTAGATTCTTTCATGGGTTGCTCTTTCTCTATCCAATGGTTAAATATTTAAATTCCTTAGATTCCTGAACTAGGCTGTCTTTTTTTTTTTTAACTCTTTACTCTCCCTATGGTCCATATCATACACTGCTATTTTTTCACTTTCAACCTAATCATAAACTAATATTTTCAACCTTGGGCCTTGCTTGCTGCTGTATCCCATGTATTTTTTTTTTGCCTACTTTGACATCTTATTTCACTTGTCTCACAGGAGACAATGTTTTGGGTTTTGGGGGTTTGTTGTTGTTGTTTGCTTTTTGTGGGTTTTTCTTGTTGTTGTTGTTTTGGTTTTGGTTTTTTGATTATTAAACTGGGAATTGGACCCAAGAGTGCTTTACCACTGAATTGCATTCCCAAACCTTATTTTATTTTATTTATTTATTTGGTACCTGGGATTGAACCCAGGAGCACTTAATCACTGAGCCACATCCCCAACCCTCTTTTTTATATTTTATTTAGAGACAGGGTTTTGCTCAGTTGCTGAGGCCAATGTTGAACTCACTATCCTCCTTATTTTAGCCTCCTGAGCCACTGGGATTACAGGTGTGTGCCACCACACCCAGCTTTGTGTCTTATTTTAAAATAGGTTCTCACTGTGTTGCTGACAGTCTTGTTAAGTTGCCGAGACTGGCCTCAAACTTGGATCTTCCTGCCTTAGCCTCCTGAGTCACAGGATTACAGTCATCCGCCACCATACCCAGCTTAAAAAAATTTAAAAAGCATTTTTTTAATAATGTCTTTCAGGGGCTGGGGATGTGGCCCAAGCGGTAGCGCGCTCGCCTGGCATGCGTGCGTCCCGGGTTTGGTCCTCAGCACCACATACAAAGATGTTGTGTATGCCAAAAACTGAAAAATAAATATTGAAATTCTTTCTCCCTCCCTCTCTCTCTCTCTAAAAAAAATAAAAAAGATTTATTAAAAAAAAAATAATGTCTTTCAGTGTTCTGGGTATTGGTAGTCTCAACTTGGCAGTTATCACTTTATAATAATCAGATAATGGCCAGTGCTGGTGTCATCTCATGTGAAATAACTGGTTCTTTTTTTTTTTAAAGAGAAAGAGAGAGAGAATTTTTAATATTTATTTTCTTTTTAGTTTTCGGCGGACACAACGTCTTAATTTGTACGTGGTGCTGAGGATCGAACTCAGTGTCTCGCGTATGCCAGGCGAGCGTGGTACTGCTTGAGCCCCATCCCCAGCCCCCAAAATAACTGGTTCTTAGGCTGGGAAGATCTAAACAGTTGGGAACCAGAATGCTAGGGCTTCTTACACACTTCTGTCTCTGTGTGGTCTCTCCACATGATCTCTCCAACATGGTGGCTTCAGGTTGGCTATACTGCTTACATGGTAGTACAAAGCCCCAAAGATATAAGTTCCAAGAGTGAGAAAATAAAACCTGTGTATTCTTTTGACCTAGCCTCAGAAACATCATTGGGATTGTTGAATCATATTTTATTGAGACAATCACAAAGGCCTGTCCATAGTTCAAGGAGGTAGGACATACACTCTACTTCTTGGTGGAGAAGTAACGAAGTTGGAAAAACATGCAGAATGAGAAATGTAGTAACAACTTTTTGAAAAACATAGTCTTCCACAGTATACCTTATGGTTAAAAGTTATAATTAAAACTTCACATACCTCTGACATGCAAAATACACTCACTTCTTATCCCCCAAAGCCTGGGATTTTGGGTTTTTTTTTTTTTTTTGCTAAAATCTGTCCACAATTAATAAAAATTGTAAACCAAGAGCTAAAGCTCAGTAAGCCTGAGGCAGGTAAAACACAAAGAAAATCACACCACAGTGCATCATAGTCAGCTTTAAAATACAAAAAATGTTTAACAGTTGTCAGGCGTGGATATATACACCTATAATCCCAACTACTCAGGAGGCTGGGGAGCAGGCAATCACAAGTTCAAGACCTGCCTGGACAACTTATTGAGACTATTTAACAAAAAAAGGTTGGGGATGTAGCTCTGTAGTAGTAGTCCCCAGGTTCCATCCTAGTATGAGATATTGGGGGGGTGGTAATTGATTGTCCATAATGAAAAATCAAAAATGTTTCCTTCAAGATCAAGAACAAGCTAAGAATGTTCACTTTCACCATGTTTACTCAACATAGGAGTTCTAGAGCAGTTATAGCAAAGTTGCCATAGCAGTTATAGCAAAGTTGCAGGATGCAAAATAAAAGCAAAAAAATCAGTTGCATTTCTAAATAACAATGAGCACTGCAAAAAGGAAATTAATACATCTCCAGTACCACAGCAACAATAAAAAAAGGAAATTAAGAAAGCAATTTCATTTCTAGTAACACCAAAAAGAAAATATCAAGAAGGTAAAAGACTTGTACACTGGGAACTACAAAAACATTGATGATAGATTAAAGAGGGCATAAGTAAATGGAAAGACAGTTTATGTTCATTAAGTGAAGGTATTGATAAGATGACAGTTACTCCCAGAATGATGTCCAGATTCCATGTAATTCCTATCAAAATCCCATTGGGAATATATCCAGTATTCATGGAACTGAAGGCAGATATTGTTTGGGGTTTGTTTTATGGGGGCTTCTTTTCATGTGTTTGTTT
Source organism: Callospermophilus lateralis (assembly GCF_048772815.1). Lineage (NCBI taxonomy): Eukaryota > Metazoa > Chordata > Mammalia > Rodentia > Sciuridae > Callospermophilus > Callospermophilus lateralis. The sequence goes on along the minus strand of NW_027516379.1, from coordinate 648,378 downwards.
TGTTTTGTTTTGTTTGTTACTGGAGATTGAACCCAAAGGCATTTTGCCTCTGAGACACATCCACAGCCCTTTTTCTTTATTTCGAGACAGGGTCTCATTAAGTTGCTGAGGCTGGCTTTGAACTTGTAATACTCATGCCTCAACCTCCCAGATAGCTGCAGATATTGTTAAATGGCACTTAATACCAAAATGTTCTTCAAATTCAATGTAGTTCCCTTCAAAATCTGAACAGTGTTATTTACAATAAAAGACAAAGCCATTCTAAAATTCATATGAGATCTCAAGAGACCCCAAATAGCCAAAATAGTCATGAAAAATAATAAGGTTAGAGAACTCCTACTTCCTGATTTCAAAGCTTATAAAACTGCAGAGATTGAGGTAGTGCAGTACTGGCATAAGGACACATATATAGACTTTAACTACATATGAAATCTATTTTTATTTATTTTGGAGGGATGGGTACTAGGGATTGAACTCAGGGGCATTCTGCCACTGAGCCACATCTTCAGCCCTGTTTTGTATTTTATTTAGAGTCGGGGTCTCAACTGAGTTGCTTAGCACCTCACTTCTGCAGAGGCTGACTTTGAACTTGAGATCCTCCTGCCTCAGCCTCCCAAGCTGCTAGGATTATAGGCTTGCGCCACTATGCCCAGTATATGAAGACTATTTTTAAAATACCAGTTTTCTCCATATGTTCAATGTAATACAGGTTAAATACCCAGCATTTTTTTTAATTAACAAGCTAATTCTCAAAGATATGTGAAAATGCAAATCATCTAAGATAGCCAAAACAATTTTGAAAAAGAAGGATTAGATTTGAGGGCTTTCTCCACCTGGTTTCAAGACATAAAACTATACTAATCAAGATGTTTTAGCATTGGTATGAGGATATACTTACAGATGAATGGAACAAAATGAAGAGTCTAGAAGTAGGCCCACGCATATATGGTCTGTTGATTTTAGACAAAGGTATAACAAACTTGTAAAAATGATAAATATATATATAATAACATGCCTTGCACATGTGAGATACTGGGTTTGATCCTTAGCACCACATAAAAATAAATAAAATAAAGGTACTGTGTCCATCTACAACTAAAGAGAAGAAAACAAGATTGAGTTCCCTGTCTCCTTCCCAGCTATTAGCTAGAGGCTGTCTTTAGCCCCTAGAAGCTACTCTTCCTGGTCCTTGCACTTGTGCTTCCGGTCTCAGAATCAGCAATGGCACACTGAATTCTTCTTCTTAGAATCTCTAATTTCCTTTCTACCCATCTCTTATCTTACTCTAGCCAGAGAAAATTCTTTGCTTGAAAGATATCACATGATTATATTGAACTCACTTAGGTAATCAAGGATGATCTCATTATTTTAAGGTTCCTAACTCTAATACTTCTGCAAATTACATCATACATACCCACAGTTTCAAACACCAGGGTATTTACATCTTCAAAGCCATGCTGCTTATTACAATGATAAAACAAGAAAACAACATCTATCATCACCACTACTTTTCAGTGTCATATAGGATTAGTCAATGTATTAATTAAAGAAAACCAGTTAAGAGATTTAAATATTAGAAAAAGGCACATCCATCATTATTTATTAATAATATATGTACCCAAAATACCAAGACCCAATTGTCAATGATGGTTTAGTAAAGTGAACAAATACAAGAATATATTTTTAGAAATCATTAATTTTCCAAGGTTAGGAATCTGGCTCAGTGGCAGAGCATTTGCCTAGCATGAGTGAGGCCTGGGTTCAGTCTTCAAAACTGAAGGGAAAAAGGAAAACTTTAGTTTTCTCATTAATCAGAAATAATAAATTGCAAATACAGTGGAAAAAAGTTATTCATCACAGCAGTAAAATACTGATAAGGTAAAGGAATATAAAATTTTAATGAAACTTAGAAAATATATTTGGAGAAGCTTGACATTCTGGCTCTAAAATTTACCTGGAATTCTTTTTATAAACACACAAGAATGAGACTTACCACATACTAAATCATAAAATAATGGCCACAGAAATTAACTGTGATCTAATACAAAAAAAATAGCAAATCTATTAAAGAACATATGATAATTTAGAATAATGATCTTATCAAGATACCATTTTTGGCATACACAATTGCTAAATCCATTTACTAAAGGATTTACTAATTCTTTTCCCCAAAGATTTGAAATGTCAATCAAGATGCCATATTTCAGGTAGGAGGGAAATATAATGATGAACAGTGTATTAAAAGCTGCCAAGAAATTATTGTTAGGTTTGATAATGGTATTATGGTTGTATAAAACAATTCACATTTAGAGATATTTATTATAACACGTAGGAATAAAATGACTTAATATCGATTTTTTTTCTTCAAATGCTGTAGCAAAGAACAAAAAGGATAGGTAAAGCAAATTTTAACATTTTTTTGAATCTCAGTTATTAATATATGGGATTTATTGTAATAGATGCTCTAAAACCTTCAAGTATATTTGAATTTTTTTATAATAGAAAACATGTTAGCCTGGGGGTATGGCTGAGTGATAGAACATGTATATGCTTAGCATGCATGAAGCCCTAGGTTCAATTCCAAGCACTACCAAAAAAAAAAAAAGTTAATGGTGTTGGGGTTCGAGTGTGCAGAGTTTAGCTCCCTCAGGCCTGACAGTGTGCAAGAGCTGTGGCTGTGATTTAGGTCAGCTGAGGCAAACCTCAGTTAGGAGGAGGAAACGTTCTCTTCCCCTTATCGCAAGTCACAAGTTCTGCATGGTTTGGCCAAGAGGAAGAAGCTTCCTGCATACTTGTCCTAGGAACAGTACATTCTAAAGAAACAAATGCCTGCTCAGGGGAGTAGACAATGTCTACAAAGAACTTTAGGAGGGTACTTATCAAATAAGCAGGAACGATCTGAAGTTAGCTCTGTGTATCCGCTGAGGCATGTTATCTGGGCAATGTGGGCAAAGTGTTATTGAAGAATTGCTTGCTTTGTTAGAAGAAGAATATAAAAGGAACTTGCAAATAAACCTCAGCATGCAGTTGCAATTGCTGCCTTCGCTCTGCATCCCCTGTGTCCCGGTTATTTCGTGACCCTTACCCAGGGACCCGAACGCACTAGACGTTCACATAATGGCATTTCAAATCTTTGGGGAAAAAAGTTAGTAAAAATCCTTTAGTAAATGGATTTAGCAATTTTGTATGTTTAGGGAAAAATACACCATTAGGTTTCTTTCTTCCACTATATACAAAATAAATTTTAGAAAACTAAAGAGCTAAGTGCTAAGCGCTAAACATATGAGTATTAAAAAACTAGAAGAACCTAGAATATTTATATATATATATATATATATATATATATATATATATATATATATATATATATTTAGTTATCAGTGGGCCTTTATTTTATTCATTTATATGTGGTACTGAGAATTGAATTCAGTCCCTCACACATGCTAAGCAAACCCTCTACCACTGAGCCACAACCTCAGCCCCATATTTTTGGTATATTACAGATACCCTTTTTTTTTGGACGGGGGGTGGGGATACCAGGGGTTGAACTCAGGGGTACTCAACTACTGAGCCACATCCCTAGCCCCATGCCTTTTTTTTTTAATTTTACTTAGAGACAGGGTCTCACTGAGTTGCTTAGCTCCTTTCCATTGCTGAGGCTGGCTTTGAACTTGCCATCTGCCTGCCTCAGCCTCCAGAGCTGCTGGGACTACAGGCATTTGTCACTGCGCCCAGCCATATACCTTTTTAAACAAAACAAAACTCAGGAGCTATAAAGGAAAAGACTGATAAAATGTGACCACATAAAAATTAAAAATTTCCGCAAAACAAAAGAGCATTAAAAAAGGAAAGGGGATAGAGTAGAAGGAAATGTTTATAACAAATAATAGGAAAAAAAAGGAGTAAATATCTTGAAAGAAATATATCTTAATAATAATTAAAAGATTAAAAAAGTGAATTGAAATAGAAGTACAAATTGCTAGCAACATATAAAATGATTCTCCATTAATTAGAGACCTGAAAATATGGTGAATTACATTTATGGATTTCTGGATGTTGAGTCAGTGTTCCTGGGATGAAACCCACTTGATCATGGTGCACTGTCTTTTTAATATGTTTCTATGTGATTTGCCAGCATTTTACTAAGAATTTTTTCATTTATGTTCATCAGGGATATTGGCCTGAAGTTTTCTTTCCTTGGTGTATCTTTGTCTGGTCATAGGTTGAGTTTAGAAGGGTTCCCTCCTTTTCTATTTCATAGAATAGTTTGAAGTGGATTGGTGTTCTTCTTTGAAGGAAGGTCTGGTAGAACTCAGCTGAGAATCCTTCAAGTCCTGGGCTTTTCTTTGTTGATAGGCTTTTCATGGCATCTGCTGTTTCATCGCTTGAAATTTACCTGTTTAAATTTTGTATATCTTCCTGATTCAATTTGGGTAGGTCATATTTCTCTAGAAATTTGTTGATGTCTTCAAGATTTTCTGTTTAATTGAAGTATAAGTTTTTAAAATAGTTTCTGATCATCCTCTGTATTTCAGTGGTGTCTGTGGTGATATATCCTTTGAGTTTTTTCCCTTTTTCTCTTGGTTAGCATGGCTAAAGTTTTCTCGATTTTATTGATTTTTTTTTTGAAAAACCAACTCAACAGTGAGATTATTTTTTAAAAAATACATTGGCATAATTCTAAAGACTGGCAAAATTCAGTGTGGGTAAGATACAAGGAAGAGTAGGTACAACTTTGTGTAGATAATCTGGTAATGTCTATTAAAATTAAAATGTGCAATTTCTGCTTTTATATTTTTTATCTTAAATATTCCTATATGTGTTCAAAAAGTCATTGACTTTTGTACAAAACGTCATTGTACAAAGGGTTCTTTGTACAGAGTCACGTATAATGTTGAGAAACTTGAAAATTCAAAAGGCAAATAGAGTAAGAATAAATGAAACATGGTACAGTTAAATTCTTGGATCTATAGATTAATTAAAGAGAATGAGGTCAGTCTATTTATACAGACATGAAAAGCTTTCTTAGAAAGATTGAGAAGATAGTATATCTAATTTTATTTTTTTAAACAAAATTTTCTGTTTGTTTTTATATAGAGAGAAATGCTCAAAAGTGGTTTAGAAAAAATAAAAATTAATTGATGGTATGACAGTTTTACCCCATAATGGATTATACAATGTAATAAAAAACTTTTGCCATTTTGCATTAATTGTTTTGTAACAGTATTTTATATTCATGTAAATTTTAAAAACTAAAGGTATGCATGTCAAAACTTGTACAATCCAAGTAGGATCTGTAGATTGAGCCAATGTCAATTTTTGTACTCTATTGCAGTAGCCCCTACTTATCTGCAGTTCACTATCCATGGTTTCAGTTACCTGAAGTCAACCACAGCCCAGAAATGTTAAATGTAAAAGTTCAGAAATAAACATTTTAGATGTTTTAAATTGCACACCATTCTGAATAACATGGAAGTCTCATTCTTTCCCACCCAAGATCCAAAACACTTTAACCATAATTTTTACGCTACGTACCCTATCCACCTGTTACTTACTGAGTAGCCAGTTAGATTATCAAATCTGCTGTTATAATATCAGAGTGTTTTGCTTAACCTTTTATTTTACTTAATAACGACAAAATACAAGACTAGTAATGCAAAGAAGGCACCATGACATAAAACAGATTAATTCTTCCACTGAGAAGCATTGTTGCAGGGCTTATAGAAAAATACATAGTAATTTTAGAATTCAGTATTACCAGCATTTTTAGCATCCATTGAGGGTCTAGGAAAGAATCTCCTAAGGATAAAGGGAAACTACTAATGTAAAGTTATATAAATTTTTACCACTGGGGGAAGTTGGGTGAAGGGAGTGTGTACTAGTTTTGCAACTTACAGAGTCTATAATCCAAATTTTTAGAATTAAATAAATAAATGAAACAAAATTACAAGTTAAGGAAAGGATAATAATTTGTTAAAAAAGGAATCATGGTTTTAGTTACTAAAATCTTTCAAATAATCATTCAAGGAACAAAGATGAGAAGGAGGATTATTTTCTGTACCTGTTTTCTCTTTAGGTTCTAAACAAACTTGAATGCCATGGAGTTGCTGTATCAGAACAAAGCCGAGCAGAACTGGAACAGAAAATAGATGAAGCTAGAGAAAATATTCGTAAAGCAGAGGTAAGGGGGCAGCTAACTATGGCATTTTGCCCAACTCCAGTCAATGTCACAGCTGTGATGTACACCTTTGAAGCTGAGTTCCTACACTTATTAAGTTGAAGGGGAATCACCATTTAATTTATGTCCACAGTAGTATTATTGAGTGCCTGCTTTGTTGAAAGTATACATATAGCAGACTTTGAACCTGCTGTGAAGAGTTCATAATCATGAAAATTACATAACAAAAGAATTAAATCACAATAAAGATATTAAAGTTTAACAAAGTAAAATTATAATCAAGTTAATGGTAGAGATATTTATGTTTATATATAAAATGATAACTTATATATTATAGAATATATAATAACATTTATATATAATTTATATATTATATAATAATACATAGTAATATATTTACATAAGATTATATATGTTTATATTTAGAACCTAAAAAATCTCCCTTATATGGGTGGTTTCTGAATCCAGGGGCATGAACTGGGTCTTCAGCAATAGAGATTTGGTTGAGAAGCGATAGGGCATTATAAAAGTAATTTTTTTTTGACTCATGAGATCTTTTGAAAGTTGTATAAAAACTATGAAACCTCTCCCACAAAAAAAGAAATGTACATGTTGTGTACAGCATCAGAGTTCATCAACCCCAGGCTAATACTCCTTGCCCTAGAGGGGGAGAGGTCAAAATGAGAGAACAAGAAAGTATTAGCAAAAGGGGGCAGGCACAGGGTAGAGTTTGGCAATTGAAAGTGATTAGAATAACAGATTTTTGTAAGGAAATGTGATAGAAAGTAAGTAAACTATGTCCAGTTCACAGAGGACACACATGTGTATTCATCTACTCTGCTACAGCATGATGAAGGGATATGGAGGTAGACATTTAAAAAAAAAAAGACCAAGACTTTACAACTCTCAAGAGATATGTTCTTATTAGAAAAGCCTAAAGAATGCCAAAGATAACCAAGACTGTGAAGCACAAGTGCCAAAGAGTGGCCATACAAGTATGCTTCAGGAAGTGGAGGACACGAGGAGCATTGGGGAAGGGGTTTTTAGAGCAGAGGTAGGACTTAGGATGGTGTTGGCCAGTGAATAGTATTTAATTAGTCAGGGAAAAGGGAATAACATAGATCTGTGGCTTGCAACCTCAAGAAACAGAACTTGAACCAAAATATGAAGGTAGGAAGGAGGCAGGTTTTAGTTTGATGTTGAGAAATATTTTCTAAGAGTCAGATCTTCTGAGTGGCAGAATAAGTACATAATGCAACACTGTAAGGGCTCAGGATTCTGGGCAAGCATCTGTCAGGGACTCTGTACAAGGAATTCTGGCATTGGTTGAAGGTAATCTAAACTAGTGATTTTCATACACCCCTTTATTGCTCTAGAGGTTTTGAAAAAGTGCTTCCGTGGTTGTGGGGTAAGGGTGAGGTGACAGAGGCAAACACAGGGTATATGAGCGTGTTTTTGACATAGCCCCATGGAAGTGATTTGAACCAGAATGGGTTTGCCATCTTCATAGTCTAAAGAAGCTCTGGTAACCTCTCCTCTGCTTCTTTCTTGGCATAGTCTGACCCACAGCCTCCATAGTGAGAAGGGCAGGGTGTGCAGTGAGCAGACATTTTCCTCTCTGAATTCAGAGTCACAGCTAAACCACTACCCTCTGGTGCTGGCCAAGTACTGCTGGCGGGCCCTTGCCAGTTTGGAAAACACTGGCTTGTGGTAGAAGAGATTATTATTCTATTGTTTTGTTTCTCTTCACTCTGGATGAAGCCAGTATTACCGCCTTAGTGGAACAGAAGTGATTACCTTAGAACAAGTCTCAGAAGTTTTCTGAAGGGGTTGTACTTATATTTTCCATTTACAGACTCCATCCATGGTATCACTATCTAGTACCTTAACTCCACTAGTGCCTTTACTACCACATCTTTTATAGTAGTAGTACTAACAGCTGTCAGTCTAAATAAAGGCCTAAATAAAGGCCAGTTGACCTTTTATTTCCCTGAGTATGAGTATGCTAAACTACACTGTTAGCTTAAAACTAAAAATATAAAGTGAGATTCCCACAACAGAATATTTCACCTCTCCTAATACATTTAAGTCTGCATTCTCAAAGATCATTTTCGTTCCAAAATATGGAATATGCTAAAATTATAATGTCAGATTATCTCAGTTTTGAATGTCTGTAAAATGTAATTAATTCTATTTTCTTAAAATGATCTCTCAGTTTCCTCATATTAGAGAATTTTTAAAAAATTCCCAGCTAAAATTAACTGGCAAATAGGAGGGCATGTGTATTTGGGCAGTACTTACAAGATTATCATAATGAAATTTTTTGATAGACTAGAAAACAAGAGAGATTGACATTAATTGTTTTGTACATACCCTTTTTCTTTTCTCTGCCTGTATATCTTTTGCATTGGTTTTTCTGAATTGCATAGTTACTCAATAGCTTTTTACCTAATTATAAATACCTGTTACAAGAGAGAGAAAGGTGGTTAAAATTGCATTATAGCTTTCAAGATTGGTTTTTAATTCCTGCTAACAAGAGCCTTATTAAGAATCTGCTTTATCCAGTCTTTCCTATATTATGTCTCCATTCAGTGTTGCTAATTAGAATAAAAGTCATTTGTGGTCTTTTGTAATAGATTAAAGAATCTTCCAACTAGAAGAAATTCAAAATATAAAAAATGCTTTTCCAAAGACTAGAGATCTTTAATTCTTGTCTGGTTAATTTGGGGCAGATTTACTAACTGATTAATTCAACCACTGCATCAGCTATGTTCCAGATACTGATGAAAATACTATACTCACTGGGCATGGTGGCACACACCAGTAATCCCAGTGACTCAGGAAGCTGAAGCAAGAGGATCACAAGTTCAAAGCCAGCCTCAGCAACTTAGTGAAGTCCTAAGCAACTTAGTGAAACCCTGTCTCAAAATTAAAAAAAAATAAAATAAAAAGGGCTTAGGATGTGACTCAGTTAAGTTCTCTGGGTTCAGTCCCAGATACAACAACAACAAAAAAATAATACCAATAGTGATGGACAAACTCTTGTTTTACTGTCATGATCTTTGGATTGTCTTAGGAGTATTTGTAGGAGCTATATCATGTCTTCAGCCTCTAATTCAGGAATTTGAAATAAGACAACTGTTTAAATGAAATGTTAATTTTTTAAATTTTATTTTTATTTTTTGATACCAGAGATTGAACCTAGTGGCACTTAACCACTAAGCCACATCCCCAGCCCTTTTTAATTTTTTATTTTGAAACAGATGGTTAGGGCCTCACTGAGTTGGTGAGTCTGACCTTAAACTTGCTTCGATCTTCCCGCCTTGGCCTCCCAAGCCACTGGTATTATAGGCATGCACCACTATGCCCAGCTAATAATAATGTTCTTAGTATGGTATTTAGGAATTCAAATTTTTTGAAATGCCTTTTGTCATATACACACACATTCATCATTTATGTTATTTTTTACATAACTATTTAAAAAGTAATAGCTTAGAGTGTTACAACATAATGATGTTAAATGTAATTCCCATGTTACTACAATGAAAATGGCTATACAATATACAAAAAGAAATGAGAAGGGAACTAAAACATGACACTGAAAAATCAACTAAACACAAAATACAATAATACAGGAGGAAGTAGGGACTAAAAAGCTATAAAGCATATATAAAACAAACAGGAAGACAGAAGTCCTTCCTTATCAGTAATTACTTTAATTGTAAATGTATTAAATTGTCCAGTCAAAACTTAGAAATTGGCAGAAATTTGCTTTCTATAGGAGACTCAACTTTAGATCCAAAGACACAGACAGATTGAAATAAATGGGTGGAAGAAGATATTCCATGCAAATAAGAACCAGAAGAGATCAGGGTTGCAGAAAGACAAATACTGTGTGATTTCACCTGGATGAGGCACCTAAAGTAATCAGATTCATAGACAAAAAGTAGAATGGAGGTTACCAAGGGCTGGGAGAGGGAGAATGGCAAATTGTTGTTTTTTGTTTTAGTACTGGGGATTGAACCCAGGAGTGCTCAGCCACTGAGCCATATCCCAAGCTCTCATTATATATATATATATATATATATTAGAGACAGCATCTTACTGAGTTGCTTTAGGGCCTCTCTATGTTGCTGAGGCTGGCTTTGAACTCACAGTCCTCCTACCTCAGACTCCCGAAAAATTATTGTTTAATGTATAGGGTTTCCGTTTTGCAAAATGAAAGAGAGCTGGAAGATAGTGGTAATGGCTGCACATCAGTATGAATGTACTTAATGCCACTGAACAATACACTTCAAATGGTTAGTTAGCATGGAAAATTTATGTTACATACACTTTACTACAATAAAAAAGAAGGTGAGCCAGGCGCAGTGGCACATACCTGTAATCCCAGCCACTCAGGAGGCTGAGACGGAGGATCGCGAGTTCAAAGCCAACCTCAGCAATGGTGAGGCGCTAAGAAACTTAGTGAGACCCTGTGTCTAAATAAAATACAAAATAGGACTGGGGATGTGGCTCAGTGGTTGAGTGCTCCTGAGTTCAATCCCTAGTACCCCCACAAAAAATAAATAAATAAATAAAAAGAAGATGAGGGCTGGGGTTGTGGCTCAATGGTAGAGCACTTCCCTAGCACATGTGAGGCACTGGGTTTGATTCTCACCACCACACAAATAAATAAATAAAGCTATTCTGTCCATCTACAACTAAAAATATTTTAAAAAATAAAGAAGAAATAAATAGATAGATGGATAAATTTAAATAAAAATAAAGGTATTGTGTCCATCTGCAACTAAAAAAAAATATTTTTAAAAAAGGTGTGTGTGTGTTCTTTAAAGTAGCTTGTAAAGAAGTCAAAAGTTTTAAGTAGTAGTCTAGTCTGTTCATGACTTATGTTGTTTCAGAATGTTTTTTAGTTTACATTATACCTTTTTTCTGGGTTGGTCGAGTTCTGTTTTTTTGAACAATGAAATGATTAACACAATAAGGAAAAAATAATGTGAGAAATCAAATATAGGACATTTTTAGTAACCTCCTTTGGTGTAAGATCTGTAAGAGGAACTATAGACTACATTATCCTTTGTCCAAGATGTTCACTAGATTCTATGATCTGAATTAAATGTGTATTTGAAAACCAAAGTCCAGCCAGGCACAGTGATGCACACCTGTAATCCCAACAACTTTGGACGTGAAGGCAGGAGGATCATGAGTTCAAAGCCAACCTCAGCAAAAGCTAGGCACTAAGCAACTCAGTAAGATCCTGTCTCTAGATAAAAATACAAAATAGGGCTGGGGATGTGGCTCAATGGTTAAGTGCCTTTGAGTTCAATCCCCAGTACCAAAAACAAACAAACAAAAAAATCCAGAGTTCCGTTATATAGTATCAGTGAATTAACAAAAGAAAAATATCAAATTATTCTTTATATAAGCACACTTTTATAGATACAAGTTTCCCCCACACCTGGTACTAGGGGTAGAGTGATTGAACCCAGGGGTACACTACCACTGAGCCATGCTCCCAGCCTTTTTATATTTATGTTGAGATAGGGTCTTGCTAAGTTGCTGAAATTGGCCTCAAACTCACAATCCTCTTCCCTCAGTCTCCTGGGTTGCTGGGATTACAGGTGTGTGTCACTATGCCGAGCCCTGTTTTATCTTAAATTGTCACCTCATAAAGTGCTATCATACATGAGTAATTTAAAATTACTGTGCTACTCTTGTCCCTCAGTGACTCAAAAATAATTAAGACCCTTGTTGTAATGTTATAAAAAAAATCCAGTTATGTAAAAAGGTAAGGCCTCATTATTACAAGGATAATGAAATGACAAGTTTGAACCTACTATAAAAACAATTTTCAATCATATTGTGTCCAAACTTACATTATGTTAGAGCCTGTTATTGTGCAGTTTTACTGTACTCTTAATGTTAGCAGACCTCTTGACTAATCACTTTTTTTTTTTTTTTTTTGGTATGGGGAATTGAACTCGGGGCATTCGACTACTAATACCTACTAAAATAGGCCACATCCCCAGCCCTATTTTGTATTTTATTTAGAGATCAGCCTCCCAAGATGCTGGGGATAATTATAGGCGTGTGCCACCACACCAGGCAACTAATCATTTTTTAAATTATTTGTTGCAAAAATTTTCAAGCATACAGAAAAGAGAAGAATAAACATGGACTTACTGACATCTATATTTAACATCTATATTATGTTTTGCAATATTGGCTTTATACGTTTATTTGACTGACACATTATTTCTGTTCTATAAGGTGCAAGTTAGGTCTACCAGCCTAGTTAGAGGCAGGTTAGATTTTAGGCTGGAATGCTTCAGTGGTGATGCCATGTTTTCCATAACATCAGGAATCATATAGAATAAAGTTGTCTGCAGTTAATGATATGAGTGGTCATTTTTTTTTAAGCTAAGGGCAATAATTTAATGCAGTAAGCTAAATTCACACAAAACCTGTATACTGTGAACTACAAAAGTGGTTTTTGTAGTTACAGTTTTAGTCAACTACACATTTCCACAAGTACTTACAAATATGTTAAAAAAACACTACCCCAAATGCTTATCCTACCATTAGCTCATTAAATATTGCCATTCCTGCTCCTGAAAGTAGATGATTGGGAAAATGATAAAACTTAAAAAGTAACCTAGGTCCAAAAGGTTTTAAATCAAAAAAGTCTTTCAACATAGAAGCATCAACATGAAACTTTTAAGTTTCTAAAAAAATAAAAATTAAAAAATCACTCTTTAGAAAATATTAAAACAAATTATCATTTAAAACACATAAACATTCTTACAAAAACTTGTAGTTTCAAATATCATCTCCTTAAAAGAAAACCAGTTCACTATGTTTAATAACATCTCAGACCACTGTTGTCTAAAAACTTCAGAATATGTAAGGCATATGTCTCAGCTGTCATAGTCAAAATGACACTTAGATTTCACATATTAAACAGCTATAGTATAGCTTATAATGGCACAAATATACCTAACACATAAATACTACTTCATCCTTTAGATAGTCAAAAGTCAGAAGGAACTGCATAATTTGTAAGGTACTTTAACTTACGTGTAGTCATTAAACTCAGTAAGTAATTCAAGTATAGTCATGTAAAGGCAGGTAATTAAAGGCTCAAGGACCACTCTAAGATCAAAGACATGAAAATAAAGGCTGAAAACTTTGTTTCTCCATCTTTCATTTACATGCCTAGATATTAGGACATTACTGAACAAAATACACAATTATTATATATGATTTCCACAGAATATAATGAAATTTCATGAAGTACAAAAATTATCAATATCCGTAGTTTGCTTCATCAAATGCTTTTCTAGCTCGTTTCAATTCTTCATTCATGGTAAGCAAGTCTTTAACCCTAGCAAACTTCCTTGGGTCCTTTCGAATCAAGAAGACCATATCTTCAACTTGTACTCGACCTTGTCTTCCAATTGACATTGCCTTGTGAGTCATTTCAGTGATGAACTCAATGACAAGATCTTCAAGAATATCCACTGACTCAGTGTAAGGATTCTGGTCATCCCCAAACCCATACATCATACATCGTAATTCTTTAGAAAAAAGTCTCTTTCTTTTACCCTGTCCACCTTCTGCACCTCCTCCAATTTCTTCATTTTCCTCCTCAAAGGTCGGGTCTTCTTCCTCATCTGCCATCATGAGTGGTCACTTAATTAAGGTAGTGCTACTGGGTCTTTCTCCTGTAAAGGTTCTTTTTTACCCCATTGTGTTTGTCGAAGTATTCATTATTTCTGGTGGGGTGAATAGGTATTTTCCATCTTGAGTATTGTTCTGACCTGATAGGTTTTTTAAAATCAACTTTATCAAAATATACTATATATACAGTAAAATATAACCATATTAAATGTATAATTCAATGAACTTTGACAAATATATAGCCTAAATCACCACCACAATCAAAATATAAAATATTTCTGTCATCTCAGAAAGTTCTCTTGTGACCAGGTAACAACGGAAGTGTTTTCTATCTTATGGATTAACTTTACTTATTCTGTATTTTCTTTAAATGAAAGAGAGTATGTACTCTTGTATCCAGTCTCTCCCTTTCGATACATATATTTGTTTACCCATTTACCTGTTCATATATATTTGGGTTATTTCCAGATTTTTACTCTTTATTTATAAGAATATACAAGTAATATACAAGATTGGACATGTTTTGATTTCTCTAAAAGTGGAATTGCTAAATCATATTGTAAATGTGTGTTTATAAGAAACTGCCAACGTGTATTCCAAAGTGACTGTACCATATTATACTCCCAAGATATGGGAGTTCCAGGGGCTGGGATTGTAGCTCAGAGGTAGAGCGCTCGCCTAGCATGGGCGGGACCTGGGTTCAGTCCTCAGCACCACATAAAAATAAAGGCATTGTGTTGTGTCCATCCATCTACACCTAAAAAATAAATGAATAAATGTTAAAAAAAAAAAAAAGAGGATATGGGAGTTCCAGTTCCTTCACCAGCATTTAGTATCATTGGTTTTTATATATTTGGCCATTTGAGTGGATATACGATACATTTCATTGTGGTTCTGATTTGCATTTGATTGCTAAAATGCTGAGTCTTATAATTTTTTGGCCAAATATATATCCTTTTTAGTATTTTACCCATTTTTAAAATTTGGGTCAGTCTTAATTCTATGTATTAATCATTTTTCAAATATATGTATTGTGAATGTTTTCGTCAGATTTTGGCTTGCTTTTCATTTTCTATATTGTAAATTTTTAATTTTGGTGAGATCTGATTTATCAATATTATCTTATGGTTAAATCTTAAGACATTTTTGGCCCACACTAAAGTTGTGATATATTCTCTTATGTTTTCTAAAAAGTGTTGTAATTTTAGTGTTCTGTTTGGGCTATCATCCTAAGAATTATTTCAGTTGTTGAGGTCCAGTTTGAGTTAACAGTCATGGTTTTTCTTTTCAACATAGAGATACAGTTTTCCCAGCAGTTTTCCTCATTACCTTTGCAACTCTACTGAATACAACTGACTATGTATGTGTGAATCTTCCTTTGATTGTGTTCAGTTCCATTGATCTATATGTCTATCCTTATGCCAGTGTCCAGTCTTAATGACTTTAGAATAATAAGTCCTGGGATCAGTTACTGTAAGTCCTCAAATTGTTTGGACTATTCTCATTTTCATCAGCTTATCAGTTTCTACAAAAAAAAAAAAAGATGGCTGGTATTTTGATTGGAATTATACTGAATGTATAAATCAATTTGATGAAAATTGACCCCTCAATAATATTGAGGAGTCTTACCCTATGTATTTTCAGCTTATGAATTTTTGTTCATTTTTTGTTAGATTAATTCAGTTGTCATTTTCTAAATCCCATATTATCTAAATTTGGCCCCATATTATCTAAAGTTGGAGTCCATTCAGAGTGTCTTCTGTATCCCTTTGATGTTACCCCCAATAGTTTGAATACTTTCTTTTAAGCACAACAAGCTTTCATAGGCTCACCTTATATTTTCCCTGCCCAGACTTAGAATTAGCTCCAAGGAGATCAGATTTATTTATTTGTTTGTTTGTTTGTTTCCTTTCTTTCTTTCTTTCTTTTATTTTTCATTTTCTTTTCTTTAGTTGTTATTGGACACAACACCTCCATCTCATTCATTCATTTCTGTGTGGTGCTGAGGATCAAACCCAGCACCTCGAATGTGCTAGGCAAGCACTCCACTATTAAGCCATAATCCCAGCCCTCAGATTTCTTTTAATAGAGAATGAAATTTAGGCACTAATGTCTGAGCTATGAAGGTCTGGGCTTATTACTGTGAGCGTCATTTATTTTTTATTCTTTCTTAGATTTATTTTTTTTAATATTTATTTTTTAGATGTAGATGTACACAACACAATGCCTTTATTTTTATGTGGTGCTGAGGATTGAACCCGGGTCCTGCCCATGCTAAGCAAGCGCTCTACCGCTGAGCCACAATCCCAGCCCCTCTTTCTTAGATTTAGTGCTATGCATTTATTATTGTTTTATGATCATGAGTTAATTTTGGTATATCCAATTAAATTTAAAGTTAGAGGGATTTTATTAAATTTCTTTGATTTTTTCCCACTTTTACATTGAAAATCTCAGTACTTTTTTCCTCTCCTTTTTTAAAAATATCTTTATTTATTTTTGTGTGGTGCTTCACACATGTGAAGCAGGTGTCTTCCACTGAGCTACAGCCCCAGCCCCTTTCTTTCTTTTTATGGAACTTCTTTATCCTTTTATACATATTAAGCAGTATCAGAACTACAAAATTTTTAGATTTCTTTGCAACTCTTTTTGAATGTAGAATATATCTCAATAGCAGTTCCTGCCTTTTTAAAAGTATTTTTTAGTTGTAAATGGACACAATACCTTTATTTATTTATCTTTTAATATTTATTTTTAGTTGTAGTTGGACACAATACCTTTGCTTTACTTATTTATATGTGGTGCTGAGGATCTAACCCAGTGCCTCACCCCTATGCTAGGTGAGTGCTCTACCATTAAGCCACAGCCACAGCCCCCAGTTTTTGCTTTTTGTAATGGGAGTATATTAGACAGTTTTCTGTTACTGTAACAAATACCAGAGATAATCTCCTTATAAAGAGAAAAGTTTGGGGGCTGGCATTGTAATTCAATGACAGATCACTCACTTAGCATTTTTGAGGCCCAGGGTTTGATTCCCAGCACTGGTGGGGTGGGGTGGGGGCCCAGATAAAGTTAAAGAGAAAAGCTTTATTTCTGCTCCTAGTTTTGAGGTTTTAGTTCATTTGTCCCATCCCACTGCCTTTGGGCCTGTGGTGAGGAAACACTTCATGATGGGGAACACATGATGGAGCAAAGCTGCTTACCTCATAACCAAGCCACAAACAAGACAGCAAGAAAAAGGGGTAGGGTCCCATTATCCCCTTCAAAGTCATACCTCCTGTGACTGGAAGACCTCCCACTGGGTCCTACAAGTTTCCACCACCTCCCAATCATACCAGGCTGGAAACTAAACCTATAACACATGGGCCTTTAGGGAGCATTTTAGATTTAAACTATAGTAGAGGGATTAGCTTATAAAAGGCTCACTGTTTTGTATAACAGTTATTAATCTGGGATAAAAACATTAAAACAAAAATCATTTGACAGAGATGCTACTATACGACTTTACCTAATTGGCATTCACAGACTATTCTGCTGCACAAGAGTAGAATGTATGTCTTTTAAAATACACATGTACCATTCAGCTGCATTATATACTGGATTGTTAATCAGTCTCACTAAGTTTATAAAGATTCACATACAGGGCTGTGTGTGAGGCACTGGGTTCAATCCTTAGCACCACATAAAAATAACCATAAATATTTTTTATTTAATTCATAGAACAATTCTGGGGGTGGACACATTTAACTCCATCTCACAGATGAGAAATATGATTTAACTGAGATCATACTGATTTTGGTATGATTTTGGTATGATTTTGGTAAATTGTTTTACCAATGGTTCCTAATAAAACATGTCGCCTTATCTAAGCAGTCCCCTCCCACACTGACTCTGGGCATTCTGTCCTTCTACAACTACAAAAAAAAAAAAAAAAAAAAGATTCAAAGTAAGTTCTGTGACCCATCAGAACTAAATTAAAAATCAGTAACAGAATGATACCTGGAAAATGCCCAAACATACCAAAATTAAATTATTCAAACAATAATTTGTTGTTGCCTTTAAAAACTATCCCTAACTTTATAGCAAACGCAGCAGTGTTTTATTGATTTTTACTATGCTGGATGTTAACTGCATTTCTTTTACTGGTTTTTCCTGATATTACTTAAGCACTACATTCAGCCATAGAGTTGCCTGGAGGGCTGGGTCTTTCCTGTGTCTTCTTTCATCCTCACATAGGTAAAATTGGCCTCCCTAACAAAGTTGAATGGCCCTTATCAGTGAGCTTCGGCTTCTAGCAAATGGATTTGGCCAAACCAAATCACAAGGACAAGCCCAGAATCAGTATGGGAGGGGACAACTTGGACAAGAAGGCATGATTCATTAGGAACCATTGGTAAAAAAATTTACCAAAATCAGTATGATCGCAGTTAAATCATTTTTCTCATCTGTTAAATGGAGTTTAATGTACCCACCTCAGAATTTTTGGTTAAGTAAATTTTTATGAAATTTACAGAAAGGTATATTCCAAAGCTTTTAATCAGTTTGCATATCATCAAAATTGATTTGAAAACACTGGAAAATTCTGTTTATAAGCAATTGTTAAAATATAAGCAATTGGAGCTGGGTGTGGTGGCACACGCCTGTTATCCCAATGGCTGGGGAGACTGAGCAAAAGCAAGGTGCTAATCAACTCAGTGAGACCCTGTCTTTAAATAAAATGCAAAATAGGACTAGGGATGTGGCTCAGTGGTTGAGTGCCCCTACTCTCAATCCCTGGTATCAAATATATAAATAAATAAACTATTGGAATCTCTTGAGGATTTTGAGGAAACAAACCAAACTAATTCCCCCTGCTCTATGCTCACAACACAGATCACTTTCATGATCCCAAAATAAACAAGAATTTTTTTTTCCCACCAGCCAGCAAGCATTCAGTTCTTCAATAGACACCTGGCAGTGATTTAGTTCGGCTCTGACATTATCAACCTGGAAATGGCATCAGATCCCACAGATTGGCCCCAGATTGCCCCCACTTTAGATACAAGTCACAAGCCCAGGTTTCCAGAACTTCTGCCAACTGCCTAAAAATTGGGATTCCCACAATCCCCTTGCTTTTAGGCCAAATTAACTGGCTAGAGCCATTCACAGAACTCAGAGAAACACATTTACCAATTATAATGGGTATTTTAAAGGATATGAATAAACAGCTAGATGAAGACATATATAGGGCAAGATCTAGAAGAATCCTGAGTCCAGAAACTTCCATTCCCATGGAGTTGTATACCACCATCCTAACATGAAAATGAGCTTTTGTTCACCTTCCTGCAAGCCTCCATGCATGCAACTGTCCATAAGCTCTCCAAACCTTCTCATTTTATGGAGACTTCATTGCATAGACATGATTGAAGTATGGACAACCACGTAGAAATTTATTGGACAAAGGAGTATGTTCTAGTGCTAATAGACTGAGTGGGGAAACCAAGCAAGGCCTGTCCAGATTCTTCTTGGCCTCTCTATGCATCATTCATTCTTACTGGCATGTGATAGGACCCCTCCTGAAATGATGTCTTATGATCTTCTCTCATATAGGTACACTGATGATTTGGGGGATGGGATACTGAGGGTTTAACTCAGGGACACTCAACCACTGAGCCATATCCCTAGCCCTTTTTTGTATTTTTATTTAGAGAAAGGGTCTCACTGAGTTACTTAGAGCCTCGATGTTGAGGTTAGCTTTGAACAGTGATCCTCCTGTCTTGCCTCCCGAGCCACTGGGTTTAAGCATGTGCTTGGAGGATTTGTAGGATGAACCAGAAAGCAAAAAAAGAAAATATTTGATTGGTTAATGTGGAGCAGTAGCCTTATTTAGATCCTTTCCTGTTAGAAGGTAGTTGGCAGTTTTTGACTGATGAAGCTTTTTTCATTTTACCCTTTACACTGAGTTGGGTTCCTATTTATTTACATAGGAATCCAGGATACTGGAGCCACCTTAGTCTCATGGCCTACCAATTAATTATTTTAAAAATTAACATCAGATCAAAAATTAATTCCAAAGTAATCTAAATGTAACAGGTAAAATTATGAAACTCTGAAAAGAAACCATGAAGTAAGTCTTTATGACCTTGGATTAGTTTCTTATATTTGACACCAAAAGCCCAAGCAAAAAATGTGGGGGGAAAACTACATAAATTGAACTTCATCAGAATTAAAAACTTTCATACTTTAAAGGATGCGATCAAGCCAAGTGTAGTAGCAACACACCTGTAATCCCAGCATCTCATGGAGGCCCTCAGCAACTTAGTGAGACCCTGTCTAAAAAAAAAACAGAGAGCTATGGATGTGGCTCAGTGGTTAAGTACTCCTGGGTTCAATCCAGAAAAATAAAAATAAAGGATGCAGTCAAAAAGGTGAACAACATCTCAGAATGGGAAAAAATGTTGCAAATCATGTACTTGATAAGGGACTTGTTTCGAGAATACATGAAAACTCATCTTAAAAAGACAAAAATAACAAGACAATCAGCCCAATTTTAAAATGGGCAAAGACTCTGAATAGATAATTCTCCAATGATGTACAGATGGCTAATAAGCACTTGAAAAGATGCTTAACACCATTAGTCATCAAGGAAATGCAAACAAAGCCATGAGTTTCACACCTACTAGAATGACTGGAATCAAAAAGGCAGACTTTAATAGTTGTTTGCCATGATATGGTGAAACCATATGCTGCTGGTGGGATCAACAGTGATTCTGCAATTGAGTTGTTGCTTTATGACCCAACAATGTACTCCTATCTATACACCCTAGAGAAATGAAAACATGCACACAGAAAAAGTTGTATATGAATGTTATAACTACATTATAATAGTCAAAAAATAGAAACAACCCAAGTGTCCATTAGTTGACAAATACAGAATATTATTTGGCCATTAAAAAGATGGAAGTACTGATACATGTTACAACAGAGATTAATCTTAAAAACATGCTAAGTGAGGGGCTGGGTTGTGGCTCAGCGGTAGAGCACTCACCTCACACATGTGAGACCCTGGGTTTGATCCTCAGCACCACATAAAAATAAACAAAATAAAGATACTGTGTCCATGTATAACTAAAAAAAAATTTTTTTAAAAACATGCTAAGTGAAAGAAGCTAATCACAAAAAATCCACATATTTTATGATTTAATTTATATTAAATATCCAGAAGAGGCAAATCTACAGACAGAAAGCAGACTAGTTGCTGCTCAGGGCAGCAGGGAATGAGCAATAGCTCAATCATACTGAGCTGTTTCAGGGATGATTAAATGTTCTAAAATTGACAGAAATGATTGCGTGCACTGTGAATGTACTATAAACCATTGAATTGTAGTCTTTAAATGAGTGAATTTATGGTATATGAATTATATGTCCATAAAACTATTACCAAAAAAGGGAGGGAGGGAAGACAAAAGAAAGATAAAGATTCTTTTTTTTCTGTCTTTTAATTACATATTAAATTTATTTTTTCATGAGCGATCAAAAAAGCTAATTTTTCAAGAATATTTACCAAATGATGTCCCTTTAAGCCAAAACTCTAATTACTTTACATAACAATCTATATGATACCCCAAACCATTCAATTTTGAACTTTAAAATGGTTAGGATGGTGAATTTTGCCTCCATTTAAAAAAAATTATATGCTTTAAAATCTCTTAAGATAACAACATTAATTCAGCCATAAAACCCCACTTGAACAAATCAGAGATCAGGTTGTTTTTGACACCAACTTCCCAAGAAGAGGTCGACTAAAATTGTATTATGAGTGGAATCTGTGAGAGTCGAACAGAAAGCCACCAAGAGAGGGTCATCAGAATTCTCTCATTGGGGGTGCTGGGATTGTGGCTCAGTGGTAGAGCACTTGCTTAGCATGTATGAGTTACTGGGTTTGTTCCTCACTACCACATACATATATACATACATACATACATACATAAAATTTAAAAAAAAAGAATTCTCTCATTGGAAATTTCAAAGTTAAAAGAAAGAGACCACCATTCTAATATGTGAAACAATTAAGCTGAATTTATTACTTGCTAAATAACAGAATGATCTTTTTTGTTTTTTAATTTATTCTAATTTGTTATATATGACAGCAGAATGCATTTCAATTCATATTACATATATATAGCACAATTTTTCATATCTCTGGTTGTACACAATGTACAGTCATGCCATTCATGTCTTCATATATGTAGTTAGAGTAATGATGTCCATTTCATTCCATTTCCTTTCTTATCCCCATGCCCCCTCCCTTCCCATACCTTCCCTTTGCCTTATCTAGAGTTTGTCTATTCCTCCCATGTTCCCCTCCTCATCCCCATTATGAATCAGCATTCTTATATGAGAAAACATTTGGCATTTGGTTTTTTGGGATTGGCTTACTTTACTTAGCATTATATTTTCCAACTCCATCCATTTACCTGCAAATACCATGATTTTATTCTCTTTTAATGCTGAGTAATATTCCATTGTGTGTGTATGTGTGGTGTGTGTATGTATATGTATGTATACACACACACACACACACACACACACACACACACACATACACACACATACAGTTTAAATATCCAATCATCTACTAAAGGACATCTAGGTTGGTTCCACAGTTAGGTATTATGAATTGTGCTGCTATAAACATTGATGTGGCTGTGTTCCTGTAGTATGCTGTTTGTAAGTCCTTTGGGTATAGACTGAGGAGTAGGATAGCTGGGTCAAATGGTGATTCCATTCTCAGTTTTCTAAGGAATCTCCATACTGCTTTCCAGATGGCTGCACCAATTTGCAGTCCCACCAGCAATGTATGGGTGTGCCTTTTTCCCCACATCCTCTCCAACACTTATTGAAGAGAGAGAGAGAAAGAGATTTTTAATGTTTATTTTTTAGTTTTCGGCGGACACAACATCTTTGTTTTTGGTGCTGAGGATCGAACCCGGGCCGCATGCATGCCAGGCGAGCGCACTACCGCTTGAGCCACATCCCCAGCCCTGTTTATATTCTTAATAGCTGCCATTCTGACTAGAGTGAGATAAAATCTTAAGAGTTAGTTTTGATTTTCATTTCTCTAATTGCTAGAGATGTTGAACATTTTTACATATATTTGTTCATTGATTGTATATCATCTGTTCAGTTCCTTGGCCCATTTACTGATTGGGTTATTTGGTTTTTTTTGGTGTCAGGGTTTTTGAGTTCTTTATATAACCTAGAGATTAGTGCTCTGATGAGCATGTGGTAAAAATTTGCTCTCATTCTTTAGGCTCTCTATTCCCCTCACTGATGTTTCTTTTGCTGAAAAGAAGATTTTTAGTTTGAATCAATAACATTTGTTGATTCTTTTAATTCTTGCACTATCGAGACTTACAGGACCTAATCCAACATGATGGAGATTAGGGCCTACTTTTTCTTCTTTTAGGTGCAGGGTCTCTGGTTTAATTCCTGGTCCTTGATCAACTTTGAGTTGAATTTTGTGCATGGTGAAAGATAGGGATTTAATTTCATTTTGTTGCATCTGGATTTCCAGTTTTTCCAGCACCATTTGTTAAAGAGGCTATCTTTTCTCCAATATATGTTTTTGGCACCTTTGTCTAATATAACTGTAATTATATGGGTTAGTTTCTGTGTCCTCTATGCTGTACCATTGATCTACCAGTCTATTTTGGTAACAATATCATACTGTTTTTGTTACTATTGCTCTGTAGTATAGTTTAAAGTCTGGTATAGTGATGTCACCTGCTTCACTCTTCTTGGCTAAGGATTGCTTTAGCTATTCTGGGTCTCTTATTTTTCTAGATGAATTTCGTGACTGCTTTTTCTATTTCTATGAGGAATGTCATTGGGATTTTGATTGGAATTGCATTAAATCTGTATAGTACTTTTGGTAGTATGGTCATTTTGACAATTTTAATTCTGCCTATCCAAGAACAAGGGAGATCTTTCCATCTTCTAAGGTCTTCTTTAATTTCTTTCATTAGTGTTCTGTAGTTTTCATTATAGAGGTCTTTCACCTCTTTAGTTGATTCCCAAGGTTTTTTTTTTTCTTCAGGCTATTGTAAATGGGGTAGTTTTTCTTTCAGAGGATTTGTCACTGATATACAGAAATGCCTTTGATTTATGAGTGTTGATTTTATATTCTCATACTTTGCTGAATTCAAACATTAGTTCTAGATGTTTTCTGGTGGAAATTTTTGGGTCTTCTCGGTATAGCATCATATCGTTGGCAAATAGTGCTAATTTGAGTTCTTCTTTTCCTATCCATATCCCTTTAATTTGTTTCTTCTGTCTAATTGCTCTAGCCAGTGTTTCAAGAACTATTTTAAATAGAAGTGGTGAAAGAGGGCATCCCTGTCTTGTTCCTATTTTTAGAGGGAATGTTTTCAATTTGTCTTCATTTAGAATGATGTTGGCCTGGGGCTTAGCATAGATAGCTTTTAGAATGTTGAGATATGTTCCTGTTATACCTAGTTTTTCTACTGTGTTGAACATGAAAGGGTGCTGTATTTTGTTGAATGCTTTTTCTGCATCTATTGAGATGATCATATGATTCTTATCTTTAAGTCTATTGATGTGTGATGAATTACATTTATTGAACAGAATGATCTTTACAAAACATTCTCTCTAAACAAAGCAAGAGCTGATATGTAGGATTTAGGAAAGCATAAATTTTAGGGATTGGCAGACTGGGAATGTTTTAGGGATTGACTCACTCCTAGCATGGGTGGAGGTTTTGTTTGGGGTTTGTTTGTTTGTTTGGTCAGTTATTTGGTTGGGTTGGAGGGAGCAGTATTTTCGCTGCTGGAGATGGAACCCAGAACTTGATTATAAGCAAGTGTTCTACACTGAGCTGCACACCTCACCCCCTGCTCCCAGCCATGGTTTTTGGAGATGGCAGACTACCCAAAGCAGAAGTAAAGGCATGAATACTGGATGAGGCTGGAGATGATTGTCAATCAGACAAGCATAGAGCTGTCACTGGAGGATGACTTTCAGAGGCATGCCTGTTGTAGCAGAGCAGTCACTGTTTCAGACAGATTTAAAATTGGTTTTATAGTCACTTGTTTAGTAAGTTTTTTTGTAATAAGGACTAAAGATGAGGCAGTCATTCCCTTTCTTGAATTTGTAGAAGAGGAACTTTTTTCCAGTCCCCACTATTTCTGACAGCTGCATCATAACTTAAAAGCAAGAAGACTATTAATCAACAAACAATCACCAAAGGCAGCCAAATCAAAAGGGAAGTTATTGGGGCTGGGGATGTGGCTCAAGCGGTAGCGCTCTCACCTGGCATGCACGGGACGCTGGGTTCGATCCTCAGCACCACATAAAAATAAAACAAAGATGTTGTGTCCACCAAAAAATTAAAAATAAATATTAAAAAAAGAAGTTATTTAAGCTTGTGCTGAAAATATTAGAATTATTAAAAAGAGATCATTTATTATTAAAAAGTGGTTATTGAAAGGAAACAGTAGTTTTTAACTCAGTGGCACTGAATGCATCTTAAGATTAATATCAACTGAAGTAGTATACCTCTTCAAAGTAAAATCTTTTCTTAGAAGAGCAAATAGAAGTTACTTTATATAGGATACTCATTCAAAACAATTATCAAACACTTATCAGAAGAATAGCACCGAATGTCAGTGCTCCAGTCATTAAGGAGCCTAGTTATATTTAAAAGGTCAGCAGTTGCACAGATGAGTATAAAGTAATGTGTATGCTACCACATTTTGAGTGGGTCTGTATAACCTGCCTTGGGAGCAGAGAAAGGGGTATGGAGTAAGGAGGCGGGGTGGTCATGAAGATCTTCAGAGAAAGGATAATATTTGAACTGACTCTTGAAAGGTAGGAACTCACCAGACATCAAAAGGCAATAAAAAGATATTATGCACAGAGGGACCCTCATAAACAGAGGCATGAGAGCACATGATATATTAGAGGAACAGCACATAGTAGTGTGGGAGCGCAGGGTGTGTGGAAAGTAGTGGAGGAAATAAGTTGAATTTGAAAGATGGCTTGTTCCATGTTAAAATTTAGTTAATTCTATATTCAGTAGGCACTCCAGAGTTTTTGTAGAAGATTTTAGCAGGGAAGTGACATGATGAGACCATGCACAGCCTGTAAAAGATGGATTATAGAGGAAAAGAAAAAGACCAAGAGTTGGATTATAAGGCTGAAAATACTGGATTTTAGGATGTTCTGAGGGGTAGCCTTGTTAACGGGGGGGGGGGGGGAGTAGGCTTTATGGCATACTTCCTTTTCCTATTCATAAGTTATATATTTTTAAATTTTTATACCTTTATTATATTTATTTATTTTTATGTGGTGTTGAGGATCAAACCCAGGGCCTTGCATGTGCTAGGCGAGCGCTCTACAGCTGACCACAACCCCAGCCCCTCATAAGTTATATTTGATGTGTCATCAGTACTATGCTCTTGTGAATATACAGTCAGTCAAGGGCTGGAGGTGTAGCTCAGTAGTAGAGCACATGCTTATCTAGCACAAGACCTTGGTTTCAATCTCCAGCACATACCCCCACCCCCAATAGATAGATAGAAGGAAGAAGTATGCTATTGCCATGTTTAGGGGGACTGCTCTTGTGTTTATGTTCTTTTCCTTTCTCCTCCTCTCTGCAAATGATAAATTACCTTTTATACCCAAGAAGAATTGCTTGTGAATATCAAGATTGTCCTAAATAAATAAATGGGAAATAATTTAATAATGAAAGGGGGGAAATGCCTTGATTTCTGATCATTTTCTTGGTTTCCTTAGATAATTAAGTTGAAAGCTGAAGCCCGGCTAGACCTGCTAAAGCAGATTGGCGTTTCTGTGGACACATGGCTAAAGAGTGCCATGAACCAAGTAATGGAAGAACTGGAAAATGAGCGATGGGCCCACACTCCTGCAGCCACCAGCAATGGCACACTACACTCGGTATGGTTTCTTTTCTTGGATATGATGGGCTTTCACTAAAGGATGAAAAAGAAGTACAGGAAAAAGAAGAGAGAAGATAAAAGCAGTTTGTTAATGTTTTTTTTAATGTGCAGAAAAAGAATACATTGTCATTAATGGGGTTATCAATGATTATCTACCAATCTCATTATTTATTCTATTCATGAAGTAAATGTACTTCTTAGCTAGAAGTAGTAGAATAGAAAACTTAACCTAGCCTTTCTGAAGTTTTCAGAAGTCATCTTTAGTGAAAATGAAAAACATTCAGAGTTGTAAAATCTTAAAGAAGTGTGAGTGAGGCGTGGTGGCACACAGCTGTAGTCTCAGTGACACAGGAGGCTGAGACAAGAGAATCGCTCAAGTCCAGGAGTTCGCACCTTGCTTGCACAACATAACCATACCTGTCTCAAAATTAAAATAAACAAATTTTCAGCAGTGTGGAGGCTCAGTGTAAAGGTAACTCCAGCTCCCACAGGCTCTCATACTTGATTGTCAAACCTGGGGCACAAGCTTCAGTTTTCTTACTTCACATCCAAAGGTCTTTCCACTTGGATGTCATCCAGTTCAACTTTGGTTTGTCATGTTAAAGATCTAAGAATCAGAAAAGTTCATTGATTTCCCTGATACTACATAGGTGGATATGTGATGCATTCTAGTCAGACCTAATTCCTACTGCCACCTTGTTACCCATTACTCTCTCTCATCTTGTTTATTTCCTTAATGGTGTTATCACAGTTTGTACTTCTCTTCTTTGTTTTCTTTTGTTTATTGTCCGTCTTCCTCTCTGAAATATAATTGCCATATCTGCCTAGTTCATTGCTCTGCACAGCTAAATGTCTGGCACATAATAGGTTCTTCATATTTGTTGAAGGAAGAAATGGAGAAAAATATGGATACATAGGTGGGTGGGTGGAACAGTATCAAACTAAAATCTAAAATCTCCCAAGTTCCACTGTATTTGTAATGTTGTGTCCTTCAGAAATAAAGCGTCCTTGATAGAGAAATTAGCCAAAGTTTTAAAACATTCTTAGAAGTTTTTTCAGTTTTTTCACATAACATTCTGATTTTTTAATGGGCATACACTTGCACATTTAAAAAGGATTGTGTGTGGGTATACATTTAAGAAGACAAGATCTATTGAAGGTTTATTTTTATTTCACTATTAATGGTAATTCAGTCCAGGGGAAAAAACCACACATCACCCAAATGACTTTGGGGTTAGAAGAGCTTGCCATGTTTTCATTAGAACAGAGTTGCTTCATGTCATGGAATATTTCTTCCTATTGCATCTTTTAAAAGATGTTAATTCCAATCTGCTTTAGGTTACTTTGTTGTATAGTTTATAATGTCAGCAAATTCTGGGCACAAACTTGCTTTTGGCTTCTACAGCAGCAGCACTGTTTCCAACCAATCAAACCCATTACTATCCTTGGACTAGCACCTCTTCTGACTAAACCACCTGAGAAGGTCCGTATCACTTCACATTGTGCTTACTTCCAGGCAAATTGGAGGTAAATAAAACTTGTTTCTCTCCTCAAAGAGCTTACAAGCTGGGAGAGAAGACAAGACTTTCATAGACCTTAGTGATACGTAGCAGTGTGTGACTGGGCCACTGTGTGGCCGCTTGAAATTGCTTACCTCTATCATCAGCACACCTTGGGAAAAGTCACTTTTTTCTGGATTTCTGAGAGAATGTTAAGTTAATTGATTCCAAGATCTCCAGCTCTAAAATCTCATAGTTCTGTGACATGCAGCCAGAAAAGCTCAAAACTAGTTAGAAGAAGTTTGCCTCATGCAGGAAATGTCATTTGAAGGTAGTCCTTGAACAATTTTAGCAAAAAATAAAGAGGAAGGGCTCCTGGGTATAAAGGAGGGGAATGAAGGAAATGTGTATCTAGTGGTATGTAGACATCAGCTCATCTAGAGACATGTCTCTGGTAAAGAAAGTATTTTGCAATCTCATCCCACATTTTCCTTCTATCTAGTCAGTCTTGGTAATCCTATGTCTTCCCTCCTCATTGAGGGATTATATTTTGTAGAAGATCTACTGACAATATAAATTAAAGAGAGATTCAGTCACAAAATTATTTAATGAGGTCCCAATATTTATTTAACCTGCTTTTGAATAACATCTCTAAAATAACTTAGAGAGGATTGTATCTCTTCACACTGACAGCTAGCTGGCTGACAAATGTAAAGCAGAAGCACACATTCTAGTAACCAAATATTTTCTTCCATTATAGATGCCAACAAAAGCATTAGTCATCTAGAAAATATGATTGATACTACTGGTAGACATTAACAGTATAACTGAAAATTACCTTATAAAATATAAATGTTTTTTCAATATACAGTCTATTTACCTTATAGAATAAGGAAGGAACTATACTTGAGCATTGACTCTTTGTCTTCTGCTTCATACGTGGTACAGAATATAAAACTGGGAAGAAAAAAAAAAGAATCTCAGAATATGGCAACATTGTTTAAAAGGAGAACAGTCTGCTGGTGTAAATGTTCAGTTGGTGGGTAACTGAAGAGCTTCCTGTGTTTGAATTGCTGCCAGTGACTTAGTCTGTCTTCATGTCATTCATCCCTCCTTTTTTTTCTTTGTTTTCCCTTACTCAAAATCCACAACCAATTTACAACCTAACTTTTGAAATTATATTAACTCTATGATAGGAAAAGTTACATAACTATATTACAAAAAAAAATTAGAAAACAGAATGGGGAGGCAAATGACCAAAAGTTCCATAACACTACAGATAGCAATGTGGTATAATTCGTTCCTCTTTTCTTTCTTCATTTTCATGTAATTGGCAAGCACAAATTATATATATTTATGGTATACAACATGTTTTGAAATATATTCATTACTGATATATATATTTTAAATATATTTATCATAATTAAATTAATTTTGTATTTTTTCTGCCTAACATGCCTTGTCACTAGATGATCTTCATAATTATTCTTCCAGTGCCTGTACAGTATTTCATTAGGAAGGCATAATAAAATTCACTTAAATGTTCTCTTATATGCTCATTATTTAGACTGCCTCCAAATTTTTGCTATTTTAAATAATATAAAAAATTTTTACACATATAATTGGCTTTCCATATCCCTGGATTCTGCATCCATGGATTCAACCAACCACTGATCAAAAAAATTGGGAGAAAAATCACTTCAATTGTGAACATATACAGACTTTTTTTCTCTTATCAATATTCCCTGGACAAAATAGTATAGCAACATTTTTAAAAAAATATTTTTTTAGTTGTCACTGGACCTTTATTTCATTTATTTACATGTGGTTCTTAAGACTCGAACCCAGTGCCTCACACATGCTGGGCAAGCACTCCCATTGAGCTATAACCTCAGCCCCAGTAACAACTTTTTACATAGCATTTACATTGTATTAGGCAATGTAAGCAATGATTTAAAATACATGGGAGAATGTGTGTTGTTTAATATGCAAATACTATGCCATTTTATATTAGAGATTTGGACATTGATAGATTTTGGTATCCATGAGAGGTCCTGGAGCCAACCTGCCTTGGATACCAACAGGTGACTGTATTTTTCCATATTGAGAATTTTTCCTGTAGTACAGATTTTCAGAGTGGGATTAGTTGGTCAGAGATTTGCAGTCCTTGTTTAATATTGGTTTATTTTTTTTCTTAAACTTTCTAATTATAGCTAATACTATGTACTTGTCTTCCCTATCTTTAGTCACTTCCCCCAAATATTGAACAAAAGCAAACAGTCAACTTTGTCTAAGAGTATGATGATTGAATATGAGAGTTACACAGAAATTCTGACTCCAGTCATTATGAAGACCATGTTGAATAGTATGATTGAAATGCAAGGAAATTAATCTTTTTTTGTAATGGAAAACCTCTCAAATTTATTAGTAGATTAAATATTTTTAACCGTTGAGATGTAGTTTAGTTCCATCAGCCCAGGTATTGCCTAATAGTTCTTGCAGTATAGAGGTCTTTGTTTTTGAATATGAAAATCTGTTTTTGGTTTAAGCTAATCCCAGTGAAAAGAAACAGCGGATTTTTATAAATGCAAACTGTTGAAAACAGTTTGTAGAATGTGCCTACAAAAATCTTCAGTTGCTTTTGCATTTACAGTATTTCCAAATGAGCAATTGTGGTTTTTATTTAACTAAACTCCATATTCAAAAGAGCCTACTCTTTTAGTGAAACTAACAAATCCTCAGTAGGAACAGCTTACTTCAGTAAGTATGCCTTGAGCCAGTCCTTCTTATGAGACCCTTCACTAGGTACTGAGAATTACTAAATTGAATATGTCTATTAAGTTAGTGCCCACAGATCAAGAGAACCAGTCTCACTTAATGACAGCTACGGCCAAAAGGTAGGCGAAAAGATGCACAGAATTTCACTCTGAGGGGATGTATACTATGTTCCTTGACTTTCTGCATAGCCATAATAACAAGTGCCAATCTAGCAATCCCATTAATGGGTACATATTCAAAAGAAATGAAATCAGTATGTTGAAGGAGGTTATCTACTTTCCCATGTTTATCACAGTGCTATTCACAATGACTAAGATATGGAATCAACCTAAACATCCATCATCAGATTTCTGGGTTTTAAATTGTGGCATTTAGTTGGGCTCAATTGTGCATATCTGTCCAGCAACTTGGGAGGCTGAGGCAAAAGGATCACAAGTTCAAAGCCAGCCTCAGCTACTTAGTGAGACTCTAAGTAACTTAGCAAGATCCTGTTGTAAATTTAAAAATAAAAAGGTCTGGGAATATGGTTCAGTGGTTAAGTGCCCCAGTACCAAATAATTAATTAATTTAAAATATGGCATATATATATATGAATGTTGTTGAGCCATAAAAACAGTGCAGTCCTGTCATTCATGACAGCATGGATAAATCTAAAGGACATTATGTCAAGTAAAATAATCCAGGCACAAAAAGATAAATATCTTATATTCTCTCTTATATGTGAAATCTTAAAAAAAATTATCTCAGAAGTAGAGTTGAATGGTGGTTCCTAGAGATTGGGATGATTGGGTGAAGGTATATGGTTAAAGAAAATATGATCATAGTTAGAAAAGAATAAATGAGGAGATCTATTGTACAGCAAAGTAGCTATAGTTAATTATGGTATGTTATTTATGAAAAATGTAACAAAAGTAGATGTTATGCTCTTAGCACAAAAATGTGAGGATAAATAAATTATAAAAAATGTATGTACATATATGTTATTACTAGAAGAAAAGCCATCAGAAAAGATAATGAGCTGAATGCAGTGGCAAACTCCTGTAATCCCAGTTACTCCTGAGACAGAAAAGGCAAATTTGAAAGCAGCAGAGGCAACATAGTTTAAAAAAAAAAGTAATGCTTTTTATCTCTACCTAGTGGAATACTGTGTTGTTATTATCAACTTTATTTTGTTTATGATGACTTTTTTAGGAAATTAAGTTATTAATTCAAAGTTCTTAAAACTATCTCATCAATTATGATTTCTATGAAATAAAGGAATTAACTTAATTTTATACAAGAAAAAAATAAAGTGCCTGACACAGTTTCTTATACATAGTACATGTTAAAAATATTTATCTGAACCTCAGAAAAGCCATTTACTCTAGTTCTGACAGGTGCATTACTACTCAATGGAGGGAGTTCACATTGATAGAGTGTATTATGACCCAGGTATTCTGCCAAATACAATCATACGTTATATATATGTGCACAATTAATTAATGAGCACAAAAATCCTGAGTGTATTTACGTTGAGGACACACACTTGGGAGAATTAAATACCTCCTGAAGGCACACAGCATATAAATGAAGAGAAGTGACATTTGAACCAAAATATATCTCCCTCTGAAGTCCTGCTCTTTATCAATTATTTCACCATCTCTGAGTTCCCTTTCTTCCTCTAACTTCTATGATGTTTTAATAGCTGTGCATTATTTTATTATTTTTCATTTCTGAAGCATTTGTTGAATCATCATTGAAGGTCCCATTTCCAATGTAGTTAATGGTTTTATAGCATCAAGTACTGTATGAAAGATGACATTAAAATTCCCAAGTTTTTTTAATATTTTTAACAGCTTTACTGTGATAGAATTGACATACGATAATCTGCACATATCTAAATGTGCACAGTCTAATACATACAGACACATGTATACACCATGAAACCACCACCATTATAATGATGAACGTATCTATTACCCCCAGAGGTTTCCTCATTTCCTTTGTAATCTGCCTTTCCCATCTCTCATTAGTCAACCAGTAATCCACTAGTGTTTATTGCTCAACATTTGTTTGGTTTCATTGGTGGATCTATTTGTCTAGTTTGATGCCAGTACTCCATTGTCTTAAGTCCTATAAAATTATAAAATGTTTTTTTGGGATTGGTTAACTTCTCTTAGCATTATCTTCTCCAACTGCATCCATTTACCTGCAAATGCCATAATTTTATTCTCTTTTAGTGCTGAGTAATATTCCATTGTGTATATATACAACATTTTTTAATCCATTCATCCACTGAAGGGCATCTAGGTTGGCTCCACAGTTTAGCTATTGTGAATTGTGCTGCTATAAACATTGATGTGGCTGTGTCCCTGTAGTATGCTGTTTTTAAGTCCTTTGGGTATAGTCTGAGGAGAGGGATAGCTGGGTCAAATGGTGGTTCCATTCCCAGATTTCCAAGGAATCTCCATAGTTCTTTCCATATTGACTGCCCCAATTTGCAGTCCCACCAGCAATGTATGGGTGTGCCTTTTTCCCCACATCCTCACCAACACTTATTATTGTTTGTCTTCATAATATCTGCCATTCTGACTGGAGTCAGATGGTATCTTAGAGTAGTTTTGATTTGCATTTCTCTAATTGCTAGAGATGATGAATATTTTTTCATATATTTGTTGATTGATTGAATATCCTGTTCTGAGAAGTGTCTATTCATGTCCTTGGCCCATTTATTGATTGGGTTGTGGGTTTTTGTTTGTTTGTTTGTTTGTTTTGTTTTGTGTTTTTTTTTTTTTTGGTGTTTAGCTTTTTGAGTTCTTTATATACCTTAGAAATTAGTGTGTGATCTGATATATGAGGGGTAAAAACTTGCTCCCAAGATGTAACAATGGGTGCCCATCTAATGATGGTCCCGTAAGAATTATGTCATCTAAAATATAGAAAGAAAAAAATTGTCATGTAGTAACATAGGCCTCTTAATTTGGTAAGCATTCTCTGCGATGTTCACACCATGATAAAAACCCCTAACAATCTAACAATGCATTCTCAGAAGTAGTCCCCATCTCTAAGCAATGCATGACTGTGATTGGAATCAACCTATACTATCTGTGAAGATAGGATTTGAAGAGGGAGACTGTTTAGGAGTCTTAAGGTGTTCCAAGTAACAGGTTGGATTTTGTTGAGTAGAAATAAACACCATCGCCCCCAAAATTATAAAATGTTGAAGTCAGGGAGGATAAGTCCTCCAACTTTTTTTTTGTACCAAGGATTGAACCCAGAGGCACTTAACCACTGAGCCACATCCCAGCCCTTTTTATTTTTTATTTTGAGACAGGGTTTCACTAAGTTGCTGAGACCGACTTCGAATTCACAATCTTTCTGTCTCGGCCTCCTGAATGCTGCATTTATAGGCGTGTGCCGTCACACCTGGCTCCCCCAACTTCTTAAAGATGTTCTCAAAGTTGTTCTGGGTTTTCTAAATCATTTTTACATAATTTTTTGTCAGTACTGGAGATTGAACACAGGGGCACACTACCAGCTCTTTTTATTTTATATATTAAGACGTAGTCTTACTAAGTTGCCTGAGCTAACCTTGGACTTGATCCTCCTGCCTCAGCTGCTGGAATCACTGAAATTACAGGTGTGGTGTGCCACCATGCCCAGCTCCGGATATTTTTTGTTACTGGTCTCTTTTTTTTCCCCCTTTTGTGTGTGTGTGCGCACGCGTGTGTGTGTGTGTGTGTGTGTGTGTGTTGTTTTACTATTTATTGAACCCAGGACCTTGTGCATGCTAGGCAAATGCTCTACCTAGCCTTTTTTTTTTTTTAACAGGGACCACTAAGTTTTGCAGCCTGGCCTCAAATTTGTGATCCTTTTTCCTCAGCTTCCCAAGTAGTTGGGATTACAGTCTACTTGCATCATCACACACAGCTGTTAGTGATTTCTAATTTGTTTCTGTTGTAGTCCGACATACTTGACATACTTGAATCCTACTAAATTGTTTTGTGACCTAGTATATGGTATATCTTGGTAAATGTTTCTCATGTACTTGCTGCTGTTAGATATTATGTTCTATAAATGTCAGTTAAGTCAAGTTGGTTCTTCTGTATCCTTACTGGTTTTCTGAGAACTCCACCTGATGCCCTGAGCCTTCTGAGGTTTTCTATTCTATTAGGAGAGAACAGGAATTATTGTCAAATCTGTGCAATATCTGTGGATCATTTTCTCTAATCCATTTGGGTGGTTCTATTCTTAACCACACATACTTTCTTCATATAACATGTACTGATCAGTACTCAGCTGAATACTTGTCCTCTGCAGATTTCCCATGATATCTGTCTATCTCTGTCTCTCTCTCCCACCCTCCTCTTCATCACTCTGCAGTCTCAACTCCAGCCACTTTGGCCTTCCTGAATTCCTAGTTCTACTTCATCAGTTCTGGGAGACCATCATCCTCTCTGCCTGGATTTCCTCTCCTTATGTCTCTGCCTAGGAACTTTTTCTGGCAGTAGGTCATTACTTAATGTCCAGTGTCTTAAAAACTATATGTATACACACACACACACACACACACACACACACACACACACACACACACACATATTTATAAATACATATTTATTAAACATTTTTAGTTGTAAATGGACACAATACCTTTATTTATTTATTTATTTATTTATTTATTTATTTATTTATATGTGGTCCTAAGGATTGAATCCAGTGCCTCACACATGCTAAGGAAGCGCTTTACCACTGAGCTATAACCCCAGCCCTCTTCCATATATTTTGAACAGTTTTTAGTTAGTTTAGACCCTGATAGTCCATCTTGCTTGGAAGCAGGAATCCATTTTCCTGATACTTTTTCACATATTTCATAACTTTTTGTGTCATATTTGGAATAATGTTCACTGTGATCACTTCTCTGTCCACATGGAGTTCAGAGGTTCTGTTGTTTATTTTCTATAAGCAGCTGCCTTCCCCTGTATTGAGTATTAACAGATTCTTTATCTAGATTCTCCCTACCTCATAGAAACAATAAAAGCTAATGGTTTATTAAGTGCCTTCTGTGCAGCAAGCATGCATTAATGGTTTTAAATGTATTACCTCATTTAATCCTTATGGTACCCTGTGAAGCAGTCATTAACTTCATTAGAGAGATGAGATAATTGAGTTGGAGAAGTTAAGTAGTTTGCCCAAGGTCACACAGGAGGTGACATGGTCAGCTCTCACACTCAAGTCCAACAGACTCAGAGCCCACTGCTTCCTAGAGAGTACCACAAAGCCCATGGTGCCTATCTGAGGTTATTTTGCGAGTACAAGAAGACCACTACTAAAACCAACTCAAAAAGATTCTTCTTATCTGTCCTGGCAATAACAGTAAGCATTTTACAACATCTAAGGAAGGAAAAATACTAGTACAGCTAGAAAAAAAATCATTTTGATTGAAGTTCTGTCAAGTGACCGGAAGAAAAAGAATTGAGTGCAGTTCTTTAGATAATAGAAGAAGAATGTAATTTTAGAAATGCTGAGTCAAGAGGGTAGAGGAGGGGGCTGGTGTGTAGCTCAGAAGTAGCATGTAGGAGACCCTGACTTCCATCTCCTCCACCACGGGGCGGGGGTGGGAAGGTGAGGGGTTGGAGCCAGGGCTGTGGCTCAGTGGTAGAATACTTATCTAGCATGTGTGAGGCACTGGGTTTGATCCCTGGCACCACATACAATAAACAAATGAAATAAAGGTATTGTGTCCATCTACAACCATAAAAATATTTAGAAAAAAATTTTTCTAAATAGTTTTGTGAGGGTAGAAGAGGGGAAAAGGAAGAAATTATTCTGAGATGATATGATTCCGGAAGGTGCTGGAGCAGTGCAGAAGCATGTGCTGCTGTCACTGAAGCCTTTCATTCCCTTCCATAAGAACCAAAAAATGAACTCAAAAATAGAGCAGGGAAAGGAATGTTTAGTGTCAACCATTGTTGCCAAGTTAAAATGTCTTGAATTGATTCCAAGTGCCATAGCACAGTACAATATTAACATTTTATATATTTTTTAGAAATTTGTTCTACCTTCATTTTTATAAATGTATGAGCATTTTTAAATTTTTTTGTAATACCCACATTTTTTAAATGTTTATAACCTTTCTTAGAGTGTGAAGGGAATGTCTTATAGTAGTTGAAATATTTTTTTTAAGTTAGTGTTATGGAAATTTCTAGAACATCATCCTTATTTTTTGTATAACACCATTCCCTGTAGGAAAAAACAATAGAATCTGAAGTCTGAGATTTGAGAAGTCAAGATCTAAACTTATTTTGCCACTGGCCTGAGGGATTACAAATGAATAACTGTAAGATCAGGCACAAGATTACCTCACTGACATGTGGAGAATTTTCAGTAATAATTATAAATGAAACTATGTCAGGACGTTTGAAGTGGTGGCAGTAAATGTGGCAGGAAAAATGCAGTTTATTCTTCTAGAATTCCCTGCGGGTCTCTAGAATTTCTTAGATATTCTTAAAATTTAGGAATTCTTAGAATTTTTTAAGAGGAGTCAATTTAAAAGTATTAGTGATCCTCCTCCCCCTCCCCCTCCCCCTCCCTCTCTCCCCTTCCTCCGTTTTTCAGTTGTAGGTGGACACAATACCTTTATTTTATTTATTTATTTTATGTGGTGCTGAGGATTGAACCCAGTGCCTTGTACGTGCCACTGAGCCACAACCCCAGTCCATCCCTCAGTTTTCTTTGTCCTGCACTCCCTTGACAGACAACTATGCTTGTGTAAATATTATTTATATTTAATATAGCACAAATGGTGCTATAGATAAATACATATACATTTTGAACATCCAATACTACTTTAATTAATATGCCTTTTAGCTATGGTGGGTAATATACCTTGAGACTCAGATTAGAAAATTATATATTTTCCTGTGTAACACTGCACAGGGGACTTTTCCTTTTGTGTCAATATACCTGTTTATCATCTAGTT
The DNA here is from genome assembly GCF_048772815.1 of Callospermophilus lateralis. Lineage (NCBI taxonomy): Eukaryota > Metazoa > Chordata > Mammalia > Rodentia > Sciuridae > Callospermophilus > Callospermophilus lateralis. Next base: position 610,325 of record NW_027516379.1, on the reverse strand, counting down.
ATACCTGTTTATTATTTAGCATATAGTTCTATGACATTAAGTAAACTTCACAGTGTTGTGGCACTGTCCTCAGTATCCATCTCATCTTGCAGAAATGACTTCCCATTACTCACCGCAGTTCCTGACAATCACCTTTCTACTTTTTGTCTCTATGATTTTGACTCCTCTAGATATCTCATATAAGTGGAATTATGGGGTTTATTTTTTTGTGACTGGCTTATTTCACTTAGCATACTGTCCTCAAAGTTCATCCTTGTGGTAACATTGTCGGAATTTCCTTCCTTTTTAAGACTGAGTAATATTCCATTGTATGTATGTACCAATTTTGTTTGTCTTTTCATCTGTTACTGGACACTTGGGTTGCTTCCACCTTTTGGCTGTTGTAAACACTACTACTGTGAACATGGGTTTACAATTTTCTATTCTAGTCCATGCTTTTAATTCTTTGGGGTTTCTACCCAGAAATGGAATTGTTGGATTATATGTAACTCTATGTTTAATTTATTAAGTAAACACCATACTACTGTTTTTCCACACCAGCTGTACTATATACAGTAACATTAACAGTGTACAATGGTCCAATTTTCCACATCCTCATCAACATTTATGAAAATAGCTTTTTGAAAATAGCCATCCTAATGAGTATAAAATGGTATATCATGGTTTTAATTTGCACTTTCCCAATGATTAAACATGTTGGGATCTTTTCATGTGCTTCTTGTCCATTTATATATCTTCTTTAGAAAAATATCCATTCAGGTTCTTTGCCTTTTGTTGTTGTGTTGTTGCTGCAGGGTTGGGAGGATCCTGGGGATTTAACTTAGGGGCACTTGACCACTGAGCCACATCCTCAGCCTTGTATTTTATTTAGAGACAGGGTCTCACTGAGTTGCTTACCACCTTGCTATTGATGAGGCTGGCTTTGAACCCACAATCCTTCTGCCTCAGCCTCCCAAACCACTGGGATTTCAGGTGTGCACCCTGAACCTGGCTGCCTATTTTTTAATTGGGTTGTTTTTTATTGTTGAGTTTTAAGCATTCTTTATATATTCTGGATGTTAATTCCACATCAGGTATATGATTTGCAAATACTTTCTCTCATTCTGTGGGATCCTGTCATTTTATTGTCCATTGATGCAAAACAATTTTTAATTTCGATGGTCCAATTTATTTTATTTTAGCTTTTTAAAAAATTTTTTTGGTACCAGTGATTGAACCCAGGGGTGCTTATCCACTGAGCCATATCCCCATCCTTTTTTATTTTTTTATTTTGAGACAGAGTCTCGCTAGAACCTCAGTAAGTTGCTGAGGCTGGCTTTGAATTCAGGATCCTCCTTCCTCAGCCTCCCAAACCACTGGGATTACAGGCATGCACCACCATGCAAAGCTATTTTATTCTTTTGTTGCCTATTGTCAGTCAGTATTTAAGAATAAAAAGTGAAAGATACTAATAAATATTTCTTCTCTATTTGAAACATATTTTACTTTTGATTGTAAAAATGATCTCTATCCTCTATTAACATGCATGCATGAACAGACAGTCCTATCTATGTATAATCGAATAAGTAAATTAACATTTTGGAACAGTTCAATTTTAGGTGCTTTTCCTGTTTCCAGACATTTTCTTGAAGCAAGCAAACTAGCTAATGGTTTTTAATTTTTTCTAGCTAAATGCAGATAATGAAAGAGAAGAAGGAGAAGAGTTTGAAGACAATATGGATGTTTTTGATGACAGCAGTTCCAGTCCTTCTGGTACCTTAAGAAATTATCCACTCACCTGCAAAGTTGTTTATTCCTACAAGGTTTGTATTAAGATATTGCTGATATTAAATTGTGACAAACCTAAAGATACATGTGACTGTGTCTACCCAGCTTCTCACAGGACACCTAGCATAATGTTAGTATTCAGTTAATATCTAAAGGAACGAAACATAATGATGAAGAGTTTAAGCTCTGATATTAGATTTCTTGAGTTAAATCCTGTCTCACTGCTTATGAACTACATGAGGTTACTCTAGTCAGCCTTTTAATTTCTATGAGCCTCAGTTTCCTTATCTACATGATGGGGATAATATTGTAAAATAAATGTGAAGATTAAATGAGAGATTACCTTTATAGCAAAGCACTTGGCATAGTACCTAGTTCAGTAAATACAGTATATTCAGTAAATACAGCTCTTACCCTTACTCTCTATTGCCTGCTTGGCATAAACCCTCCATTAGAATGAACCTCAAAATTCATATCAAAATAAAATTGTTTCCCAAAGCAGTTTTTAATACTTTGCCTTTACTCATCCTAATATAATTCCCTCTTGTCCATATTGAGCAGGAAATCTGGATTAACAGATGCCAGAATTTCCAAACTTGGTTTGGTATAATAGTTCTTACTCTCTCTCATCCTTTCCTGCTTATCCAATTACTTTATATTCAACACAAAGTAAATGGTGTTTCAATTTTCCAGTTCCTTTCTTTCCCTCACTCCCACATTCAGTCTGTCAGCCAGTCCTGTTGTGCCCACCTCCACAACATATCCTGAATCTATTCACTTTTCACCATATTTACTGCTCTCATCTTTATCTAGGCCGTTTCTTTGATTGTTATAAGATGGGGATGAGCCCTCATAATTAGGCTTCTTTGACACTAGCTTCCCAACGATCCATTTTCCAGCTACAATTATTTTTTACATATAAAGGAGTTAATTCCATCCCCTTTTCTAAAAAAAACCCTTTTTAAGCTTTAAATGTTAATTCCATTCCTTTTCCTAAAAAACCGTTCCCAGCCCGAACTCTTCACTGGAATCCGTAATGTCTAGCCTGATCGGACTACAGGCATTCTCCCCAGCTTTATGTCAGGCCATTCCTCCACTTCACACACTCAGTACACTGGCCACTCTGGCTGCCTTTCTGGCTTCAAAAGTACCAGGTTCCTTCCTGAGTACACATCTTTGCACTTGTTGTTCCCTCTGATTAGAACTGTGTCTCCCCATATATCTGTTGACTGCCCTTATCTTCATTGTAGTTCAACTCAAATAGCCTCCAAAGGTCACCTCAGCCACCTAAACACATAGCTAGCTCTTTACTACTCTATCCCATAACACTGTTTTGTTCACCATACTGTCATCTCTCACTCAACTACGGGAATATGATCTGAGAAATGCAGCATTTGGTGACTTTATCGTCATTCAAACATTGTAGAGTGAGCTTATACGAATCTAGATGGTATAGCCTAATAGACACCTAGCCTGTGTGGTAGAGATATATTATTTCTGTTCATCAGACCATGACGAACAAAACAACATGAGATTAAATCAAGCACAAGATAAACTCATGCAATCCAAAGATGCAATAAACGTGACATGTACAAGGCTACTGTTGGCCAGCATAAATTGTTTTACAGTAAACTTGTTTTTTTAGTAAGTAGAGATTACACACCAAAATAATGATTAAAAGTATATTAAATATAAACTAATACCTAGTTGTTTATTATCATTATCAAATACTATATACTATACATAATTATGTGTGCTGTACATATATATGATTGGCAGCATGGTGGATTTGTTTACACTAATGATGCCACAGACATATGAATAATATGTTATACTGTGACATCATGATGGCTACAATGCTGTTTTTTAATTTTTCATCTCCATTATAATTTTATGGGACCACCATATATGTGTGATCCAGTGTTGACCAAAATGTCATTATGTGGTACATGACTGTATAGCTCTTAGTGCCAGCCAGATTAAGTCTTACTTGTCTTCATATTTCTTTGCCTGGTTCCCCATTAAAGGCTTATGAAAGTATAAACTTTGTGTTTGTACCTTTTCTGTGTCATGAGCTCCTGGGACAATGCCTGGCACACAGTGGGTCTTGGATTAATAATTGTGAAATTAATAAGTGAATGATGTAAGGAAGGCATGAGCAAATGAATCCTTTTCTGGCCCCTATACTGATAGAGAAAGCAAGAGGAAAAGGTTAATGCTAAGGAATAACAACAGAGGGACTGTTCTGAGAGACTCTTTAACTGTCATACACTGGGCACTCTCACTCCACGCCCCAGTCCTGTGTTGCCAAAAGCTGGCATTATAAACTTTTCAGTATCAGCTATTCCTGGGTTTTTTGAGTTTAACATCATTTCATTATATTTAAATTCATAATACTTGCTGTTTTCTTTAAAAAACTAGGGTTTTTCCTAGTGTACATTGTTTTGATAATGTTTTGAAATTTTGAAATCATCTTCTAAGAAATTTGGGGATATTTTACAGGACATTTTTAAACTAGGGTTCAGAATGTTTTCTGATATCACCTCTCCTTGTTATATTTACATGAAAGTTTCAAAACTAATTAAGATCCTTAGATGGAGAGAGTTCTAAGTGTCTAAATTGTTTTAAACAGCTCACATTCAGGCTGGGGTTGTGGCTCAGTGGCAGAACGCTCACCTAGCACGTGCAAGACCTGGGTTTAATCCTTAGCACCACATAAAAATAAATAAATAAAATAAAGATATTGTGTCCAACTACAATTAAAAAATAAATATTAAAAAAAAAACAGCTCACATTCACCCATTGATCTATCACAGTACCTCCATTAATCTATCCCAGATACGTCTCTGTGAAACCAGACTATCAGAATCTATTTAGGGCTGAGTGCAGTGGTGCATGCCTGTAATCCCAGCAGTTCAGGAGACTGAGGCAGGAGGATCATGAGTTCAAAGCCATCCTCAGTAATTAGCAAGGCCCTAAGCAACTCAGTGAGACCCTATCTCTAAACAAAATATAAAAAGGGGCTGGGGATGTGGCTTAGTAGTGAAGCGCCCCTGGGTTCAATCCTCAATACAAAAAAAAAAAACAAACAGAATCTATTTAGTCAGTTAATCATGAGCTAAAACTGAGTGCACAATATGTGATAACTTTTGTGATATAAGAATTAATATGACACTATCCCTGCCATCCAGGAATAGACAGACTACGCAGTAGTTAAATAAATTTTACAGACAAGATGGCATTTAAATTAAATCATAATCTAGACTTTTCTAGGTAGAGAGAGAAGATAGGGAAAGGAAGGATCCTTCTAAGCAAAGGGAACAGCAGATATGGAAACTGGGATGAGAGGATAGGGTGTTGAGAACAGTTTACTTTTGGATGTGTAGGAGCGCTGAGAGGTGGGGAGTAACAGAAGATCTAAAGGCATTTGCTGTCAGATAATAAAGGGCCTTGTATACTAGGCTCAGGAGTTCGGTTTTTATTCTGGACTTTAAGGAGATAACTTTGGTATTTGTGTAGAAACTCAGGAGGATAAATTAGAATAGAGAGATCAGTTGGGCACAGTGGCCCAGGCCCATAGTCCCAACTACTTGGAATGCTGAAGCAGGAGGAAGATGGCTTGAAACCGGGGTATTCAAGGCCATCCTCATAGCAAAACTCCATTGCAATGAATGAATGAATGGAAAAAAGAGAAAAAGATTGACTTTGAGCCTAATCATGATTTCTGTGGCCTACACCAATAAAAAAGGACTAGATGAACCTGGTGAGAACACAGAAAAGCTATATTTAATATTCAGATTCAAAAGCTTTAAAAGTATTCATAACTTTTAACCTTATTAATATCCATCCTAAGGAAATGAGCCACAATATAGAAAATGCTTTACATACAAAATATTCTTTCAGGGTTTGGGATATAGTTCAATGGTAGAGTGCCTACCTAGCAATGTGTGAGGCCCTAGGTTTGATCCCCAGTACTGCAACAACACAAAAGTGTTCTTTCATTATCTTCTACTTTATAATAGCTCACAGTTTGCTATGGAGTTTTGTAACAGACTGAAACATATTAGGACTTAAGGAGACATTGTGAGACCTTGCATATATTTAATAGCCATTGACTGACCACTTGCTGCCTATAGTTGGAATAAGTGAGAAATACAGTCCCCGCCTTAAGTCATTCTAATAGGGAACTCATAAGGACTAGCAGTGAGCTAGAGCACCATGGTAGTCAGTGTGTGATGGACTCATGGAGTCTTAATGAAAGGAAGAAGCAACTGGCTCATTGCCAGTGGTCTGAGAAAGAGAGCTGGGCCACAAGTCATGAGAAGCTACTGCTTCTTTGTTCATTTCAATCTCTTCAATAACCCTACAAAGAAGATATTATCAGAAAACACCATTTATTCAACAAACAATTACTTGAGCATCTCTTTATACAAATACTTTGCTCTTTCTAGGGCCTGTGATGTAGCACTGATCAAAACAGACAAAAATCTGTCTTTATGGCACTTATGTTCTGGTAGAAAAAAAGAAAGAAAGAAAACTGAGACTCAGATGGTCTCTTTCCCATAGAAACAAGACTGAAACTAGACTTTTATACCTATAATAATCTAATCCATTCATCAGATAGGAAAGCTGGAACAGAGCAGGACAGACAAAAGGAGCAGCCGGGTATAAGCATAGAAGCAAGAGAGACATGGTGCACCTAGACCACAGGGAAGAGTGTGCTGGTCCAGGGTACCCCGAGGCTCACAGGGCCCAGACTCTAGGTCTTGATTGCCATGTAGAGGAAAACCTTGTACAAAAGTTGTCATTGGTGTGTGGTGTCAGCACAGTCATGCTAGTGTCTGCTTCTGCTAGAAGACTCCTGCTGCACTGGGCCTCAATGGCTGTTGCACAAGGACAGCAACATATCCTGCTTTGCTCTCACACAGGGTAGAGACTGGTATGGTTGTATTGAGACTTTTTAAGTCTTGGCATGTAATTTAGGAAAACGGCTTTACTACAGAAGTACCTTTTACTGGTATATTCAGGACACAATGTGGTTTCAGAGTAGCAAAGAAATTCCATTGGAAAAGCTATCAAGAGTAAATGTGGACCAACACTAATTATCTCATTCAACAATTTATCCAATGCTTAAATCCTGAAATTGCCCATATTTACCTCCTGTTGACTAATGATCTTGGCAGTGTCACATGGCCCTCTCGTATGCTGTCTTTTTTGTAGGATGATGTTTTTGTATATGCTGAATTAATTATATAAAAAATATCCTCCAAGCTATTTGGCTTTTTTTATTTCAAGAACAGTAATAACTTACCTATCACTCTTCAGACTAAATGTTATAAAACATCTTCTTTTTTAATAGAGAATCTTTATCATATAGACTTAACTCATTTAATTCCAAATTTTAAGATGCATTAAGCCTGATTTTTCTTTTTTACAAAGAGTGCTGCACGTCCACATCCCAATAAATAATAAAGAACTAAATTATTTTCCTCAAAAAAGAATAATTGAGGCCAAAATTGACTCTACTGCTGTGTATAACTATGAAGAACAAATTTTTAAAAAGAGTAAATGAGACAATTTCTATCAGGTCCCCTCTCATCCTGCAGGAGTTCTGTCTCTTTTCTTTTCAATTAAATAAATTCTCTTTTACACTTAAAAAAAAGTAAATAAGTGGGTTTCATATATTGACATAAGAGGTAATTTACTTAAAATCTGGTCCTGGAGTGGCTGGGGATATAGCTCAGTGGTAGGGTATTTGCCTAGCATGTGTGAGGTTTTGGGTTCAAACCCTAATACTGAGGGGAGAAAATCTAGTCTTATAGTATTCTCTGGTTTATCACCCATTTTCAAGACTGTTTTTGTCTTAAGGAGCTATGGTAGCTTCAGAATCTGGGTTTTGATGAAATGTTTAAAGCTTGCAAAATGTGGAGTGAATCATAGAAACTGACTAACTTTCTTGCCCAATTTTTGCTTGTGTAACTTGGAGATATTTTACACTTTGAAATTGTGAGATTTGAAAAACTATATGGTCTCAGTTGACAATTTTAACTGATCTTGGGACTTGGGGGAAGCTTTTAAGGCTTTTACCAGAGAGCCAGAAGATACTCACAAGGCCACCTGTTAATATGACATACAAGGCTCTTTAGGAAGCAAAGCCAAACAGACTCTCCAACCCCTCTGTGGAGCCTCTGAGAGTCTCCTCTCAGGTTTAGTTGTCCTAAGGGAAAATCTGGTGACTGGTGCTATCAGGGACAATAAAGCCATCACAGATTGTGTAGAACCTCTAAGGATCAACCCAGTCTTCATACTAATATTGGAGCATAATCCAAATTTTGCCTGATCTCAATCATGGCCTTTCCCACAATTTTCCTCTTTGGGCCACTATTTTATAGCAATTCCAGATCAACCCTCGGCATTGCTTAACCTCCATCCAATCCATGTACATAGCCCTTTGCATTTTCCATGCACCTCCATGGTAGCCTTTGGTAGCACTTCCGTTTCAGTGCCTTCTCCTCTGCCTGTGCTTCCCAAGTCGTCATGGTTCTGTGCTTATTCATCCTACATTAACACCCCAATCCTCAAGAGAATGGCAGGACTGTCATTTTGAAGAAATGGAGGCTGAGTAACTTACCACTAGGTACCTGAGCTGAAGCTGGAACCCACATCCTTCACTTCCAGCCCAGTGCTGATCACTGATCTGATTGCCTCCTGAGGATCCAGTTTTAGTTGCAGTTTTATTTTGTTTCATTTTTTTAGAGTAAAACTTCACCTCATTATGATAGTTTTACAGCATTGAAATTTTTGTTTCTCAAAATCATTTCAATATTTTTATCCCCAGTTTTTGTTCTGACCAGCTCACATCTGCTCTTTATCTAACCTTTTTAATTTTGTCCATGACCATCCTCCATTGCAGGCTTCTCAACCAGATGAGTTGACCATTGAGGAACATGAGGTGTTAGAAGTGATTGAAGATGGAGATATGGAAGACTGGGTAAAGGTATATTCCTTTGCTCATATCGCCCCTCTTGTGACATTTTTAGGAGTTTGTTTTGGTTCTTATTATGTCCGGTCCAAACCTTTGTGTGTGCAAACCTGTTTTGTAACCATGTCTTTTACCCAGGCTCGAAATAAAGTTGGCCAAGTGGGTTATGTGCCAGAAAAGTACCTACAGTTTCCCACCTCGAACAGCCTACTGAGCATGCTGCAGTCCTTGGCCGCTTTGGACAGTCGGTCACACACATCCAGCAATTCCACGGAAGCAGAACTCGTTTCAGGCAGCCTCAACGGAGATGCCAGTGGTAAAGACTGAAACAAGGCACACTTTATTTGGTCACATTTGACCTAAACTGTATTACCCTAGGAGTAAGCCTTCAGTAGGTTAAAAAGCACTTTCTTCCTGTTTTTTGTTTCCCTGTTTTGATGACAGTGAGTAAAAAAATTACAACTTTGAGTGGTGCTCTCTGAGTTGACATGTGAGCATAGGGGTGGTTGCAAAAGCAGCCTTGACTGTCTTTGTTCTTAACCAGATTTGTCTCTCTCTTGCTTTCTAGTCTGTTTTGTGAAAGCACTTTATGATTATGAGGGCCAAACAGATGATGAGCTATCTTTTCCTGAGGGAGCAATCATTTGTATCTTGAACAAAGAGAACCAAGATGACGATGGCTTCTGGGAAGGGGAATTCAATGGGCGGATTGGAGTGTTTTCATCGGTGCTAGTTGAAGAACTTTCAGCCTCAGAAAATGGTGATACTCCATGGATGAAAGAGATTCAGGTACCAGAGTGGGGAGAGCTGAATTTTATAATGTTTAAAGGGATGGAGGTGTGGCTCAGTGGTGGAATGTTTACCTAGTACGTTCAAGGTTTGATCCCTAGCACTGCTGAAAAGAAGAAAAGAACAGCTGCTTTAAAACATGATTAAAGAAAATAACTCCCTAGGGTCTCTTGAACCAGGCAAAAGTGGGTTGCAGTCTCTCTGCCTCACCCTCCCTGTTCCAGTCCTCAATTGCCAGATGTCTATATAGCTGAATTTCAGAAACCAGAGACTTGACGGTCAGACCCTTGTGGGATATGACCCTATTATGCCTTCATTCTTCTGCATTCTGTGAATCTATTAACCAAAATACTAAATCGTATATAGCATATCAAAGGTTGGTTTGGTGGAGAGAGAAAAAACAAATCAGAGAGAGAATGTGTTATGTCCATGGTTAGTTTATGTGGTACAACTCTGAGGTAGCTCTTTGTTCTATCACACTCAGAGCCCTACCACATAACCCAGGGCCTGCCAGAGCCCCTGTCCCACAATAAAGGGGCTGTAAGGTTTTGCTCATCAGTAGGAAACTTGCATTTACAGGAAGTCCTAATTTATTCAGTTCAGTTTTTCTCTGGGGATCTGTTACAGCAGCCTGGCAGATAGAAGAATAAAGTGTTTGCCAATCTTGTTTGCGTGATAATAACTTAGCCTCACATACAAGAAGCTCAGCCAGTTATTGTATCTTCATATGTAAAAACAGTACAATTTGTCCCCTTTTTTGTTCTTCCTTAGCTTTGTTGAATTGACTAATTTATCATATTTTCAATTAAAAAAGAAAAGTTTAGAGAATGGTTTGAATTGGTAACTGTTTGAAGATAAACTAAAATCAGTAATATAATGAGATCTATGATAGGAAACTGTTAAATGCATCATGAAACAGTTTGGGGTAGTTATTTTAGGTCTATTTGCTGATGAGCAAAAGGCTGACAAGCTTTAACAGTCATAATTTAGTCCCAGAGAAAAGGAATGTGTGTTCAGCAGCAGAGAAGAAGCCAGCTCTCTTTCCTGAGGCCAAGAGCACCTGGTAACCTTGCCTCCTTCCATGCAGATCTCTCCTTCCCCCAAGCCGCAAACATCCCTGCCTCCGCTACCGCTGTATGACCAGCCTTCCAGCAGTCCTTACCCCAGCCCGGATAAGAGGAGTGCCCAGCTCTTCCCCCGTCTCCTTCAACAAATGGTAAGGGTCCTCTGGGCAGGGTCTGAGTGCATTTTATTGCACAACAGCACATAAATTGAGCTTTTTAATTCTCTCCCTTAGAAAATAGCCTCCATGCTGAGTCACCAGGATTCTCACAGGCATCAAGGCATACTCCTGAGACCTCATATGGCAAACTCCTGCCTGTAAGTCTCCTAGCTGGCAGGGTTATAGAATGCATAGTTCTTCCAAATCAAAATCAGCCCCTGTGTGTTGCCAAACAAGGATGAAATGAATTTGGGAAGGTAAAAAGATTGATTGAGGGGCTGGGGTTGTGGCTCAGAGGTAGAACGCTCGCCTAGCATGCATGAGTCACTGGGTTCAATCCTCAGCACCACATAAAAATAAAATTTTGTGTCCACCTATAACTAAAAAATAAATTTAAAAAAAGAGCGATTAAAAAGGCTAAGTGGGTTATGTGCCAGAAAAGTATCTACAGTTTCCCACCTCAAACAGCCTCGACAGCTCTAAAGTCAATTCATCTTGGATCATTTAGTTTATACTGGAACACTTCTCACTGACATGGTAAGATCACAAGATAACCACTGTGCAGGTGTATTTCAATTGTATTTCAAGCTCTAGGAACATTGAAGTAGTATAATTGTAACATAAAAACAATTGTTTTAGCAAGTGTTTATTAAGAATCTATTTTCCAGGCCGTATTTGCCTCTTTGAGGAGCATTGAAATACACTAAATGACCTCAAAGAACTCCTGTTCTCAGGGATATATTCTGACAAATAGTTACCTATGCTCACCCTTCACTTTACTGCCATCTTAGTTCCACTACCACTCCTCTTCAAGGTCATGGCTTTCATACTGGTAATCCAGTGGACCCTTTGCAATTCTGTTTTCCTTGACCTTTATCACCATTTCTTGAACCACTAGGTTGATTCATTAAGCAGATGTGCTTTGAGTTCCTTATTAATGACTTGGGTCTTAATATTTTTTTTTATACTGGGGAATAAATCCAGGGGCACTATACCACTGAGTTATAGCCCCAGCCCTTTTTATTTATTTATTTTTTCAGACAGAGTCTTACTAAATTGCTCAGGCTGGCCTCAACTTGTGATACTCATGCCTCAACCTCCTGGGTAGTTGGGATTACAGGCTGGGCCACCACACCTGGCAGGGACTTGGGTCTTGATTCTAAATGTGATTGAAAGCCATTGTGAGGTATGAAGCAGGGCAGTGTTGTGATTTGTTTTGTATTTTAAACACATATTTATGGCTACCAAGTGGAGACCAATAAAAGGTGGCAGAACTGATACAGGAGCCATTAGGAGGATGTAGCAGTTGTCCAAGCAAGAGGCATTAGTAACATGGGCTGGTGGGTAAGAGTAGAAATGGAGAAATCGGGGCTAATTTTCTTGTCCACCACACTTTGCTGGCTGGCTCTATACTATACCTCCAGCTCTTCCTTTTCATTGACCTTAGCAGGTTTCTCCTCCTCTCTCCATCTCTGCTGATACTTTTCATGATCCTGTCCCTAGACTGCTTCTCTTGAAGTCATTCAACATATTCTCCCCAAGTTACCTATTCCCATGACTGTGAGAACCAAATCCCAGAATCATGTCTCTCAGTGAGTTTCAGACTTGTGGTAATCTCAACTTATATGTCTGAGACCAACCCCCAAAACTCAGCAAAAATTAGTGAATTACCTTCCCTCCAAGACATGTTCCTTCTTCCATTTTGCCTGTCTTGGTGAATGGATCCTCTATCCTACCAGTGCTCTGGAGGCATTCCTCAGACCTTCCTGGCCTACCTGCAGTCATCACCAGGTCTTGCCAGGTTTACCTTGGATACAGGTCTCAAAACTCTTCACTGTTCTGCTTCCACCATTCCTGGTATCTAGTTCAGCTCACATCAGCCTTCATTCTGAAAAGTCTGGAAAGTCTCCTATGTTGTCAGCTCACTTGTCCTGTTGCCCACTTCCAATCTCTTCTCCAAACTGTTATCTGAGACATCTTTTCATGGATCTGATATGCCTTACAATCCATCAAAGACTCCCCTGCCTACAGAGTAAAGCCCAGATTTCTTTTTTTTAAATATAGGGTTTTTTTAATATTTATATTTTAGGTGTAGATGGACACAACACAATGCCTTCATTTTTATGTGGTGCTGAAAATCAAACCCGGGTCCCACCCATGCTAGGCAAGTGCTCTACGCTGAGCTACAATCCCAGCCCAAGCCCAGATTTCTTATAACATGTCTCAACAAGGCCCTTCATTTCTTGCCCCAGCCTGCCTCTCCAGCCTTCTCTCTTAGAACTGACTCCCAAGACATGCTGAAATGTCTTATTTCCCTAAGTATTGCGCTCTTGCCTTCCAGGCTTTAGCTGTGGAGAAGGATTTTAGGGCTTTAGTAACTGTTGTGCCCAGGGCTTTTAGCCCAGGCAGCAGTCTCATTTGTAGACTTGACATTTCATCCAGAACAGTACCTGCTTTTCGGGGTGGGAAATTTACACTGAAAGTATGTGCCCATGTCATTGGATAGAGGACTGGTTGGACTTTGCAGATGCTCCAGCCTGAGTCTGGAAGCTGACTTACAAACCAAGACTTTGTTCTTTACTCAGGTCCGAGCGGCTCCCCCTCCACCCACACAGAACCACCGAAGGCCAGCAGAGAAGATGGAGGATGTGGAGATCACAATGGTGTGACTATGGGCTTGCCCTTTGTTACCGCTACAATCAAGGCCAGGCTTGGAGTTTGGCCCATCCTGTTGTTTAGGCACCTTTGCATGATGGTGACTCTTTAACAGAGCAAAACCAAGGCAGATTCTCTGTGACTGGGTGGCCTGGTGAACTCCTCCCATGTTTTGAATATTTTGTGCCTTTTTTTGTTGTTGTCATTTTCTATGTCATCTGTCCTACCATAGCACAAATCCTAGTGGGCCCTAGAAGCAGAGGGGAGTAGCCCTCATGCCTAACAATGGTCCATTTTTATAGGAGATTCCAGACCAGGCCTCATTCCAGGGAATAGTCACAGAATTCTGATCATGTGTGCTCGTACAGTATATTACTGTGGCCACAAGGATGTGGCAAAAATCTCATCATTCTTCAAGTGGCTTTTGCTCATCTGATTAAGTATTAATCAGATTCTGTTGGCTCCAAAAGGAAACAGAAGGAGGGATTCAGGAGAGGCTGGCTCCTCCCCGAAGTTCGTCCCCAGATGAAGAGTGAAACCATACCGGGAAAAAGTGGACTGCCCATTGCATTAGCGCCAGTTGCATTAACGCACATCTCTTCCACAACTAACAGATTTAAAATAATAACAGTGTCCTTTGTATTAATATTTATGCCATTCATTTAGTATTAGTGGGGCTAACCTGGAGGGGGCTAAACTAGTAGCCTCATCTTGCCCATCACATAGACTAATAGAAAGGAGGCTACGGCCACAGCAGAGATGGAGCTTCCAGATCTGAAATGAGCCGGTTTAATGTTCTTTTTGTCTTTGGACATTTTTCAACTCAGTTTTTACAGCATATACTCTTCTGACCAATATCTTTAGAACCTGAGTGTCTGATAAATTAAGGACACATGGCTGCTTGTTGAGCTTCTCTATCGGGGAGGTCCCTAGCACTATTTTGTTCAAAAGCTAGTGCACTGACCCAGACAGCCTGGTCGCTGTTGGTATAGACAAGCTGTCACTCATGAATAATGCAGCTCCAGGTCCTCCCTGATGCTTCCTAGGAAGGAAGAACATGTGGGCCTGTGGAGGAAACTAGCTTCCTGAGCAAGAAAAGACTCTGACTGCACATCCCACACAAGTGCAGACTGATGAGGAAGAGGAGCCTTCTGCGAGTCCCAGGAGAGCTGGGGGTGGGAGGGGTGCTCAGCAGTCTTCAGCACTGGGAACAGCGTGGGGCTCTGCTTTCCACCCATGGAAGGTAGGGAGTGTGTTACCTAGGGACTGAGGGAGGCTTGCCTGTTGCTTTTCTGTTTTGGCTAAGAAATCACATTTTTTAGAATTTAATCCAAAAGTTGTATTATGCTTTGAAAATCCCATCCCTCTTAAGAATCTTTAGAAACTTGAAATGCTCACCAAACATCCCTGTGGGATTTTTGACAAAATGTAGGGTCTGAACCGAAGAAGTTTTCAGTTATTCATTTGATCACTTCAGTAACAATACCCCTTGACTGTTGGCTATGGTTTTGGTTTTTCGCATTTTGTAAACTGTTGATCTACTTGAGGTCTTCTTATGTTTATCAAACTTATTCTTAAGTTTAAAAAAGCAATTAAAAGGGTGGTTTTTTAAAGATTTTACAATTTGTGGAAATGTTACAAATCTAAAAAGTGCTTATTAAATAGAGCAGTTCAACTTGCCACCCAGTCTTCTACTCTTTCTTTAGCTAGCCAAATTATCCTTGAATTTGGA
Source organism: Callospermophilus lateralis (assembly GCF_048772815.1). Taxonomy (NCBI): domain Eukaryota; kingdom Metazoa; phylum Chordata; class Mammalia; order Rodentia; family Sciuridae; genus Callospermophilus; species Callospermophilus lateralis. Next base: position 595,178 of record NW_027516379.1, on the reverse strand, counting down.
TTTTTCACAACTTCAGAAAGTTGTTGAAGTCTTTTGTTAGATCTTAAAATGTTTCTTGGAAGAGCTGCTAATTTTATTTTTAAAAACAAAGTTGTAAAAATATGCCTCCGTTTTAAAAAAATAATCCCTCCCTCCAGGACATGTAACCCAGCATCACCATGCACAGGGCAGGGCTCAGAAGGAGTCTCTGTGCAGATGCGCTTTCTTTACAGTGGCTGTAAAAAATTTGTATTTATTATGTATAAAATATTGAATAATAAAAAAATGGAATTAAGTTTTCCAAGTTTCCTTTTAAAAAGGTTTGGTTCAACAGGCTTTTCCCAAAATACCATGTTTCTTACAAAGATACTCTTGGGCCCTCCTTTACAGCATTTAACAAATTCGGAGAGCAAGTAAATACACCATGGGACACAGACCCTGAGACCACTTTTGTGCCAGGTATGATATCCTGGGTCCTAAAGATGGAAAGAAATAACTAATGGTCTTTGCTTTCAAGGTTCTTTCCCAGTGGGGAAAAAAGACGGCTACATAACAATGAGGACAATATTATGAGACATGCTGGAAAGAAAGGGCAGCAGCATGCTGGTGAGCTAAGGAGGGAGCCTGGAGGATGTGACCACTGGCTTCCTGGATGTGGTCATTCTGGATGCTTCTCCCCTTTCCCACAGCTACATCCTACGAAGTAATGAACTGAGTGTGTATAAGGACATTTTATTGGTCCCAAGAAGGATATATCAAGTATGCAGCACAGGGTGGTCTCCACATACTCCTCACATCATTTCTCCCACCTCCTGGGTCCTCACCTTAATAACTGAGATCCTCGATAGTCTCCTGCTGTACAGGAACACACAGGTCCCTCAAGAGGCCTGTGTGAAGGGATGTGTGTGAGGTGTCCAGCCATAAATCTGGGACACAGAATATTTCCATCTTCTGCTTTCCCTGCAGTGCAGGCTGCTCACATTTGAGATGGCTGTTAGCACTGGAGGCTTAGTCTGTGACCAGGGGCAAAGTTCAGCTAATTGCCCCATCCCAGTGTCGCAGCTAACCGTAGGCCTCCTTCATCTTAGGAACAAGCTTGATGCGGGCAAGCCAGACTCCCAGCATATGGCTTGCAGCATTTCCTCTCTGACCCCACCACCCAGCCCACGTCCACAAGCCACACAGAAACCATGTGATGTCATCTGGCTTCAGCCCTGATGCTGTTAAATGAGTGATCCTCCCTCCAACCTGCTGCAACCCCAACTTTAAAAGAAATGGAATGAGTGATTTCGAAGAGTTTATCCAACTCTTATTCTGGATCAGTTCAGTTATTCTAAGATACAAGTAAAAATATCACACAGCAGGTCACCGTAGCTGAGAACAGACCATGTAGATAGGCTTCTTGGAAGGCAAGCATGCTCACCACTCCACCACCAACACTGTTCAGCCATGGCTGAAGATTTCTTAGAATAACAAGAAAATGAAAAGAAAATTCCAGCAATTGGACTCATCCACTGGCACAAACTGTCATGCTCCAGGTTGTAATGACATCTCAGGCTGTACTAGTCACTGCCGAGGGAACCCAGCCACAGTTTTTGGTTTTGGTTCCAGTTACTGCCCAGCCCTCTTCAAGTAGCTTTATGACAAAATCTGGCAGCTCTGAAACCTTTGAATTTGTTTTGTTCATTGTAAAGTTTTTCCTGACAGAAATATAACCAAATAATAGAAATTTTAGATTAAAAGGAAGAGAGTTAAAGTTTGTCCTGAAACCCCACCACTTGACACAACCAATTGAGTTTCCACCTAGGTTCTTCCTATGTTTGCTTTGTTCCTGACTGATCTGCCAAGAACCATATGAATGCCAAAGAGCATCTTGTTCCTGGACTATTTTCCCTTGGTCCCAGTGGCCAAAAAAAAAAACCACACATAGTCCTTCTGCCATGTCTGTTTCTGAGAACTCTGATCTGGGAATATCTTCCTGAAGTGTTTTATCCTGAAGCATTGCAGAAATGAACCCATGAGTAGGGTCCACACCCCTTCCACACTGTACCAAACACTTGCCACAGCTGGCTGCTGGGAGGGGCAGGAAGAAATGGGGGGAAGAGACTGTGTGCAAGCCCTGAGCTATCTCAGATTTGCCCTGAGGGGCTGAGGCTCAGCCCTTCACCTTTCTAGGCCTCATTTTCTTCATCTTTGAAGGTAGGAGTGAGAAGGTAATGCAAACTTCCTAAAGTCCAAAAGGATCAAATAATATAATGTACAGATGAGCTGAAGATATTATTTCAGAGAAAGCCTAAAACCAGAGGTGGTGTGTCTGAAGATAGCAATATTCACACATTCTCACAAGTGGGTCCATACCTTGTGTCAAGATTCCTTCAGAAACCAACTCTGTTACTCTGTCCATTCAGCAAACTACTGTACCAGGCTATGTTCTGGGCACAGGAGTTCAGCCCCTGCACAAACAGGCTCACATAAGGTGGGGGAGTCTCAAGAAAACAGAGGAGCCAGGGCTAGGAGATGACCAAGGGGTAGTAGGTACCAGAACAAGGGTGTCTGTCATTTAAGGCCTCAGATTAGGCAGGGCAGTTGGAGGTACTTAGGCCTACAGAAGAGCTATGTCACCTGGCTGATGGGGTGGGGAGAGCCTTGGAACAGGAAGTTTGACAGATGGCAATATAGAGCCTGGAAGCCACTGTGATTTGCCTCAGTTCTGCTGTGTGACCCAGAACAAGCTCCTGCCCTCTCTTGGGGCATCAGTTCATGTACGTGGCAAGTGTACAGGTCATTCCAGTTTGACTAGGGACCTAAACTCAGGCAGACAGCACCCAAATGCCTGAGTACTAGAACCCCAAACACTAGGGTTGGGGGTGTGGCTCAGTGATAGAGTACTTGCCTGGCCTGCATGAGGCTCTAGGTTCCATCCCAGCACTACCAATAAAAAGAAAAGGGCTGGGGTTGTGACTCGGTGGTAGAGCACTTGCCTAGCATGTGTGAGGCAATGGGTTCGATTCTCAGCACCACAAATAAAGTCCATTGACAACTAAGAAAATATTAAAAAAAAAACAAAAACAAACTTGAGCACTGACTTCTGAAAGGCCTAGAGAGGTCTTTATCATTAGCCCCTTTGAGCACCTGCCCTGGGCATCTGTGGCCTCTCCCTCCAGTCTGCCTCTCCTTTCAGATCTGCTCCTCCAGGAAGCACAGAAATTTAAGGTGGACATGTACTCCATGAGGCCACACCATCCCACAGTGTATGATCAGGCCTGCCCCCATAAGTGGAAGGAAGGCCTTCAGGGAAGCTGGGGTCAGGGAGGCTGCCATCCCAGAGAGCGAGTCCCGTCATCTCCTGGGCTGTCTGAGCAGTCTGTGATCTGCTGAGCTGTGCCTTCCAGTGAGGCACTTAATCTGAATGGCAAGTTTCCTTCTCTCCGTTGTTCCTGCCTCCCCCTCACTTTGAAGGACACTAACCCTCCTGGCTTTAAGGGTCAGAATTGAAGAGAGAAGATGCAGGGAGGAAGCCCAGTTAGACACAAAGCTGGAATCACCCCCACTCTGGTAGTGGTGGTAGTTGTGGTGGCTGAAGTGGGGGGCACGGTGCATCACTGCCCAGGGAGCCTAAAGTCTGACATTTGTATGATGAATGCAGTCACAATGCAGGTGTGTGCAAGTGTGATCTTGACTCAACCTCTGAGCCTCATCTTTTCTCATCTGTAAAATAGGTGATAACCATATCACAAGTTGGTTGAGAGGAACAAATGAAATTACCGGAAGTACACTGGAGGCTGACACGTTAAGTACTTAGTAATGGTGGCCACTGGGACATCATTGGTTTTTTTCAGCCATCAGTCTCTGGGGGGAGGCTGGTGAAAGGACTCCTCAGAGACCAGACAGCTGGTGACCCCTGCTGGCCACTAGGGATCAGAGCGGTAGGGCTGGGGCAGGGGTGAGGGGAGCTAGATTATTGAACTCACAGAGTGCCTGCATAGGAGAACTTAATGACTTCATAAACATTCCCTGAGGTTTCTCTGAGCCAGACCTGATCCCAGGGAACATTCTGTTCCCATCCTGGCCTATTTCAAGAGCTCCATGGCTTATAATGGAGGGAGGCTGATAACAAACAAGAAAGGGTAGGACCAAGCCTGGTAGATGAGGAAAGGGCTGTCAGTAGGGGAATCCTGAAGGACGAATTTTACTTGTGGGCTGGGAGGGACAAGAACATTCTGGATAGAGAAAAGCACATGCAAGTCACATTCAGAATAGCAAGGGAATGAAGATGCAGGCCAACAGGGTGACTTCCAAAGGCTAGATTTCAAGCTGAGGGGTTCTTCTGAAGGCAGCAGGGAAAATTCAAAGAGTTGGCAACTTAGAAAGTCACTGGCTCTGGCAAGTACGGGACTGGGAGGAGACAGTGAGTCTAGAAGGTGGCCTGTAGTGGCAGCAGGGATGGAGAGAAGCATGAGGCACAGCAGCCTCAGGATCTGGTACTATGAGGGGCAGAGGTCACATGCACAGATGACAGGAGGCAGCTGGGTATGGCATCCAGAGTTCAGGACTGCCGTGCCAGGAGAAGTAGGCAATCTGGGAGCAATGAGTAGATTTTGCCATTTGGCCAACACCTTTCTGTCTTCACTGACCTGTGCCAAGCCCTAGGCTACAGAAAGAAATGGGGTGCTGGGTTCTGCCCTGTGAGTTCAGCCTGGACTGGGGCATGTTGTGGGGGTGAAATTTGATGCCAAGGTAAATGAAGGCCCAGGCTTAAGCTGCCCTCCTCTACCTGGGCCCTGCCTCTGGAGGAGGAAAGGGGGCCAGTGTACCAAATACTTTGATATCACTCTTGTTTGTTAGGACCCTTTCCACCAGGACCCCATGGGCTGCTTGCTCCCTTTTCAGCCCACTGTGTTGGTTTGGCCTCAGGGCCAGGTTGGACCCAAGGCTACATTTCCATGGCTCTGAAAGGCACTGGTTTGGGCTGTCCTGAGCCGTTCTTCATGTTGTTTGCATGATTAAGCTGGGCAACCTGCGTCCCTGGGCTGGCTCTGCCAAAACAGCTCTATGCAGGAGGAGGAAGGAGACCAAACCAGATTTCCCTGAGCCCCCAGCCCAGGTCTCCCTGTACCCCACAAATGCTGCAAGGACGCAAACAGACAATTTTGTTAGTCACCCTCCCTAAGTAAGTGAGGAGATACATATTTTAAAAAGACTTTTTAAACAAGAACACTGTTTTTAAACAAACAGACCAAGTCCTTCTGGGCCTTCTTCCCCATTAAATTTGGAGGCCACCCCCATCCTGTGGGCTCTGGAGCTCTGTGAAGCAGAGGGAAGCTGTTCTCCAGCCCAGGCTGTGGGGGTGTAATCCTAGCGCCAGAGCACAACCTTCCTGCCCTGGTCCATGCTCACCACGTGGCTCCCGGAGCAGCACCAGGCCACAGCGTTGATAGCAGCACTGAGGAGAGGGAGAGTAGGGTTCAAGGGGCAGCAGGACCCAGGTCTGCAGCCTGGCTCTGCCCCCCAGTATTGGACCTAGATAGTTTGAGGCCCTCTGTGAGCCCATTTCCTCATCTGTAAAGTGGGTATCTATAAAACACACGTGGAAGGATACCTGGGTGCTTTGAAGGGCTGTGGGGGTGAAGGTTTGGAGACAGGGGCTGGGAGATGTTAGAACCTGGTGTCAGGCAGGACTAGTAGGAGGGTAGTGTCTGCTCACCAGTGGGGGCCCTGAAGGCTGCTCTCCAGTTTCCCAGTGTCAACATCCCAGATGTAAAGGGCTCCATTTGAGGAGCCTGCCAGTGCATAGCTTCTGTCAGGGCTGCAGTGGCCACAGCAGAACAAGAGAAAGTGACTCAGGTAAGGACACACACAAGGACCAGGTGGGGTGTACTCGAGGATGGGAAAGCTCTCACAGACACACCTGAACACAGCTTTGGTCCAGTCAGAACCACATTTGAAGCCATCATCCCTAAAGACAAACAGGGCTGGGGTCAGAATGGAGATCACTGCCGGTCCTGTCCCCAACCAGGGGCTTTGAGAGCCCCATCTCTCTAAGGTGTCAGGTACCTCAGCAGGTCCTGGTCAAGAAAGGCAGAGAACTTTTACAGGAAAAGAGAAACACAGCTGCCCCAATAAAGGCCACAGGATCAACAGGCAGAGGCTAGTACCTGAACACCTGGCGGATATTGCTGACCCGGAGGTCGATGACCTTGAGTGTGTTATCTCTGGAGCAGATGAGCAGGTGCAGCTGGTCATGGCTGAGGCTCAGGGAGGTGACCCGGCCCTGCACAGGAATGACCTGGGTGCAGCGGAGACCCCTGAGGAGAGAGGGCTAAGGAACAGTCCCCCAAGCCATTCCTGAAAAGAAGGGACTAGTTGTGGTACCCTTCCTAACCAACAAAGTCCAGAGGCAGGTCTCTGCCAGTAACTAATCTCCCTTATCCCTCCACCCAGCTCCCTCCACTGAAGAACGTGGTCAGACTTTGATTTGAGAAGGAGCCCTTGAAACCCTTGGATCACTAAAATAAACACTGGAAGAAAAACAATGAAAAGTCTGTCTTGAAAAACTTGAGAGAAGGAAGGGCTTCAAAGGGCAGTCCCTGCACACCAGCAAGACCAGCCTACATGGGCCCTGCACTGGCTCCAGCTCTGCATTTGTAAACCATTCACCCAATGCTGGGCTCTTCTGTTCAAAAAACAACTAAAAACATTTCTTGGTTTTTTAATTGAAGCGTGGTAGCCAGGCATGAAGGCACATACCTATAACTGCAGCTACACAGGAGCCTGTGGCAGGAAGATCCCAGCCTGGGCAACTTAGCAACACTCAGTCTCAAAATAAAAAGTAAGAAGGGTTGGGGATGTAGCTCAGTGGTAGTGAACCACTGGGTCCAATCTCTGGCACCAGAAAAAAAGTAGAAATAAAATGGAAAAAGTTGTTTGTCCATCTTGGTTGTAAAGCCCAGGCAGTCAATACTGGACTGAGAAGTCACAAGGAAAGTGGCACAGCTTCCCAGGGGCGCTATGCCCCATGAAGCTGTGCCCAACAGAGGATACCAGCTGGTAGTGCCAGCCCCATAGCTTTACTCCCCCAAGGAATCACCATGACCCTTCCTGCCAAGGAGCAAGAACTCCAACACTCTGACCCCAGGTCCACCAGCCACCCACAGTCTGCCTGTCACCTGCTATCCCAGAACCGGATCTTCTGGTCATTGTGGCCACTAATGATGATGTGGTCCCCACACACCACGTCGTTACAATAGGAAAGGACATTGATAGTTCTGGAACCTAGGGACCAAGGGGTAGAGCGCAGGGTCTCAGAGGGTTGTCAGGAGCTAGCACAGTAGACACGTAGAGATGCTGAGGTCCAAAAGGGGCAGTGTTCTCCCAAGACTAGAACCCAGATCTTCCCAGCCCAGGGCTCAGTCCACCTCTTCTTCATCTACCCAAAGCTTAAAGTCATGAAGAAATCAGATAGGGAACACCAATGGGGCACAGAGAAGGATGACCTTGGAGGATTTCACCCAAAATGTCTTTGAATCCCAGAGCCACTCCCAGAAAGCAGGGTAGGTTCCCTTGTATCTGAGGGAAGGGGGGGATGGGAGGTGGAGTTGGAGCTGAGCCTCACAGTAGGCACGGCCAAGGTCCCACTCCTTCACTGTCCGGTCTCTGCTCCCAGTCACCGCCTGGTGTCTTGTTAGCTTCAATTTGGCAGCTGTCACCTTGTCCTTGTGTCCAGACAGTGTTTCCTGCCCCATCCCAAGTCTGGATCAAAGGCATGGCCAAAACCCCATAATAGCACCTCCCTCATCCTAAAAAGGACCCTTGACCCTTAGGCTGCCTTCCCAGTCAGGTCTCACCTTGGACCGTGCCTCTCCCACCTTCCAGAGCTGGGTAGCCTGATTGTAAGTAGCTGCCAAAACCTGGGAGCCCTGGAGAGATGGGGAGTGTTAGAGGTCTGAGTCTAGGCCTGGCCAAAGGCAGCATCTTTCAGTCCAGAGAACTATGGTAGGGGTGGCCTTAAAGGTTCCCATGGCCCAAGTCATCAAGGAAGACAAATGAGCCTCAGGCCAGCAGGAGTGATATATGCAAGAGCCCAAGGACCCAGCTTTTGGATACTGTTACTGATGGGAGCCTCTGCCCACTGGTATAGAGACTGGGGTGTGGGGAGATAATCCCATGCTACTGGGGCAAAGTCCCCTCACCGAGGGGTCGAAGTCCACACTGGTGATGCTGCCACCAGCTCCCTCAAGGGTCTGGTTGGCCTCCAGACGACCTGGCAGGGCAGGGGGAGAGCAGGGAAAGGAACAGGTGAAATGAGGTCACTCACAAAATAGAGGAACTGGAACCCAGAGTGGGAACAGGAGTCTCTCTTAAGTTAGAGCACAGAATCATGGAGTACAGTTACAGCCTGGGCTGCAGGGGCCTCAGGGGGAAGCTAGGCATTTCCCAGATAGGGCTAGAGAAAACCAGAGAGAAGGGAATGTCCATAGGTCACACAGCAAGCCAAGCCAGACCAGCTGGAGATCTGCCTCCTCTAGGAAGCCTCCAGGGGTTGGCTCTGAGTCCCTAACCCAGTTGTAGAGCAGAGCTTAGCACAAGATGGACAGTCAATGTTTGTCTCCTGACTTCTGGCAGGTGGAGTGATACCAAAAGAGGTGATGGCCTGGTGAACCCAAGGACTTGTTCCTCTAAGGTCTGTCTCTGTAAGACTGATAAGGGACCTCCCCCTCCCCCAACAGAGGCCCATCTGCACTCAGCCCTCCCCATCTTGCAGGCCTAGGGGTTCTACCCTTCCTCGGAGAGGCATCCTCAGAGTGCTGCTCCTGCAGGGGGGTTCTGTAGCTATTGCTCACAGGAATGTTCCAGGTAGAGGCAAACACAAAGAGGCCCACCCAGGAGCAAGCTGAGAGTAGATCTTTAGAGAAAGTACTGGGTTGGGCTGCAGGGAGGGGTCCTTACCTCCTACCACATTCCAGAGGTGGATAAGACAGTCAGCCCCACCAGTGGCCAGGAGACTGCTGTTAGGGCCAAAACATACAGCATTGACTTCAGAAAGGTGGGCATCCTGTGGGGAAAGGGAAGGTTGGTGACCCGGGCCTTCCCCACATATGCTTGTTTGTGCCCCCTCACAGGCTCACTCTCAATGTGCCTGTGCACACATACAGCCTGCTGCTGGCTTGGTATCCACACCCCAGGTCTCTTCCCAAATCCTGAGTTTCAAACTTAGCCCCAGCAAATATCTTCATTTCTGCCTGGTCCCCTGAAGCAGCCTCCCAACTCTGCCTCCCAGCACTCTCATTGGGCCACCTACTCTCTCAGCCTCCCATCTCCCTTTCCAGTCTATGCCCCCATTGTAAAGAGTCTGAGCAGTTCCCACCGTGGCCTGTGGAGACAAACTCCTGCTGGTCCTGGGGGTCTTGCTTGCCTGGCCTGCACTCCCATATTGGCCCCCACACATGTGGCCCAGTTCCTCCCTTACCAGGACATCTTGAGCCCAAGTAGGAAGTCGGGCAGCCACACACACAGGGATGCTCTGGTATCGCTGCTCAGGGGCACCCCCAATTGAGTGACCTCTCCTCTTCTTGAAACTGCAGGGGTAGAGTCAGGAGGATGTTCACCAAGGCCTTCTGATGTGGGGGCTTCAAGCTCCCCAAAGGTAGCAGCAACAGGAAACAGACATGGCAGTAGCAGAATATGGCCCCAGGATCCAACCAGCCCGTTCCCCAACCCAATTTACCCGGGATGGAGTGGAGAATACACAGAAAAGCACAGAACAAGGGCAGGATTGGTGGTTGCAGGAAAACTTCAGGGCTAATGGTTAGTATTGGCCTTGCCACTGCTTGGCTTTGTGACTGAATGAGTTCTTACATTCTGAGCCTTAGTTTTCCAATTGAGTGAGAGTTCCCATTTGGCCTCAGGCTGGAAATCTTGGTCCCCTGTGAGGACCTTGGATAAGGACAGATCCCTTATAAGCCTGGAAGATAGCTGAGTAGGGGTTAAAAAATGAGTTCATACACCTGGTTCCTGCCTCTGGGGCCCAAAAGAGATACACACAGACAGTGGGCACCATATGGATGAACAGATGAGGCACATACAGAGACCAAGCCTGGGCTCCAGAAGCCTGACATGAGGCTCCAATAGGCCCAACCCCTTCACATACACAAATACACACACTTACTCTAGCAGCCCCTTCACCACATCCACACAGTGGGACAGAGTCAGAGAGGTGGCTGAGGCAGACCTGGGGCAGAACCGAGAACCACGTGCTAAGGGACTGGCTGGTAGGTGTATAGGCAGCCATCTTTCATCCCTATACTTTGCTGGAGATCTGAAGACTCATAACCTCTAGAGCCTATGACAAGAACTTGACTCCTTGAATATCAGGAGAGTTGTAATCCAGACCAACCCAGGAAAATGCAGGCAGGGAGGGACTTGACAATGGAAGTCTCTACCATGATGATAAGAACTACCAACCCCCCCCACACCCTCAGCAAATGCTCACAAACAAAAGCTCCTGGGAGGCTGAGCTAGGGCATATGGGAGTGGGCAGATGAAGTGGCCTCTGGCTGGGACAAGGCTGGGGGCAGTGAAACCTAAGCTGGTTGAGTAATCTCAGAAATGCCCAACTGTACTGGGATGTCTCAGCCCACCAGGGCTGCCAAGAACTTTGGAGACCAGTGTCTCAAGTCCCTCTCCAAGGTTCCTTCACTATCCCAGGACCTAGACACCAGGGACCTACAAGAAAAGACTGAGGAGAAAAGCCTTCAGGCTGGTAAATGGAACCAGGAGAGAGCAGCCTCAATAACAAGTAAATCAAGACTTGGGGGGACTGAGAGTGTGAGCAAACATCTACATATGTTCTTATGTTCATACACACTAAGGTATTCGCAACCAAGCTCCTGTATACATATGCCCATGTCCTCGTGTGTACCTACCCATGCACACACCTGTGTTTACATACATACATGCCTAGGACAGATGAGCCCTGGGCCTTGCCCACAGTTCCCTCCTCATGACACCCTTCACAAGCCTTAAACCCCACCCCAGAGCTCTGGTCCTAGGAAGAAGAGAAAGCAGTGCATGTTCAGTGAAAATGACCCCAACAACCCCAAGCACTGTAGGTCAGACCAGTCCTGGGCTGTAACCCAGCTTCTCCCCAAACTCCTAGCCCCAACCCACCAGCTGGCCCCAAGGTCCTAGAAGAAGACAATGGCAGCCTCAGAATTCTGAGACAGCCAACTGGGTCCTCACCTGAAAGGCCTTTTCCACTTCCCACAAGCCTCACTCTCCAGGGACTCAGGCTTAATAGCCAAAGCCAGAGTCTCTGTCTGCTCTCTGATCCCATCATGTAGAGTGTGTGGAATCCTGGGAGAGAGGAATAAAGCTCAGGAAGTCCAAAGCAACAGGCCAGCCCCTCCCTGCCCAAGCACTGATTACAGTGAAGATGTGAATTCCGGGCGGGGAAGGGTCCGAGTGGGAGGGAGGATGTGCGGTGGGCACATGAACTTGCTCCTACAATCACACAGCTCTGCAAGGATCCAGTGGACCCTGGATTGCTGCTGTGTCCACCCACATGCATTCAGGGGTACCGGTGTTGGGGAGTGGGGAAGATGGAAAAATGGGCACACAGTCGGGCAACTACAGAGTACAGGAGTCAGATCCGGTCCCTCCTCACTCTTACTCGCTGATGCTCACAGTCCGTTTGGCAGCCTTCTTTAGTTCCTGGGACACCCGCGCCTGATTGGCCCTAGTGGGGGAAAAAGCATCCTAGGAGCCAGAAGATTCCAAGGTGGGGTACCAAACGCCCCTGCTTTCAGGTTCGAGCCTGATTTAGTCCATTCTCCCCAGGGGGCAGTCCCCACCGCTGACTTTCAGGCAAGGGCGAGGCCAGACTGAGGAGGCTAGTCATAGAACAGGTTGGGGCCCAGCCCTCTTACCGTTCTCGGCGCTCGTTGCGCAAGTTGCACTCGGCTGCGGCGCGCTCCTTGCGTTGCAAGAGCTGCTCCAGCCGATCGCGCGCCTCCTCCTGGAGCTTGCGCAGTGCTGCCTCTTGGTGCCCAGTGTGCACGCGCAGCACTTCTTAGGCCTTCCGCTGCGCCGCATTCTGCTTCTGTAGCTCTTCTACGAGGCTGACCTGCTGCGCCCTCGCCTCCCGCAGCTGCGCCACGCGGGCCTCCACAGCCGCCAGCCTGGAGGACCCGAAGCGCAGGCAGTGCATCCCAAAACGCTTCCATCACCGCCCAGTGGGGACCCGCCTAAGACCCCAGAGAGATCTACCCATGGCCACCGGCCAGACAGGTGGTTAAGCCACGTCCCCAGCCAAGCCTTCGCCCTCAGAGCCGTGCAGCTCGCATCCCCCAAACACAAGCCAGGGTGGTCATGGGGGAAGCTGTTGGGGCCACGCAATAACCCTACCTGGGCCAGAGGAGGGCGCAATCCCTTTCACCCTACCGGTACTCACCTGCTTTGCCGCTCCTCCAGCTCCGACTGCAGGGCATCCAAGGCTGCACTCTTCTTCACCACCTGGTAGGCCATCTGTGGGGGCAGACAGGTGGTCATGGGCACCTCTGGAAGGCTCACCAGGCCTCACGCCCCTCTCAGGCAGGAGAAGCTGGAGGGACAGAGCCTGCCACCACCTTCCACGGCCCCTTCCCAACAAGGCTCAGATGAGTTTAGGATCCTGCATAAGGATACAACAGAGGCTCTAGGCTCAAAAATCTGACTCCTGAGTTTCAATTCTAGCTGTGTTGTGCCACTTATTTTCTCTATGACCCTAGGGGTGTAGAGACCCTTGGAAAGTGAATCTCCTTAGCAAGCTTCGTTTTCCTCACCTGCAAAATGGGAATGATAGTGCCTACCTCCATAGGGTTGAAGGAATGCTGAATGAGGCAGGGGTACAGATGAGATGACCCTCACCCTACCTCCATAGAGCAACCCAGAACTATTATGAAGAAAAATATTTAAAATAATAGCAGATGATTATCTAGCATTTACACGTGCCATGCTTTATTCTGAGCACTCTACACATGTTAACTCTTTTAATCCCCATAATAACACCATATAGTAAACCCACCAGCCTCGTTTTACAAATGAGAATATTGCTACAGAGAAGTTAAATGCCTTGTCCAAAGTCACACAGCTAAGTGACAGTTGATATTTGAACTCAAGCTACCTAACTACATCATGCTCCAAGTAAAGTGTTGATCTACAGGGAGGGTTCAAGGGATGTGAGTTCTATTCCCTGCCTCTCCAACATTTGGCTTTCTTTACAATCCCTGACCAACTGCTGGCCTGCCCAAGCACAGATCTCAGAATACAGAAGCACACAAGGCTAAGAACAGGAATGGACTGTGAGAGTACTGAACCCAGACTGAGTCGTGGATCTGCCCTGAAAGCCCGGAAGTAGGGTGAGAATCATTACATATTTACCCCTGCCTCACTCCACATTCCTTCAACCCCAGAGCCAAGAGATGGGCCAGCCATGAAGATGAAATTTGGTTCCCTTCTTTCAATGCTGAGGGGTCAGTGAGAGAAACAGATCCAAGGCAAGGCAGTGCCCATCAGTGTGGCAAGAGAAAAATGAGGGCCAGACTCTGAGCACCTCTGGCGCAGCAAATACAAGGAAGGGATGGGGGTGGGGTAGGGGGGTACTCTTATTGCTAACATCTGTTCCTGGTACTTTCTCACAAGCCCTGGTAAGGATGGATTGAGGTGCGAGACTGAGGCTGTCTACCTGCACTGATATAACTCCCTGGGTGAGGGACTGGGAAGACCCCCTGCACATGCAGACAGGGCCCCTACTTTTATAGCTGGTCCAATTTACAATGTTTATAATCCTTCTCACCACTGAGCAACCTAATCATCATCCTCGTCACCTATCACTTGCTTTCATTTCTGTTGTGTTATACCACTCAATATTTTTTTATTGGTACTTGTCAAAATTCAAATGATAGGAAAAAAATTCAAATGATAGAGGTAGAAAACAGATGAGTGGTTACTACCAGTGGTTAAGGATGTTTGGGGAAGGGTGAGTGTGACTAAAAAGGGATAGCAAGAAGGATGTCTGGTGGTGATGAAATTGTGCTGTATCCTGATGAATACAAATCTACAAATGTTATGGCATAATGTCACACCATTATCAAGTTGCAACCACAGCATCAGCTCTGGGGGAGAGGCTCTCAATTTGTCTATAGCCCCCTTCCCACACTTGTGTTGGGCAGGTGACTCGGCTTACTGTAACTGGACACATGTTTACTGGCCCATCACACTCTCCTCCCTTGAAAACTCCACAGGGCCAGGTCTGTTCACAGCTGCACTCCCTGTTCCTTGGACATAGTGACTGTCAATAAATATTTGTTGAAAGAATGAAGAAATCACAAAAAGTAGATTTCTGTGGGTGGAGTTTCAAATCTAGAATCCACCTCTCTAAGCCTCAGTTTCCCGCTCTGTACCTACAATGTAGAGGATTAACTAAGTTAATGCTTGCCTAGTGCTAAGTGCTATATTATGGAAGAGATGGTGACTTCAATTATTTTATTTATTTATTTATTTATTTTTATTTGTGGCCCTAGGGGTTGAACCCAGGAGTACTCTACCACTGAGCTACATCCCCAGCTCTTCTTATTTATTTATTTTGAGATAGAGTCTTATAAGTTTCCTAGGCTGGCCTCGAGCTCACAATCCCCCTGCCTCAACCTCCTGAATCATGGGATTACAGGGTGTACCACCCACAGCTGGAGATGATTTTAGATGTGATGTCTCTGCTGAGCAAGAGTCCAGTGTGCAGAAAAGAAGGCTGGGTAGAGACAGGTCCGAGAGTCAGAAGAGAAAAAGAAAGAGAAAATCCCTGTGGCCATGGGAGCCAATGAGCACACTCAAATGAACACCCACATTTAAAGGGAGGAAGGAAAGGAGCCAGAGAAGGAACTCAGAAGTAAAATCTACAGATATAAGAAGAAAATCAGAGGAAATAAGTAGGGTAAAATAGAAGCCAAGAGATGCCATTGCAGGGGACAGGCAGGGCAGTAATGCAAGGTGGAAGTGCCAAGTCCTGCCTACAGACTACATCAATCTTGGTTGTTTGTCTGCAAATATATATTAACCATCACCTGATGCTGGGCCCTGGGGTTGCCTGGACAAGGGGTGAAGAGTAGGCTCACTCAATGCTTGCAGCACTGGACTTTAGGGGATGCAGCAAACACAGGAAGTTCTGCTAACTTCCTGGTTCCCTTGACAGTATCTCCCTGCCCCAAGTCCTTGATCCTGGCCCTGCCCCATTCTTGATCCCTTCCCAGCTTACCTCACCACAGTCCAAGCAGAGCCCCTCCTCCTCCTCCTCCTGCCAATTCACCCTCAGAGTGCCTGGTGGTGAGCTTTGGTCTGAGTCAGGCCCTGACTTCTCCCTGCCAACCAACCAGAGAGAGGTGCTTATGTCCCCTCCATTCACCCCAATGCTCAAAGGCTCCCAGTGTCCCATGAAAAGCCTGAAATAAGAGCCGTTAACTTTTTCTTGAGGAAAATGGAAGCCTGAAAGCCACTCAAGGAAAAAGCAAGGACTGAAGAGCAGTCAGTGGTGGAGTGCTTGTCTAGCATAGGAGAGGCCCTAGGTTCCATCCCCAGCACCACAAAAAAATAAAATAAAAAGAAAAAGAGGAAAGAGCAAATCTCAGAAATGAGCTTTCATGAGTCCTGTGCTCTGGCCTTGTGTTTCCTTGCCAAGGACCTTCCTCAAAAAAACACCTGCTAACTCTGGCCCCAACCCATTCCTTGATCTAGTCTTCACTCTCTTTCTCTTTGGAATAGGGAGCAAGATCCTTTCTGTAGGCATCAGGTAAAGAACAGGGAGATGGAAAAAGGCTAAGGAGGAAAGACAGGAGTGCAGGGTTAGGAGGTGAAAGGGATAGAAAAATTCAGAGAAAGAAGGAGAAAGAAGATTTTAAATCAGCTGGCCTGGGAGAGGGCCTGCCTCTCCAGAACCACCCCTGAGTAGCAGCCAGGAGCCATTGAGGTGCTGGGAGAATATGACCCAGTATGGGGGCTGGTGGGCAGAAGGGACTAGAAACAGGCAGCCTTTTATGATCACTGATACATATACTTACCAGAAGCTCTGATGGGTGGCAGAAATAACATCATTTGGCTTCTTATGAAGCTTCTCTGAGAACTTGGCCAACAGCTCAGCTTTTTCTAGAAGATGATTATCTGGGGGTGCAAGAGGGTGAGTTGGGGCAGAGATAGACACTTTCCAGCCATCCCCCGGCATACAAGCTAGAAAGGCTGCAGGAGTCCAGGGATGCTGGGATTGAGGCAGCTACTGGTGGATGGGTTGTGCCCCTTGCCTGAGAGCTGTTTGATCATCTCTACAGGACCTTTTTTAGTGCTGGCATAGACCACCATGTCACCCAGGAGAAGACCTGTTCTCCCAGGGACAGAAGGATCCCTACTTCTGGCAACAGGATGGCTGGGTCCTGCCTGATGAGGGTCCTGAAGGACGCCAGGGGCCTAGGATTGATTCACCTCTGCCCCAGACAGGGCTGGCTCCAGAGCATGATGAAACAAAAAGCTGTACTAGCCTATGACCTTCAGCAAGTCACTTCCCCTTCAAGGGCTCTAACTTCACACTAAAGTAATCCTAACTTCCCCAGAGTTGGTGCAAGTTCCCCCAGGTCAAAATAGAAAGTCCTTGAGCAATTATCCAACAGACCTTCTTAGGTTAGGTGGTTAGACCCTGGATTACACACACCCACCACCATGCACGATAACTTCCTCTTTTCAGTTCCGGAGCAGGCTGGGGGGTGGTAAGCCCAGCCTAGCTTCTCAGCTCCCTTCCCTCACCCAGTGCCCTGCTTGTCACCTTGACTGAGGTCCCTGGATTTAGCCTAGTTCTCATACAAAACCCCACCTCAGCTGTAGTAAAGGCACAGCACTGGTCCCCAGCAAATCTTAAAAAGGTTCCATTATGCCTAATTTACATAGAATAAATCTGAGGCTTGGGGACATGAACTACCCAAGACCACAGAGATAATAGGAATTTCAGTCTTTCTGATTTCAGCCTTCTGGGTTGCTCCAGACCCTTAGATTTGGAAGTCCCAAAAAGGGATTGGGGGTGACTCTTTCCTCAAACTGGGAGGTTCCCCTGTCTATCGAAGCCCTTAAGTGAGGCTGCCTGGAGGTAGGGGAGAGCCTCAGGACCATCAAGAAAAAGGCCCAGCACCTGGAAGATTGCAGAGTGATTTCCCAGGATAAGAAACAGATTCGGTCTTGGGGACTTACCAAGATTAGCTCCAGTGAAATAGCAGCAGGGATTGTGGCCAACCCCAAACTTTTCTCACTAGTTCCAGGGCAGGCTGGAACTAGTGAAAAAAACTAAAACTTCCAACCCCAAACATACAATCTCAGGTGACCAATGGTCCTACACACAGATCCACTCTTGTTCATCCCATCCTGAACTGCCCCACCCCTACCCCCAACGCACACTCCAGCTGCCCAGAAAGCTCCAAAAGAATCTGACTTCCCAGCTCCCTTTGAAATCCTGCGGCCCCTGCTTCTCCCTCAGGCTGGGGTGTGCTGAGCACAGAGAAGCTTCGTGTGTCCCAGTCATCTATAGGCGGCAGCAGAGCCCAGATTCAGAGCTTTCTCCTTAGAGATGAAGAGTTTCACTGTTACCCTAGATCCACCAACAAGCGGCTACTCAGCCTTCCTTCACTGGGTTAGAGACTAAATGGTTTGATCTGGTCCTGGGGACCATCTGAGAGGGAGGAAAGCACAAGAGACCTGGCAAAAACAATACTCAGGGGCAAACGTTCTAGGAAACCCAGCTCGTGGGGGTTGAACCGAGCCTTGAGGGGGTATCAACAAGGATCTCTCCGCCCAAGAGAGTGCTAAGAAGAGCCTGGATTGGAAGGGACGGGAATCCTGGCCATTCAGAAGTGGGGCGTGGCAGACAGGTTCAAGTCGAAAGACCTCGGAAGCCAGAAGTCGCTGAAGCACTTGGGTCACGGCTTGAACAGCCAAACCTTCTTCCCAGGCCGGGAGCCCAGCCTCCTCAATGGCCATTTTCTAAGATGCTCAAGGGCACACTCACAGGCCGGCACCAGCTCCAGGAAAAGTGCCTTCTGCGTGCGGTCCCGCTGCTGTAGCTGCCGCAGAATGTGGCGCTTATAGCCGGGTCTCCAGCCAGTGCCCTGGGCGCGGCACTCGGTAGCAGGCGCTGCAGGGGCGGGGGCGGGGCCTCTCGGGGACTCCAGGACGTCGGGGTCGGGCGGTGGCGGG
Source organism: Callospermophilus lateralis (assembly GCF_048772815.1). Lineage (NCBI taxonomy): Eukaryota > Metazoa > Chordata > Mammalia > Rodentia > Sciuridae > Callospermophilus > Callospermophilus lateralis. The sequence continues at coordinate 576,944 of NW_027516379.1, read as the reverse complement.
GAATCCCCGGCCGTACCAAGGGCTTGATAGGGATGGAGGAACTGAGCGCACTCCTCGGGGGAAGCTGCTGCAAGTCTGCGCCGCTGGGGCCCCACCAGAAAATTTTTGCCTCACAGGGTGCTCCTCTTGCTGTCAGGGGTAATAAGTTGGGACCAGAATCGAGGCCCTGGGTCAGCTACCCCTTTGCCTGTTGGCGCGCTCCGGAGGCGGGGCCTCCAAGGCCAAGTCCAGCGTTCTTCCTTGACCCAAACGCGCCGGGACTCAATTCTAAAGTGAAGGATGCTTAGAGAACAAGAGTCTTTTTATTTTCTTCCGTCCGGAGGATGCTTTGGGCTGTAGGGATCCAGGCTGGTGTCACAGATGCCATAACTCATTGCAGGGGCAGACAAGTGTTCCTGGAAGGAACGCCGCCTCGCGACCAAGACTCTCCCTAGCTGGGTTACACCCGGTCTCTTGGGTGTACGCAGACACAGGGCACCCACAGCATGACAGAAGCACAGAGGAGGAAGAGACAGAAGGGAAGAAATCCTTCTTTCCGGAGATGATGACTTTTGAGTTGGCCAGAGGAGAGAAAAAAAGATTCTCGGCCGGGGGTGGGACGCGGGGGGGGGGGGCAGTCCTCAGAAGTTTGACGACATAAAAATTCCCATGGGTTGAGGGCTGCTAGGTCAGGAGTCAGAACTGCCTATGGAAGGGAACAAGGTTTAGGGGCCCAGTTGGTCACAGACAGTTTAGGTCCCTAAGATTAAAGGGATGCAAGCTGGGCGCGGTGGCACAAGACTGTAATGCCAGTGATTCTGGAGGCTGAAGCAGGAGGATTCCAAGTTCAAGGCCAGTCTCAGCAATTTAGCAAGACCGTGTCTCTCTGGGGCTAGGGCTATATTTCAGTTGGTATAGTGCTTGCCTCACATGCATAAGACCCTGGGTTCAATCCTCTGCACCATAAAAAAAAAAAAAAGATCCTGTCTCAAGAGGAGACCCTGACTCAAAAGGATTGGGGATGTTGCTCAGCACCCTGGGTTCAATCTACAGTACCAAAAACAAAATAAAAATAAATTAGTTAATTAAATTAAAAGGGGATGCAGCTGTTTTAATCTCGGAAACCCCCTTGATCCAAAGAAACAAGAGGTTTGTTTGCCTGAGGTTTTATGGAGTAAATGGCTGAGCTGGCCAGTAGCCCAGTATCCTGAATCAGGGTCCAAGAGTTAACTTGTTTGGGCAGCCTCTGGAGGAGTAGAGACATCTCTTGTGGGTACACTTGACAGTGTATCGTGGATTTCATGGAACGTGATAAAATTGTCTCTGGCCTATCCAGAGCTCTCAGAACACAGGCTTGGGTGAGGAATCAAAAGAGCGCTTCACTGGGCCAGCCTTACCCTGGGAAATACTGGGGAAGGCCCAGAAGGTTGTCCTCTCAGTGAAACAAAAAGAGAAATTAGGCAATGTCAGGTAGCTTTCTGGGCCTTGGAGGTGACAGGTCTGTTGAAATTCTAATGGGGATGGGTCACAGAACTTGGAAAGTAGTAAAGGCTAGTGATAAACCAGCACAGTGCTTTAAAATCACAATAAACTGGGCTCCTTGGGCCCTTGTGGCCTTTGCATATGCTGTGCCTGATCTTTGGAACAACTTCCTGTCAAGCTAGTACATCTCTTCACCTCCCCAGGGAAAACTATGCTGTGGTCTATGGAATTCCTCTTGGGATAAGGCCTGAGTCCCAGGTATCTGCATCCCTCCCACCAACCCAGGCCTGGCCTGAATATTTCACATGACTATTTCTGTTGCAGGTTGGTAGTAACAATCACCAAAAGGCATGCCCAGTCAAAGGACACAGTACCTGTGGAGGCCTAGGTCAGTTAGTGAAAGTGATCAATTTATTTTAGGATTAGCTAACTCTCAGATACTTAGAAAATGCACATTGGAGGGTGTATTAGCCCAGCTATGAGGTGCAACAAGCTGTTTTTATTGTTATTATTATTTTGGTACCAGGGATTGAACCCAGTGTACTTAACCACTGAGTCACATCTCCTTTTTAATTTTTTTTTTTTTTGAGTCAGGGCCTTGCTGAGTTGCTGAGGCTGGCCTCGAACTTGCAATTCTTCTACCTTGGTCTCCCAAATCACTGGGATTATAGGCAAGAGCCATCACATCTGGCTAGTTGTGTTATATCTGAATATTATATAATAAAGAAGTGATTGGCTTCTACTGAAAATATTTTCCATCTTTAGAATATGACAGAATGTATTATAAAATTCACTTAAAATACAGAGCTGAGGTTGTGGCTCAGTGGTAGAGTGCTTGCCTAGCATGCTCAAAGCCCAGGGTTCAATCCCCACCATTGCAAAAAATAAAATTAAAAAAAAATAGGGGCTGGGATTGTGGCTCAGTGGTAGAGTGCTCATCTAGCACATGCAAGGTGCTGGGTTTGAGCCTCAGCAGCACATAAAAATAAATAAAATAAAGGTATTGTATCCAATTACAACTAAAAAACTTTTTAAAAGATAAAAAAATAATACTAAATAAAATAGAAAGAAGGAAAGAAAATCTACAGAACAGGAGAAAATATTTGCAAATATAATTGGATAAGGGCTATTATCAGGAATACATAAAGAACTCCTAAAAGTCAACACAGCAACACCCAATTAAAAAAAATGAGGAAAAGATATGAATAGATATTTTTCCAAACAGCATAAGCAGATGGCCAGTGAGCACATGTTGACATTACTAGTCATTTGGGAGATGCAAATAAAATACAACAAGATGCCACCTTACACCTACTAGGATGGATACAATAAGGGAAAAAAGTGTTAGCAAGTATGTAGAGAAAAATGGAACTCTCATGCACTGCTGGTAGAAATGTATGGTAATACGTTTCTGTGGAAAACAGTTTGGAAGTTTCTCAGAAGGGTGAACATACAAGAATCATATGATCTAGCAATTCCACTCCTAGGTATATATCCACAAGAATCAAAAGCAAGGATTTGAGCCAAGTATGGAATCCCACGCCTGTAATTCCACGCGATTCAGGAGGCTGAGCCAGGAGGATAACAAGTTTGAGACCAGACTCAACAATTAAGCAAGAGACCCTTTCTCAAATAAAAAGGACTGAGATAAAGAAGAATGAAATTTGCTGGTAAATGGATGGAAATGGAAAACATCATGCTAAATTAAATAGGCCAAACTCAGAAACTCAAAGGTCAAATGTTTTCTCTCATGAAGAAGCTAAAGTAAAATAAAGAAAATGAGGAGGAAAGGATTGGATATCATAAAGATAAAGGGAAGGTCAGCAGTGTATTAGATCAAAAAGCAGAGTGGAGGGATGAGAAAAGGGAGGCAATGCCGAATGAATTTTGTGCACATATAAATATACCACAGGGAACCTCACTTTTATGTAGAAGTAAAAAGAACCAATCAAACATAAATAAATAGATGAGCAAAAGGAAGTTTAGCAGAGTAGAGGAAGGGGAACAGGGAAGGGGAAGGAGGATGGGAGAAAAAAAAGGGGAGAGAAAAGGATGGGATGGTGAACTGAAATTGAATCCCATGCATGAGTTCATTGGGATGAACCCAATTACTATGTATAATTATAAAGTTCTGATTTAAAAATTAAAAAGAAAACTTTAAAACTATTTTAAAAATAAAAAGGGCTGAGCATGTGGCTCTCTGGTAAAGTGCCCCTGGGTTCCCTCCCCAGTAACAACAACAACAAAAAAAAAAAGGTTAATAAACCTTAAATGAAAACAGCATAGTATTGGCACCAAAATAGACTGGTAGACCAATGGTACAGAATAGAGGACACAGAGACAAACCCACATAAATACAGTTATCTCATACTAGACAAAGGTGCCAAAAACATATTAGAGAAAGGATAACCTCTTCAACAAATGGTGCTGGGAAAACTGGAAATCCATAAGCAACAAAATGAAATTAAATCCCTATCTGTCACCATACACAAAACTCAACTCAAAGTGGATCAAGGACCTAGGAGTTAAACCAGAGACCCTACATCTAATAGAGGAAGAAGTAGGCCCTAATCTCTATCATGTGGGATTAGGCCCCAATTTCCTTAATAAGACTCCTATAGTGCAAGAAATAAAATCAAGAGACAATAATTGGGATGGATTCCAACTAAAAAGCTTCTTCTCAGCAAAAGAAACAATCAGTGAGGTGAATAGAGAGCCTACAGAATGGGAACAAATTTTTACCATACGCTCAGTAGATAAAGCACTAATCTCTAGGTAATATAAAGAACTCAAAAACCTTAACACCAATAATAATAATAATAATAATAATAATAATAATAATAATAATAATAACCCAATCAGTAAATGGGCCAAGGACCTGAACAGACACTTCTCAGAAGATGATATACAATCAATCAACAAATATATGAAAAAATGTTCAACATCTCTAGCAATTAGAGAAATGCAAATCAAAACTACTCTAAGATTTCATCTCACTCCAGTCAAAATGGCAGCTATTAAGAATACAGACAACAGGGCTGGGGTTGTGGCTCAGCAGTAGAGCGCTTGCCTCACATGCGTGAGGCCCTGGGTTCGATCCTCAGCACCACATATAAATAAATAAATAAAAAGAAAGGTATTGTGTCCGACTACAACTAAAAAATAAATATTAAAAAAAAAAAGAATACAGGGCTGGGATTGTGGCTTAGCGGTAGAGTGCTCGTCTAGCACATGCGAGGCCCTGGGTTCCATCCTCAGCACCACATAAAAATAAAATAAAGATGTTGTGTCCACCGAAAACTGAAAAATAAGTATTTAAAAAAAAAAAGATTTGGGGCTAGGGATGTTGCTCAAGTGGTAGCGCGCCAGGCGTGCGGCCCGGGTTCGATCCTCAGCACCACATACAAACAAAAAGATGTTATATCCGCTGAAAACTAAAAATAAATTTTAAAAAATTTAAAAAAAGGTATATTAAAAAAAAGAAAAAGAATACAGACAACAATAAGTGTTGAAGAGGATGTGGGGGAAAAAGCACACTCATACATTGCTGGTGGGACTGCTAGTTGGTGCAACCATCTGGAAAGCAGTATGGTGATTCCTTGGAAAACTTTGAATGGAACCACCATTTGACCTAGCAGCACAATTCACAATAGCTAAACTATGGAACCAACCTAGATGCCCTTCAGTAGATGAATGGATAAAGAAACTGTGGTATATATACACAATGGAATATTACTCATCATTAAAAGAGAATAAAATCATGGCATTTGCGGTAAATGGATGGAGTTGGAGAATATTACGCTAATTGAGGTTAGCCAATCCCAAAGAACCAAAGGCCAAATGTTTTCTCTGATATGTGGATGCTGATTCATAATGGGGGTGGGGTGGGGGATCAAGGGAGAAATGGAGGAACTTTAGATAGGGCAAACAGGAATTTGGGGAAGGGAGGAGGCATGGGGGTAGGAAAGATGGTGGAATGAGCTGGACATTATTACTCTAAGTACATGTATGAAGACACAAATTGTGTGACTCCTTTGTGAACAACCAGAGACATGAAAAATTGTTCTTTATATGTGTACTATGAATTTAAATGCATTCTGCTGTCATGTATAACAAATTATAATAAATAAATGAATTTAAAATTTTAAAAAAGTTAAAAATGACAATTTTACCACAATTTAAAAATCCTCACTCAGGGCCAGTATGATAACACATACCTATACTTCCAACTACTTGGGAGGCTCAGGCTATAGTATCATTGGAGACCAGCCTGGGCAAGAGAGCAAGAACCCATCTCAAGGAAAAACCAAAACCAAAAACAAAAACAAAACATCTCAGTGAGATAGTGCACATCCATAACCCCAGCAACTGAGGCTGAGGAGGCTAAGGCAGGAGGATCAGAAGTTTGAGGCCAGCCTGGGAAACTTAGCGAGACCCTGTCACAAAATAGAATATGAAAAGGGCTGGGAACTTAGCTCAGTGGGTTCAATCTTGAGTACCACAAAACAACAGCAAAAACAGCTCACTCAAAAACGAAATGCAGGCCAGGCACCATGGTACATGCCCATAACCCTAGAAGCTCAGGAGTCTGAGGCAGGAGGATCGCAAGTTCAAAGCCAGCCTCAGCAACAGTGAGACCCTGTCTCTAAATAAAATACAAAATAGGGCTGGGGATGTGGATCAGTGATCAAGTGCCCCTGAGTTCAATCCCCAGTCTCAAAAGAAAAGAAAACAAAGAAATGCACAATCAACTAAGTCAAAAAAGAGGCAATAGGGCTAGGGATGTGGCTCAACCAGTAGTGTGCTCGCCTGACGCGCGCGGGGCGCTGGGTTCGATCCTCAGCACCACATTAAAAAAAATAAAGGTATTGACAACTACAACTAAAAATAAATAAAATTTTTTTTTAAAAAAAAGGAGGCAATAGGTGGAGAGGACTAGAGTGCAACTCAGTGAATACTTGCAGCATGTGTGAGGCTCTGGGTTGGGTTCTGAGCACTACAAAAAAAGCAAGCAAGGACAAAAAAAAATGGAGAGAAACTACTTGCAGCATACATATAAAAGTAATAAAATCCAGAACATATAAATAACCTTTGTAAATCAACTAAACAGAAACCCACTATAAAAATGAGCAGTGGAGCAGATACAATGGCATTAATCTGTACTCAACTATTTGGAAGCTGAGGAAGGAGGAATGCAAATTCAGGGCCACTTTGGGCAACTCAAAATAAAAGTCAAAAAAGACTAGGATGTAGTTCAGTGAGCCTTGATTTGTTCTCCAGAACTGGTGTGTGTGGGGGTGAGAAACAGTGATTTTTATCAGAAGAAAAACAAGTCATCCACAGAAAATAAAATTGCACATTAACTAGTAAAGTGTAGCTTAAAATTCAAATGAAAGGTTTTGGAAGCCTTGTATCAGCTATGGATATTGGTTGAGCCCTTAAGACAGGGAAGCTGCTTTTCTGGGAACTCCTGGGTGAAATTCCCAGGATGGCGAAAGCCCAGATCATCCTCCAGGTTCAAACAAGGCAGTCAGTTGGGAGATGGGCGGAACCTGACAAGCAACAAAAAAACTGTTTTTCCCCCACATTCTTATCCTGTTTTTCCTGAAGAAGCTCCTTACTATCCCCCTTGGTCTGTACAGCTATAAATAAAGCAAGTGCAAGTTTTTCTCTTTGTTAGGATCAGACCCATCAGGGCTATTCTCCTGTCTAGCCCTTGCTTTTTAATAGATAATTCTTGTCTTTGTCTTTAATTTCTCTTTTTTTATAATATTTATTTTTTAAGTTGTAGTTGGACACAGTACCTTTATTGCTGAAGATCAAACCCAGGGCCTCAAACATTCTAGGCGAATGCTCTACCAATGAGCCAATATCTAAGCCCCTAATCTCTTAATATTACTTTCATAGCTTTTATTTCCCAGCCAGCCCACACACCCGATAGTTAAGCACTCCATCCTCATGCAGGATGTGGGCAGAAAAGTCATCTTTTATTCTTCAGATTGGCAAATGAATAATTTTCTTTCTTTTTCTTTTCAATTTTTTTTTAGTTGCAGATGAACACAATACCTTATATTTTATTTTATTTTATTTTATTTATTTATTTTTGTGGCACTGGGGATTGAATCCAGGGCCTTGTGCATGCAAGGCACTCTACCAACGAAGCTATCTCCTCAGCCACTATTTTATTTATTTTTGTGTGGTGCTGAGGAAGCACTCTACCAATGAGCTACAACCTGTTTTTCTTAAAATTAGTTGATGCAGGTATGGGAAATGGAGTCCACCATTTGTAGCTGGTGGAGTATAACCTGGTTTATTTGCTCTCTTGGGAGGGCAATTTGGCCACATCTGATAAATACACACACCCTTGGATCCAGAAGTTGCAGTCTAGTGCTGGACAGGATGAATAGTTACTTTATCACAATACATCCATAAAAAGGAATCCAGGAGCTTGGGTTGTGGCTCAGCGGTAGAGCGCTTGACTACCATTGTGTGAGGCCCTGGTTCCTCAGCACCACATTAAAAAATAAATAAATAAATAAAACAAAAGAATTGTGCCCAATTATAACTAAAAAATAAATATTAAAAAAAAATAAGGAAACCAGTACAATCCAAAGGAGCTAGATCTGGATGTCCCGACACTGGAAATATATGTCTGAGATACTTCATAATACTGCTTAAAACCCAGCAAGTTTATTTTTTGCTTGATATTTATGTTTCTAAATGATAACATCAAAGGTTTAGACTGCTGTTTGCAAGTAGTTTTCACAAATAATACCTTTGGGATTGGGTTGGCTTTATTCTCAGTACATGAGAACACAAATAGCATTGTAGCTGCTTTTTTATTTTCCTAGCTTTGGCTTCTCAGTCTTAGTGCCATCTGAATGTGTTCTATATGAAGTTTTATCAGACAAATTTAAATTTCTGTAAAAAAAATTGGTAACAATCTTGGGCAGGGGCTGTGACTCAGTGGTAGTACACTTGCCTGGCATGTATGAGGCACTGGGTTTGATTCTCAGCACTGCGTATGAATAAATAAGGGTCTATCAACAACTAAAATAACACTAAAAAAATTTTTGGTAACAATCTTAAGGCAAATGAACAGTTTTTATGTTGTTAACTAATTGCCCACCAAATATTATAACTAATTAATGTAGAATTAAAAATGAAATAGTTTAAAGGTGTGAAATGGTTAAAAACATCTAGGGTTAAAACATCTAGGGGTTGGGAAAAGTGAGTTCATCTCACAACACACCAAAGGACCCATGTGAGTGTTCCATCAAAGATAAAAGGAAAAGTTACTTTCCTTATTATTATTGTAGGTTTGAGAGAGGGGCATAAATTAGGTAAAGTTTTTTTTGTTTTTTTACAGTTTTATTTTCATTTCACCCAAAATAGGCACTCATATAAATTTACTTAGTAAAAATTTTCATACATGGGAGTCCAATAACTTGACCAAGTTTGAACTTGTGATATAAAATTCACTACCTAGTTCTTTTTTTTTTTGTGGTGCTGGTGATTAAACCCAGGGCCTTGCCTTTGCAAGGCAAGCACTCTACCAACTGAGCTCTATCCCCAGCCCACTACCTAGTTTTTAAAGAGAGAATGTTATAGAGAATGAATCCCATTTCTCCAGTTTCTTCCTCAAGGGTAGTTTCTATAAATGAAAAAGAACAGTTTGACATGATTTTCTGATGATAATTCTACCTAAGAACTTATGAGAATATTATTTCCCTAGATTAATACAGCAGCTTCTCTTTTTTTCTTTTAATATGCACTGCTTCATATGTCATCCTTGTGCAGGGGCCATTGTCATTCTTGTGCAGGGGCCATGCTATCCTCTCTGTATCATTCCAATTTTTAATATATTTGCTGCTGAAGCAATCACAATATGGCAGTTTCTTGACTGAAGAATTGTACTTGTTATTTTCCTGGTTGCCTTCTTAGAAACAAGTATACATTTTTAGTACAGCCAACTTTTATTTTTCCATTGCCCCTAAGTTTAAAAATATTCACATTATAATAGTTCACATAGTTCTACAGTTAAATAGTTTTAGTCATTTTCTATCATAACCAAGGCAGACTCTTTTTTAAAAAGTCTTTCAGAATCCATTTAAACTGTCAGCATCATATACACAGTAAGAACAGCTGCATAGAACCATAAATCTATTTGTCAACCCTTGGAGCTTACTAATACATACATATAGCTAGATATGTGGAAACTCCAGGGAAGTGCTCCAAAGAGGCAGCCCTCCTCCCAATTTTGAGGTGGAGCTGTCGTTCATGATGAAAATCAATCATTCCCTGTCCCTTGTTTATTGTGAGTTTGTGACTTATTCTGGAAGAGGCCACAACCTATGTCACAGCCCACATTGAGAGCAGGCTGTGTCCTGTCCTACCCATTACCACTTTTGACATCATTCTGCCAAAGAACATACCCCTGGGGGTGATTTTGTGAAAAGTATAGCAGAAGTTTCTGTTCAAGGAGCATAGGCAATGGGATTGACAACTGAATTGGCTATAACAGGAGAATGGCCATGTTCATTACCCACTTGGGTTTATCCTTAGCCCAAAATGGCTGAAGAAGAGTGACACAGCTGATGGCACAGTCAGCACAGAGCAAAACTCCCACAGTCAAGGTCTGTGACTTGGTAGTGTTATCTCCGGATAGACAGTGGTCCTCTAGTGGCCCATCAGCTTGGTGTGCTGGCTGAAGCTGCATGCAGGCCACCATAAAGACCTTGATTTTGATCAGCAACATTATGAGCCCTGGGGGCAGGACACAGCCAAAGAAATTAAAATATTGGGACTGGGGTTGTGGCGCAGCGGTAGAGTGCTTACCTCGCACATGTGATACCCTGGGTTCGATCCTCAGCACCACATAAGAATAAATAAGTAAAATAAAGGTTAAAAAAAGAAATTGAAATATATTATATAATTAATGAGGACCACATTCTTAAATAGCAGCAACTTTCATCTATGGTTTCATCTTGGGACTTTCTTTACTGTGGTACTGTCTTTACTGTTCCACTCTAGGAATGAAGTCAATCCAAAGCTAAAGGCAAAGACCCAGAGGACAGCAATAACCATCTTCCCCCTGCTCAGGACCTAGTGACTAAAATTATACACCCAAGTGGGACACAGATAGGTGCCTGTCAACAGCCACAGCCAGGAGACTGAAGGGGAAGCTCTGAGCATGAGCAACAAGCAGGTGAGGAAGACAGCTGCCAAAGTCAGTAAAGCTCAGGTTGATGGTGATAGCAAAGAGAATAACCTTGGCTAGAGAGGGACCAGGAAGTAGTTGGCAGGCACCTGCAGCCACTCAACATGCCCACTACTGTGCCCTTCAGCACAATGCCCACTATATACAGCCTGTCTACACTTCCAGCAGCATGACCCAGCACCTCCACCTGCCTTAGTCAACCACATCTGGACAGTATGTGATAGACTCAAGCAAATCAGAGCCATGTATAAAGGGGTCAACATCAGGTCTGCTCTGCTAAGTGGATGCAAGGTACTGTTTCCTTGGAAACAATGAAGTTAATATGGGTAGATTTCTTTAGAATTTTATTTATTTATTTTGGCACCCCTGGGGATAGAATCCCAGGGTACTCTAACCACTGAACTATAACCCCAGCCCTTTTTATTTTTTATTTTGAGACCAGTCTCACCAAATTGCCCAGGTTGGCCTTGAACTTTGATCCTCCTGCTTCAGCCTCCCAAGTGTGTGGGATTACAGTTGTGGGCCACCCAGACTCGTTATAGTAGAACACATGTTCAGAAACCCCTTATCTCAATCTCTGCCCCGGGTGTAAATTCTGTCCATTTAGTGAGTTAGATCCCCCAGGCAAGAGTTTCATTCTTGTTTAAACAATTCAAACAGCTGTTTCCAATAGCCTATAATTTTAGAAAACAAGGCTGCTCAGTTAAGTAAGGAAGAAGTAGTCACTTAAAGCAAAGGGTTGTTAGGACATTTTTATGGTTGTGGTATGTATTTAGGAAAAATATTTCTTGTTAATTTTACCACCTTCAGGCAGGTGGCGCACGCCTGTAATCCCAGGAGATCGGGAAGTTGAGACAGGAGGAGTTCAATCCCTGGAATAAAAATAATAATAATAATAATAAAATACCACCTTCTATGTGTCTGTTATTTCAGCCTGATGAATAGCAGGGCAGATTTTTACAGTCCAAACTAATTTTGAGGTTTCCAGGGACAAAAACTGAGGAGGGAGCTGCAAACTGATAAAAGTTAATTAAGAGGGCTGGGATTGTTTTTTGTTTGTTTGTTTGTTTGTTTTTTTAAAGAGAGAGGAGAGAGAGGGAGAGAGAATTTTAATATTTATTTTTTAGTATTTGGCGGACACAACATCTTTGTCTGTATGTGGTGCTGAGGATCGAACCCAGGCCTCACGCATGCCAGGCGAGCGCGCTAGTGCTTGCCTAAGTGGTAGAGTGCTTACCTAAAACGTGTGAGGCACTGGGTTCCATCCTCAGCACCACATTTATTTATTTTTATTTTTTATTTTTGTTTTTTGTGGTGCTAGAGATTGAACCCAGGACTTTATGTGTGCAAGGCAAGCACTCTATCAACTGAGCAATATCCCCAGCCCCTCAGCACCATATTTAAAAAAAAAATACAATAAAGGTATTGTGTCCATCTACAACTAAAAAAAAAAAATACATTAATTTCAAAATGAATTCGATTAAGTACAAATTTGAATTCATGCATGGCATTTATCCACATGTCAAGTGTTCAGTAATCACAGATTAATGGCTATAGTATTGAATAATACAGATAAAGAACATTTCCATTATTGCAGTAAGATGATAATTGAGAGTGCAGTCTCCGAGGAGTGATGGGGAGGGGGCCCTGTGGGAGTTGCAAACTAATGGGTTGTATTCTAAGACACATCCTTTCCAATGCTTGTGCACTCCTACGCTAGCTACGCGATTCCGCCACTCCAGGTTCAGAGCCTGAGGTTCGCTTGCAGAACCCCAGTAAGGTCCCCAAACTCTAAACTCCCAACAGGCGGCGGGTCCTTCTGCGACTCTGACTCTTGGACTTCTGGGAAACGTAGTCTTTACAGCCTTCCAGCCCCAGGAAGGTCTTAACCGCGAACTACAGCTCCATGCGGGGGTGCTTTGAGGTTCCGGTGGGATTGACTACGGTCTCGTGTCTGCGGCGGTGGATGCTAGGATCGACGCCTGAGGTTCAGTGGAACGACGACTGAGATGCTGAAAATAGGGTGAGGAGGAGATAGTGATCACTCTGTGCCTCCCGTCGCTCCTAACATCTCCGCAGCTCTGGGGCTGTGGAGACGCCCCAACCTACGCGGAGCCGACTGAGTCCCCAGGGAGTCGTGGTGACAGAACGGCCACAACCGCTAGGGGGACTGGAGCGCGCAGGCTCTAATCTGAGGAGGAAGAGCCGCCAGAGGGTTCTGGCTTGGCCGGGAGGCGGGAGGCTGGAAGCGCACGCGCAAATGCAGGGCCTCAGGCGTCTGTAAACACTGAAGGGCGCCTGCGTAGTCTGAGCGTCTAGGGATCGACGCGCGGGGGCGCTTCAGCCAAGAGAAGAGCAATTAAGTAGTAATGTAGCGGTCCAGTCATCTTTCTGCAGCCTTTTATGGTTTCCCAAACACAGTCCCCCTCATTGCCTCTCCTAATTAGATCCTCACACTGTCCTTTTACAAATGGAACAAATCAAAGAAAGCCACACAGCAAGAGTCCCAGCATCACAGAAAGTTAAGGACCAGGGAAGGACCAAGATTTCAGGGCTCTAATCCAGGCTTTGCCTTTGATTTGCTGTGTGACTTGGGTATTTTTGTTCCCTTGGGAACCTAAGCTTTCTCATTTATAAGTGGATTAGCTTGTTGGGAGAATCAAACGAGATCCAGGGATGAAAATGAAATTCCCAAGCAGTCTATAAAGGCAAAAGATTATTATAGTTGGGTGATTGCAGACTGAGGGACCCATTTCCTCTTTCTACAATTTGCAAAACTGAGAGTGCCAAAAGGGGTAGGGGCTTGCCTCAGGTCTCAGCAGCCTGTGAGCAAGAGTGAAACCCAACCCTCCTACTTTTGGGCCTGGAGTCCTTCCTTGAATCCAAAGGAGCAGTGTGTCTTTGTTGGATATAGGTGTAGAGAAATAAACTGTTTCCCTGAGGGCCTGGGCTTCTGCACATTGGCCTGTTGGAGGAGTGTCCTGCTCTGTTGAGGTGACCACCAGAAGCAGGAAACTGAGGAGTATCAGGAGAATCCTGGGGGAAAAGAACAGTGTTGCTGGAGATGCTTCTTGGGACTTGACAAAGGTGAGTGCAGGAGCCCAGTTGTGACAGATGATGTGTCACTATTAAGGGGACAGATTAAATAGAAAGGAATGATAGGACTTGGACTCTGTTTTTGAGCTTGAGAGGCACAGATGACTCCAGTTGGGCCAGTGGCAGCTGGAGGTGATACACCAGCTGGTCTGGGTGGTGAGGAGAGGAAGTGATGCACATTGAGGTGAGGCTGTGGGAGTCACTAGTACAGATGGAAGAGAGGTGGTAACTTGCCACCTGCAGGATCATGCAGCTGCTCAACAGGGAAGTGAACTTTTCTCTGTATCTTGTAACAGAGCTGGGCTATACACAGCTGTTTCCCTCTGGAGAGCTCTTAGAGGTTCTAGGGGTAGGTTGTGGTAAGAACTGGGAGATCCTGAGGTTTGATTGCTGTTTGGACCTCCTCAGGCAAGTAAGGCAATTTGGCTATTTATAGAAATAGGAAATCCAAGATCCTCCCCTCTTTCAAGTATCTAATTCTCTGGGCCTTCACTTGCTTCTGTTTTTCAGCCAGGGAAACTGAGACTAAAGAAGAAAAAGGACTCTCTTAAGGACGCATAGGAGTTGGGGGACAAGTAGACTAGAATAGGGATTTTTTTATCACATAGCAGTAATAATGACATCAAACATTTATTAGGTATCTAATGTGTACTCTGAGAAGAGCTTCCTTGGGGTAGCAAATGGAAACCAGGATTGCAGTCAGACCTGCCTGGTTTTTCACCAGCCCTCCCAGTGATTCTGGGTGAGTCACTGCCCCTCTCTGAGCCTCCAGTTGTTCTGTAAAGTGGAGGTGGTAAGCCTTATCCAGGGCTGTCTTGAGGTTTAACTATAAATTAAGTTAAAACCTGTTTAGTGCACAGAACAGCACCAGGCACATAATAAGCACTTAATAAACACTGGCCACTGTTGTTCCTCGGGAAGACAGGTTGAGACAGTCAGGTTGCAAATGGGTTCTCTTCCAGCAGACATGCAGCATCCCCTGGTCTGCCCATGTCCCTGATTCCTCCATACCATGCCCCTCATACTTCTGGAAGCCAAGGGAAGACCCAGGTCCCCATATTCTCCTCTGGCCTCAGAGCCTGGCAAAGAAAGAGATGTCTCCAGTGTTAACACCTCCACATGCATTCCCCACACCTGAGGCCCAGAGTTGAGACAATTCTTTCCTGAAGTTGTATGTTACATGCCTGGACAGACCAGAACTGACCCTGGGATCTCTCCAGCCCCTTCAGGGTAGGGGGTTGTACCTGACTTCTCTTCCCTGTAGGGCAGAATTCCAAGAAGACTGACAGCAGGTTCTTAGCCTGTGTTTCCCCTGAGTGGAGCAGGGATTGGGGGCAAGGAGGAATTTGGGTGGAAAACAGGCCTGCCAGACACCCCACCCCCAGACCGCCCTGCTTGATGATGGAAGCCTGACACAGTGGTCATTTCAACTTTGATCCATGATTGACTAATAAAATTCTGGTTGAACCCCTTATTTATAGAGGAGGAAACAAAAATCTAGCACTGCCAAGAACTCACTGAGAGCCTCAGAGAGGAGGGAGGATTCTGGTTCAGTATATAGCTTTCTGACTTCAGGTGAGGGCTCTGCCCAGCAGATGAATTGGAGTGGGCAGGGCTTTACTTCACCTCTCCTTCCCCTAGTTCTGCTTTGAGCCAGACCTCAATGTGGCCACCCCACCCAGGCACATGAGCTCTAGTTGGGGTTGAGGGAGTTGGGAATGTGGAAACATCAGGGAAGGCGGGGTATAGACAAAAAGAAGGCCAGAGCTGACCTGGGGCAAGTGGGAGAAGGGAGCTCTTGGTGTGTGGCTCTTGTGGGATGCTGGGGCCTTATTAATCAGTCTGAGGTAGCAGAAGATAAAAATACTGTGGGAGCACACTCCTGGAGGAGGCTAGCAAAGCAGATTCAGGAATGAGTCATAGATCCCTGGCCCTAAATTTAGAAGGTGCTGAAGGAGGCAGCCTTCCCCTGGGGAAGACTTGGAGATGCCTGCTGACCCAGGGCACCAGGGATTCAGGGCAGGAAGGAGTGGTTGGCAGGAGTTCCCTGAACTGTAGCACTCCATCCTATAGCTGAGCCTGCTAGAGGCCTGTTCCAGGGGTAGATCAAACCCAGAATGAACCTTAATACAGGACAGAGCCTTCAGTCCCATTCTTAGAGTCCCTGGGAACCCACCCACTCAATCCCTTCACACAGTCCTGAGAACCAGCCTCTGCAGTGAGGACATTTCAGAACCGTGCTGCCCACTGGGTGGGCATGGCCAGGCTTCCTGTGCCACTCGCGCTGCCATTCTGATATCTATTTATCAGACACCAAGGAGAGGAGTATGGATGTAAGAAGCTAATGCCATTGAGTGAAGGTCTCTCAAAGGGGACCCAGCCAGACCTTTTGCAAGCTCCTCTGAGAAATGAGGATGAGGGAGAGGGACAACATGTCATCGTATCCACTTTTGCCTTATTCTCAACCCTCCAGGCTCCAGATTAACACAGGTCAGGAGAAGGGAGAGGAATCAAGGAGAACATGCTTTGGGGACAGATGCCAGACCTGGGGGTAAGGAAGCTCAGGAGATAAGATAGACAGTTGCTGTGGCATTCATTGAGCACTCAAAGAGCCTCCTCTTCCATCCTCCCTTGCCCATCCTCCAGAACCTAAAACCGGACCCCTGCACTGAGAAAAGTGCTCTGTCCTCATTCTGATGATGGAAATCCTCGTAGTCCACCCATCTTAGAAGTCAGAGAGCTGGCCGGGCACAGTGGCACCTTATAATCCTAGTGACTCAAGAGGCTGAGGCAGGAGGATTCCCAAGTTTGAGGCCAGGCTTAGCAACTTAGTGAGACACTGTCTCAAAATAAAAAAAGATTGGAGGCAGGTCATGGTGGTGCACACCTGTAATCCCAGCGGCTAGGGAGGCTGATACAGGAGGATTACAAGTTCAAAGCCAGCCTCAGCAATGGCGAGGCACTAAGCAACTCAGTGAGACCCTGTCTCTAAATAAAATACAAAATTGGACTGGGGATGTGGCTCAGTGGTCGAGTGCCCCTGAGTTATATCCCTGGTACCCCTGCCAAAAAAAAAAAAAAAAAAAGATTGGGGATGTAGCTCACTGGTGAAGTGCCCCTGGGTTTAAAAAAAAAAGTGGGACAGCTGAGACACAGAGAGGTTGAGTAATGTTCTAGATCACACACTGAGTAAGGTGTTTTAACCAGACAGTCTGGCTCCCTGGCCCAAGTCATTTTCCTAGACTGCTGAGCTAGGTACTTTACCCCATCTGTCAGGCCTCTTCTTCCATCCTTCCAGGCCCATCCTCCAGTCCCTGCACCCAGAACCTTGGAAGCAGATCTTTGGGGCTATGCAGGATCCTGCTGCCCAGGTTACCCATAGGCTTCAGGAAAGGACAAGTTTAACTGGCCCCCAACACTGCCATGCAAGACTTCACAATTGATGGCATCCTCCTTAACTCTGTGGGGGAGGCCTCTTGAGCCCCACCATTCTGACAGGAGTACATCCTAAAGAGGTGCAGTAGGAAGGACTGCAGCAGAACCACAGGGGCTCCCCACCAGGGAAGGCCCCAGGTTTGTGCTAAGGACTCCTTCTAACAATATCTGTTGGGACCTGCTGTCTGCAAGAACCGAGTTGGATCTCTGCCTTCTAGAAGCCCTAGAATTTCCTTTCAGAGGTGCCTGATCCATCTGCTGACCTTGAGCCTTCCCCTGGATTTGTGCTCAGGCTAAGAGGGTGGAGGTATCTTGAGTATTTTCAGGAAGGACAGGTTGTTC
Source organism: Callospermophilus lateralis (assembly GCF_048772815.1). Taxonomy (NCBI): domain Eukaryota; kingdom Metazoa; phylum Chordata; class Mammalia; order Rodentia; family Sciuridae; genus Callospermophilus; species Callospermophilus lateralis. The sequence goes on along the minus strand of NW_027516379.1, from coordinate 559,390 downwards.
AGTCCTTCTTCAGGGTGGATAGAAACTCTAGTCCTGAGACTACAGCCCCTTTCTGACAGCCCACATGACTTCCTTCTTTTGGTTCCTTTTTAATCTAAAACCTGGGCCCCCAGTGCTCTGACTAAGTACAGTTTCACCTCTTGGAACTAGAGGGGCTTCCAGGAAGAAGTCAGAATCACATTTTGGGTAATAAAGAGAGATCAGGAGTCCACACCTAAGACCCCCCAGGCTATTATCTTTTCAGAAAAAAGAGGCTCCTCTGGGACACATTGCTGGCCTGAGTGCTGCTGGTGAGTCTGGGAAACTGAGATACACCAGGGGACATAGCCTGGCCCAGGTATAGTTTGATTTCCCATAGCTAGGGGAAAACACACTGGAGCACCTAGGATAGCTTCTGTTTCTTGCTGGGCCTTTTTTTCCCCCTCAGCTGTCAAATGGAGCTAATGGTCCCTGCCTGACATTTCACTTAAGGTGTGAAGGTGAGACAAAATGAGCATGAAAGACATCCCCTGGTCTAGTGGCATGTCACAGAAAGAAGGTGCAGAGGTTTTTTTTTTTGTTTTTTTTTTTTTTTTTTTTTGTGTGTGTGTGTGTGTGTGTACATGACAACTTATACACCACTATGACTTGGGTGCAATGTGCATATTCCCCTGACACAGCAGGCATCTGAGGTCTGTTTGGGAACTGACATGTGACTGCATAATGCTTCAAGGTTTTGTGACGTGGGTGTGGCAGTGCCTCAAATGTAAGGTTGCCAGATTTAGCAAATTTTGGAGATTTAGTAAAGTTAATCATTGCTTGTCTGAAATTTAAAATTTTAAATTTCACTAGGTGTCCCATACTGTGTGTGTGTGTGCCTGGCACATGCTAGGCAAACACTCTACCACTGAGCTACCTTCCCAGCACATTGTTGTTGTTGTTGTTTTTTTTAAACTGGCAACTTCACTCTGATATTGTGTGTGACCATGTATGTGTATGTACCTGTGCTGCACTGGCCATGTTTGAGAATGAGATGGTGTATATTTGTGTATGATTCTGATAAGACATTGAGATGATGTATGTGACTGTGACAGTGTCACCAGGAGGAGTAAGGATATGGGTAACTCTGGGTGATGAATGCAGTGGCTGTAGCTCCCAGAGGTTGTAACAGCGCCCTCAGGGAAGTGTGGGCTATTTGCTCAGTGAGGCCCATCAGGGCCAGGAGACCGCCTTGGGTAAACATTTAGATCCGGGTTTGTATGGGACTGAGATGTAGCTCCTATTGCCACTGTAAAGAACACGTCCCTCTCCAGGCTAAGCCAGCCTTGGTGGCCTCAAAGTGCTTTGTCCTGGACCTTTCTTGAGGGCCTATGGAACTGAGGCTCTGCTGCTTCCTAGTGACATCACACAAGTCACTGTCTAATCTTCTAGAATAGTGCCCCTAGGATATTGCTTTTCTGCCCTAGAAAACTTGGGAATTTTCTCCACCCGAACTAACAGGTAGCATACCCCTGAGGAGGAGGTGGGGGCAGAAGGCACCAGTGGTGGGCCTTCTTACCTCCCAGAGGGGAAATTGAAGTAGTCATCTGTCTGTCTGGCTAAATGGTGAGTAGAAATGTGTACCTAGGAGCAAGTCAAGTCTTGCAGGACCCCTATTGTACAGGACATGGTCAGGGTGGGAGGCACTGGTGGTGAGGATGGAAACTAAATCTTGAGGATTAGAGAAGGTGGTGACAATGCCAAGGACCCCACAGGCAAATGGAAAGAGTAGTATGTAATGGGGGTTAGGAGTCAGGAGTCCTGGGATTTTTATTTCTGCTTGACTCTGCTAGCTGGGCCTTCTGTTTCTTTTTTTGGGAGGCTGAAGCCAGATGACATTAGTCTGAGGGGTTTAGATGTAGTGTGGGGAGTTGGCCAAGGGGTGACTCTAGGCAGATGCCCTCACCGCTACTCCAATAGTTGTCAGGGCCTATGAGCAAAGTCTAGTGTAAATGTCTAAACAACTCACTGACTCCCCCAGTCCTGGGGTCACAGTCTAGGGGCTGGACCCAGAGGGATTCTGCTTTGTGTATGATTTGGGCCCTCCTGGAGCCTCAGCTGCTCTCTCTAGGAGGGGCATAATAAGACTCAGTCTTGCTCAGAGCCCAGGGTAATAAGTCCTCTCACTCCCATGAGGAGGCTTCTCAGTTTGCTAAGCACCTTCTTGTACACACTTTCACCTTCTACACCTACCCGGCTCCGCTTAGTGCTGTTCTTTCTGGGGCCCAGAACAGTCAGACATGGGCTCTGCCCTGGGCTCACAGAGGCACCTCCATCCACCTCCTGTGGGACTTGGGTCTGGGGCAGGGGGCTGAATGGGCAGAGAGCAGGGGTCATACTTTGCCAGCCCTTTTCACTGCTTAATCTTTCATGAGAATCATACCTAACATGTCAAGGTGTTACTTTAATGCTTTTTGTTGGAGCCATACATTTTTGGACCAGTGCATTCCTCCATGCCCTACCCTGTCCCCGAGTTATATTTTTGAGTGACACTGGCATATGTACAGCTCTTCATTTCAGTAATTCTCAGAAGGTATTATTATTCCAGATGAGGAAATAGGCTTGGAGAGAATGTGTCACCTGCTTCTGGTTACACAGCTAGAAAAGGTTTTGAATCTAGGTCTACTGACAGACTGTGGGAAGCAGGGATGGCCTAGGCCTGGGACTCCTGTCCAGATTCTGTCCCCAGGCTCCTTCCCATTCCTTACTCTTCCACTTTTGAATATCAGGCCCTTAGCTATGCTGCTCAGTGGTGTTGTGAGACTTGGTATGTTCTGTCATGTTCAAGGAGATGTAAAGAGCCTTAGAATCAAGGAAACTCCTTTGCAAGGGCAAATTAATGAGTAGAATGGAGTGATGCCCTTCTGCCTACCTGCTGGCCAGCCAATCTCATCTGAAATCAAGACCCATTGATGAGCCCAGGGCATAGCCACCTGAGCCCAAGAGTGCCAGATCACCCACCTTTACTGACCTAAGACCCAAAAGACCCAAAAGATTTATTCTTGTCTTAATCTGTGTTTAGATGTGAGGGATGTTTTGGTTCTTGCCATCTTGCCATCTGTATCTTCCTGGGTTTCTGTCTCCTCCTCAGATTGGAAGCCTTCTGGGGTAGGGAGTTCCTTCTGTCAGTTTGCCCTCACTGCCTCCTCCTGCTGTCACTCCAATCTTATCTTACTGTCTGTTGAGATGTGCTGGGTGGGGGGATGCTAAAAATACAGAAGCCACCAGACCAGTGCTGCCATCTCTTCCTCATGGCTGATCCCACAGGTTATAGTCCAATTCCACAAACCGGACTTGGGTCTGCTGGGGTCCCCTGTGGCTCTCCTACCAGCCTGGAAGCAAAAGTGTCTTCCTCAAGGCCTGGGGAAGACAGTAACGTGGCTAGAATTGGGCCAAGGGCAGGGGAGGTAGATTAGAAGTCAGAACCTGGTTCCTCCCCAGCTGAGAGCTAGCCGCCCTAACACCTAATCATTCCAGACTTTTTCTTTTTTCTTTCTTTCTTTATTTTTTTTGTAGTTGTGGATAGACAACATGCCTTTATTTTAGTTGTTTATTTTTATGCGGTGCTAAGGATTGAAACTAGTGCCTCACAAGAGCTCTGCCATTGAGCTAAAGCCCCAGCCCCAAACTCTTTCTTTTTTTCCAGTACTGGGGTTTGAACCCATGGGATCCATACCACTGAGCTGTATCCCCAGCCCTTTTATTTTTTATTTTGAGGGAGGGTCTCACTAAGTTTCTGAGTCTTGCCTTGAACTTTTGATCCTCCTGCCTTGGCCTCTACTCAGGGGGCCTCTCAGGGGGTTGAAGCAGGAGGATTGAAAGTTCAGGGCCAGTCTCAACAATTTAGCAAGACCCTGTCTCAAAAATAAAAAGGAGTGGGCTGGGGATATTGCTCAGTTGGAAGAGTGCTTGCCTTGCATGCACAAGCCCCTGGGTTCAATTCCCAGCACACACACACACACACACACACACACACACACACACACAAATAAATAAATAAAATAAAAAGGAGTGACTCCTGGGTTCAATCCCCAGTTGGGGGGGGGGAGAGGAGTGTGAATCTGGAGGTTGGAGGTGATTAATAGAGATCTAGAATCATCACATGGGCCTCATAAGGACCTGCAGCTCATTGTACAGGCTTCAATTTGCTGAATGTCTTGCTGTTGTCTTGCTGTCATGGCTCCCGGTTCACCCCCACTCATTTTTAAAATTGGGCCTGATTTACAAACATCTCAGAGCCTTGAGCACTTCAGGAAGAGACACCTCTATTTGTGAAGACACCATGCTGACTCCTTATATTTACTCTTAGTGCCTGTTAGCAAAGCTGTTCTATCCCAGGGCTCTGGATGGTGAAGCCAGGATATGCCTTCTGATTCCCTCCTTGTATAGGAGGAACCAAGGTCCAGAGATAAGCAAGTAGAGCAAGGATCCCTGGGTAGGAAGAGGCTGAGTGGGCTTGTGTCAGATAGCTATAGACTCACTTTGATACTGGGCCAGTGGTAAGCATTTGTTGGACCTTGTTAGGTGCCCATCCAAAGGAGCTCAGCAGAGGCCCTTCCTGCTCCTGTTTAGTCCAGGGCCAGTCATGGGACAGGTTGCCACACTCATCCTGACCTGACCTCAGAGAAGTTGATCTGTTAGCCTTAGTTCACACAGAGTAGCTGCATACAGAGATGGCACTAGGACCCAGGGAGCAAGGGGGCAGCCTCCAGGCTGGAAGGGGTGACTGGAATGCTGGTGGACATATCTCCCCAGAGGCCATGAAGCTCTGATCAGTTAAGCCTGGGAAGGGACCAGGAAAACCTCAGAGGTCTGGGGCCTGATGCTATTTATTGAGAATCTAGTCTAATACAAGGGAGATGTGTGCTGAGAAATGGTGACTTTGGACAACAGCCTGAGGAAGGGGCTGGAGGAGTCCTGGTAAAAGTCCCAGGTGAGAGTGAGACTAGAGAGGAGAGTTTGCCCAAGTCTGCCTAGCCTGTGAACCTTGAGCCAAGTGAGAGCAACTTCTGGCTGGGTTGGCACACTCCAAAGGGAATTGGGTTGGGTGTGTATAGGCTTGGTGTGACTCTTGGTTGTTGGGGTTGCAAGTTTTGGGAATCCCTGAGTTGCTGTGAGGCTGTCATCCCTGCGAGTTAATCTCTTGATTATCGTTTGTGTGTGTGCCCATCTTTGGATCTCGGGTGTTCTGGTGACAGAGTGCCTGTGTGTAAATAGGTTGTTGCAGAGGTGTGTACCTGTGAGGGTGGGAGGGGGACAGCAAGAGGGGATTCATAATTAACTTCCAGAATCCCTCTCTTAACACCTCGCCTTCCTTCCTCTGAGCGTCCACTCTATCTTGGCCACTCCTCACCCAGCCCCCAAGCCCTGCCTGAGGACTGCACCCTCGCCCCCGCGCGCAACGGGTCCTCTCCCGGGGCGTGTAAGGGCGGGCACTAGGACCCTGCGGGGCGGGGCGGGGCTCGGAGCTCCGTCTGCTTTACCTCCGCAGCCAGGAAAATACCGAGCGAGGCAAGCCGAGCCCGGGAGCCCTCAGCCTAGCCCGGAGGGAGGAGCGCGGGAGGGGGCGCGCAGGGCGGGGGTGCGGGGCGGGGCCGGGCGGTGGGACCCACTGCTCCTCCCCCTAGGGCCCCCGCGCGGCCCCTGGTCGCCCGGGCAGTGGCGGCAGCGGAGGCACTCGCACCCCGGCCCCGGCGGGCCCCGGCGGAGCAGCGGACACAGGTGAGTGGCCCTGCCGGCCGGCGCCCCACCCCGCCCCCGAGCTCACCTGCGCGCATCCCGCGCCCGCGCCGCTGCCGACTTAGTTGAGGCGGTCCGGTCACCACTGCGGCGGGGGCCCCCCGCCAGACCGTCCGTCACCTCGGATCCCCCTGTCCCGACAGGCTTCCGCGGGTCACCCGCACCCCATACGCAGCCCCCGCGCCGGACCGGGAGAGGTCTGGGGTCGCTCATGGCGGGTAGCCCCCATGACTGTCCTGTGCCCGTCCGCCCTGCCCCAGGGGCCAGCGCCTGTCTAATCACAGCAGTTCAGGACCCCAGCAGCTCCACCCGCGCCCCCAGCACTCTGACTCCGGTCCCCAAACCGGTCTTGCAGGTCCCAGGAAGGTGGCGTCAGCATCTGCAACCGCATCGACAACGTTGTCGGAGCCTCCGCGAAGGATCCAGGAGAACCGGACTAGGACCAAGGTGCTGGGCCTCCCCTCTTTCCCAATGGAGAAGTCAGCGGCCTCAACAGAGCCTCAAGGACCACGGCCAGTCCTGGGCCGTGAAAGTGTCCAGGTTCCGGACGACCAGGACTTCCGCAGCTTCCGGTCAGAGTGTGAGGCTGAGGTGGGCTGGAATCTGACTTACAGCAAGGCTGGCGTGTCTGTGTGGGTGCAAGCTATGGAGATGGATCGGACTCTACACAAGATCAAGTTAGGGGTGCACTACTGCACCTGCAGCCTCCACCACACTTTACTGCCTCATCCCAGGGTCTCCTGTTCTTGCTGCAGGGCCACAGACCCCTGGGGGTGCATCTTGGCCCAGAAGGAGTCTCCTGCCAGGAACTAGGAGGAGGCATGGTCTACTGGGCCAAGTCTCCATTATACAGATGGGCCAACTGAGGCCTGGAAAGGGGATGTGACCCACTCTGGCTCTATCAGTCGAAACTAGACATGCCCCTTTTTGCTGAGGAGGGGGACTGCTGCTAGGCCTATCCAGGAGAGTGGTCTCCCCCAGGGACCCCTCTGTCCAGCAAGCCTCCACTTGGCCCCTGAGTTGAGTCACCCTAGGCCAGAGACTGATCCCCTTTTCTTCCTAATTCCTGGTTCTCAGCCTGAGCTGGGTCTCCTCTCTGCCTGATCTTTCCAGCCTGATCCCTTTCTCTCTCCCTTCCCTCCGTGGCAGCTCCCTGAGTCTCCAGCAGGGGCTCAGCATTGTGGCTGGCAGATTGTGATTGCCAGATCATGAAGGCAGGGCTTTGATGTCCCTGCTTTGCACTGGGACAGGCTGGGGTGGGCTGGGGAAGCAGGGAACCTGTGGTCAGGTCAGAAGCCAGCTCAGAGGACAGTTGTAGACACAGCAGCCCCTCACAGGTACCCTCTCACTCCCCTGCAGCTTTATGGTTCTCTGTCAGTCATGAGGTAGACTTGGGGTATGATGGGTAGATGGGACAGAGGCTGAAGACCCTGGTGTAGGGCCACAGTAACTTTCCTGATACCTCTGGTGTTGCTTTGAGTAACACATTTTGAGGGTGTGTAGATTTCCCTTCAGAGGGTTTCTTGCTTCCTTTCCCTTGCCCTCTTCTCCCTTTGACCTGGAGCATGTGGAGAAATACATTCCTGTTGCCAGGGGCCAGGACGATGGTCTTTTTAGATAGGACCTCTCCTGCCTGGGACCTAATCTTTGACTTCATTTGGGTATACTGCCTCACACCAAACTTGAGCTGTCTGACCTTTCCCTTCTGATCCTGTGCTTTTCTGCCTCATTTTGCCTTAATCATTTACTGCTTTGTCCATCTTGTCCCGACATGATGTGGCTTGCTCTTTCTGCCTTCTCTTTTCTCCTCCACAGCTCTCTGCTTACATCCTGGCCATCTGACTCTTTCTCTTTGTGTTTCCATGTGTGAGGGTGGGAGGGGGGCAGCAAGAGGGGGTTCTGTCTGTTCCCAGGCTGGAGGACCCTGGGCTGGGATTTCTCAAATCCATATCTGAACTGAGGAGCAGGGAAGGATAGGGCAGCTAAGAGGTTCTAGCTTGATACTGCCTGAGGCAGGAGGGACAGATTCTATCTTCCCCACCAACAGGGGAGGGATGTTTGTTGAAGGAAGGTGGAAGGAAGAGACTAAGGAACAAAGCTAATGAAAATTGAGTAAGGTGACTACAAGGGAGCCTGATTGTGACCCGAGAAGGGCTTTTGGCTGGTAGTGCTCAGGGAGGTGGGAAAGTGTAGTTTCTTCACCAAGGTTGGTTCTGGGAGGTGGGTACTCCCACCCTCTGTCAATAGGGTGGAGCTGTCTCCTCCATCTGGCTTGGTTAATCAGTAAACCCAACTCAGCCCAGAGTTGGCAGGTCTGGGGGCCAAGTTGCCACAGTAGACCCCATGTGACCAGGTCAGACTTGTCAGGTGGCCTTCCTTGGGGGTGGAAGTCTTAGAAAAACTGGGATGTTCTGGGCAGGGGGTATATACCCTGGCTCTACTTCCCTCTCAGATTGAGCAGAGGCTGGAGGTGCCAGAGGGGTCTTTGAAAGCCCTGTTTCATACTACCCTTCCCCCCACACTGGGGTACAGGTAGTGAGGCCCAGAGGAGTCAGGAGCCAGCCCAGGGTCACACAGCTAAGTTCTAGCAGAGCTGGCTTAGAGTCCAGATGTGCTAGCCTCCCAGTCCTACCCTCTCCCTTACTTTTATTCTCATTCTTCCCCCAGCTCTTTTCCCTGCAGTAGAGGAGGTGAGCAGAGCCTAGACCTATGGAGGAGACTAACACCTTGGTCATAAGCATCCCCAGGGCCAGCCCCCCTTCCTTTCCTTCCAGCATAGCAGATGGAACTCTGGGAGCTAGGCAAAGGCCTCTTTGAGCTACCCATCCCCAAGATTCTAGTACTCTCAGGTGCCATGCAGCTAATCCTATTTCTGATAAGAGCTCCTTCTCTGAGCCAAGCATGTTTCTCCTTCAACTAATTCACCCTCAGGCAAGTCCTGGGCAGTAGTAGACTTGTTGCCTTGTTACAAAGAAACTGAGGCTGAAAGAGAAGATGTCCTTTTCCTAAGGTCATGCAGCAGTTGAAGCAACTGGCTCCACAGCCTCTGCCCCTCTGTGCATAGGCTCACAACATTAGGCAACATCTGGCCTTTAACCCCATCAATAACTCTTTGAAGAATCAAGAACACAATGTTCTCATCATCCCTTTCTTTTTTGATAGATGACAAAGCTGAAGCCTGCAAAGGGGAGTGACTTGTCAAGGTCAGACAGCAGGTTGAAGCCAGAGTTCCAGGGATGACTGGGTCACCCCTAATTTGATGAGATTGACACCCATTGGGGAGAGCAACTGCTTAAAATCATGTACTGATGGAAAGAGTAATCAGTACCAAACACACTCACCTGACACAACTGGACTTATATCTGACCAAGTGTTTGGGTGTCTTGTAGCCCAGTTAAATTTAGAGATAAAATTAAAAATCTACCATGCAATTGATAATAATGGCTTGGATGATGTGGTTGTTGTTGACTCTAAAATTGGTAAAGTGGGCAAATGGTATTGAAATCATGAGGATACATAAAAGCATTTATAAAGAATTCAAGTGAGAAAAAATTAGACCCAGGACAAGCCAATGACAGTTTTTGATAATCTTATGTTGGAAAGTGGAGTATAGATCACAACAAAGATTTCCATGGAAGAAAAAAACAAAGAAAATATCAGATAAGAGAGTTCAAGTAAAACTATAAAAGATAAAAAGGTCAATGGTATCAATTTTTTGTGGAGTTCAAGGAAAGTAGTATTAAAATATTTCATTTGGATTTAGCTTTAAAGAAGTCATTATGAAAGAAAGTATTGATGCCTGGCATGGGGGTGCATGCCTCTAATTCCAGCTCCTCAGAATGCTGAGGCAGGAGCATTACAAGTTCAAGACCAACCTCAACAATTTAGCAAAATCCTGGTTTCAAAATAAAATAAAAAGTGCTGAAGATGTAGCTCAGAGGTAAACCACCCCTCTGTTCAATTCTTAGTACTACAAAAAAATTAAAAAAAATGTATTGGTAAAGTGATAAAGACAGAATTATCTTGAACTGTGAGAAGATATGATAATATCTTCATATACATTACCCACACAATTTAATATTTTATATTGCTAGACATCAAACCCAGATAGTACTTAAATAGAGACAAGATGTTAATAAGTTTGTGTTCAATATCATTTCTTTCATATCATTACTGATTTTCTATAATCTAAACACATGATGATTATTTAGTTTCTATAGCCTTATGAGCCCCATCATTCACTAAATAATTTTTTTTCCAACATGTTCCCTCTACCAGAAAGAGTTTCAAGAACTCTACATACCTCTGTTATGTCTCTTTAAGTAACTAATGCTTGCTATTTTTCAGATCTTAGATTGTATTAATTAGTTTTATATTACTATTAAAAAATCCCTGATGCAGACTAACTATATAAAGGAAAGTTGTTTATATAGCTCGTAGTTCTAGAGAATCAAGCATTTGGCACCAAGCATCTGCTCTGTCCTGTTGAAAGCCTCTGGTGGATTGCATCAGAATGGTGGAAGTACCTTCTTAAAAAGGAAACAAGAAGGAGACTCAGGGGTCAGGATTGCATTTATAATATTTCTTTCTTGCAAGAATTCATAGGTTCCACAAAAGCTCCTCCAATGATGCAAGCACTCCTACTAGGATCCATCTCTTTAAGGGATCCACAACATCTCCTAGTACCACAACCCTGGGGACCAACTTCCAACACATCCAGAAAATAGCACATGTCAATCATACTTTACTTTGAGAAGATTCTATTGATTTTCTTAAAGAAAACTTCCTCTAGTAAATGTTATTACTGGATTAAGTGCTTCTTCTCTTGGAAATTTCTTCTTCTTTTCTTTTTTACTAGACTCTTCCTTGATTAATAACTGTTTAGATCACTAGAACATAAACTTTATTGAAATATGGTAGATTATTTTTCTTCTTTTAGTGCTTCCACAGCACTAACCAGTCTCTCACAAAAAACAGATTCTCTGTAAGTATGTGTAAAATGAGTGAATATACAAAATTAACCAGAATGCGTTTAGCTAAAAATTGGAAATGTACATGGTAAATGAGGTAACATAGTCCACAAGAGTTCTGACCTATAGCAACTATTGATACTCTATTTAAAAGATGATAATTATTTTTCTAGACTAGAACATGAAATTTGATCATCTTTATTATCATATCAAACTTATAAAATATCTAATTGATACTTATTTGGGGGGTTAATAATTCAAACAAGATTTTATTCCTTACAAGCTTTTCTAAAACACTTTAGAGTTGTTCGATTTTTATAAAGGAAAATGAAAGAATCTCAGAGAAAATATATCATGTAACCTATAATGCCTAATTTTTGTTTCAAGAATTTTAAATACCTAAAGTCAGTTGCAGCATAGAGGATTTGAATAGGAAAAATATTTTACTCAGAATGATGACTGTATATCTTATAAACCACTAGTGAATGATATATTTGTAATTTTTCCTGGAATCAAGCAACAAATGTATAAACACAGAGCCATAAACTTACATAATTTTAAGAAACCTTATGCCCTTAATGGAATTTCCTTTAGAGTAGGAACCTTGTCTATAGTGTCCACAGCAGATCTTCATATATATTTTTGTCTGCAATAATCTTCAGTGTTTTATAAAGAAGCCAAATGGATAAAATCTCTCATTGTCAATAAGGGCTTTTCTTACACTGATGCTGAATTTCTGACATTCAAATTCCTCTATTTTTATTCCATCTTGCCATACAGGGCAACATTACAAATGTTTGAACTTTTTTTTCATTATCCTCTTCACTTTTGCAAACCTTTCAGTCTTTCTTCTGGTTATGTATGCATTTGTTCCACAGAAATCATGGTTTTCCAACAGCCTCTACTAAAGGCACTGTTGTCATGTCTAATTTATTTTGCACTTGACAATTTCATTCATGTTAAGTTTTATCTTGTTCCCATCTTTATTTCACTGATTTTTTATGCCATATTAGCTATTTCTCATAGCCTTGATTATTCTAAAATGTTCTTGGCAAATCTCCATTTATACAAGAGTATTAAGAAAATATAAACAATCTAAAGCGAAGAGTTCTGTGAAACACTGATGGACATCTTTTGCATTTTCAGCAAATATTCACATTATATTACATGAAAATATTCTTCTACAAATACCTTAAGCATACTGGATAACTTTTGACAATTGCTGGTCTTATGCAGAGCTTAGCTTTTGAGAAAAACAAGTTGAGAAACCAAATTGGAAAGGTGCCTAAAAAAGCAAAAGTGGGAAGAACAAGCTAACAACTATTTTGCTAATTGGTGGAATGGACAAGTGTTTGGTTATTCCAGTAGCCAAGAGACGGAAGTTCTAAAGGTAACATAATAAGTTGAAATCAAGGACAAATTCATGAAGTGGGGAATTGGTACCTTACACAAAGGAGTCCTGAAAAAGAAAGAAAAAGATAGAAAGAAACCTGGCTAATTTAACAGACTATTGCTAAGTGAAAATCTGAATTTAGGGAAAATATATTCAGAGGCAAAAGATGATGAAAAACACAATTGAGCATCTTTTTCTAGGTTATAGGAGAACAACAGGTAGGAAAAATCACTTTAATAATTGATAATCATAGATTTCCCTTGATGTCTACTTGAGCTTAATTAACATTATTTGCATTCAGACCAAGAAATCAATATTAAATGGTTCTAGACTGTGAGCAACACTTGCGTGCCTAATGACACAAAATTCAAAATATTTCTTTTGAAAAGAAATGTACTTTAAAATAAAAAGTGTGAACTATCCTGAATGATAACATTCCACTGAACAGGATCTTGCATTTTACAATGACAAAAATACATCAAAAGAAATATATATCTGTCAGCAGATATAGCAAACAGCAGAATTCAAATGCCAGCAAAGTTAGATGGTGGAAACCAAATAAGAATTCAAGTTATTACGAGATATAAGAAAACTGTAAGTTACTACTCTATTTAAATGAGTACATTTAAAAAGCATAGATTCTAAAACCCCAAAATGTATTCATTAGATGAATAACAATAAAAACGCTTGTGGAATAGGGCAAATAAAATGTCAATATAACTGAAAAGAGCACTTGAAATCTACTTGTTGGCAATAACTAAGTTATCTTGAATAAAGGACAGATAGATAAGGGATGATATCCATGAGAATAATTAGTAGTTATAAAATGTATTTGAGAAAATCTAATTTTCATCTCATCATGATTCTAATAAATGAGAATATTAGAGAATGCTGAACAAAGGCAAAAATAAGTTCTTGAAAATCAAAACAAAGATTAAAAAGGTAACTCATAAAGAAATGGGAAAATCAAACTGACACAGATACTTTACAGCAATAAAAACAGAAGCCAGTGGAAAATGGATAAATTCTTCTGAGTGCCAAGAGAAATGCTATCAAACTAGAATTAGTGATCAGCTGATCTATGATTTAAAATGATATAAATTTTAAAACGAAGATTTTTTCATAAAAGAGAACGTTACCAACCCTCAACTCTACAACAAGTGAATTTTGAACTTGAATTATAGAAAGAATAAAATTAAGCCCCCAGAAAATATGTTTTCTCACAGAAAGAATGAAGGTGTAATGAAAATAAACAAATGTGTTGGACAAATAAAAATTTTCATATAAAGCAATAATCATGAGATGTTCAGGGGGAGGGAAAATAAAAGAAAATGGCACTATAATAGAAGATAATAATTACATGTGCAATTGGAGAAAATGATTGGAGGAAAATTATTGCAAGGTGCTTTTATCCTCTAACAAATAATAGAGCTATTTCCGGCTTACGTGTGAAGTCAGGTATATAAAAACCTACAATGTAGGAACATTCAACAAAAAGAAGAAACAGGCATTTAACTTCTAAATACAAGATTGCTAGAATAAGCAATAAAAAGATGAATAAAAAAAATGATAATAGCATAGTAAATCTCCAGTGTTGAAATGACAGCAAGACAATACAAATGTGGAATTATCAGAAAATTCCAAACTATTTATTCTTACTTGTATACTGCATTTTACAAAGGAAAGTCATCTATATTTTCTCATTTAATCCTTATGAAACTTTGATTATATTAAAGAGGCCATGTGATTATATTTGCTTGTTTCACAGATAAGTAACTGAGTTATTTTTTGTTTTGTTTTGTTTTCTTTGATTTTTAATGTGTTTGTATCATTGATTTCTAAAATTAAAAAGACCAGAGGGAAATATTCAAGTCCATGTCAGCTAGGTTAAGTATGTTTGCCATTCCAACTGAGTGCATCAGCCATTCAAAAAATTGTGAGTATGTGGATCATGAGAAAACTGAATGTATGACATTGTAGGACCCAGTGGACCTGGAGTTGTACAATGATTTTGCCATTCTCTAGAAAAGCAGATGAGTCCAAGTGCAATCAACTACTATCTGTAGTTTACTCTTCTTGCTGTAATTACTGTGTTCTTATCATGTAATCATGACATTAAGTTACTATGTCATTTCAGAATTTGTAAAAAATTCAGCAACAAATTTGCTACCATGTCTTGTCAGAATCCATTCTTGCTTCATGCACCCCTTGTTTGAATAAGGAAAGAGCTGCCTTCTTTCCCATCATTTAAAGTCTAAAAATTTCATATTTTAGTAATCACTAAGTGTATATGTTAAGAAACGTCTCAAATTACAAAAAAATTAATTGTAATAACTAATTATAAAAATGTTTTTCATTGTGATATTTCCCTGTATCATACCTGATGCATTGATCATGCCCATGTGTCCTTTTATCCTTGTCCCCCACCCACATGGTCTCCTCTCCACTTTACTGCCCCCAGCATCCTTCCTAGTTCTCAGTGGTTTCTAGCAGTGCCTCTTCTACTTCCAGGTTGTGTGTGTGTGTTTGTTTATTTTAAGTTTCCACGTGTAAGTGATAACATGTGGTTGAGGGCTTAGCTTTCTTTGTCTGACAACTTTTATTTAAGTAGATATTTTTGAGTTCTGTCCATTTTCCTGAAAATGTCAGAATTTAATTCTCCTTTATGACTGAATAATATCCCATTGTGTACACATATACTATATTCTTCATCCATTCCTTTGTCCACGGGAACCTAGGCTGATACCCTATCTTAGCTATTGTGAATAATGCTGCAACAAACATGAGTACACAGACTTTTCTTTTGCATGCTACCTTCATTTCCTTTAGTTATAAACCCAGGAGGGAGGAAGAGAGAGAAGGAGAGAGAAAGAGAGAAAGGAAATGGGCTGAAGAGGAACCCCTCTAGGGCATCCTCCAGTGACCCACCTCCTCCAGACATGCCCACCTGTCTGCAGTTTCTACTTAGTCTTTCCAATTAACTGGATGGACTGATTAGGGGGTTAAGGCTCTCATGATCTAAACCTTTCACCTCTGAACATGACTTCAGTAACTAGTTGGGGGCTATCTCACATCCAAGCCATAATACCATTTTTCTTTTTTTGAGCAGTGTCTATTAAGATCATTTTTCATTTAAAAAGAAATAAATTACTTGTTTTTATGTTGTTAAGTTTTGTGGGTTCTTTATATATTTTGGATATTAATTCCCTATCAGAATAACTGGCATGAATTTTCTCCCCTTCTGTATTGTCTTTTCACTTTGTTAATTGTTTTTCTGTAAAACCTTTTGAAATTACAGACTTAAAAATTCACTAATAGTAATTAGATGTTCTCTTGATTTTTTCTGTTTTACACTTATCAATTTGCAACTTCTCCTCTGAAGTTCAGAAAAAATCAAACAAAAATTTCTTTTTTTCTTACTTTGCTTTTCACCTTTCTTCCTTGTGCCTTTGGCCCAAAATTGATATTATTTTTTCTATCATCTTTTTATTTGCCTATAAGTACAATAAACATTCATAAGACAAAACAAAACAAAATTTATCGGCTGCCTTTGGAAGTTTTTACTATATTACCTTCAATTTTGGCTCTGCATCCCTTCTGTTTATTTTATATGTTAGGTTCTGCTTTACTTACATATACAACGATTTTTTCTTTGTACACTTAATCTTAAAAAAAACATTTATTGTGAAAATTTCTTTGTTTCTCCTAATAGAAAAGACTTTATAATGTTGTTATTTTTTTAAGAGAGAGAGAATTTTTTAATTTTTTTTTTTTTTTTTTTTTTTTTTAGTTTTCAGCAGACACAACATCTTTGTTTTTATGTGGTGCTGAGGATCAAACCTGGGCCGCACTCATGCCAGGTGAGTGCACTACGGCTTGAGCCACAACCCCAGCCCCATACATAATGTTGTTATAATAAACTAAATGATTTTTGTACATTGTAAATGAAACAGAGATGTTTAATTAAAAAAAATGTTCTAATAGTTGGTTACATATTCAAAGTGACGGTATAAAAGTCTCTAATGTGACACTGCTTAGGTTAAAGTCCTGCTTTAATTTGTCTATGGCTAATCAGCTTTATTATCTTGAAACTTACGTAAATATTGGTGAATCTGTATATTGTTGTTGTTGTTGCTTTTGTTGCTGGTACAATGGAAACAGTATGTTTCTCATTTGTGGTAAAAATCTGAAACTCTTTCTTGAATTTGTGATATATATATATATATATATATATATATATATATATATATATATAGAGAGAGAGAGAGAGAGAGAGAGAGAGAGAGAGATACACATATATATGGCAATTAATTATATGATGGAAGGCTGCTACTGTTAACACTTTTATGACTTCTGAGTCCATATTCATAACTTATAAGTAACATTTTATTAAGTAGTTATGTTCAAAACATTTACTGCCCTCTATACTTTACATATATTAAATTATTTTATACTCACAAGGATCCCGTCATCTCAAAATTTTATTATTATTATTGTTTATAAATGATGAAATTAGAAAAAATACTATGTGACATGTATTATGGTAGACTAGGTATTGCAGTAGCAACAGATGACTCCTTGATTAAAATAAACTGAATGTTCCTGAAATAATCTCTCCCTCATGGCCAGGTATATGATGAGCTCTATTCCAATCAGTACTCAGTGATCCTGGTTGATAGAAGCTCTTGTCTCTTGTAGCTGCATCTTCTGCAACACAGAGTATCTCAGATCCCGCAGCTTGCTGATATGTCAAAATGGCTCCCCTGTCCACAGTCATTGGCCAGAATAGACCATGTATATGGTCACAGAATCTGCTAACTATGAAGAATTTGCTGAATAGTTAGGTAAGCACCACTGTGTCTACACCAGGTAAGAAGCATCAGAATTTGAACCCCAGCTGTCTGGTTTTTGAGTTGCTTAGCCGCACTGTAGAACACATTCCTAAAATAATTTGACCAATATAGTATGTGTGTTGCATATGCCTGTGTGATTTCTCACTGTTGTCAAAAATATATTCATTCTTTTTTATGGTCATAAAATGAGGACCTAAGTTCTCAACAGTGAAATGTGAGACAAGTCATTCACCATTTCTGGGACAGAGCTTACAAAGGCAAGGAAGCTTCTCCATGCTTTCTTTTGGCTTCTGGGCATTGGATACACTTTATGACAAATCCTTAGGGCAAGGCACAGGAATAGAGTAAAACACCTGTGCTCCCGCGTTCTAGGAGAGCTCCCTGGAGATCAGGGACACCTAATTTGAACTCTGTGTCATCGTGATTTCCACCCAACACAATATTGTTGTTATGTATCTGATATTTGTCTCTTCTGTTAAACTCTTATGCTAATGTTTATTACTGCTATTCTTACAGTCACCTAAAGACACATACCATATTATTATTTTCCTTGTGAATTATTAGGGAGTTTTAATTATTGACAACTTTAACCAATAGTTTTTGATAGAAATCTGTTCCTTTTGTTATACCCTAATTTATGATTCCTTCTCTGGGGTAAGGGCATTTGGGCATTCTCCCACTCAGGTTCACCTTAAAATTCTCATGATTTGAATGTAGATTGCAAGGCCCCCCCAAAAGCAAGTTAACTTTATTCTGTAGAACTTGCAGTAGGCCTGGGTGTGTATGCAGAACCTGTCTGTGGCTGTAAAATACATAGCTATCAGTTCATCTCCCTTACTTTTTTAAAATAAGACTTCACTAGAAGAAAAGAGAAAAACTCGTCTTGAGCCCTCTGGTACTTCATTGTCATTACTAGATTGAATAAAACAATTCTCTTTCCTAAACAAACATACAACCCTTTAGATAGAATTTAATTTAATTATTCTTAAATGCATAATTCTTACTCTAAAAGAATCTTTGTTGGAAAGAACATTCACTATGATCTCTTCTATTATTTTACTGTAATTACGCTTCATAGAAAAATTGTAAGGCATTAGAAAATAGAAAGTATCTGTAATTCAATTCATTATGTAATTTTGTGTCCTTGTTTATTAAGCTTCCATTATATTAAGTAAAATGAAAATTCTCAGAAACTTGGTCCATGAAACCAGCTCGCCAGGGAGGGAAACTTACCACAGGGAGACATCTAGATGTTCTTCCACAGGTGGCACACATGGCCACCATTACCCTTAATCAACCACGTCTGTGGAAGAACATTCTCAAAATGGATGAACAGATCTAACTTATCAAGAACATTTCTGAAATAAACTTGCCAAGCTGAACCATTTTTCCCTCTATGAAATCAATTTTTATATCCATCCACACCATCTATTCCTCATGAAAATGGAAAATTAAGCTTCATGTTGACCTGGCATCAGTTAGTTCCATTATCTCCAACTGGTTCATTAAAAAATTCAGGGGTTTCCTTTACTCAAATATACCAATTTAATTTATTAATAAAAAATTTATATACTCATCCATGTATGCTTTACCACATCATTTCTTCTCTTCAACATTTTAAGAAATTAACTTACTCAATTCTATGGTCTTATTTAATACCTGTTCTATTGGTGATATTACATACATTATTTTCTGCTTCTTGGGAATGATGGACTCAATTTCTCTCAAGCCAATGGATTCATTGAAAACCAATATATTCTTTTTAGATTTGAATTAAGTAATGGCCTACTTGGAAAGTGTGATATTTTTAAACACTTTGTATTTGAAAATGGTTTATAATTTTTTTCCATAAAATTAACTTAGAAAAAGCTATCCAAGGAACATAACAGATTGTAACAAAATAGCTAACATTTCTGAATGAATTACATTAATTTAATTTAATTTATTTTAGTTTATCTAATCTCTTAAAGCCAAGACTTTTAATAACCAGTCATACTAGAATGGGGAAATTTGACATAAACATACATATTTCTATGAACACATAAATAACTCAGTGAACATACAGAAGGATTACTAGCACTTTAATTGCAATTCCTGGTAAATTACTTTTAATGACTTTTTCAATAATATATGTAAAATTATTAGTTTCAGATGAAATATACCTGTACTACTCATTAAGTTTCAATAAATAATTATTAATTATGTGGCAATTTAAAATAAATTTCTAAATTACATTAGGATAATGATGAAACATACATGATGTGTATTAAAATAGTCATCTCCTAAGAGTGAAAAAAATTGTTGCTATGCAAAAAGTAAGGGGAAAGATGGGAGTTCACAATACATCCATTTGTGATGATGAGATTCATACTGACGGATGTTTAGTCAGCAAGTAAAGAAAATATGAACCTAGATAGGCAATCTCCATGCATGTCTAACAAAATTGTCATCACAGCTTTGGGAATAAACAACATGTCCCAAAAGGGGCATGCTTGATGGCAGGAGGCCTGGACCAGCTTCCTAGATATCCAGGCATAGGGGGATACTTAGCATGGAGTGCACCCTGGAGGTGGGAAGGCTACCAAGGCTGTCTACTAGGCAGGTGGATTATGTCTCAGGAGCCTTCTTGTCAGAACAACTGTACTAAGATTATAATTGGGACTGGAGTGGGAAAATTTCAAAGTTTTACTTGGAAAGCAGAAAGGAGAATATCCTTCTTCTAAGTCATTCCATCTGTAGTAAATGATTGTTGATTTCATTTAACACCTTTTTAGGATTTATTTCTTCCTGCCTAGTTTATCACAAGTATCTGCAGTCCCCTGATTTTAGTGATTTTGTTCCCTAATCACAAAAGTAACATATCTTCAATTTAGAAAACTTAAGATGATTCAAGAACGAATACATAAGTTTCACTATTTTTAAGCAATGACTATTTCCAGAACAAGCACATCCTCTTTTACAACAGTTTATTTATACCTTTTTTTTTCCTGTTCTCTGCTTATGCTTCAGCCACATAAAAATGACATTCTAGATAGTCTATTTGTCTGGTTTGACATGTGTATCACTTTCAGTTCACAAAGCATGTGTCTGGAAGAACAATCCCATCTTCTTTTAATTGGCCTTTTCTCTTCCAGATAATATATTTTACGGATTATTGTGAAAGTGGTGATTTCTAAATATAAATACATTAAACGTGTATTTTGGGAGCACTTTGTACATGATACTATTCATGTGTTACATTGTTATTATAAGATATGCCCTGTTTATGGACATATTGTTGGTATTTCTTTGATGAGCTGACATCATTAAATATTTCAAGTGTTAAACATTCTCTTTATGGAGCTAAAATCATGAACTCAAAGTAAATTTTAAGTCCATCCACTTCTAATTATCTCTCAAAGGCATGACAACCTTTGCCACCTTGAATCCCAGACATGCTTGTCCAGTCTGAGATTATATTAGCATCCAAGTTAAATGTTTACCTTCCCAGAAATGAGGAGGTGAACATCATACATCATGTCAGACTAAACCTAATCTTTATGGTTGTTAACAACATGCATTAGTCATCTATTGCTGCTTAATTAATTATTACAAATTAAGTAGCTCACTATTACAAATATAGTAAATACTGACTTACTGTCTTATGGTAGTGAAGACAGAATTCTAAAATCAAGTTGTCGATAGAGTCATATTCCATTTGGAAATTTCATAGGATTAGAGATGTCCTTACTTTTTCCAGTTACCAGAGGCCATCTGCAATTGCCTTGTGTCTTCTTCCTCCATCTTCAGAGTATATTACTTCAGCATCTTCCACTGTCATAGCATCTCTTACGTTTTTTTTTTTTGTGTGTGTGTATGGGCTGCCACTGGGGATAGAATTCTGGGGAACTTGACTACTGAGCCACATAACCAGCCCTATTTTGTATTTTATTTAGAGACAGGGTCCCACTGAGTTACTTAGTGCCTCATTTTTCGGAAGCTGGCTTTGAACTCACAATCCTCCTGCTTGGCCTCTGAGCCACTGGGATTATAAGCATGTGCCACCGCACCTGGCCATAGCACCTCTTTCTAATCTCTGCTACTAACTTTACCACTCACTTTGTATAAGGACCCTGTGATTACATTGAACTCATCTGGTTGATCTAGAATAATTTTCCTACTTTAATACTTAACAAAATCACATCTATAAAATCCTTTTGGATATAAGATCATCTGTTCACAGATTTCATAGATTTAGATGGGTACATCGTTGGGTTTTTAGTTATTTTACTACAACATAGAATGTGCAACTTTATCATCAGGTCTATTTTAAACACAAATTAAATTCATTAAAGAGAATAAAACTCAAAATGAAAAATAACACAAACAAAAGCCTTAACTTCTAGTAATTTAATTTTTTTTACTTTAATGTTGGTTTTAAAAATATTTATAGTCCAAATAACAACAACTGAAGCCACCTTATTATAGACTAAATAAATTCTATTTTGCTTATGATTAAAAACATCTTTTCATAGATCTATAAATCTTGAAGAAACTAACATAAATATTAAGTGTATCATTATTAATTGGTCACTAAATGAAAAAAAATGCAAAATTATTTTAGATTGAGTCACTTTAATAAGAAGCATTTTATTATCATTTCAATCACACATAAAAATAATAATCATAAATAAACTGAATATGTTCCCCATATCACACAAAAATGTGTTAATGGAAGATTACATGCAGAAACCCAAAAAGACTTAGAAGACATTTCAGTGTCCAAAGGAAAACAACTTATTTCCTATAAGAATTGGAAATAGTAGAAATGAAAGATAAAGGATGGTTTCTAAACAGTCCTATGAAGAAAGAGGAGGGGTTTTAGATGAAAAGAAATTTGATGGACACTGTTGAGAGTCACAGCGGAAGGGGCCCCAGCAAACTTCCAGCTGCCACCTCATGATTGGCTCACAGAGGACCCAGCAAACTTCTATCTGTCATCTGATTGATGAAGCTCATTGGGCTGTTTCCCCGCCCTTTCAGACCACGGAGCTGCTCATTGGGGTACTTTTTTTGGGTCTGCCCATGCAACCTAGCCAATGGGCCTCAAGAGCAGGAGGAGTGGGGGAGGTTGAGAGGCTTATGGGAAGCCGGTGGTGCCAGTTGGGCTCTGAGGGTTTTTCCTGAGGAGCTGTGTGGAGTGGTGTGTGTGTGTTCTAAAAATAAAGTTCATTTCTTTTGACATGTGGCTCCTGAATTGTGCTCAGCCAGACTGCGGCATTTGGTGGCTCACAGGGGGAAAGACTGAGGGTTAGTGATAAGGTAAACTGCTCGCCCCTGAGGGCAGAGCAAGAGGATGGGTAGCAATTTTAAGATTCTTCTTTTGTTTTGCTTCATTTTTGTTTTAAATTGCCTGTCCCTGGAGATGTGTAAGATGGAAGAAACACCACTCACATCTGAGGAACAGATAGGGAGAAAGGACGGATGGACATTTTAGGAGGCTATTATAATGATTTTTTGTTGTTCAAATTTTGTTTCACTCTGTTTCAGTTTTGTTAGGCGTTACCTTGTTGGGTTGTATTATAGTTATAGTAGAAAAATTCAAGTAAAAGAGAAGGTCTCTCAAGCTAGTAAGACAGAGAAAAAAATTCAAGTAAAAAAAAAAGGTCTCTCGAGCTAGTCAGACAGAGGAAAAAATTCAAGTAAAAGAGAAGGTCTCTCAAGCTAGTCAGAGGAAGAAAGTTTAGAACAGAAAAAGGCATCAGGGGAAAAGTTACAACAGGAGACTGCTACTAACACCTTTCTATCACCAGAGGGTGTAAGTGTCCAACCAACAGTGCCACCTCTACAGGAGACTGCTACTAACACCTTTCTATCACCAGAGGACATAAGTGTCCAACCAACAAGGCCACCTCCATATGCTGGGAGGTCCCCAACCCCGCAGTTGATAGATGGGATCCTGAGACAGGATATTAAATATTAACATGCACTGTATTTGAGGCAGTAGGGCAGCGAATTCACAATGCTTTAAATTTCAAAACAGTGAAGCAGCTAAAAGAGGCTGTAACAACCTATGGTCCTCAAGTACCCTTCACTGTAAGCATGGTCGAATCCATTAACAACTTGAAACATGATGCCAGCAGATTGGGCTAATATGTGTAAAGCTGTGCTAAATGGAGGGCAATACCTGTTATGGAAGGTTGCCAATGAGGAATTTTGCAAGGAGACTGCTAGGCGAAATGCAGCAGCTGGTTATCCTCAGAGAAATCTAGATATGTTGTTAGGAAAGGGACCTTATGAGGATCAGCAGCAACAAATTGCATATGATCCTGGCATATACGCACAAATTGCTGCAGATGCTGTTAGCGCATGGAAGGCTGTACAAGGACAAGGAGGTTTACAAGATCAATTATCTAAGGTAATACAAGGAGCTAATGAATCTTATGCTGAATTTGTAGATAGGCTTATTCAAACAGCTACCAGAGTTTTTGGGAATACAGAAAAAGCAATGCCATTAATAAAACAACTGGCTTATGAGCAAGTGAATCGTGGGTGCAGAGAAGTCATTAGACCATGGAAACATGAAGATTTAAACACATATATTAAATTATGTAGAGACATTAATGAACACGGGCAAGTTGTGGCAGCTGCAGTAAAACAGGCTTTAGATGCCAGGCCAAGAGCATGCTATAATTGTAAACAAACAGGACATTTTAAAAGGAATTGCCCCATAGGAGGAGGGTTTAACAAAACTAGGTATCAAAGGAGTAGAATACCGGGTATTTGCCCATGATGCTGTAGAGGGAGACATTGGGCTAATGAATGCCATTCTCAAACCACCATAGAGGGTACTCAATTATCAAAAAATGAACAAGGACCAGGTGTTTATCCATAATATCATGGAGAAAGGCATCGGGCTCCATTGCCAAAAAATGGACAGGGGGGCCCAATGCTCTGGGGCCCAAGACCACAAATATACGGAGCACTGGAGGAACCCAGCAACCCCATCAGGGTAGTGCACAGGACACATTGTCCATTAGATCCCTCATCAGACAAACCAGAGGGAGCGCAGGGTTGGACATCTGCGCCTCCGCCAGAATAGTACTAACTCCAGAGATGGGAGTTCAAATCATTCCCACAGGGGTAAAAGGACCTCTTCCCAAAGGAACAATAGGCTTATTATTGGGACGCAGCTCTTCTACTCTAAAAGGACTTATGGTACATCCTGGGGTAATTGATCCCGCTTATGAAGGTGAAATAAAAATTATAGCCAGTTCTCCAAAGGGTATATCAGTAATTTTACCTGGAGATAGAATAGCACAGTTACTAATAATACCCAGTCTACATGATAAATTTTCCAGTCGTACTGTAGAACGAGGTTCCAAGGGATTAGGCTCCACAGGTGTAGATTGGGCTATGCTGTCTTTAAATTTTGATTCTCGCCCCATGCTAAAACTAAATATTCAAGGACATGAATTTAATGGGCTACTGGATACAGGTGCAGACCTTAGCATCATATCTCGTCAGAATGGCCAAAACATTGGCCATTACAACAAGCCACTCAAACGCTTTGAGGCCTAGGAGTGACAACTAATGCCCATAGAAGTGCAATGGCATTAGATTGGAAGGATCCTGAAGGATGTGAAGGAACTATACAGACATATGTATTGGATCATCTTCCTGTAAATTTATGGGGATGAGATGTCCTAGATCAATTAGGTTTGACATTAACAAATAACATCAATCAAAATGCACCAACTATTATGACTAGACAAGGTTTTAGGAAAGGAAAAAGATTAGGAGAACAAGAACAAAATATAGCAGAACAAATACAAATAGATCAAGGAACGGACAGACATGGGTTGGATTTTCAAAAGAAGCCACTGAGTCAATCAAAATTACTTGCAAATCAGAAAGACCAGTATGGTTTCCCCAGTGGCCCCTGACTAAAGAAAAGATACAAAAAGCCCATGACCTAGTCAAACAACAATTAGCGGAAGGACATATACAACCTTCTGAATCTCCCCATAATACTCCCATTTTTGTCATCAAAAGAAATCTGGTAAATGGAGATTATTGAAAGATTAAAGAGCCATTAATAATGAGATGGCTATTATGGGACCTGCTCAATCGGGGATCCCTTAATTGTCTGCTTTGCCAAAAACCTGGTATGTTTTAGTTATAGATATTAAAGATTGTTTTTTTTTTTCAATTCCAATTCATCCTGAGGATAGTCCATGTTTTGCATTTACTATCCCTGCAGTGAATCATGAAGGTCCTGATCAGAGATATGAATGGAAAGTACTCCCTCAGGGGATGGCTAATAGCCCAACTATGTGTCAAATTTATGTTAACAAAGTAATCCATCCACTTAGAAATCAAAATTTTGAACTAAAAATATTTTACTATGTTGATGATGTATTATTAGCACACAAAGATAAAAACACATTGCTAGAATGTTATGCCACATTTACAAACTTATTAAAAAATTATAATCTAGAGATAGCAATAGATAAAGTACAATTAAATTTTCTAATTAATTATTTAAGAGTTCTATTATGCTCAACCATGGTCCGTCCACCAAAAATTCAAATACGAGTAGATCAACTCAAATCACTTAATGACTTTCAAAAGTTATTAGGAGACATAAATTGGATAAGACCTTATCTAGGTATACCAACAGGAGAGTTGGGACCTTTATTTGCTATCCTAAAAGGTTCATCAGATCCAAATTCACCCCGAATGTTAATGCCTGAAGCAAGAAAGGCATTAAAACTCATTGAAACATATATGGAAAATATGCATTTGGATAGAATTGATATAAGTTTGCCTTTATTATTTATTGTACTACCAACAAAAAATATTCCTACAGGAGTATTTTGGCAAGAAGGTCCATTATTATGGATAGATTTATTTTATTCTCCTAACACTATTCTTACTAGGTATCCTGAGGCTGTAGGACAATTAATACTCAAGGGAATAAAAGTAGCAAAGGGAGTGTTTAGAATTTTTCCCAATAAAATTATTACTCCATATACTATGGATCAAATTGATGAGTTAGCTTATGAGTTAAATACTTGGGCAATAGTCATGTGCAAATATAATGTTTCCTTTGATAACCACTTACCATTTAATCCTTTATTGTCTTTTGGGTCATCGCATCCTGTAATTTTTTCAAAAATGACAAGAAAAACACCTATCGTAAATGCTCCAAATATATTCATTGATGGGTCAAATAATGGTACAGCAGCAATAGTTAGACCTCATCAAACTTTTACATTTTTAGTACCCAAACAATCAGCTCAAAAGGTAGAGCTCAATGCAGTATTACAGGCTTTTGTGATGTTTAAAGATTCTGTATTTAATTTATTTTCCGATAGTCAGTATATAGTTAATGCTATAGTATCCCTTGAAGATACTGGTAGGATTTCCCCTTCCTCTACTGTTTTCTCTTTGCTTTCCACTATACAAAGTCTAATCTGGGACAGAAAAGATCCGTTCTTTATAGGACATATCAGGGCACATACAGGATTGCCTGGAGCCCTTAATTTGGGCAATGATTTAGCAGATAAAACTACACATGACATACATGTTTTCTCTACACTAGGAGAAGCTACATATTTTCATAAAAAGTTTCATGTCAATGCTAATATTTACAAAAGCATTTTAAAATAACTAAGGAACAAGCTAGACAAATGATAAGACAATGTCAAAATTGTGTGACCTTTTTACCACAAGTTAATCTTGGAGTCAATCCTAGAGGACTGATACCTAACCATATTTGGCAGATGGACGTCACACACTTGCCAGAATTTGGAAAATTAAAGTATTTGCATGTTACAGTTGATACTTCTTCTGGATTTTTGATGGACTCCCTTCATGCCGGAGAAAAAACTAAAGATATTATAGCTCATTGCTTACAAAATTTTGCCACTGTGGGCGTTCCAAAACAGTTAAAAACAGATAATGCCCCTGGTTATACTTCTACCTCTTTTAAACAATTTTGCTTATCATTTGGCATTATTCATATAACAGGAATCCCATACGATCCACAGGGAAAAGGCATAGTTGAAAGAGTTCATCAAACTATTAAAATGTACTTATTAAAGCAAAAAGAGGGAAATGGGAAGGGGTATATATTCCCCAAAGATAAACTTAAAATAACCCTTTTTACTCTAAACTTTTTAAATTTGGATTCATCAGGACTTTGTGCTGCGGAAAGGCATATGTGTCCAAAAAATGTACATAAGCCCAAGGTACTTTGGAAGGATATTCTAACAGGACAATGGAAAGGTCCTGACCTAGTGATTGTCTGGAGTTGGGGGTCTGTTTGTGTGTTTCCACAGGGAGAACAGCAGCCAATTTGGATTCCAGAGAGATTAACTAAAGCGATTTCTACAGACCAAAAAGACGATAATTTGGCTCAAATCCATAATAGCTGATACCCAAAACTCCAGTTTGGGTATCCTTACATCTGTGACAGAACCAGGATGCTTTTTTCAATATCTATTTTATTATTACCCTTTCCCACATCATGAAGTTTTCTTTTGTTTTTTGAGCTCATACAGACCTAGGTTAATGTTTTGCTGATCAGTTCTATTTTTTGACTATAGAGTTTTTAAACATTGCAATGGAGATTTCACCTGTAAAAAGTTATAAGGCTTTTACTATTATGTTATGTGTTGTATGTATTATATTATGTGTGCACACTTGTGTTTTATATTGTATGTTTGTATGTACATATGTCCATATATCATATATGATGAGCGCTCATGAAAAAATGGATCCAAATATATTTTTTTAATTCATGTGATATAAATGGTTTAAGTTAAATTGGGTAAACAGCTGTTGAGGTTTGTTTTAATATGTGAACAAAAAACGAGGCTAACATATCTGTTTGTTTACTTTCACCTTTCCTTTTCATTATACTTAATAATTCTGTTCAAGATAATGTAAATTGTTAAGTAAATTGTTTTCTTTTAGTGCCTTCTGGAATGTTACATAATTTTTTTCTTTAGCCATTATTACCAGAATTCCTATCTTCATCCCAGTGCCAGTGAAGACAAAGATAAAACCAATCTACAGCTTCTGCAATAGCCATCACTGAACTGCTTGCAGAATTGCCTGGACTATGTATCACTTGTATGCATTGTGAACTCACTTGTATGCATTATGAACTATCTGTTGGTGCAGCGTCTTGTGGTAGTGTTGAGGTATTTTTGCTGATGATCTTCCTCCCTTCTGCTTTCAGCTAAAATTTGCGGGCCAACAGAGGTGAGGCAAAGAACCTCACCCCCCCACTGGTACAAAGACCTATCCACAGGTGTGGCTGTATGCTGGACTGGTAGTCAATTATGGGAAAGATCCAATTGTAATGGTACCAACCTAAGTCAGGAGGCTGATGCCTTGTGGTCAGTTCATCAGATGATGGGTAAGAACCATATGTACTATAGGACAACCTAAGGCAGGCAGGGTCCCTAAGCTACATGCTTGTTGTTTAAACAGAGAGAGGGAGATGTTGAGAGCCACAGCCAAAGGGGCCCCAGCAAACTTCCAGCTGCCAGCAAACTTTCAGCTGCCAGCATACTTCTAGCTGCCAGCAAACTTCCAGCTGCCAGCTGATGATTGGCTCACAGCGGCCCCAGCAAACTTCTAGCTGCCAACTGATTGGCTCCTCTGCAGTGATGCTCATTGGGCTGTTTCCCCGCCCTTTCAGACCACGGAGCTGCTCATTGGGGGACATTTTTTGGCTCTGCCCACCCAACCCAGCCAGTCAGCCTCAAGAGCAGGAGGAGTGGGGGAGGTTGAGAGGCTTGTGGGAAGCCGGTAGTGGCAGTTGGGCTCTGAGGGTCTTTCCTGAGGAGCTGTGTGGTGTGGTGTGTGTGTTCTAAAAATAAAGTTCATTTCTTTTGACAAGTGGCTCCTGAATTGTGCCCATCCAGACTGCAGCATCTCACAATTTTGTGTTATGTTTTTCTGGTGATTGAATTACCCATGCAACTTGCTAGCTGATGTGAACTATCCCCAGTAGGCCTCCTAGCTTGCCCCTTTGTACCCATACACTTCCATTCAGAAGCTGAATAAACTAAAATCGCTTTTGTAGAATTCACTATTTCTACCATTTTTACACAGATTCAGCACCTTGGCATAGATGCTCTTATACATGTGGAGTTAAGATGTGAACTGGTGTGGAGCCCATTTTTTAACTGATGGGCACTGGTTCTTCTCAAGATCAGTTCTGAAGACATTGGGTTTTTCTACAGCTATCCAATTCCTAGATCCCCTGTGTCAACAGGAGAGGGAGCAAGTGAAGGCAAACTATTGACCTGTTTATTAGAACCAGGTGTTCCAAACAATTCCTGTCAAGGCTTCTGGTTGTGATGTTGAGTTTGCCTCAGCAGTCCTACCAGAAGTTTTAAAAAGCATCTGGTAACTATGTTAAATCTGGTTCTGTCTTAATATTTAGAATGATATTAATTCCTATAAATGTCCCAAAGTGTGATGTTTGGATAGCATTTAGCTCCATAAATCTGCATGTTGAAGGTAATAATGGAGCCAAAGACACATTATCAGAACATCATTGATGTATAAAGATCAGTGATGGACATGGTTTTGAAGGCAGTCATCCAGTAAATTTTTTAGGCACAGAAACACTGGAGAACATGACTATCAGAAGCTAACACAGTAAGAGAAGCCTATCAGAGAAGGTGGTAGTGGAAGAGAATATATAATACCATCTTAAAAAAAGTTTCAAATCTTTTGAACATTTCCTTTCCACTGCTTTATTAAGTTTCCTTTTTATTGTCCCTGTGTATTTTCCAAATACTCATTATTTCTTTACATTGTAACCCCAACTTGCAGTTTCACATGCCTATGGTGTGGCCAATGGTGAACCAATTCATTCATACTATGTAACCAAGCAATTATTTTTTATGCATTGCTTACTATCATTTCTTATAAAATTTAAACCAGAGCTTATTCAAAATTTTATTTCTTCATTCTTAATTTTAAACAGCTGAGCAAATATATGTAAATTTGCAAAATCAAACTTATTCAACTGTCTACAAATTCATATTACCAAATTTGTATGTTCACTTTCATATTTGTGCACACATATGTATGCACACACACACACACATACACACACACACTAATTTTTATTCTTTTGTCTTTACCTCTGGAAATAATGTTTATTATTCCCTTTATTTATTTAATATGTCTCTTTTTATTGATACAAGATTCATTAATTCATTCAAAATTTTCAGAAACTACATGTGGAACAATAAATTATGGGCTATGATATGATAACAAATTAAATATAGAGTTCCTGGTACCAGAATTCTTAGAACTTGTAGAGAACATAAAAATAATGAAAAGCAGCTGGTGAAGGAGATAGTGAGGGTGATATTTTCTGTGAGGCTGTCAGAGAGAACCCATTTGGAATAAACATTTATGCAGAGAGCTGGAAGAAACCTCTCACTCTGCTTTCTGCTGGTCCCCTTATATTGCTTTGCATTAGCTTTTGATATATTTAAGATTCACATTTATTTCTCATGTGTACTATAGTATTTTACCCAGATCACATTTTATCTTTTAATTTGGCTTATGTTATGTGTAATATATATGAATCTTTCCACAGTGTAGCCTAATTTTCAAACTTTCTTTTATGATTTCTGAACCTTGTAATCATTAAAAATAACTTTCCAATCAACATTTTTGAAATAATATTTTATTTAATATTTTTACTATTTATTTACTTCTTACATTAACACATGGATTCACTTGGACTTTATCTTGACATAAGTTATAAAATACTGATAAATAGATAAACAAACCTGTTCCTTTCTACAGCATGATTTGAATAATCAAAACTTTCTATGTGAGATGTTATCTTAATTAGAAGCTAAACTGTTACGTATGTTTCAGTACATTCTGTACTTATTCATTGGTTCCATTTAACTGTAGATTCATTATTACTAAGTGTAAGGTAAATAACTTAAATTTTATAAACCATTTTAGGAAAAGATTATCAATTCAGGACAAATATAAAATAATATAATCTATATCCAACTCAGTTGTGCAAGTCATATTCATATAGATACATGTCACAATGTATCCTTGACTCACCATTCACAGGAAGATGATTTTACTAAATGTTTGTTTTAATCAATAAGGATCAAAAGCCCTTTCTCATGACAGATTATTCTTTTTGTAATTGCTAGTTCTTTATCCTAGCAGAGTTCCCATAACCTTTAAAAGTATAATAATGCCTAGCCAACACAGTGTGAACAATTCATTGCATTTTTTTTAAAGTAACATTTATACATAAAACTTTTGTTCTGTTTCAGTAAGTCATTCTAACATATGCTGGTTAAATTCTGTCTTCTTGTTACAGCCTAAATCTGTTTTCATTCAGGTTTGTTACTTTATGCCTTTAAGCTAAAAAAGGATATTTAAAATCTTGAGAGAAATGATTCACACTCTCTTTGGCAGCTAAAGTTACAATGTTTGCCTTTTGCTCACTCTTTGGAATTTGATGAACTAAAAGATTAAGACAGCTATACCACATGTATAAACCAAATGCTTTTAGTTCTCATTCTGACAACACAATTGCTTGTGGCTTCTCAGAGAAAAGTCACTCTTTGCTGTTGTTAAAACTGTTTTCATAGACTAAAAGTGATGGGAACCTGTCTTAAGAATTTTATTCTTCTTTTATTTTTTACATGATGTTGAACTGGATTTTCCTGTTGATGAAAATGAAAAAGGTCAATTCTCAGTGACAGATGTAAAACCTAAAGCACATACAACTTGCCTCCTGGCTGCTCTGAGTGTCTCCTTGCTGAGACCATAAAACGACAAAGTTTGGAAACGTCAAAGAAAGTTAATCGTGAGTCAAGGAGACATTGTGACATGTATCTATGATCTAAGATAAATCTTTCCAAAAAGAGAGAGAAATATAGGGTAGTGTGTCTATTATTGCATGAAAAGTACTTTAAAAATATACGGAATAGTCACATTGAAAAGAGTATCACGAAAAAATCTCTAGAGAACACTGAAAATAGAAGTAAGGTTGGGGCTAAGATTTAACAGATGGATTCTCTAGCCCATAAACTTTATCATTGAATGATCACAGCATTTTTATCATGTATACATTACCATGTTATAAGAGAAAAATTCCAAACAATTTATATATATTTCCAAAGATTGCTACCTGGAATGAGAGAAAAACCACGGCTATAAATCAGGACTTGTTTGAATTCTAAACTCTTGCCTATTCAAATTGGTGTTGTAAAATAGTGTCATCATAGACACTAGCACAGGGGGTTAAAATCCTAATTTTAATCTACTGAGGGCGGGAGGATGCTTTGCTACTTTAGGATGATGGAATCTGCTTCACAGAGCTTTTGTGAGGCAGGATATTCAAGACTCCATGACAGAACTTGGGGCATAAAAATAAAATCAAATTTAGCTGGTTTTGTTATTATGACATTCTTGTCCATACAGTTAATATTGCAAGGAAAAAAAACTGTTCCTGTCTTTAGGGATCTTAAAACTTAGTATCTGAGCAAATTTTCTAGTAATCAACACATAAGATGGGGTTCTATGCTTTAAAAAAAACAAAACAAAGATGAATAGTAAAGATAGGAGAAGGGAAAATTCACAGAGATCAGGAGATGGTCAGTTCTATTTTGAAAACAGGTCATAAAACTTTTCAAGAATGAAAGAGCCTTGAGAAAAGTATTGCAAAACTGAAAAAAATAAAAAAAAATTCAATAGGTTATGACAAAGATGTGATAGAGAAAAACACTAGATAGGGGAGAGAACTATAAACTAGAAATAACATTTCTAGGAATGTTAAGAAAATGAATTTCAATAGGAGTGTATAAATATTTCACTGGTATTTATAAACTAGTAAAGGAAGGATGAGTTTGGAAATATTAATTGGGACAGTCAGAGAATTCTGTATACTAATGGGACAGAAACTAACAGGTGCTATTATCATCAGTATTGCATGCTAGATGTAATACATTTTGGCATGAAGAACCTTTTACTAAATTCATTGTTTGGATATTTACATGTTACATTTTTAATACATATGGGTTGAAAACCTATGGACAATGGTTAATATTAGCATGCAAAAAATGTATCCTTTAATTTAACAGTATTATCCTAGAAATATGCCATATGTGTATGAATATTAACACAAATTATTTCTTTTATGTGCTTTGACAAGCATACAAAATGCAGTTTTTGTCAGTTTATTCACATTTGTGGTAAACTGCAGCCCAGAAAACCAATTTTTTAAATCACAACATAATCTCCTTCAAGAATTCAGTGGTTCTGTACTGTAACCCAACTGTTCCTCTTACTAGCTACATGACCCTGCATTTGTTTTACAGGCTCCTGAGGCCTTTGATTCAATATCTCTAAAGAAATTACAGACTAACTTATAAGCCATCATCATTTGAAGCCAAATCATTATGTGAATATACTTGTGTTAAATAAATTGACTGGGAGGAAAGAACTAAAAGTTATTTTACACAAATCAGGGATTTTGAGAAAATAAACAGCATAAAAAGTGTTAAAGTTACGGACAGTACACATTTTAACATTGTAGAATGTTATTATATGCTGCATCTTTATTTTCCTATAGAAAACATTGAACAGCAATTTTCAATAATAATCTATAAATTACAAATGCTGCCAATATTTTAAAGGAGGATTTTATAAAGAATTTTTCATTCTGCCAATTTTATGCTTCCTTCTTGTTCTCTGATATATCATTAGAAAAATACTCCCCAAATTTTAACATATATAATTAGAATTCTAAGTGAGAATGTGAAGATTCTGATTAGTAGGCTGGATTGAGAGTTTGCATTTCCAATTAGGTTTTAGGTAATGCTTATGTTACTGTCTGCAGAACACAATCCATGTAGTCAGATGCTAAAAGACTTCTTTAGTGGTTCCTTTTGA
This sequence comes from Callospermophilus lateralis, assembly GCF_048772815.1. Lineage (NCBI taxonomy): Eukaryota > Metazoa > Chordata > Mammalia > Rodentia > Sciuridae > Callospermophilus > Callospermophilus lateralis. The sequence continues at coordinate 525,464 of NW_027516379.1, read as the reverse complement.
TATGCTTTTTTCTCTGTGGGCTTTGTTGTCTACCTAGTGGATGCTATTTAAGTCTTCTGAAACTCTAATCAAAATCTACATAATCTACTTCTTTGGTATCAAAAGCATGAAACAAACCCTTCTCATACCATCCATATCCATCTTGTTGGAACCACATTTAAATATATTCAAAATGAGACAGTTTCTTTATGAAAAGGAACTTCTAAGGAGGCCACCTGTTACAATGCTGGGAAAAGTTCCATAATGCCCCCCCAGGTTCTTTACATAACATGCTCACTACTTTCTTGCTCCTTCAAATCTGTTCCTTATTTTTAAAACCAAGATCAGATCATGTTAAGCTTTTGCTCAATGGTGCTAAAGAAACCATTTCACTTAGAATGAAGCTCAGTTACCTTTCCATGTCTTACTCTTTCCATTGTTTTAATCTTTTTCCAAGATAATATAAATTTCTGCCCATGCTACACTGAATCTCACTATTCTTTGTACTTTAAACTTTCATGTTTGTCTAGATTTTAATCTATGTAGAGCAATATGATCAGAAAATGCATAACATTTCTTTCATCAATGATTTCCATTGCACTTAGGGTGAAATGCAGATTCTTTACCATACCTAGATGAATTTATTTGTCTGTCCTTTCAACTTTATCACATCACATTCCTCTTCTGTACCTCATTTTGCCCTACTGTTAGTTCCAAGAGTATGCCAAGTTCATTTACTCTTCAGTGACTTTCTACCTTGTGTTGCTTAAAATGCAATTTCATGGATATTCACATAGGTTGGTCTTAATAGAAGGACAACTTTTCAAATGGTTGTGTAATGAACCCTGTGAATAAATCTGAAGTGCCACTCCCAGTCACTACTCCTCATAAATTTTCTTTCATGCAGGTGTTACAACCTGAAATGATTTTGTTGTTTTGATACTTGACTGTATTTATCTTTTATACCAGATTAAATACTCCATATACTCTATTTTATAAACACTGTATTCCATATCTAGGAAAATGTCTGTGATAAGTAAGTATTTATGAGTAAGTGCATTATTTTTTTCAAAGAAGAATGACAAAAGCCACTCAAATTTTAAGATAATTGTATGATTCTAGCATAAAGTAAACATTTTATCCCATTTCTTTTAAAACAATTGAAACCAAGTAGGATTTTTTTCTGATATTTATTATAGAAACAGGGATTAACCTTAGCACAAATAACAGAAATCTGTTTCATACTACTCAAGATGGATTTATAAATCGTTTGAATGTTTGTAGAGTTTTGAGAAAAGAAAAAAAAGGAGAAATGTTAACAATTTTTCTATTACAATCAACAAGGAATATATAGCAATATTCTAAAACCTTATGTAAGTTATGGTTTGGAAATCCCACTTGGGAGATCTTTGAACATTATTTAATGTGTTTGTTTTAATATTATTTTCTTAGTTATAGATGGACACAGTACCTTTATTTTATTTGTTTTTATGTGCTGCTGAGGATAGAACCCAGTGCCTCATACATGCAAGGCAAGCACTCTGCCACTCAGCCACAATCCCAGCCCTTAATGTATTTTTTGATGATCAAGTATTAACTAAATTTGTTACATGCAGGTTGTTTATATGTATTTACCTTGGACCAAACTGTTGAGTTCAGTAATTATAATGGAAACTTATTTCTGCTATTGAGTATTTATATTTAATACATAAGATTATATTGTCCTTCTTAAAATTTTGGCTTCACCAAATCTTTCTACTTCTGCATCTCACGTATGTGGAATTAGTATTATCATATTGATTTCATGGCACAAATAATAATTATGACTTGTAAAACCATGTTGCTTTTTACTGCCATTGAGTATGCAAAAATTTTAATATTTGTTTATAGCTTTTATTTTTACCAGTTGGTATCTTGAAACTCTTCTTCTAAATTCTGCCTTTCTCATGTTTATGCAGCTGTCTGTGTTAGAATTATGTAAAATATCCTTTTCCTTTGATGACTTTTAAATTTTCACTATTAATCTCTCCTTTGCTCCCTTTTATATTCCTAAAAATAACCCAGTTATTGTAGAAAACTCTTTCTCTTAACACACACACACACACACACACACACACACACACACACACACAGATAAATGGTAGAGAGGTTTTAAAAAAAAAACCCTCAAATTTAAGTATGTTTGGTGATGCACACCTGTAAGGATCACAAGTTTGAGGCCAGCCAATTTAGCAAATCCCTTTTGAAAGAAAGAAAGAAAGAAAGAAAGAAAGAAAGAAAGAAAGAAAGAAAGAAAGAAAGAAAGGAAGGAAGGAAGGAAGGAAGGGGCTGGGAATGCTTGTTGCTTGGTGGTAGAGCACTCCTGGGTTCAATCCTCTGTATCATACAAAAAAAAAAAAAACAAATAAAAAAATCTTCAGATTGAATTGGAAAGGATATATTCCAACTAATTTCTACTTTATATTACATAATTCTGCCAAATCAAGATTTCTTTTCTTCCTTCTTTTATCTATTAATCACTATGCTATATGCTATAAATTGTAACTTTAAGGAAGAAAAAAGAAAATTTTTGAAAATGATCAAATGAAATTTTAATCAGAATGGTTTGGGATAAAGCACTAAATACATGTGGGAGAGATGATCAACACTAAATTTACTGATGAATTTTACAGACCTAAGGAGTGAAAACATATATCTTGTTCATTTTGACTTTTTCTTAAGTGTGCTTTGTATTATTCATAATTCTGATAATTACTAGAATTGTTCTCTTTGGATTGAAGAGTCATTATTTCTAAATTTTGTTCTTTGGTCTTCTCAAATGCAAAAAATATATAGTGTAGTGGTTTATAAAGCAAATTTTGATATCATACAAAGCACAAGTTTACTCTTGGATTGGATCTGTAGAAAATAAGAACAAGTTTTTAAATTTGTCTAAACTCCTGCAAATAGATATAATAATTGTCTTTATGACATGTAAGAGATTTTTCTTTTATTCAGCATCCAATTTTTTTTGAGACACATCCCTTTCATGGTATCAACAACTTGCTTTATTTTAAAGTTAAGTACTATTCTGGATTAAAAAAAAATATGGCATATATACACAATGGAATATTACTCAGTCTTAAAGAAGAATGTAGTTATGGCATTTGCTGGTAAGTGGATGAAGCTGGAGAATAGCATACTAAGCAAAATAAGCCACTTCCAAAGAACAAAAACCAAATGTTTTCTCTGTTATATGGATGCTAATTCACAATAAGTTTGAGGGTTAGGGAAGAGTAGAGGTACTATGGATGAGACAGAGGGGAGTGATAGGAGGGGAGGAGAAATGAAAGTAAGAAGGGTAGTAGAATAAAAGAGACATTATACCCTATGATTATTACCCTATGTGATTACATGAGTGGTGTAATTCTATATCATGTACCATCAGAAGAATGTGAAGTTATACTATATTTATGTATGATGTGTCAAAATGCATTCTACTGTCACATATAACTAATTTGAACAACAACAACAAAAAAGTTGAGTACTATTCTTTGCATGAGTAAAATACATTTTTTAGTCTATTCTTCTCCTGAGGAACACCAAGGAAGATTTTACCTTGGGGTTATCATAACTAAAGTTGCTATGAATATTCCTGAATAAAAGTCATTTTATGCACATGTATATGGTAAATGGTTGAGATTATATTTGATGGATGAAATGTAGGAATTATTTTAGTTGTATCATTAACTGCCAGGATTTTTTATGACCTTTTACAATCCCAACCACAAAGTTTGAGAATCCTGGATGCTTCATGCCCCTGTTAGCTTTTGATGCCATCAGCCTTTTACCACAGACAATCAAGATGCTTATAGTGCTGATCACTGAAGGCTTTCTTTGTATTTTCCTCCTCACATTCTGCTGAGAACCTATTGTGGACTTTTTCGCCACATGTATATTACTCTTTTATAAAGTGCCATTTGACACATTGTTTATTTTAACTATATTTTCTACTATTCATTTGAAGGAATATTTTGTGCATCCTCATACAATTTCTATCAGACATACGTTTTGCCAAGTTTATCTCAGTCTGTGCCAATGTCTCAATGTTAATTTCTTTAATGATATATTTTGAAGAACAAAATCTTTTTAATTTTGATAAAGTCTAGCACAACACTTTTTGCAATTATTTGCTGCTATTGCTTCCTGTATTGTGCCCAAAGAAATTACTCTTGTTTTAGGAAAATATTCTACAAGATATTATTGTAAAACACTGATAATTTTGAGGTTTTTTTCTTTTTAATTTTTAAGCATATAATCCATCTCAATTTTTGTGTGGTTCAATTTTTTCCTAAATGGGTTTTCAGTTGTTATATTATGATTTCATTTATTGAAGGGAATTTTCTGTTTTGCTTTTTGGTGCTGGTGATCAAACACATGCCCTTGTGTATGCTAGGCTGATTTCTTCTCTTGAACTATATATTTTGTTCTGACTCTTCTGCCTTAATCGGGATAACTTATATACTTTTCTTGAAAATAAAATAACAGCATTTTTTTGTGTGTGTTTCTCAGCTCTCTATTGCATTCAATTAGTATAATTTTTTCTTTTTCTTTTTTACTTGTTTTTTGATACACATGACAGTCAAATATATTTTGACATATTACATATATATGGAGTGTAACATATTTGATTAGTATCCCATTCTTGTGGTTGAATATGATGTGGAGTTACACTGGTTATGTACTCATATGTGAACATAGGTAAAGTTATGTCTGATTCATTCTACTGTCTTTCCTATTCCCATCCCCATTGCCTTCCCTTCATTCCCCTTTGTCTAATCCACTGAACTTCTATACTGCCCCCCTCCTTTTTGTCTGTTACCATCACCACCCACATATCAGAAAGAACGTTTTGGCCTTTGGTTTTGGGGGATTGGCTTATTGGTGTATTCATAAATTCTGAGTCTGGTGACAGGCTGTAGTATTTGAAATAATTACTGAAGTATAGGAAATGTGAGTTTGTCAACATTGTTTAATTTTTTAAGCAATTGTATTAGATAGTCTGAGTCCTTTACATATTCTGGAACATTTTCACACACACACACACACACACACACACACACACACACACACAAAAGGCTTGAGAATTTTTAATGAGATTACACTGAATTTTTAGGTCACTTTGGAAATAGCAACACTTCTAGATGAGATGTCTTTAAATACTTGGTTACTTTTAGGTCACTATTCATTTAGGTGTTCTTTTGTTGAGGGCCACAGACAAGTCAAGATGGCGCCAGGCACTTTGCGAGGAGGAGTGGTTTGTGAAGTAACACCAGCGAGTCATTAAGATGATGAGGATTCCTTAATGACTGACTGCTGTATGTAGATGATGTTAATTAAGTTAAGCTGTGTGTAATTAGTTAAGTATATATACCTCTGCTGTCCCTTAATAAAGCAGCTTCTCCCACTGTTTCAATCTTCACAAGTTGCTTGTAACCCCCTGGTTATTTTGCCCAGCCAGACTGTGGCATTCTTTCATTTTCTTCTCTGTACGTTTTAAAGTTTTCACATTACAGATATATAGAAAAGCTGTTGCTGAGATTATCCCTCCACATACTGATTTTGATACAAATTATATTCTACTTGCTAGTGACTAAAGTAAAAATTGAAATATATTTGCGTCCATTAGTATTGCTAAACTAATTTAATAGTTCTAGTAGTGAATTTATATTATCCTTCAGGTTTTGGATAAAGATTGTGTGATCTGCAAATACAGTTATCTTCCTTCCTTCTTTCCTTCATCTCTCCCTCTGTTTTTCTAATTCTTTTACTTATATTTTCCATTTAATTTTGTTAAAATTAACAGAAATGACAAGACATTGTAGATTAGTGGTATTTCATATATTAAGGGATGAGAGTTCAACATCTGAAAGTAAGTGCAATGTTAACTCTAGATACTTTGTGCATATCTTTGAAAGAATGAGAAAGTTTATTTCTATTTCTATTTTTTTTTTTTTTTTTGGAGATGCAATCAAGACCAGATGTTGAATACTCTCAGAGCTTTTTAAGTGTACCTATTATAATCATTCTCTGTTGTTGTTGTTGTTATTATTATTATTATTACTACTACTACTACCAGGGAATGAACGCAGGGGCACTTTAGCACTGATCTTCATCCCCAGCTGCATTTTTATTATTATTATTTTTATTTTGAGACAGGCTGGCTTTGAACTTGCAATCTTCCTGCCTCAGCCTCCTGAGTCACTGGGAATACAGGCATATACCAGCACACCCAGCTCTTTTTAATTGTTGACCAATATTAGTTCTTGTTTATTTTTCCATTCTTCAAGCTTTCAAATCTTATCTGGTCTTGATATATTCCTTTGGGTATTGCAGTATTAAGTTTAAAAATGCTTAAAAATTTTATAATTCATATCTATAAGAAATATTGTTTTGTATTTGTTAATTTTTAAAAGTTTTATGAGATTTTTCTGGATGCAGTGGCACAGGGCGGTAATCCAAAGGACTCAGGAGACTGGGGCAAGAGGATTCCATGTTAAGGCCAGTCTCAACAACTTAGTGAGACACTGTCTTGCCTCATCCTGGCTGCGCACAAAATCACGAGCCACTCAAACAGGAACAAACTTTATTTTGAAACTCCCGCCAATGCCCTGTATGCTCCCCGGGAAACATGCCAACCCACACACGCTGCTTTCTCCTGGACACACACCAACAGGAAATCACTCCTTCGGAATTCCCTCCTACCACACTTCCCCAACTAATGGGAACTCTCCAGGCCAAGGTGGACAGCAGGGGTCTAATATCCATTTGAATGCAGATCTTAACATAATCATATCATCTCAATGGCTTGTTGGCATCACCTTTCAACCAAAAATGCCATGCATCATTACTACTTGGCTATGGCTCTTAGCACTGTCTAAAAATAAAAAAGACAAAATGAATTGAAATCGCTGGGGATGTAGCTCAGTGGTTAAAAATATCCCTAGGTTTAATCCCCAGTGCCAAATAAGTGAATAAATAAATAAATAAATAGTTTTAGAAGATTTGGCTTCAAAATCTGAATTGGGAAGTATTCCTTCTGTGTTCTGGAGGAATTTCTATACATACAAATTCAGAGATTTTTCTCATTCTAAAATTTATAAATTTATAAAATTTTTTATAAAATTTTTCTTTTTGTACTTATGATAGATTTTTTTTCAGTTTTTATTTCTTTATTTTCCCAAAGTGAAAGTAACTTACTTTTTTTATGTAAAAAAATAGCTCGATAAATTCTGGGGTGCTCCTTCAGCTCAAGTCACACATTTTATGTAGTAGTTTTATTTTCACTAAATACAAACTCTTCTAATTTCTACTTTAATTTTTTCTTTGATCCAGGAATTATTTAGAATTATGTTGCTTGAGTTTCAAGTACTTAGCTCTTTTATAGATGTCTTATGGTTATTGTTTTCAAAATCAATCTCATCATCAACAGATAACATGTTCTGCCTAATTTCAATCCTCCTAAATATATTTAAACATTATTCCATAGCATGAGATCTATGTTGATAAATATTCAGGGAGAAACTGAAAATAATAAAGTTCATTGTTGTATAGTTCTATAAATTCCAATTCAAGATATTTATGCTACTCTTTTCTGTAACATCTTTTTTAATTTTTTTCCATTTATCTCCATAATCAATGTAATATATGGATATTAAACTTTCTGACTTTAATTGAGGAATTATCTATCACCTTTTCTGTTAATTTTTGCTTCATAACTTGAAGCTCTTATGATAGGTAAATTGATTTCTAATCCTGACTTCCTGAAGAATAGAAACATCATTATGAATGTTTCCCTTTGTCCTTCACCTTTTTCTTTGAGAATCTTTTGTACCTGATATTGGTATAAGCATCTGAGACTTCTTATACTTAAATGTTGTATGATACTTTTTCATCAATTTTCTTTCACTCTGTTTTTTTTTTTTTTGTTTTTTCAAGTATATCACTTTTGAAAATTTATTGTTGAAGCTTACTTTGCATCTATCCTTGCAATTTTGGCTTTTCATTGTTTTGTTTAGTTCATTAACATGTAAAGTAAGCATTGATATATTTTGATTTATGAATGCCATTTGTTTTATAAATTGTTTTTGGTTTCTTTATTTCCCCTTTTCTGTTTTTCAGATAACTTGCTATTTTATATGATTTCATTATTAATGTATTTAATTTACTTAAAAGGTTCAAATTATTTTTGGTGGTTGCTATAGAGATATATTAGTCAGGTTTCTCTATAGGAACAGGACCAATGGGAGGTATGATTGTAAAAAGGGAATTTATTTGATTGGCTTACATGATCAGAAGCTGGATAGTCTGGGTTAGAGAGCTGGAGAAATTAGTAGCTGCATAGTCCAAGATGCTGAAGCCTCAGAACAAGAGGGCTCAAAAATGTGACCCCAGGGGCTGAGACTGTGGCTTAGAGGTAGAGCGCTCGTCTAGCATGTGTGAGGCACTGGGTTCGGTCATCAGCACCACATATAAATAAATTAAATAAAGGTATTGTGTCCATCTATAACTAAAATAAAAAAAAATAATGTTATCCCAGTACAAGACTAAAGGCTTCTGGAAACTCCCTGGAGAATTACTGGCAAAGTCTCCTCTTTTCCTTCTCTTTCTTGCTTTTCTTTCTTCCATTTCCTCATGTTTGAGCTCATTTAAAAAATAATAATAATAAGCTCACTGATTCATTAATCATTCTGGTCAGCCAATTATATTAGTTTTATAATGTTTCTGGAAATATTCAATACAAATGTATTTTTAAGCATCATATTTATTACCTAATACTATGTACTCTAGAAGTTTATCAGGGTGATTTCATTGGGCTAAAATTTAAGTACTGCAGGGCTCCATTCCTTTCAGGAACTTCTATGGAAGAATCTGTTTACTTCTATAAAGTCAGCTTTTGTCTCAGTATTTTTATTTTGTCCTTCCTTAATCTTCAAAGACAGCAATACTCAACAGATCCAGTGTTACTCTCTGACATTTCCCAAAGGGAATTCTGTCTTTCTATTCTCTTGTTTCTTTTTTCACCTTCTGAATACTCTTGTGATTACATTGTGTCTGGTTAAGCCAGCATAATCTCTCCATTTCAAAGTCTGCTTGCAAATTCGTACTTCCAAGGTTTCTTTTCCCATGTAAAATAGCTTATTCACAGATTGAGATTTTGAAATGTGAGGATCTTTGGGGGGTGTCTAACAACACCAGTAAGTGACACTTTTTCTTTTTTTTAAATTTATTTATTTATTTATTTATTTATTTTTTACAGGGACACAGCCACATCAATGTTTATAGCAGCACAATTCACAATAGCTAAACTGTGGGGCAAACCTTGATGCCCTTCAATGGATGAATGGATAAAAAAATGTGGCATTTATAAAAGTGAAACTTTTTCTTCAGATACTTGATATTTTGATTCTAGAGTTTTCATTTGGATTTTTATCATGTTTCTTTTTTTCTGCTAGAATTTTTTATATTTCTCTTATTATGGACATATGTTATTTTTCATTAATAACATGGTTATAACAACTGGCTTGATTCCAATTAGAATATAAGAAAGAAAAATCTGTGGTTAGTCTCTGAACATTTTCTTCTTGAGATTGAGTCATATTTTTCTATTTCTTCATGGATTAACTAGTTGTAGGATGCATGTTTAATTTTAAGTGTCAACTTGATTAGGTTAAGGGTTTGTCAATAGCTACCAACAATTTTTTTTGATATGTCTGTGACAGTGTTTCTGCAAGAGGTTGTCTTTGAATCCTATGGAGTCAGGAGGTCTCATCCCCTTGGCAGAATGCATGAATAGAACAAAAAATAGGGGAAAAGCACAAACTATTTCTGCTTAAGAAGAAGTACATTATTTTCTTCCCTTAAGAATTAATATTCCAGATTCTCTATCCATTAAACCTCAAGGATTTACACCATCACCCTTCCAAACCAGTGTACTGTTTAAGTATGCAAGGAAGAAGAAAAAAAGTGCCTGGTTTGCCAATGGTTTTGCATAACATGGACAGCTATGGCATTTCAGCCCTTTTCTGAGATATAACAGAAGGGGTATGGTAAAGAAAAATAATACCAGATGTCAGAAATTTAGCTACTGTACTTGATTGTGCACTTTGCTTTCTAGGACAAATGGTCAGATATGCATTACACATCCATTTGTGGCCTACAGCCAATGTTTTGCTTGATAGTAAATGAAATAAATACAATTTGGAAGATGTTTGGCATAAGAATAGTTGATGAAGAAACCCCTTTTCCTCTTTTGCTTGGACTTTGGAACTTCAGACTCTGAAGCCTTTGAACTTGGAAACTTGTACCAGTAGCACCTTGTGTCCTCTGGTCTTAAGCATGAGTCTGAGTCTCATACTATTAGCTTTCCTTTTTCTGAAGTCCTTGGACTCACACTGTGCTGCACTATGGCTTCCCTGGTTTCCAGTTTGTAAGCAACACATACTGGGACACAGCCTTTATAATTGTGGGAAATAATTCCTCTAGTGAATTCCTTCTCATCCATCTCTTCATTTATCCTATTAGTTCTTTCTGGAAAATCCTTAGTAAAACAGTATATCTTGAACATTTCAAATGTTATTTTATATATTCCTCCAAACAATGTTGTTTTTTTGTGTATTTGCATTTTATAGCAATTAATTCGTACTTAATATGCAAGCTTTGTATCTTGGACTTAAGTTCAAAAGCCAGTCCAGTGATTTTAACCTTTGTTGAGCTGATTAGAGTATGCTCATACACATGGATCATGTGTAAGATGGAGATTTGAGAATGCATTATACCCATAATTTATAATGTCTCATCTCATAGTCTATCAGTTTTTAGAATACCTCCATCACTTTAAAAACAAATGGGCTGTCCCAAATTTTGTTATCCTGTGCTTTGACACAAAAATAAGTGAAGATTCTTCTCAAAGTTTTAGTTACCTTTCAATCCTAAAGACTTAATATTTAGGTAAACCAACCAAGGCCATTTCCTTTTTCCAAGTGTTAACTTTTAATAAGAACCTTCACTTTTTATTTCTCATTTTATTTTATTTTATTTGTCAAATATCTTGCTCAAGGTAAATTATATACCTTTGCAGGAAAGTTGGAGTTATTGGCGCATGTTTTTAAAAGAAATATTATGAGAGGAATGCTAATATTTTCAAATTTATGTCCTAAGTTTTCATTTTCCTTACTTCCAAGTTTACTTAGTGAATTTCAAAATTTTAGATATGAATCATTATTCTTTGCTCAAAGTCTAAGTGAAAATAATTTTTATTTTTACAAAAACTTGAAGCATTTTTAAAGATATCAAAGAGAAACATTGATGTGCCTCAATTCATGTCTCACATTCCTTTTTTTAAAGAGAGAGAGATAATTTTTAATATTTATTTTTTAGTTTTTGATGGACACAACATCTTTATTTTATTTTTATGTGTACTGAGCCACATCCCCAGCTCTCACATTTCTTTTTAAAAAGGATTTTGAAGCTACATATAAATATAATCTACTTCATTCACTCATTCATAAAACTGATATTTACTCAGCTTCACCTATGTGTAACACTTTTATTTTTCAGTGAAGAAAATATACAGATGACTAAGAATGACATGGCTCCTGCAGCTAAATGAGGGAAAGAAAATTTAGAGTGCAGTGTCAAACAAGCAAAAAACTGTAATTAGAAGGGGAGCTCCAAAGAGAAGCAGCATGCTGATAAAAGTATATATTAGAGGAACATCATTTAAACACGGAGTCTAAATGTACTCAGACTATCCTGAGGAAGCACTGTTGAAGAGAGACTTGACAGAAAGCAAGATTAAACTAGCTGAAGATTGTATGCATTGCATGAGCACTGAGAGAAAATTTCAGGCAAAATAACTAGAGTGGAATATTCAAGATGATCCTGAGAAGAGGTCAGAATAGAATGTGATGAAAACTTAATGTTGAATGAGATTTATGAGGTAGATCAAGACTAGATGATTGGAGGGTTTTCAGGCCAGGCTGAGTATTTCAGTCTTAGTCTTCAGAGCAACAGATTTCTATTTTTTTTTGTTCTATATTACCACAATTAACTCTCACAACATTCACAGGTTGACAGTATAATTTTTCTATATCTTTACAAAATTTGAGTAAGTTTTCCCTCATATAAATCATGTCTATTCTAAATTATAAGAACTTTAGTATCATGCATAACAAAATAGGACAAATAAATATAAAACTTTTGCATGGAAAACATAAAAAAGAAAAATAGTTGAACATGTTTGTGTTCAGTAAGCTAGATATATTTAATGTTAATTTAAGGGTGGTTTGATGGAGGATGATCCACACAGAATGTCTTTTTTTGTGTGTGTGTAATATTTAAAGCATATTGATAAAGTGTATACCTGAACAAAATTAATGACATCTGTAGAAGTTCCAAAGGTTGAAATGATTTTCGAATTCATAGTTTATGAACTCACTGGAGCATGGTCATATCTTTATCATATAAAAACATTATTAATCATGCATGTTTCTTTCAGGGGAAACAAGCAATAATGACTCTAGGATATATTGATAAAATTGAACCTGTTGCAAAAGTATTTAGCAATACTTCTTGTTTCCAAAATGTCAGTGTAAATACCTAAAAATCATCAGTATCTATATTTAACTAGAAGTAACAGGATTCATGATTGATAAATATTCTAATATTTCAAGACCATTTAGAGATCTCTTTTAAGTCTGAGGGAAATGTGTACTGTTATGAAATACCAGAAGAAATCCAGCTGTATTCCAATCCCTCTTCAATCTATCATCACAGAAAATATTGACTATTTTTTCCTGAGACATGCAGCTGTCAACTATCTAACTATGGGTCTAGATTTACATTATAGTATTATTTCCTACCTATTCATTTTCATCTAAAACACTTGTTCCATGAAACAGCTTTTTGCTGTCTGAAAAAGGAAAGCAGGATATGCAGTCTCATCAAACCTGTCCATGGATGTACATGAGCACAGCAAATAACATTTGCTGAATTCAAGGGAATATATTTCTACTTTTAGGAAATGGCAAAATCTCTGAGTATTTTCCATTCAATATTAAGGTCATATTCACCATTGCACTAAGACGATATCTATTACATAGCAATAGTCATAGGGTCCAGCATCTTACCCCCACTATAAAACCCCATTGTATATTCAAATACTTCCAATGAGTATGTGCCTTTCTTGAACAGTAGACCAAGTGAAAAAACACCTATTTGGATATGCAGATTTATGATTCTTTGGAAAATATTAAAAAGGTTTTGTATGTAGTAGTGGATAGAATATATGAATGAAGGTATGAAACACTACAATGATAATGAAATCCAAAATGTAATTGCTCAACAGAATGCAAAATTATTTATTTCTTTTTAAACAATTCTTGGTGAGTGGTCAGAATGATAGGAGCATTCTTTCATGTGGTTTTATGAAAATCTGGGCTATTTCTCAGAACTCCATCTTTTTTCAGGATAACATTTTTATTAGGTTCAGACATTCGATGGAAAAGCGTCATTAGAAAAGAGTTCTAAAAGGGCTGTGTGTGTGTGTGTGTGTGTGTGTGTGTGTGTGTCCTATTAGCTCAGTATCTCTCTTATTTTAACAAAAATGTATTATAATAAGAATAATTTGCAGTTTTACATTCATTATTCTGAGCACTTATACAACTAGATAGTCATGGAATTTAATGCTGAGGCTGATTATTAAACTGTTTTTGTGATAATTTTTCCTTCATTTTATTTACTTTTAAAATGGAATTTGAGTATATTTGATGCTGTCTTGATTCTGTCATCTTCTTATGTTTTCTCTCTTATTTTCATTTTCTTGCTTATCTTATACTGGTAGAACATTCATCTTGATTCTTATATCTTCCTACCTGATATTGAAATGTTTGGTTTTGTTGTTATTCTTTTGATTTGATTTTCATGTACTGGGTATTGAATATGCTGTGTGAGTACTCTGCATGGAGCTACATTCCCAGCCCCACACATTATTTTTTATTTATTTTATTTTTTAGTTTTTAGGTTTCCTTTGATTTTCTGATTTTTCCTTCTTATAGCATCTTCTATTTGATTTCCTCTTCAGAACATTTTTTAGATAGAGTTGCAACTTTGTTTTATCTTCTTTTTTCTTTCTTTTTTTTAATGTTGCCTATTTTATCAGAGTTCTTTGTCTCTCTTTGTTTTGTTCACTGGCTGTTATGTCAATAGTGTCCTCTGAGGTCTAACAATCCTGGGACTTATACACAACCCGTAGTGAAACAAGAAAAGCTGATAGAAATGTCTACTAAGATGGGAAAAAAAATCATGCTTAAGAGAATTTATTTTTTCAATTATATCCCAAATCTGGTAGTGCTTAAATGCTAAAACATGGATGGAATGAGCTCATTTATTTATACATGAAAACTTTGAGCCTGACTTATATCACATCTGCTTGATTATATCCATCTATAACTCAGAATTGTAGTTCGAAATTTAGTAGCTGGACATGTGATACATATCCCACTTCCCTTGTAGTTATGGGTGATCATGTGATTAATTCTTCTCAAGGAAAGGGAAATGAAAATAGCATCGTATATATTTGCTTGTGTCTGTACAGACAGATAAAGAGGGCAGAGGGAGATAAAGAGGGGAGAGAGAAATCAGAATTTAAAAAAAAAGAGCTTTAATTTTTTTTTAAAACGAAAGAATGCAGAGAGTTGATAACATTAGAATTTTTGCACATATGAATTCAAGCAAGTATATTGGTAAGTAGAAAGAAACTCTTACATAACTCAAAAATTTTAAGGAACAATTAATTTTAGTCTAAAGCTATATACCCAGATTAAATTTTAATAATATAATAAAGAATTTTTTAAATAAGCCACCCTTCTAAAATGTCACCCCTTTGATATCTTTCTTAGGCTGGAGAGATCCACAAAACTAGTGCTTAATCCTAAAAAAGAAAAATGTGGGTTTCTGAAAAGAGAACATTTGATAAAGACAAATGATATAAAGTATCTTCAGTATAAAATTAAAGAAAATAGCAAGAGAATTGGAGCATTTTGGATGAATAATTAGCCTGGATTTGAACAGAGAAAGGAAAGGCTTACTAAGAGGAAAACAAGTACAGGTAGCAGTGAAATTATATGATGATCTTTAATGTGGTTTTGAATATTGAATCCAATCTGTCCATTGTTTTGAACAGTTATCTGAGACTGTTGTCAGTGTGAACAATTAATAATAGGTATATTGAAAAACAAAAAAGGCAATTTATTCTAGAAAAAAGGAAAAGGTTGAAGGACTAAGTAAAGTTAAATGTGAACATAGTGTATTTCTTAATTCAAAGAAAGTGATATTTATGAGATTATAAATGCTTAAAGTTGGCTTATCAAAAAATATAACTATTATTGAACTGAAACAGAGAAAGAAATAGGGAACTCCAGTAGTATAAGTGATGTAATTAAAACATAAGGCAGGTCAAGGGATTATGCTGTATGATGTTAAATAGACAAGATAAGCATTGTCGCCAAATATATATATATATATATATATATATATATATATATATATATATATATATATATATATATTTATATATGTGAAATGAATAATAATAAAATAAAATGTAAATAAATATAGAAAGCAGTGTTTTAGCATAAAAGGGAATTTTACTAATATCTTATTAGGAGGGTTTTTTCCTCTACTTTTTAAATGTTGTCATATCTTAATTTAAAACATATTTAGCTTGGGGTAGTGGTGCACACCTGTAATCCCAAATGACTCAAAGGCTGGGTGTAGGAGGATCAAAAGTTTGGGGCCAGCTTCATCAAGTTAGCTCTCCTCAGTTTAGCAAGACGATGTCTCAAAATACAAAAATAAAGAGGCTGGGGATATAGCTTATTCGTTAAGTGCCTCTGGGTTCAATCCCCAGAAGAGAAAAATAAAATATATATTTATGTCGTTCTAAATAATGTGCTTCATAAAAGGTTTAGAGAAAAGTAGATACCCCATCATCCCCATTATTCAATGGTTGCAAGCAGGACACTGTCAAAGTTGCTTTCTATTCTGGGCCTTAGTTAATTACCCCCTCTATGGCATATGAAATAAGAGAGCACTAACAGATTCTCCAAATATGGCTAAGACACCATGCAGAGAGCCACTGCCTTGACAGGAGGAATAAAGAATGAAGTTAAATTATTTCCAAGTTGTCAGGGACCTGAATTAGAACTGGAACAGATTTTTAAAGTATGAGCCAAGGAGCTTTGTGGGTTTTAGGCTGAAGTTGATAGATCATAGTGGCCAGTTCTTACTTACTTCCATCAGAGTTTTGCTTATGGTCAAAGGCTGATAAAAAAGGAATTGAATGCTTGACTATAAATATTTCATTACATATTTCATAAATTACTGCATATTTGAAGGTGTACAACATGATGTACTAATGTACATATGCATAATAAAATGGTAACTGTAGTTAAGAAAACTAATATGACCATCATCTTGCCCCATTTGCCTTTATTTATGTATTTGAAGTTAATATACTATAGCAGAATCTATTATAACTTGTTGCTTAAATCTGGCCTACTGTTCTTTTATGGTCATTTATATTTTCAACAGATTAAAAAAACTAAAATAAAATATCTCACATATATGAAAATTATATAAAACTCAAACTTCAACATCCATAAATAAAGTTTATTGGAATACAGTCATGTCAATGACCTACTTATTGTCTCTGGCTCTTTTTATACTCCTGAACCACACTAATGCAGTTGCCAAAAAGAACGTGCAGACCACAAAGTCTAAGGATGGCTACAATACCCTTTATAAAAAGTGTTTGCCCATACTTGCATTGTAAGAAAATATATGCAACTGAGACTTTGAACTTTTTGGTTCTTTCACACACAATTCTAAGACAGGAATCCAGTTATTGTGATAAACACTGAAGTTTCTGAGCAAGGTATGAAAATTAATTGCAACAAGCCTTAAATCTCAGTTTCAGCTATCCCTGTCCTTTGAAAACCTGTTTCATAGGTACAGAGAAAGCTCACCCTTTTTTTTAAACAGAGAGTGAGAGAGAGAGAGAGTGAGAGAGAGGGAGGGAGAGAGAGAGAGAGAGAGAGAGAAAGAGAGAGAGAGAGAGAGAATTTTTAATTTTTATTTTTTTATTTTTTTAAGTTTTCGGCGGACACACATCTTTGTTTGTACCTGGTGTGAAAGCTCACCCTTAAACAGCTCTAGTTTGTTTAGGACATAATTAAATCTCCAGAATATTTACTGGACCAGCTCAGATTTCCAGACATGGTTATTTATAACTGCTAGCATCAGACTGCTGTAGTGGACTGCAGAAGGTTCTTCAGGAGAAGAAGAGCAACTATAGCATATCTATAACCACTAGCACCTTCTTGGTGTGAATATGCTGTACACCTGACTGTTATGCAACTATTTACATTTCTTCTTCCCCAAATGAAGATAGTGAACCTTTAGTCAGGGTTTTAAAATAAGCAACCAAGAATTTAATTGCAGTAGTATCCCTTGAAATTGCAATAAACACTGTATGAGCCTTGGAGACTCTGATTTACTTTTCTACAAATGTACAAAGGGTCAAATTGTCCAGATTATGCTAACATGAGGATCAATATGTTGTTCCTGAGAAGCAAGGTTCACAATTAAATGAAAAATGGGTACATTTGGTTTTCTTATAGTCAATGATTTCTAATGGACTCTGAAAAGAATCCTTTCAGATTATCATACTCTTTCATATCACATACATTTAAAATTACTTATTTTTCACTTTATCTTGTTTCCCATTCTTCTTTCTTCATGAAAGGAAATCCAGGAGAAAACCCACTCAGTTCTGAAGAAAATGTATGTAGAAGAAATTAGAATTGAACATATTAGAGGCTGGCTGATTAAGAATTGTTGCCAGAAGACTAAATAATGAGTTCTAATCTGCCTCCTACTATGAACGGGTGTTGGAAGTTTCAAAACTAACTCATTCCTCAATAAACTGCAGGTAGTGCCTAGTAGATTATGTCTCAAATGAGGACACCACACTAGCTAGTGTTGCTTTCAGCAACATAGCACACAGCTCTCAGCACTCCCGCCAGCACCACAGTCAGGAGTTTTAAAACAGAAGACTATGAAGAAGAAAACACACACACACACACACACACACACACACACACACACACACACACACTGAAAGCTCATTCATTTAGCAAAAGTTACTCTATTCAAGGTAACATAATTAAAAAGTGGACCCATTTTTTGAGTGCTATTATAATGAAGACGTATTAATGGATGAGGGAATAAATGTTTTGACATCCAGTATTGTTGGGTTGGCTGCAGAGTTGTCAATTGTTTCCATTTCCTGAGATCAACTATGAGACAAATACTGAAGTAAAAATAAATGAAATTTAGAAAAATAGAGTAAAAGTGAAAGAATTACAATTGAAAATTTCAATTGAAAATGTATTAATAAAGACATTGATAAATTGTGAACAAAAATTTATTAAGGAATAGTCTTTGAAACTATCCCATAGCATACATAAAATAAGATATATCTCTTATGATAATAGAAAAATTGATGTGTCCATAAAATTATAGAGTATATTTTTATAAATTTATTTATGTTCAATCACTTTTATATATAAAGTACTAAATTTATTTGTGGCATTTTAACTTATTATGTTTCTACCAATCATACTATGAATTTCAAAAATTTATATGTATCCATGGATGTTCATAAACTTATATATTATTTACATTATTCCATTAGCATACTTCAACTTCATTATACTTTGTGCCCATAATCATTTTAAAGAGGAAACATGTATATTTTTTCAGTTTATGAATTCAATTTAAATTTATTTGTCATAATTATTGAGATGTCTGATTATAAAGGTTTGCATTTGTCTCAACGATGTTTGTTTTCTTCCTAATTTTAATTTTTAGAATTTCTTAAATTATGCATGAGTTTTGTTATCAAATTTGAGTTGGTTGTCCTCTTAATAAGTAAGGTTATCATATACAATGTCAAATGTATTTATTATTGAAGGGAAAGTGAGGAACGAGAGATGGGTAAGTGAGAAATGAAAGTTAGAGACTAGGTAGAGATACACAGGAGAGTGGATTTGTCAGAACCTACAAATAAAGACCCTCTCTCTATAAGACAGAGAGGCAAAACAGGTTTGAGTTCTGGGACTTTCACCTGGAAGGCTCAGGAATCAGAGCTGGGCAGGTCCTAATGCAGGCAGTTAAGGATTGGGTTGGTATGATGGAATGGTGAACCTTTCTCAGACAGGCCTTTGGGCAGGAAAGTGAAATGTTTTCCTTATAATGACCACTGTCATTTAATGCTAATATTCTAAGCAAGGACATTATAATTATCATTTACTTCCTATTTCTAAAAATGTTTCATGTTTTCTTGATATTCTCTGTACATTGCTATGTGTTGCCCCAGTTACTAAATTTTACATTTTCCTTTTGTACTTTAATAGGTATAAAAAGCTTTGTATAGGGCATAGATAAATAACAATTTTATTTTTTTAACTTTCTATGCCCAGAAAGAAATATTGTCAATGGACATTTATATTTTTGTTTCTTTTGTCCTTGTTTCATTGTGGTATGGGGGACTGAATCCAGAGTTCCCTGAATGCTGGCCAAATGACTAACCACTGAGCAATCCTCTCTACCCTCAGGGGACATTCCTAAGTTAAAAAAAAGAAAACATCATTTATACCCTTCTTCTCCCTCTTCCTTCTATATTGTCACCCAAAATTTAATCAATGCTTATTTTTTTCCTTTTTTTTTGTCATGAACTTGTGCTTTTCTTTTAGTCCATCAGTGTTTAAAAAATGTTATTTTAAAAAACTATAATACTGTAGATTATTTAAAATTGCTTGCATTTGTAAATTCATTGGCTTTTCTAAATTGCTTCACCACTTATGTTTTCATTTTTGAGATATAACTACTTATTGACATGGTTTAACTATTCTAGTTGAAGTTTTTTAATCAAAGGTATTCCTTAATTCACAGAAAATCAAATATCTTCATTTTCTTTAGTTTTAAGTACTAACTTGCTTTAGAACAGGATGAATTGATCTCAGTCTTTGATTTTCAGAAATCCACACACACTGCATCCTTGGCTTCTGTACTTAAGATTGCTAAGGAGTAGGTTGAGGAAAGAAATGACTCTCCATCTTGTTTTGCCCATCACTAGATTCTTCTCCAAGGAGCTTCTGGGTTTGCAGAAGATTTTTTTAAAAATTGTAAGTTTGATAATTTTACCAAGTTAATTACTCTGCCTATATATTATCTGTGATAAAAAAGACAGAAATTCATGTGTATCTTTCATCTTGTAATTGTTTTCTATGTATTTTTGTAACAAGTAAATCATCAGTTCATTCTACTAATGAAAGATAATTTAATTTTGTTTTTGCTACTGATGCTATTTCCTCTGGTAGGGATCACCAATAATCTGTAAACTGGATTTCCATTTTGCATATTTCAATAATAATGAAATTATTATTTCATTTTTTGTAAAAATTTTATGAGATATTCTTTAAATAAGTTTTAAATGCCCATGATTTACCTTGTGTTATTATTCTGCTTTTTGCTATTCCTGGTTATGTTTGCAAATTATACAATGCCATTCCTGTCTTAATTTCTTTCATAAATTCACTTTTCATCATTTCTCTTCCTTTATCATTCCTCATTTTAGACAGCACAAGTTTTGAGAATTCCTGAGAGAATAAGTAGTTTTAGCCTGCACTTCTGTTTTATTTCTGTTGCAATACCTCAGCACATTTTATTCATCTCCATGCTGTCTGGCATTTCTCTTTTTCTCTTCTGAGCTTGCAAAGGAACTATGCAGGATTCATTTTGTTGCTCTGCCTTTTTTCTAAGTTTATTTCTCTTTGAAGAGATGCAGTTATATTTGCACCTGATATTTTACCCAGAAAATTGTGATTGGAATTGCCTTTAGTTTTCTCCCTGCTTAGTATAAGGGAACAATTTTTGAAACTTCTTTTAAAAAAAAATTCTAAGTGGGTTGTCTCAGGGTCAATAATTTACATATTGTGTTTAATACTTGGAATGACTTAAGTTTGAGAAAAGGGAAGAGATAGGGGTGAAAAGATAACAAACATGGTGGGGAAACAGTATCATTTATTTATTTTTGCCTTCAGCTAAACTTCATAAAAATCACTTTAGTTCCAGAGAATTCAAGGCACACAATTATGAGAGGCCTCTGATTAAACTTTAACCTTTGTCAGTATGTTTTCATGGATTTGTTTTCACACAAAGCCTATGTATTTGGTCAGAAGTTCTTTCTTTCATTCTTTGTTTTTATAGACAGAATTTTGCAGATTATAAAAACATCAACAGAATTCTAAGCCCTTTATTGTTTTTTTAATTATTTTTTAGTTGTTGACAGACTTTTATTTTATTTATTTATTTATATGCAGTGCTGACAATCTAACTCAGTGCCTCAACATGCTAAGCAAGCACTTTACCACTGATCCGCAATCCCAATTCCCCTTTATTATTTTCTTAAAAATGCAAAAAAAAAAAAATAATCTAGTTAACATAACTACTTCCTCAAATACCTGTCACTTATCCCTCTGGTTTAACTGAAACTTGGACACTTGGACTAACATCTCTCCATTCTTCCTACCCCAGCCTGTTGAATCAGTCATTCCACAGTGTGTAGATATAACATAGTATTCAATTTGTAACACAAAAAATTATACGATCATAATTGTCAATATTTAATAAAATAAAAATTAACATGCCAATAAAGCAAGCAAACAAAAAACAATACGGAATAAATTTCAAGACACTGAAGCAATTATGTAACAATCATGGCTTACTGATTCATCAATATATTTTATTTTTTAAGAAAATGTCACACAATATTCAGAAACTGTGAAAACCTTTTCATCTTTCTGTTTCAGAGATGTATTTTCTCCCTGAATAGGTACATTATAATGTAAGCCAACATTACATTATAATGTAATGGAGGCAGAATAGAAATTTATTTTCCCTTATTATCAGTATGATTCAAGTGAAACACAACACTCCTACCTTTTGTAATATCTGTTTTAAAAAGGATCTGGCATGGAGATTCACTCATACATAGATCTTTTCTTTTATCTGAAGTAATTCCAGTATCCACCACTTCTATTTTATTATACTAACATAAAAAAAGTTCAACAATTATTTTTAAGGAGATTATTACACAAAAATTTATAAATCATGTAACCATGCTACATTTAAAAATTTTGGAATGAGATTTATATTTCTTGAAATGTTAAGAAATTTAACAGTCACCTTTATTTTTATCTTTTGAGAAATGAAAGAAAGAACCATTGGAAGTGTGGAGAATATATTATTCAGCATTCTGCCACTGTGACAAAATACCTGAGATAAATAAATTATAAGGAGAAAAGATTTATTTTGACTCAGTTTCATAAATTTCATTACATGGATACTTGGCCCTATCTCTTTGGGCCTGTGTAAGGCAGAACTATATGCCAGGGACTATGTGTTGGAGAAAAGTTGTTCATCTCATTTCAACTGGAAAGCAAAGAAAGGGAGGATGGCCTAGGTCCCAATATCCCCTCTAAGACATGCCTCCAAAAACCTAACTTCCTTCCTCTGTGTCCTATTTCCTAAAGGTTTGCCACCTCGTAGTATAATCACCATCTGGAGAAAAAGCCTTCAATACAGGGCCTTTGGAGACTTTTAAGATTCAAAGCATAACAGGGTAGAAAAAGTTTGATTTTATGTGTGACAGGACTGAATATATTTTGGAACAAGGATTGGAAATAAAATTCTCAAATAAGCAAGCTGTAATTTTTCATAGGAAAACTTGCTCTGAAGAGTAATAAAATGGAGACTGAGAGGTTGGTGGAGTTTTACAAAAGAAACCTCTGAGGGGGTCACATTTTATCTGAGTTTTAGTTAGTAAGTGTTTGGGTTTGCATCTTTGATACACAAGCGTCTGTGTAATGTAGTTTTTAATATGCAGACTGTACAGCCCTGAATTATCACAGTTGAGAGAGTTAAAAATGTGCATATCAAACTTAATTGTCTTAAGTCTCATAGCTATTTTCCTTACCCCTTACAAAGGAAAATAAAACTTGAGTGCTAAACTAAACTGTAAAAGGAGATATTTAAAATCAACCAATCACAGTTTAATTGTTTACTTTTGCTAATGACCATTACAAGAAAATCTGAAAACAGAGATACTTTGCAGAAATAAAGACAAAATTTGTTTTCAGGAACAAAACAAGAAGACTTTCCTCTGATGTGGAGAACAGAATAATGTTTCCCTAAAGAAGTTAAACTCCTGATTCCCACAACATGTGTTTACATTACCCAACAAACAAGAGGCTGGTAGACTGGATTAACTTATGGTATTTGAGATGAGAAAATCCAAGGCAAACTACTGTAGATCCTTTACATTTTATTTATTTATTTCTAATTTTGTTATTAGTAGATAATAATTACAAGTAATCGTGTGATGCATTGCGACATATTCATCCATGCATAATTTTTTGCAGCAGCATTAGAAAACAAATACATGTGCCGAAGAAGCAGATGAAATAATTCTGCTCAAACATTAACAGAGCTTAAAAAGAAAAGAAAGTAAAACATTATTCTACCTCTGCTCATTCCTAGTTCCTGCTCTGTTCTCAGCCAGTTTCTTTCAGAGGTTTCAGAATGAGTAATTTGATATCCACACTTGTTGAAAAGAGGAAATGAGAAGGCAAGACTTCACACAGGTGCCTCTAGGGGAAAGGGGCACCTAACAAGCATCAGATGACTGAGCTCTTTCATTCAGAGGTTTATTTCTGGGATGACTTTAGTAAAAAGGCTTATTTTAGCTGAAGGCAGTCAGTGGTCATGTCTGTAATCCCTGAGACTTGGGAAGCTGAGGCAGGAGGATCAGAAGATTGAGGCCAGCCTCAGCAATTTAAAAACCAATAAAACAAAAAAGATCATTGATAGAACTCAGTGTTAAAGTATACCTGGGTTCAATTCTCAGCATCAAAAGAAAAGAGTTGGAGTACTCTTTTAGAATGGACACATCCATGTGTGAAGTTTTAAACATTTGGCAAAAATATATCGGATCCTGCCCATTCCTTTATTAAGAACAGTTATGTAGGGGCAAAATGTCTCTATTCCAGGCCTCATTTCTCCAAAGTAGAAATAGAAGATAGAAATAATGTTTTTAATGTGTATTTTGAAAAGTTTTTGTTTTTCAATTCTGTTTCCTTCATTGATTTTGATAACAGGAGGAAACCGATCTTCCCCACAGTTTAGATCTGATTCTAGTCTTTACACCACCAAAACACAAGATAAATGTTGTTACTTCAAATTCTGGGCCATACTCTACTATACTTTCTTTTGATTTGTAATGGGAAAAAATGTATTTGATCTGAGGAGTTACTTTATTTCATTTTTTTAAAATAATGTACTACAAGTTGCAAGAGTTCTTTGATATCTATAATATATTTCTAGAATCCTTCTTATATAACATTTCCTTATTTTTGTTCTTGTTTGTAAGTGTGCTGAAAACAGTTGTTTGAAAGAGAATTTTAAAGCTATCATCATTTCTAGAAATTTAAGCAAGCTTGTCAATTTGACTGTTCTTGTAACAACAGTGATGAAAAAAGCGTCTCCTTCTGTACTGACAGTCATGATTTCCCAAAGTATTTAAACCTCTCACCATTTCCATGGGGAAAGGTCAAAATACTGGACTAATGGAGATGGAGAATCCTCCAAGAAATGTGAAACTAGTTCAACATGATAACTTGAGTGCACAGAAATGTGGGAGGAGAATAAAGAGGAGTGGAAGATTCTAATGTCACTGTCTTCTTTGAGATGTATCTAGAGGTTGACCAAGATTCTGAAATCTCTCACATACATTTAATCACATAATGAATAAATAAATTTGAGTATTTTCAAGCTGCCATTGTATTTTTAGTTACTCTGAGCACATATATTAAAATAGTTTAGAAAGTAATCTCTAGATTATTAGAAAGAAAAGTTCTAAAATATTATAAAATGATGCTGCTTCTACAGATCATGTATGTTACTAGTGATTATAAATAAGTAGGCAGCATTTTGTGTACTATGCCTTGTAAAGTTTCTGGGAAACATATTTTTTTAACAGTTTAAGAAAATGCAAATATAGCTTCAAGAATAATACATATTGTACCAAACCAAAAAAGCAATGTTGTATAAAAAAATAGCTGCATGTGTAGAAGCTGGAATAAAAATTCATCACATTAATTACCATTGAGCAAGTTGTGAGGATCATATTTATTTCAAATCTCACCCTGGTGTACAGAATTTGACACCAGATAGTTTCATACTAACAAGGAATTAACAATTTGTGGCTTGTTAATTGTTCCAGTATAAAGACTTAGGTGAAATAAATAGGAACCCATTTCTGTAAAATACAGCTGAAATACAGTTGTAAAATCAAACAAAATGGGAACAATAATTTCAGTAATTTTTAAAATGTGAGGGAAAAGGCTAGGCATTGCTAAAATTTTTTCTTTAATCACTGTTTCTTTTCCCTGACTCTTTTCCTGTTTGGATTATTTGAAATCAAAATTATTACCACCATAATTTAAATACATACAAAGTATTCATTAATAGTCTATATAATGATTAATTTTACATGTCAACATAACTGGGTTAAAGTATACCCAGATAGCTTATAAAACATTATTTTTGGTTTGTTCTTGAATGTATTTCCAGAAGATTGGCATTTGAATCAGTACACTTCATAAGGACTAGCTCATCCATCAGTGTGGTCAGGCATCGCCCAATCTGTTCAGGGACTGAGTAGATCTGTAGGGAGACTTTTTTGTTTGAGGAAGGGAAAATCTACCCTCTTTTTTTGAGTAGCAACATCCATCTTCTCCTGTTCTCAGACACTTGTGTTCCTGGGTCTTGGGCCTTGGAATTCATACTGAGTCATCCCACTGCCAACACTGGTCCTTTAGCTTCGGACTGCAGATTGTGGGATGTAGCCTTCATAATCAGTTGTAAAATAAAACAAAATGGGAATAATAATTTCAGTAACTTACAAAATCATATGATTAACTCCATAATCATATGAGCCACTTCCCATTATATATTTCCTCTTTATCTCTATCTATCTATCTATCCATCCACCCATCCATCAATCCATCCATTTAATTTCATATTGGTTTTTTACTCTGAAGATTCCTCATGCACACCATTTTACTGGAGTTACACTGTTGCATATTTTGGATATCATCAATTTTACTTTTTGACATGTAGATATTCTGTACTGTTTCTATTTTTTCACCACACTGAACATTAAGCATTGTGTTTGATAATCACAGGACAGAAACTAGAGTCTATCTTTAAAAGTTTAATTTTTTTTAGGTGTAGGACACAAGACCATTATTTTATTTACTTATGTGGTGCTGAGGATCAAACCGAAAGCCCCACACATGCAAGGCAAGCACTCTACCACTGAGCCACAATCCCAGCCCTACCTTCAAAAGTTTTTAAAACTTTATAAAAATTTAATTGTAATTACTTTTTAAAAGAAATTTTACATACATACAGGAAGCAGAATATTTTTTAAAATAGCTTTTAGGTGTAGAGGGACACAATACCTTTATTTTATTTTTATTTATTTTTATGTGGTGCTGTGGATTGAACCCAGAGCCTCAGACATACTAGGCAAGAACTTGACCACTGAACCACAACCCCAGCCCCAAGGAATAAAATTTTTAATGAAAAAGCTAGAACAGATTCTAAAACTTTTTGTTTCAGGACATTTTTACCCCCTTAAAATTTATGGAGTACTCTGAAAAATTTTGATTTACACCCTACTCCTTCTAATATTTACCATGTTAGAAATCAAAGTTGTTTTTTAAAAATTTATTGATTAATTAAAAAACAGCAAAATGCATTCAAACCTAAAGAAAATCCTATTAAAAATAGTTTCCAAACCAAAAATAGAAGAGACTAGTATTTTTTCTGCATTTTTGTCTTTAAAAAAAAATACTTAATATATCTGGCTTACTAGAGGGTAAATTGATTTTTGTATAATTTTCTCTTTTGGGGGCTCAAGTATTGAGTTGGCAGCCTTCTCTTCACCCTTCCCCTTCCATGGCAGCTGTGATGGGGGACTTTCCATCTGGTGAGGAGACACGAAATGGCCAATCAGAAACTGACATGGAAACAGACCCCAATACCATGGGGTTCCTGACTGCTGAAGCAATCGCCCTGTCAACTCCTCTCAGCCTGGACCAACCAGCCACAGATGCCCCTAAACTTGGCTTAGCTAACCTGTTGTCCACAATAATTTAGATGGCCTAGGCTCTCCTACCTCCAGCTTCCCTTGTAAGCATGATTCTTGCCTTTCTTACCAGCAACTTCCCTGGCCCTCACCCTTTCCAGGACTGGTGATCCTCACCCAGGAGTGCCCCCGCAATAAACCTTCTTTGGGTACCTTATTCTTGTTCTGTGGTTCCTGATCTCACATGCCTTCTCTGATTTACATAAGATATATAGGGAAAAAAATAGCTTAAAACAAAAACATAGTATTTGGAAAAGGAAGGCACATTTTAATAATGTCAAAGATAGAGCCAAATTTGAGGCAAAGTTAGTAAAGGCTATTTATTTCAGAGCTGGTAGCCCTAATGAAATCCATTCATGGCCATGTTAATATCAGTAAGATTCAAAGGTGTTTGAAGGAAGAGGTAGCTTTAGAGGAAAAGGATAACATCCTACCATATTCCCTGATTGGCAAGTGTGTTTATTATTAGTATCAGATTTTCAGAAATGGTGAAGAATTTGTTTGATTTGGGAGAACATTTTTATGTTCTTGTTTGGCTACAAGTGAACAAGTGAAATTTGAAGAGATTTTTAATAAAGAAAATCTTTTGCATTCTTCAGTGTGAACAGTCCTCTGTTGGCCAGACCCTGTCTAAAACAATTGTGGGTTTATGGAATAGTGTGTCCATTAAACTCATGATATCCCTTGTTTTAGAAAATTTCCCAATATTATCCCTATGTGGAAATGAATATCATTCTTTGATAATATACCTAAACTTCACAAGTTATAGTTTATTAAACATTAGTTGCAATGTGTTAATGGAAACAATTTCAGTGAACTTTTCATCTTCTGGGACATTAAAATCCTTTAGTCCACCTTGCATTTAAATGCATCTTGCACCAGCACATAATTTTATAACACTTTGTCAGTAGGAAAATATTGATTTACTGATTTATGCAAATCTTGAAAATGTTGGCACATTTAATTGTAAAATATGTTTAAATGTCATCCAATTATATAATCATTGACCTTGGCAGAAAAAAAAAAAAACATGTTTAGAAAGGCTCTATAGCTCATAGTCAAAGATACATGTTGTCTAAAGCTTAAATTTTTCAGAAAAAAGCTCCAATTTTATCAACATCAGAAAATACTTTCAGTTATGTCCCTTAGATTGACATGCAAAAGAGAGATTTTATAATTTTATACAGATTCTTGATTCATAACTTCATACATACCTTGTCATATTTTGTAAAAGTGAGAGTTCAACTGTTGATTAGTAGTATTTCTTTTGGGAACATGTTTTTTCACATATCTCTAGGACTCTTTACAACAATTTTTTTGTAGATGCTTAAATTAACTGACTTAAGGAAGTACTCCTGACAGCAGCATACTCAGTGTGTCTGCTCCCTGTTTCTTCCATCCTGTCCCATAAATCCTTGTTGAAGCTGAAGTATAAGAAGCACTGCTTGAAAGCTCATACAGTGGAACACAGAACTGCAAGGGAAAAAACAATTCCAGAAGCAATCTTCTGATAAGTGAAAGTTGGAAGCTCCCTAACTAAATTTCTTCCCACTCTCCAATGGCAAACAGTCTTGAATTACCATGAGGCATAAGAGCATTCCAGAAACAGTTGCCTGGCAGTGAACACTCACTTGCATCTGTGGGAGTTGGACAGCTCAGGAATGATTCGCATCCACACTCTCATTCTCTTACTTACCATTCCCAGCATTGCACTACTTTTTAAAGTACTGGTACATAACCAGTTTGCTTTTCTGCAGAACTTAGGCTGAGAAATTTCTATTTTCCAGTATTTTTGAATATTTAATTTATATATCTTGCCTTATTATGGTGAGATGTTAAGCAAATAATCTGATTTGAAATTTATTTTCCCTTTTTTTGTAGAAAATGTCATTATACTTTTCTGTATTCTTAACCCCGTCTCTACTTAAAAAAAAAAAAAATCAATCACTTTTATCTAAATAGGATGTGTTTTGACTAAAGAAGTCACAGTTTTCTTACCAGAAAACATTTTTTTTTTCAGGGATAACTTAAAGCACAGAAAAGTAAGTTTTAAAAGATCAGTTCAATATATTTAAAACCAAGATGATAATCTCTATGAATCCTTAAGAAAACACAATTGCCCTGAGGATCCCTAATTCCTTTTCCTAGTTACTGAGGTTCAAATTCTCTCAGGCAATTTGTTTCCTCTGATAATCATGCTTTACATATTTGATCAGGAATCAAAGTCTCTCAACCACTCCCTAACAACATCTTGTATATCAACACCTTCATTAATATGCATAAAATAAAAATAAAATGCAAGTTTCCTTCAAAAGAAGTAAACAGAGACAATATTGCCACAAAGGAACAGAGAGTGAACAGATAAAGATTGGTTAGAATTAATGAGAAATTCAGCTTAGTATTAAAATAAGAAAAATCTAAATGATAACAGAAGAGGATATCTATTACTTTTTAAAGTATGATGTAATAAATCTCACCAAGGTTATGAAATTCAGTTCCATAATTAAACTTAATGAAAGATGCAGCTTAATACTTTGTTCAAATACACATTTAACTGAATATATTATAAACATTTTTTCATTAATGATTTCCTGATTACATATTCATTAAGGACAAGTAACTAGCAGTTAGCTGAAAAAAGCAGGAAAAAAATAAATATGCATTTCTGTAAACTTCTATAAATACATTTTCATATATATTTTAATATACTCACATTATTATTAACTGAATGCTCTTTTCCTCCAAAATTTGTATGTTGAAATCTTAATTCTCAGGGATCATATAGATATTCTACAACTTATGATGTAATTAGGTTACAATAAACCCATAACAAGTTGAAAATATAAATTTAAAAGAATGCACTTAAATATAACTAATCTTCTGAACACCATAGCTAAGCAACATATAGGAGTATTGATTATTTGTTTTCATGATCATCTGGCTGAATGTATCTACTGTATATACATTTAACAAAGTATATAATGTAAGCCCACATTTGCACTGTGGGCTTTATTTGTCAAAGAAAAATTATATTTCATTTATTTTTTTCAAGAGAGTAATTTTATTAAACCCAAAAGGAACAATTAAAGTGTTTATTTTTTTAAAAAAAATTATCCAAAGTCAATTTATTTCTATTCTTTAAATGATTTTATTGTTGAATGGGTATAGGCATATCAAGCAGTCACAGTTCATTGAAAGGATTACATATTTTGAATGTCAATTAGATGAGTTGAAAAATCCCATAAATAGTGCCTTATACTGTAGGTTCACAGAACCTACATTTAATCATTGGTACATTTAATATTAATGTACCAATATATCTCATGTAAAATATATCTATTGTTCTTTATTCTCTTATTATTTTCTATATAGTCTTTACATATTTTCAAGCTTGTGGCACTTTCTTCAAACTTTCCATTTATTTAGTAAGTTTTTTTCATTGTTGTGACCAAAAGGCATGGCAAGAACAATTTTATAGGAGGAAAAGTTTACTTAGCACAGTTTTTTAAGTCTCAATCCATATATGGTTGACTCTATTGCTCTGAACCCATAGAACATCATGGCAGAAGAGAATGGTGGAAAAAATATCTCAGGACATGACAGCAGGAAGAAGAGAGAGAAAGAGAGAGATCTCATGAGCACAACAAAATATAAACCCTAAGGGCATGCCCCTATCAACCAAGCTCCTCCAGCTACACTTGACTGCCTACAGTTACCATCTAGTTGATCCCTATCAGGGGATTAACACACTAGTCTTTCACATGAGCTTTTGGGGGACACCTCATATTTAAACTATAACATCACCAAAATTTAGATTTGACTTACTTCATTCATTTTTGTTTTATTCTTGCATAATTTTAGATATTAGTGTTTTTTGCAACATTTAAATCAATTTTATATGATTTTTTTATATGTAGACTTTAATTATAAAGAAAATAATTTGGAAACCATTTCTGAAACCAAAGGCACAAATATATAGCCATAATGACAATGTTATTTTGTTCAATGAATTGAATGCATGGGTGTAGATTAGGTCTATACCCTTTGAGGAGCTGATGCAGATGAAGAGAGAGGCATCACCATGTACATTGGAAGTATTGCTTCACATTCTGTCTGCTACTCTTTGAAAACTGACTTGAAGGACTTGGAATGAAAGGATAACTATGAAATCCTTTTGCAAGATAATAAAAGTAAGAAATCCTGAGTTTTTGTCTTGGGTCTACCAAATGCTAATATTGTAGTCTTTGAAAAAGTAATTTAAGTTCTCTTTGCTCTTAAATTTCCAATTGGAGAGACAATTTGTTTT
The DNA here is from genome assembly GCF_048772815.1 of Callospermophilus lateralis. Classification (NCBI taxonomy): domain Eukaryota; kingdom Metazoa; phylum Chordata; class Mammalia; order Rodentia; family Sciuridae; genus Callospermophilus; species Callospermophilus lateralis. The sequence continues at coordinate 493,803 of NW_027516379.1, read as the reverse complement.
ATCCAAGGTCTTTGTTATAGAAATGTCATGTGAGAATATTAATGATAATTAATATTCATAAATTTAAAATGAATTAAATTATAAGAGTTGAGTTTCTTTTAAGGAAAAAAATGAATTCCATTTACTTTACACATGATGAAAATCGAGATCAGATTTGTGATTGCCTATAATTGCTGCTACAATTTTACTGTGTCCCCCCAAAAAAACATTGTCTTCAAAACTTAATCTAGAACAACAATATTGGGAGGTGGACTGTTTACTCAAGAATAGGTCAACCCTGCTACAAAATGGATTCTTGGTGTGTGTCTCTTTCCACTCTTTGTACAAAGAAAAGATCCAAGTTTCATCCCTGCCTTGCTACACTTTCCACCAACCAAAGATAGAGCAGAAAGGCCTGTACCAGATCATGCCATTGCTTTGATCATGAACTTCTTAGTTTTCAGACCAGAATAAATTGCTGTTTCTTATAAATTATTATTTTTCAGCTGTTACATTAATGCAACACATGGACCAAAACAATCATTAAATTCATCAAAGTCTATATTATAGAGTAAATGCCTAGAATGTCTAAATAAATTTCCTATGTTCTTCCAAGAGAATTCTCAAGTATTAGGATGTATATAATGAATAGGTGACATAATCACTTTTCTTTCTCTCTCTTTTTTTTCTAAATTTAATTAGGAATTGAAAAAAGGGAGAAAGAGTGCTCAATATGTTTAGAAAGAATAGTTTGAATTTCAGCTAAGCCTACAAAGATCAGAAAAAGATCAATTAGAAGAACTGGAAAAATACAGAAATTTAAATGATGAATTAGAAATGTAATGAGATTCTTTTGGATGAAAAATGTGGTTCATGTAGAGTAATGATCAGATCTAGTTATAAGACTTACTTACGTAAGCTTGTCTTTCTTAGAGTGATAAAGAGAAGTCTGGATGTAGGAAAAGGGAGGCCCCAAAACAGATGAGTGATAGTTTGTATGACAATTACATTTTTATAATATTCCTCCATTTTTTTAAAAAAATTGCCAAGCACACACAACCATTCAGAATTCTGTTTGGTATGAATATGAAATTATAGTTACAGTTAGAGAACACTTAGACTTTTTTTGAGTAACAAAGAATATTGCAAGTTATCATTTCAACCACTGTAGGACAGATAATTGTATTGAATAATACCCTAAAACACTGTAGAAAAATATACTCAGGACTTTTAATCAACTGTGAAGTACATAAGAAAAAACAAAAACTCATGCAATTTAGATATCTTTAGTTTGACTTTCCCTGTCGACTTTCTTACCTCTGCACCTAGGACTTGACCCCTGCACATTGTTTTCTGGGCTATCTGAATTTAGGATCTCTATCAGTTTTAGTCAGTGTTCCACACTAACAAAAACAGATTAGAAGAGGAATTCTAATTTGCCTCAGTCACTCTCTTCCACAGCATTCAATGAAATGATTGAAATATTCATACCAGACAATCGTCTCATAAAAAATACCACCTCTATATCATAGTAACTGCTATTGTCCCTGCCGTGGCTGGCCTAAGTAGGCAATGCCTTACTTCTGCTCTAGGACCAGGTGTAGTGTGGATATGCTGGAACAACTTTTACCAGCTCCCTTTGTCCAGGTCTGGGCACTGCTTCCCAATTCTCTACTCACTGGAGCTCGACCCCCAACTTGAAATCAGCCATGGAGAGAGCAATGGTGTCAGAGAAACTAACATCTACAAATTTTTGTTGTTGTTGTTTGTGGAAATCCAGTTATTAAAACTATCTGAACACACCACTGCCTCAAATACTCTTTACAAACTACCTCCTTGAATTTCTTAATTCAATAAGCCACGTTTTATAAAATAATTTGCTTTGTTAAACTTTTCACAAAGTACCCATTTTAATGTGTGTGTGTGTGTGTATGTTTGTGTATATGTGTGTATTTGTCACTCATTTGTTAGAGAGTCTTAACTAATGTAATAATTATGAGAAATGTCTCCAGGAAATGAATCTTGGAAATAGGATTGCAAGGTTGAATTGTACATATATTAAGAAATCCATCAAGAAAATGGGTTCCAGAGAAATTGGACACTGGAAATCTGTGAAAAGTTGTGGCATTAAGAGTCTCAGAATGTCACTGGGCTGGAGCTGGGGTTGTAGCTCAGTGGTAGAGTGCTTGCCTTGCATGTCTGAGGCACTGGGTTCAATCCTCAGCATCACATAAAAATAAATAAAGATACTGTGTCCATATACAAGAAATATATATATATATATATATATATATATATATATATATATATACATACAAATGCATGTTTAGATGACAAAAGCTTAGAATTCTAGAAAGTACATTCAAATAAAAGAGTAAAATAAAATCAAATATCCAACTCATAAAACAAATGGAAAAATCATACATTCTCAAGGACAGTTTGAAGGAGTTCTTTTCTTCCTCCAGTTTCACAGCAGATATGATTGAGACCAGTAAATAGTATTTTTATTAGCAGTTACACATTTTCAGTGTCAGTAAAATCCTCAACTCAGAGCACTTGAGTCCCTGAGATATAGAATAGAGAAAATTTGGAAGACATAGGCAGACAAGAATCTTGAACTCCCCTCCCCACATGCTCCTAAAGTCTTCCTTGCTCATAGAGGAAAAATTTCTAAACCTTTCTGAGGGAAACAGACTCTTCCTTTGTGAAAGATTTTCCTTATATACATTTGGGAACTATTTTTTCTGCAGAAGTTATGATAAATACCCCTTATTACCTTCATGAACACAGGAGTTGTCCAATATATGACAAATGAGAACAAAGTTGGCTTTAGGAAGTCTATTTATAGAACAGTTACATAATTCCATTAGCTTCAGTTGATAGGAGCCCAGCAAGCATGTATGGGACTGTATGGGACATTCTGAGGGTGCTAGACACAGGAGACTGAAATAAACAAATGTAAATGCCACCCAAAACTATTTATAAGTTGTCCTTGAATGGAACCTTGGATTTAATATTTTGAATCTAGGACCTGGAATGATTTCCTAGGAGCAGTTACTTTATTTCCATCAATCCTATACTCAAGAGGGAATTCTAGAAATTATCAATATAATTGAAACTCAGAACTCTGAAGTGCATATGTATAGAAAGAAATCAGAAGCTTCATGTGGACTGTAATGTTAGGAAAGAAACATTGTCAGCTACCTCTAAATACAATGTTTCAATTCCAACAGAGGCAGATTGTTGATCATTGACCTTAGATACACAGTGAATACAAATGTTCCAATAAATTTCAAGGCATGAATAATAATTAAAATGTTTTAATATGCAGGAATTTTTAGTGATGGTTAATAAAGCATAGGTTTCAAGGGATAATATAGATTGACAGCCAGTAAAGGGTTGTATGACAGGTATTACCAAAAAAGTTCTGTGGCCATAGATCAGAAAGGCAAGTCAGGTGCCAGACCTTTGCCACTTCATGGAGTGGGAATTTTATATATATATATATATATATAGAAGGGTTTAACAATAATGAGACATATTTCTAACATGAACCCACCCAAGCATTTTTGCAAAGGGAATTTTAAATATTTAATGATAACAGGCTCCCAAGAAAAGTCAAATAAGGAAAGCAAACAATAAACAATAAAACAATAAACCTCAAAAGTTTTGGGGTTTATCATACTGTCTCTGAACTGACACTAATTATCTGAACTTTTCAACTTAGCAAGATTTTCATACAGTACAGGTTTCTGATGGTTGATGAGGATTTTGTTTGACTCTTGCAGCGAATTCAATAGGACTACAAATTCATTTCTCAATAGTATGGAAGAAATAGATATGTTTAATAACTGGTAAAACCTTTAAAGTCCTCTGTGTAGAAGCCACATGAAAATTCCTATTCTTAACCATGATATATAGTAAAATAATGTTTGTTTTGTTTCATCACTGATTTGTGTAAGAGTTATGGCAACTCTTTTTTTCTCTTTCATAGTCCATGGTATGTCAATTATGCTGATATTTTTCTGTACATCTTTTGGTTGTTTACCATTTTAGACATTATGCTACTTAAACTTGATGAGAATTACAAGTTGCTTATGTTGAGTATGCCAGTTTTTCAAATGAGTGAAAGAGAAGAACTAATGCTGTGGGAGAAGATGGGGAAAAGGAGTAGTATCACCAGGATTTAATCGGTTTGGCTGTCTGAAGACATTATCTAACCTTCCCTACACTGCAGTGTGCTCTGAGAAACTGCTGCAGATAGACTGCTATGATGACATGTCTGGAGTTTGATGTGTGTTGTGTATAGATAGACAGAATGGAGGCGCCAGCACACGATCTGAGTGCTGGAGGAACGTAAGCTTCTTGTGAATTTGTTGGAAGTGTTAAAGAGGGTAGTTCTCCATCCTCTCTACTTATGCTCTGCATCTTTGGACAACTGATCCCTCATCTTCATCTTTCAGGCACAGGGAAAAGAACAATTTCTTTCATTTTTAAATATCACCCAAACCTCTATAAAAACAAGTTCATATTACCCATTTTGAATTTTCATTTTCTTAGAGAAAACATTCTTAGAGTAAACATGACTAATAAACTGGTACACTTAACTGACTGAAATTAAGACTCAGGTTTACTTTTTTTTCCCCCCTTTCACATAGTGTGTTTATACATACCAACATAGTACTCTAGAATGTAGCATCTATAGTACAGATTTTTTAGTCTTGGTGTATACTACTTTTGTTTACATCTAAATTTTATGTTTAAAAAGAAATTATATTACCAATTTATAAATATAAAAATTATTTTGGATTCAAAACATATAGAAAAAATTACTAGTAACATAAATAAAATAATATATTGTTAGTAATGTGTTGCACATATACAAATGTACAAATTTCATACCTCCTATGTAAATACTTTAATTTTCTTCATTAATTACTAGTTTATTATAAATTATCCACATTAAAAAGATATTTTATTTATTCTATAAAATTCTTACAAAAACAATTAACATAAAGCTATTCCTGAGATTATTTTAATCTAGTTAATTATTAGTGATTGTCATAACTGTTATTGCAAAAGACATTTATTACAGCTAATTTTGTTTAAAGAATCAATTTAGAAAATATTGTTGGTACACATTTGATGTGTAATACAAATAAAAATAGTGTTTATTTGATGCTTTCTTGTTCACTCTTAGCATTTCTGAGATAAAGACAATAATATTTCTGAACCTTTCAAATTTGTCTTCCTAATAATTTTTTGGGGGAATTCACCACTCAATCTGGTATTTGACAATCTCTTTTCCACACCATTCCACTTTGAGTTTATGCTGCAGGAATATGAAATTGTCAGTGTTCTTCTGAGTGCATCAATCTGTTCATATCTCCCTGACTCTGCCTAGGTTCCCTCAGCCTTGGAAAGACTTTCTATTACTATCTCTCAAGCTAAATATTTTCTATTTTTAAAGCCTCTTTGACCCTGTCTGTTCACCTCAGTCACAATTAATCATTTTCTCCTTTTGCCTCTTGCTTTCTCAGTGAATGTTCATCAACAGTATGACATTATTTAGGATGAAGATTCAGCACTTGTTCAGTGCCCCTGTGAAGCAAGCAGAACAAAGAATAGTTAATGATACTGAGGCTTAATACCTTTTAAAAATGTGAGGTACCAAATTGTATCAATTTCTACATGCACATTTCCAACATTTTATCATAGCTGAAATTGTAAATATCTTACAATTGATATTACGTAATAATAAAATTAGCATATAATTTACTTCTTTTCCTTGAAAAGATAATGATATCTCTTGTAAACTTTGGAGAAATTTTTGTGTACAACTTTAGAAATATTTTCTGGTTTATTTACATTTATTTCCTAATTTGATGAATTACTACCCTCTTTCACTCTCAATAAAAATGACTTTTTTCTAATTTTGAGGTAAGGTATATAATGTAGATAATGCATTGAATTTTAGGATAATTATCTCATTCTATGTTGATCAGCCCAATAAGACAGTGTGTGATTGTCTTTGCTTTATTTCAGGACACTTAGGGAGCAAAACTAATCTATCTGTATGATATATAGTAAAATAATGTTTGAAAAAAAAGAAAAATTTTCAATGTTTAAATACAATTTTATTATTATGGTCAACAGGTTTTTAAATGTTTTAGATTAATTGTGTTTGTATGAGAGGAATCAACCTGAGTATTGAGAGAGAGAGAGAGAGAGAGAGAGAGAGAGAGAGAGAGAGAGATCAATGACTTATGGTTTGGAGATAAAAATGTTAATTTAATATTCAAAAGTAATTATCTATCTGTCTCTTGCATTACAGTGAAAGTGCACATATACCTATGTATATATGTGTGTGTTTGTATGGTGCTTGATCTAAAAGGCATAGAATACTAAATATATGTATGTGTGTGTGTGTGTGTGTGTGTGTATATATATATATATATATATATATATTCATTACATTTCTAAGACATTTGAGGTAAAGTAATAAAATATTTGGATAAGCATGAAATTTTTACAAAGATGTTAGATATGCTACTTTCCAGAAAATGAGGGGACCTCCTATAAACATACAGAAATAAATTAATGGATTTTCATAATATCTTTTTTTAAATTTAGCCTTGGTTTTTATTTATTTTTTATATTTTTATATTTTAATTTCTTATATATGACAGCAGAATGAGTCACAATTCATATTATACATATAGAGTACAATTTTTCATATCTCTGATTGTACACAAAGTAGAGACATACCATTCATGTCTTCATACATGTACTTAAGGTAATGATGTCCATCTCATTCTAGCATCTTTCCTACCCCCACATTTTCATAAGATCCTAACTGGAGCTGTGCCACAGATTCATATTCTGTGAGGGCATCTACAATGTCAGTGTTTAGCAAAATAAATCAAACTCAGAGAGTAAAGGGTCTTATATTTTCTCTCATATGGGGAAGCTAGAGAGGGAAAAAAATTAAAAAGAAAGAAATGAACGGGGCCAGGAATATTGCAAAAATATTGGGGAGTTCAGTAGAAGTGAGAGAAGGTACAAGGAGGAGGCAGAAGCAGAGAAAGGGGAACCACTAGAGGATGATATTTGCAATTATATGGTTATATTATGTGCACATATGAATATGTAATAACAATCCCATCATTATATACAACTATGAGGAACGAATAAAAATATAAAAAATAAATAAATAAAATATTAATTCTTAAAACAGGTACTTCTTCTTTTATCCATCCACGTTTTAGGTTTCATGGGTTTCTGGCCAGATACTGCAAAGATCTAGAGGTGATCAGAGACAACATCCCTATTCTATGAAAGTAGGTCTGGAGGATGCCCACCTTTACTGGGTCTCCCTCACTTCAGTGCCTCAGCTGCCATGGGCTCCCAGGGACAAGCTGCTTTGACATTACATACCTTCTCCCTTGAGAGGAAGAATAGTTCACTTTAAGCCTAAGCTGCCTTGGCCTGCTTCAGCCTCAGGTTCATTCACTTGTGGACCCTGGACACTATGGTGGTCTACTTTTCCACCCTCAGTAGCTTCTGGACTTCCAGGGACTGACTGACCACGGCTGTGTTGCCTGAGACCAAGATGAGTAGCCTAAATGAGTGCCTTGGCCCTTTGGTTAGCTGACATGGAAGCACATAATCTGTGACTGCCCCAAAGAATTTCTTAACAGACTTTCTAAACATATGGATCTGAAACCTCATAAGACAATGCCGTTGGACTTTTTAATGCTTTAATTCTCCAGATAGACTTTTGTCACTACTGTAGAGGTGTTTTTAAAAGTGTTTTAGGCATGCATTGAAGTGGAAAGATGTTAAACAAGTGACTTTTCTTGTATAATCAAATTTTGATGTATGTCTCTTTCAAATTCTGTCAAATTAATTTTATCCTATGTTTTTCTTTGGACTAATTTTAACTACATTAACATACATAATTAAAAAATCTAAAGCAAGGGGAAATATATTTTTGGAAATAATATGAGTGAAAGCAGATTACAAATTATCCTCCTGAAACTGACGTAAGCAAATATTATATACATAAAATGGAAACAAATACTGCAGTAAGTCTTAATGAAAGGAAGAAACACAGACAACTGCTAATAACTTTGAGAAAACATTAGGCAGAGAGGTAAGAAAAAAAATCGAGGAATCAAGGAGTGTATCCTTCTTACATTTCCTTTGGATAACTGCAAAAAAAGGGTAAATATACACAGAAAAATAAACTGAGTCTTAACCTATCAAATGCTACTCCTATAGGTGCTTCAACTCATCTCATTAAAATAAAATTTTAGACCAAAGACAAATTTTATATAGAGTGAGTAAAAAGTAAAAGAAAATTCACCTATACCCATATGAATACTGAGAAGGCACAGATATATATTTCCTTAAAACAAAAGTACTGTGGCAGAAGTATTATTTTAGATTATAAAAAAATAGAAGAAATAAAAGAACATGTTAATGTGCTATGTTCATACACACACACATACTTATACTCATTCACATGCAGAGTATATGGTCAATGTTCCATGACATGTAATGGGATTATGTATTGATAAACCATCATAACTTAAGAATAGCACAAAGTGAGCTGGGCACAGTGGCTCACTCCTGTAAACCCAGTGGCTTGGGAGTCTGAGACAGGAGAATCTCAGATTCAAAGCCAGCCTCAGCAACAGTGAGGTGCTAAACAACTCAGTGAAATCCTGTCTCTAAATAAAATACAATATAGGGCTGGGCACTTGGCTCATTGGTTGAGTGCCCCTAAGTTCAATCCCTAGTATCCAAAAAAAAAAAAAAAAAAAAAAAAGAATAGCACAGTTGAAATGTAGTTAAAATATTAATTTATTGCATATCATAGTATGATTTCTATAGAATGAATGTATATAACCTTTCCTGATCTCAAAAATAAAAATTAAAAAAAAACTTTATAAGTTGAGTCACTACAAGTAGAGAAATTCTATATATTCTATACTTTCATATTTTGTATGGAAAATATACTGAGAAATACAAATCTGTTCACATGATAATTTTGCAGAATACAAAACAAATTAAGAAGATATAAAATAATGGATTGATGAAAAAAAGAGTTGTTTCTTTGAAAAGATAAACAACATAAACCCTTAGCCAAACAAAATAAAAGAAAAAGAAAGAAAACCCAAGTTAATAATATTAATATGAAAAATGAGAAATCACCATAGATATCTCAGAAATCCAGTGAACCATTAGAGACTATTTTAAAAACATATTCCTATAAACTGGAAAACCTAGAAGAAATTAATACATTTCTAGACAAATATGATCTGCCAAACCTCAATCAAAAGGCCATAGAAAACATAAACAGTCAAAAAGCTTGTAATGAGATACAATCAATAATAAAATGCCTTCCAACAAGGAAAAGCTCAGGGCCAGATGGATTCTCAGCTGAATTTTACAAAACCTTTAAAGAACTAATGCTATTCTACCTAAAATTATTTCATGAAATAGAAAGGAATGGAACATTTTCAAATTTGATTTTTGAAGCCAGTATCACACTCATACTACAACCAAACAAGGACACATCAAGAAAGCAAATTACAGTCCAGTATCACTGCTGAATTTAGATGCAAAAATACTTAATAAAATATCAGCAACTCATGTTCAGCAACATATTAAGAAGATTAAATATCAAGATCAAATTGTTTTTTTTTTCTATACATGCAAGGATATATGATTATGCACAAATCAATAAAAGCAACCCATCACATAAACATAATTAAGGACAAAAACCATGTAGTAGTCCCAATAGATGAAGAGGAGTTCTTTGACAAATCTCAGCACTACTTCATCATAAAAAAAGAAAACACTAAATAAACTAGGAATAGGATCTTATCTCAACATCATAAAGGCTATATAAGAAAAACATAAAGCCAACTTCATAATAAATGCAGAAAAACTGAAAGCATTTCCTTTAAAATCTCAGCAAAGATAAGGATTTCCATGTCCTCACTCCTACTTAATATAGATCTGGAAATTCTAGCCAGAGCCCTAAAGAAATAAAAGGGATAAAACAGAAAAGGAAAAATTTAAATTATCACTGTAAGAAGATGATATGATCCTATCTATACCTAGAAGATCCTAAAAATTTCACCAAAAGACTCCTAAAGCTAATATACAAATTCGTAAAATACCAGATTACAAAATCAACATGCAAAAATAAATAGTTTTTCTGTATATCAACAGCAAATTCACTGAGAAAGAAATCAGGAAAACAATTGCATTTTTAATACCCTCAAAAAATAAAATAAAATACCTTGGAATAAATATAACCTGGGAGGTTAAAGACTTCTACAATAGAAAATCTCAGAACATTGAAAGACCTCCCATGTTTATGAAAAGGCAGAATTAATATTGTTAAATGGCCATACTAACAAAGGCAATGTACAGATTCAATGCAATTCCCATAAAAGTACTATTGACATCTTTATAGAACTATAAAAGTAAACTGTCCTGTAATTCATTTGGCAGAATAAAAAGCCCAGAATAACCAAATAAATGTTAAGAAAAAAAAAGCAATGCTGGATACATCACAATGCCTGACTTCAAATTATTCTACAGAGCTATACAACGAAAACTACATGGTGCTGATATAAAATCAGACATATAGACTGACTACTGGTACATAATAGAAGACCCAGACACAAATCTACATGTCTACAGTCATCTGATCCTTGACGAAGGTGCCAAAAACTTTCATTAGAGAAAATATAGCCTTTTTAAAAAATGGCTCTGTGAAAACTGATTTTTCATATGTAGAAAAATGAATCTAGACCCTTATTTCTCATCCTGCAAAAAAATTAACTCAAAATGGATCAAAGACCTTGAAATTAGATGAGAAACTATGCAATTTCTACAGTAAAACATATGGTTAACACTCTAGCTTTTAGGCAGAGGCAATGACTTTCTCAATAAGATCCCTAAAGCTCAGGATATAATGACAAGAGTTAATAAATTGGATGGCATCAAATTTTAAAGCTTCTTCACAGCAAAGGAAACAATTAAAAATGTGAAGAAAGAACCTACAGAATGGGCAAAAATCTTAATTAACTATTCTTCTGACAGAGGATAAATATCTAAAATATATAAATTACTCAAAATCTTTACACCAAAAAAATCAAATAACACAATTAATAAATGGACAAATGAATTAAGCAGGCAATTCTCAATAGAAGAAAAATGAGTCGCCACCAAATACATGAAAAAATGTTCAATGTCAGAGAAATTAGGGAAATGCAAATCAAATTTACACTGAGATTTCATCTCACAACAGTCAGAATGATAATCGTCAAGAATACAAATAATAATACATGCTGGAGAGGATGTAGAGAAAAAGGAACACTTTTATACTGTTGGCAGGACTTTCAATTACTACAACCACTATGGAAATCAACATAGAGTTTCTGCAAAAGACTGGGCATGGAACCACCATAGGATTGAATGATACCACTCCTTAGTATTTATCATGAAAAATTAAAGTCTTCTTTCTATAGTGATAGTGCATACCCATGTTTAAAGCAGAACCATTCAGAATAGTCAAACTATGAAACCAGCCATCAATATGGTATATATAACAATCATATTTTATTCAGCCATAAAGAAACATGAAACATTGGCATTTGCAGAAAAATGAACTAGATACCATTATGTTAAGTGAAATAGCTCAAACTCAGAAAGACAAGTGTCATATGTTTTCTCCTATATGCACAAACTAGATAGGAAAAAGGAAAAAATGGCGAAGGTGGACCTCCTAATAATCAAAGGGAGATCAGTGGAGAAAAGGGATTAAGGGGCAGGAGATAGGGAGTGATATTGGCCAAATTATATTGTTACACTGTGTGGATTTACAACTATGTAACAGCAAGTACAGCAATAAAATGTACAAAAACTAAACAAAAAAAAAGAATCATATCCATAGAACAGAATGACATCCTGAGATAAATGCATTGACAAGGTAAAGATATTTAAGCAAATAACAAAATGTCGATGCATATTAAAAGTGTTAAAAAAATGCTAAGAATGAGCAGGCTAGGAAGAGCCTTGAAAAAAGAGATAACATTTCCTGTGAAAATCACAATTGGAAAAATGATAATCTGTTCATATTTGTATACTTGTCTAGGAATTAAAGAATAAATGAAGCTGCCTTGTGAATATTAGGCTATTTAGGGGGTATCAGGTATTGAACTTTGTGGCATTCAACCAGCCACATCCTCAGCCCTATTTTATATTTTATTTAGAGACAGGATCTCACTGAGTTGCTTTGTGCCCCTCTTTTGTTGAAGTTGGGTTTAAACTTGTGATCCTCCTGCCTCAGTCTCCTGAACTGCTGGGATTATAGACAGTGAACATTTCAAAAACTTTTACAGAATGATCAATACCAACAGATACTCCAATGAATCTGCTTTTAAAGATTAAAACAAAAAACAGCGAGTGAACAAGAGAATAACAAAAAAATTAGACAGTTATCAGCACCCCACAAGGCAATATTCAGAGCTATAAGCCAGGGAACATTTTCCCCAACTTTTCAAGTAAAATCTCAATACTTTAGGAGACAGGGTAACCTTTTTATGTAAAGAAAATTAGTGAACCACCAATAGTGGATTTTAAGATAATAAATAACTCAATATTCCTAATAGCTAAAAACAATCTTTCCTTCAAAGGCAGATGAAAAATATTGGTAATGCTACTTGTTATAAAATTCTGATAGAATTTTTGAGTTATTAATCATATCAATGTACCAAATTAGTACATTGCAATTCCAGGAAGGTGTGTTAAATAAATGTTGACCATGTGAAGTTGGGGAAAGAAATACGCAATTTCTGAGAAAGAAAATATGGCTTAATGAATTAAAATCCTGTGAAACATAAGCTATTAAGGTTGTGCTATATAACAAAGGAAACAACTATTAAAATACAAAGGGGAAGATACAGAAGACTGATCACTGTATTGTATTCAAGTTTCCCCTGAACTATAAAGTAGATGTTATGTTCAGGTTCAGAATCAATAAATCATCCACGTGATTCTTCCTAAGGTTTGAGATGGAGTGTTGCCTCCTTTGCATCTGGTAAGTTAGTGAAAATACACAAATTTGAAAATATAATATTACAAAAAATTTGTGATGTTAATATAGGGCAAGTAAAGCAAAAGGAAGAAAAGGAAATATAAAAAAATAGTCATTCAGATTGGCAAAATTTTGACACCAAATTTTCATAAGTGTTACAATTTGTCTTGCAATAATTGTAGTAAAATGAAGATATTCTTTGAGTTTATAATATTTAAAATATTCAATTTAATTTGATTTATTAGGTATATCGTGACAGGAGGGTCTCCACTTCATGTTCCACCTCAGGAATTTAGCAAAGATTTAAGCAACTTAGTGAGATCCTGTCCCAAAATAAAAATATAAAAACAGCTGGGGATATCACTCAGTAGTAAACTGCCCCTTGTTTAAATTTTCAGTAAACTGCTGACACCCCCCAAAAAACCCTTAAGAACATAAAAATAAATTTAACACTACCTACTTAAGTATTGCTTAAATTTTATTCAAATCATTTTATGAATCAAAATAAATAAATTGCACTACAAAATGAAAACAAAACACTCGACTATGTTTTTAACATTTTTTTCTTAGCATTGTTCTCCTTTTATTCATATTTAATATTATGTTTTATTTCCTCAAAAACATATATTTCCACTGAAAAAAATTTTGTGTAGTTTTAAAGGTAATCTCTGTTTATCTATTTTTATTCAAACCTTTAAAAACTTTTCTTCTTTGTTAATGTCATGCTATATGTTTGCAAAAAACAATCACATTGGAAAAGAAAATCACATTTAAAATTTATATTTAACACTAATACTCAAGACAAAAATTACTACCCCCAATAACTTTTAGGTACTTAAAAAATGTAATGCACTTGAGAAAATTACTGATTTAAAATATTGACAGATCTATCCTGCCACATAATCTAATCACTTGTATTTTGGTATGTCTAGAGGAATTTGCTTCAGAAGTGAAAATTTTATTAGTAAAAATAGAGATGTTATTGCATTTGAGAAAGACTCTTTCCATCTGGGTAAAAAGTGAAATTGTCTTACTATTAGGAAACTAGGTCAAAAGATTTATAATCTAAGATGTTATTGGATCTAGACGAGAAACAAAATTACCTGATCTGAAGGGTTTTGGTTTGAATATGAGGTGTTTACACAAAGTTTCTATTAATGCAGAAAATTTCACAGATGGAATTATTATATTATTATATATTATATAATTATATTATGAAAACTGAAACTCAATTTGAATGGACTGTACTGGTGGTAACTGTAGGCAGATGAACATGGCTAGAGGAGGTGGGTCACTGGGAGACAGGGCCTAGGGGTGCATTTTCCCTGTGGACCCTTTTCTACCCCTTCTGATTCATGACTTGAACATCTTTTCTCTGCTGCACCCTCTTGTAGCATGATGGGCTGCCTCATCTTGGGACCAGAGAAATGGAGTTCACCATCTATGGGATAAAACCTTTGAAACTTTGAGCCCCCCAAACTTGTCTTGCTCTAGGATGTTTTGGTTGATATTGTTCACAGTGACAAAAAAGCTGACTACATCCTCAGAGAAGTTTAAAATTATTTTCTGCTAATTTTTTAATTTAATAGATGAATAGATAAAAAAGTGTGGCATTTATATACAATGGAATATTACTCAGCACTAAAAAATAAAACAAGATCATGGCATTTGCAGGGAAATGGATGACATTAGAGCAGATTATGCTAAGTGAAGTTAGCCAATCCCTAAAAAACAAATGCCGAATGTCTTCTCTGATAAGGGGAGGTTACTCAAAATGGAGTAGGAGGGAAGAACATGAGAAGAAGATTACCACTAAATAGGGAAGAGAGGTGGGAGGGAAATGGAGGGAGAAGGGGAATTGCATGGAAGATGGAAGGAGACTCTCATTGTTATACAGAATACATGTATGACAAAGTGAGGAAAAAGAAAAAAAAAAGAAGTGTGTCACATTACATGGGTAGAGAGAAGTGATAGGAGGGAAGGGTATGGGAAGGGGTAAAGGAAGGGCAGCAGAATAAAATAGACATTATTATTGCTGTATGTATATACGTGACTGCATGACCAATGTGATTCTGCAACCTGTACGCTCAGAAAAATGAGAAATTATACCCCATCTGATTCAAATGTACGATTTGTCCAGATCATTGTTTTTTCATGTGTAACTAATTAAAACAAATAAAAAAAGTAAAATTAAAAAAGACATGCTTGTTTTGAATTTAAACAGAATTTTTAATATTATTTTTTATTTAAAAGTTACCTTATAACGTATATAATATGTATAATTATATAATACATATTTTACCAGCATATTTTATACCCAGCTCTAATTATTGCTATATTTAAAATGAGGATGTTTTATTAGTTAAATAATAGTTTGTATTTCAGACATTACAGTAAACATATTAAGTCCCTCCTTTAATTATAAGTTTTAAAGTATATAATCCTTGGTTAAATATTATATACATGATAGTACTCTATGGAATCCATGGTATAATAAAATCCTATTGAATGAAAAACTGTAATCCATCCCAGGAAACTCTTCAAAAGTAATTAGTAAATGATTAATTATTTCATCTCGTTTAACAGATATGTTGAAAAACAATTTTTTTTAAATCCAGGGATTATTTTAATGAGTATACATTGCTTTAAAAATGGATGAACTATAGCTTTTCTGTTCTTTTTTGTTGTTGTTGTTAATATTTATGTCATAAGGTGGTGCCCCATGAAAAGTTTCATCTGTAGTTTTTGGTACAGATGAAAGACTCGTACTCAAAAGTTATCAACATCACTTATTTCAAGTAAATTTTTTTAATAATCTGGTTACATTGCATGATCAGAAAGAAATCACACCCATTAAACCTATTGGTATGCTATAATCCTATTTAAGTCTTAAGAAAAAGTAAAACCTTATATTTGTGATACGAAATGTACACTAATATGGAAAAGACTTCTATTGAACTAAATAATTATATACTTTAAATGAAAGTAAATAATATTTCATGGTTTTATGGGAGTGTATATATTTTTAAATAAGAATCAGATTTGTGTGTACAAAATAATGGAAGCCATAAAATTCTTCTCTTCAGCATAACTAAAAGAAGAAGATGAAGAAAACATTGAAAATCCAGGCAGGCATTCACTAGCAGCAGAGAAAGAAAGGGGAAGGGCCTAATGCCATACTTTGAAATGTAGATAATTCTGGATCTGGGTAGAGCAGACTGTAGCTTTAAAAGTTCCCTATCCTCCAAAGAAAGTATACTATTCAGTCTCAGTATCCACCAAATTTGTACTGATGTTTGTGAAGCCAGAAGGAGGCCAATAGAAAGGGAGGAATTGCATGTTTCTCTTTTCCTAGGAGAGGAACCTAGAGGTGGGGAGCAGATTGGTTGTGAAGAGATGCCTAGAAAAGCATGGGCACTGTTTCCGGCAAGTCAATTGTCCTGTCTGCCCACTGAAGGTGTGGGGTATGTGGCGTCTGTGTGCCACAGTCCGGCTGCAGCAAAATAACCAGGGGGGTGACGAGCAACTTGTGTAGATTGATACAGCAGGAGTGGGAGCCGTTTATTGTAGGACAGGAGGGGTATATATACATTCCACACAGCTTATCTTAATTAGCATAAACTAGATACAGCAGTCAACCAATAAGGAATCTTCACACTTAATGGCTCGCTGGCATTACTTCACAAACCACTCCCTCTGGCAAAATGCCAGGTGCCATCCTGACTTGTTTACAGACTCTAACATCTGTGAGCATCTCCACTTTGGACTGTGTGGTGTTATCCAAACACATGGAAGAAACAAAAATGGCAGATCAGGAAATGTCCTCATATATATGCAGGGAGAAAGGATTTTTTTTTTGAGAGAATCTCTCTCTTTCTGTCTCTTTCTCTCTCTCTCTCTCTCTCTCTCTCTCTCTCTCTCTCTCTCTCTTTTGAAGATGGACACAACACAATGCCTTTATTTTTATGTGGTGCTGAGAATCGAACCTGGGTCCGTCTGTGCTAAGCGAGTGCTCTATGGCTGAACCACAATCCCAGTACGAAAAGATTGTTTTTCATGTGGACTACATACAGTTTTTCTCTATGGTGAGAAAGAAGAAAAATGATCTTCATTAGCCTAAAAATGAATGCAAGTCTCCAGGTGGCCAGAATATGAAGTATACTTAAGTTGTATACAAATAAGGAAATACAGTTTGGCGGAGTCAATGGCCACAAAAATTGACACACAGCATGAAGTTCTCGAACTTAGGTTAGAGGTAAGTTGGACCCAAGAAACAGAAAGAAGCTTTCCCAAGTGCTGTGAGGAACAAAGAAACTCACTAAGCAATAGTGAGTTTATTTAATTCAATAAATTCAGACTCCAAATAGATAAGAGAAAATTGACGGAAAATAACAGGATAAAAAAATCACAACTGAACTCATAATAAATTTGGTAGCACCCAGGACAAAGAGAAGGAGAATTAATGATGAGAGGAGAGAAAAAGTTTGAGAAAATTATGGAGTACTACAAATGAAAATAAAGACTAAACAGTGAGACAAATCCACTAAAAATACAGATAATTAGTCTTAGTGAGGAATGAGTCTCAGCAACTAAAAATAACAAGTAATGATTTAGCACAGTAATAAAACTGAAATTTACTAGAAAAACAAAGCAAAAAATACAAAAACTAAATCTATGCATAGAACACTTTGAGTTTTAGGCAACATGCGGGTGCCTTTTAGTTAAATAGATCTTCAAGAATTTGGAAAGAATACCTGAGACAATGGAGCAGAAGCCAACTTGCTTAAAGAGTTTTGAGTTTTAGACTGGTATTGGACTTCCCTACAGTATCATTCACTGCTAACATCAGAACATTAAAAATAAAAACTATGAATCAAAAGATGAAGGTATTCTCAAGAAAGATTAAATTGAGGACTATAAAGCTTGGATTTATTGTATAAATATTACTAATAATTAATTTTATCTAATTAGGAAGTTAATCAATATAATAAGTCTCCAAAATAGAGAAATTGTGTTAATAAAAATAGGCCCATTTAAATATAGAAAGAGTATTTTCAAATTGAATGGGCAATAGTTACAGAATGAATTATACAGTAATAAATATTGGATAATATAATGATGTAAATATCAAATATTAGAATAAAGGAGAAGCAAAAGTATCAATGTCCTTATCATTTATAGTAAAGTTTAATAAAAGTTAATAGCTCACGTAGATACAAATAACCATTTTACTTTCATATGTATATTTGGTTTTCATATGTATATACAGTTCTCATATTTTCATATAACTTAAGAGTCTGAGGAAATATAAAATGTGGTAAAATATTAGTTCTAATTTAGTTTGTTTCCTTTTCTTCTGGTAATTTTAGTAAAAATTAACTTCATTGCATATTTTAATCAAATTAGTAGAATGCAATCTATTTTTATAATTAAATATTATTTACTAATCCTGTTTGCAAAACTATGTGAAACATTTTTATGTAAAAAAATTATTAGCATTATCAGAAAATGTAGTATTGTATGATCTTTAAGTAACTCAGTTCTTGTTAATATTATTTTAAAATTTTGAAATGTATTTTTGATATTAAAAAAATATATTGTTCTCATTATATTGTAATATGTATTATGTCACTGTGACATTATTTTAAGTTATTAACTTAAAAATTTAACAAAAAATTGAATCTACTCCAATGAATATAAAATGTCCAAATTTAGAAAGCATAAGTCTCAAATTCAAATATAAATGATGCTGTACAAATGGCAACTGTATTTTAATGAAAAAAACATGAACACAAGTCAAACAGAACATTGTGTTCTAAGACGTAGTTAAAAATGGGATAAGACACCAATGACTTTGGAAATAAATGCATACAAATGCATAGGGGTATAAACTAAACATAAAATGTCCTAAAAGATCAATGTATCTGAAATATACTAAACCTCAATTTCAGGTCATGCCAAACTTATTAATGTTCTCCTTGACATTTGCATTGATAAATTTTATAATAATATTAAAAAATAGGCATTTTGTACCATAGATTGAATACCAGTCAGATTCAAGAGTATTTCATCATGAGCAGGCATAAGGAAATATAAGAGACTAAAAAACAATGGAATTGTAATGAAAATTATCACAAAAATTTCATTTATGAAAAAATCACCTCAGGCCCAAATTTTGGGGACCAGCCTACCATGGACTGACGCCTCTGAAACCATAAACATAAATAAACTTTCTCTCCTCCAATTTTTTATTTTGTTTATTTTAGTCATAACATCTGAAAGCTGATACAAACATTGTCCTTCTCTTGAATCTTTATTTGGATATATTCAGTGGTCTCCTTGAATCTCTCTTCTGTCACAGACTACAATGCATTTACAGAGCAGGGAGTCCAGCACAGGTAGATTAGCTTTCCTGAGAAAACCCTCCATGTAAAACCTTTGCAATTTATAACAAGGCTGGAAAAATTATATATACCTATGTATATCTCTTTATATATATATATATATATATTAGTATAGGTATATATGGCAGAAGATATATTCTTGAATTTTTTGTATTTTAAAAAATTAAAATATATCAAATGCAATAAATAAATTATGTTAATTTTACTGCACTATTAAATTAATTTTTTTATGTGAATACCAGGTAATTGCTAGAAGGTAATTCCCTAGCAGCCTAAGGTATGTTAAATGGCATGTGAAATGCATCAATATTGTTGCAGTTTGTTCTTCTTTTCTATTATTTTTATGTAATACCTTTAATCTAGCCCTTTGTCTTTTGTTGGGCCCTTGATTGTTTTCAGTTTTTGACAATGTGAATCAAATTGCTATGAATACACATAATATAGATGAGCAAAGTCATCCATGTCTTCTGGAGAACAAAGACACTTATTTTGTTCAGACATTTGCAAAGAAATGAGATTGCTGGAGTGCAGAGAAATACATGCTTAGTTCTATGAGATAGTTTCAAACAGTCCTTGACTGTGGCTTTACTCTCACTGGAATGCGTGAGCCAACAAGTTGCTGTACATCTTTGACAATGATGGCCAGTCTTTTCAAATTTGAGACATTTGTTGGATACATGTGGTATACCTTTGTAGATTTAATTTACACTTCCATGATAAGTGATTTTTTTGGTACCTACTGTTTTTTTGGCTATTCTCTCTTGTGACATTCATGTTCACATCTTTTGAACATTATATATTGGATTGTCAGTCTTTTTTATTATTTGTAGACTTTCTTTAGATATTCTGGAAACAGAGTTGAGATTTTAATTTTTATCTCTGGTGCTAACAGAATATGAAGACAAAAAGAAATACATCGGTCATCATATTATGTACAAAAAGAATAACTGAGAAACTCCTTCTACTTTTTATTTCCTGGTCTCATAATATATCTTTCAGGTTTATCACATAAAATAATAAGTGCTGGTATAATTAACGTGTCACATCTTGAAAAAACAGTAGCCCCAACCCCAGTAGGAGTCACTTCCATGCTGATGTCTCCTTAATTAATCTTATGAAATGACCATTTCAAACATCTAACTGACCAGTAATTTACAAGTGCTGTGATATATCTTCAGACCTGTGGATACCTGAACACCAATCAGTACTTGACTTCTTGAGTCATATGGTGAATTATTTGGCTTAGATGAATTAATATATGGTCTAGTGTCTATAAGTTAGACACACTGTGAACTATTGAATAATGCTACAGACAGTAACTTAGGCAGGGAGACAGAAATCCATATCCAGAACACATCTCAATTAGAGTAAAAAAAAATAAATCTCCATTCCCTCTCCTTCATTGACAGGGTTGAGTAGATTCAAATATCCTCAGAAATTGCCTCAGTTGTCCCTTCAAATAGAATCTGTCTCTGCTGTTAGGAATTTACACATTCAACAACAGTATTCTCTAACAAATGGCTGAGAGTAAGGACTTACAGTTTGGGTCCAAAAATGCTTTTCTTTTTGAAATAATTATCACTAAATTAATAGACCTACTCACTACAAAGAATTTGGGTGGTCAATGACAAAGAATGAATAGAAAATATTGAAAAAATAAATTTCCAACTTCTAAATAGAATTGGATATAACCCCCAAATCTGTATCCACTACAATGTGTCCACTACAACGGAGCCTTCTACACAGATCTTTTTCTGATTATATTCTCTTATCATCCTCAAATCTTGCTAACTAAAGGGACCTGTGCTTTTATCCTGGAAATCCAATAGTATCTGCAATGTATAATATATACTTGTGACAACATAAATCAGGTGTTCTGCCCAGTGGGAGGTTTCTAACCATCACTCCCAGCCTACAATATTTTAGCTATAATGTAGAAACAGTGAACATCTGAATGTCATCTATTCAGAATTTTTACCTTCTATATGAACCAGTCAGAGGGACCTGCCACACACACACATATACAAGATCAAAGGTCTGAGTTGAGGAAGAGAGTTTAATGAATTTGCATTTGTTTGTAAAAATTGATGTAAAAAAGCACCAAAAACGGGGTGATTAAACAACAAAAACATATTGTCACATGGTTTTGGAGGCTGGAAGTCCATGAGTTAGGCGTTGGCAGGTTTTGTTCTTACAAGAATGATGAAAAAGATTTGTTTCATACCTCTCTGCTAGCTGCTAGAGGTTTGGGGCAATCTATGCCTTTCTTTGGTTTGTAGACCACTGACTTCAACTGTATATGTCATTCTCTCTGGGCGAATATCTATGTCCAAATTTCTCTAAATTAGTTTACATTAGTTTAGGAGCCAACCCTACCTCAACATACATACACAAAAACACACACATGTATATATATAATTATATAATTAAACAATTAGATTTCCACAAAGTTCAACTTTTGTTGTATTGGAAGTTAAGATTTTAGCACAACCCAAACCATAACACCATACATAGATGCAGTTTGTCTTCTCTTTTTGTGGATTTGCAAATATGTGTGTGTGTGTGTCTTTGTGCATGCACACAAGCATGTTCACAACTGATTGAGCCTACTCCTAAATGTATACAAAAAGTTCAGCTGTGCCCACACAAATTAATGTTTTTTTGTGGCCCAATCAGTCCATGATAGATGTCTCTCCTCAAATAGTGTCTGTGTAACAAGATTAATAAGCTCAGTAGCCTGTCAAATATTCGTTTCTGAATAGAGAAT
Source organism: Callospermophilus lateralis (assembly GCF_048772815.1). Taxonomy (NCBI): domain Eukaryota; kingdom Metazoa; phylum Chordata; class Mammalia; order Rodentia; family Sciuridae; genus Callospermophilus; species Callospermophilus lateralis. The sequence goes on along the minus strand of NW_027516379.1, from coordinate 471,533 downwards.
GCTATAGACTACAGATGGTCTTATTACAGATGGTCTTATTACCTTAGGTATGCACATAATGTCTTTCCTATTATAGCTTGCCAAAGACACTTTGTGCCAATCCTGTGTACTATGAATAACTAAAGGACTTTTGAGTCTACTGGATCTTACTGCTGAATGCAGTATGGCTAGTATAAAAGCCTGAATCTACTTTAGAATTTTTCCTTTCTGAATCTCACTCAAATAATGCAACTTTCTTAGTCACTCAATATAAGCAACTGTACTATATACTTTCTGAAAAATCAGAGAAGTATATCATAATGTACTGTGCCCTCTTTTCATAGAAGAGATAAAATTATTCAATAACTTGTCCTATGTCTTAGATAGTACACCTATAAAATATTAGATCTTAAATATGTTCCTTATATAGTAATCCCCTGAATATTTGTAAGGTTTATCTTCTACGCACTGAAAACTTTGCAGAATACTTGCCAATTTTATCTCGAAGGTCACACTAATCATCGGTATATATTTGATGTATTTTTAATTTTTCTATTTGACTTTCTTGGTTAAAGAGGGACTGGTTTTTGGATCTTCAACTAGACCTCTTTTGTCATAATCTCACTACAATAATCATGGAACACTGTGGGAATTCTTCTCACCACCATATGATTTAGTCCATGTTATATAATGAAGAACCATGGAAAACCCTGAGGTTGTGTTTGTGGAACCATTGCACTCATTGTGAGTTGGATTGGGACAGATAATCCATTTGTAACTTCCCTTTCTCTCTACTCAGAGGGGCTATGATTATGTTATGGTTCTGCTAGTATAAGGTAAACCCACACTCTTTGATCAATTGCTCTTGTAAAACCAAGATATTCTCAATATTTTGTGCATAGTATTACTTATAAAGAACAATGAAAGGTTTTGTTTTATGCCATGAGTCTTCTGGGATAGATTTGGCTCAAATGACTCCCATCTCACTGGGAAAATAGGCTGTTTAGTACATTTTCTTCTGATTTGACTGCTGAGGTAAAAGGGAGAACAAGTCTTTTATTGGCCAAGCTGAGTTCTAGCCCATCGCCATGTCCATCAATATTCAGATGGTCAAACTTTGGGTGGACAAAGTAGACAGGGCCCTCATTCTCCCCACCAAGGTTTTCTGCCTAATGTAAGTTGCTTGAAACAAGGTTTCCCCCAATGATCCTGTTCCGGAGCTGCTGACCATTTTCAGAAGCGGCTTAGCTTTCCTGAAACTCCAGGCATGTATAGAACGCCTGAACTTGATGAACACACGACCTTTCTGGGGGGCTGGTAGAAAGCCAGTGCAGGTGGAACCAGCACCCATGAACAGATTGCTGTGCAAATAGCAAAGCCCTATGCCAAGAGCAAAGAACTGAGAAGGTGTGAGCAAAAATCCTGGAATCATGTGTAACTGCTGACAGCATGCTTGTGCAAGTCTGCCATTTCTCTATAAAGATTTCATTTCTCCTGGCCTCAAGGATTCAGTCTCAGAACACTAATCAGTGTGCTATTCTCTGTGCTTGAGCCTAAGCCTCAGGAAATGCTCATGCAGATGATATTGCTTGCTTCTTTAGGATTTCTATCTTAAATTGAGCAAAAGAACCCTAGGTTGACTTAGCAAATTATCTAGGGGGATTGGTGTGTAAGATATTTACCTGGGGCACAAAATTTAAATGATAATCTGCAAACTAATTGAGCAGAATAAAAAAAATACTAATGAACTTTTCAGAATCCACGAAGTTCCCCAACAAATAAAGTTTCAGCATTTTAAATAAAGACAGAATCTTACCTTGAATTTTTATTTACTTGCTACCCAAATACTCATCTTTAAGTCACACAACAAAGTCAAAGTTGATGTGAGATTTAAGAATAGAAAATGTTTATTGACAGTCCAAAGAAATAATAAGGACTTTGAATGTTTCAATGAAGGTGCTGTGCCTCAGAGAACTTTGAAAGTTAAAGTGGTAATTCTGGTAATGAGAAGATGTTAGAAAAGTAGGCAAGCATTCTTTTGAGAAAAATGACATGAATAAAAAGCCTGTATAAAGATGTTATGATATATGTTCAGATAAAATGACATAAGCACTCTGAAATTAAATGTTATTTTAGGTTTTATTTAAAAGACATATATATTTGGAAGGAGCTGACAAAAATCTCACTGAAACTTTTTTAGTTTAAAGGTTATTCATTAACATAAAAATAATTTCTAATACCATATTAAGTACTTCTACACACAAAACAAGGCCCATAATTTTAAACTGGATAAAAATATTGCACTGTTTTGGCATGTAAATGGTGTTTACTGCTGGTAGCCTTAAATCATATTGTGATACAAAGACCACCCTCTGTATAGTCACACATAAACCTAATAAATGCAAGCCATTCCCATACAGTAATTTACTTGGGAGAGACTACTTTGTACAACTAGGTCATAGCCGCTAACTCTCAGGGCATCTTCCGAAACTGTGCATGTTCATAAAACAATTCTGAACTTTAAATTAAAGTCTAAATCACTGCCATGGACCTGCCTGTCCATCATGCCAGCAATGTTCAATTTTATTTTAATTCTCACTGTTCTCATATTCAGATAAGGTATTTTGAGGATTTGGTGTAAGCAAAGGAGGAGCTGATTAGCCAATTGAATAACTTCTTGTTGTTATTTTTCCTACACATTGTTTGGAATTAGAATTGATCCCTTTGGATTGAACAAGCTCCCAAAGTTCTTTACAAATCTGGAGCAAATTCAGCCTCAAGAAATTAATTGAAAATGAAGTGTGAGAATAATTTCTATTAGTTCCATGAGCTGGTGGAGCAGAACTTACTGGTATTACCTATACTAATCCATGAGGCAGCATCCCTCGATCAAAATTCTCTAGCTTGCACTCTTATAATTTATGCCTATAAAGCTGAATGTGTCTTGCAATGACAGTATGTGTAGTACTGTTTTTCTTTCTTTTTATTCTTCCTTCCTTCTTTTTTTTCTTTTTTTCCACTTTCCTTCTTTCTACTAGGGATTAAACCCAGGGGTGTTTAAACACTCAGCCATATTTCCAGCCCCCCACCCTTTTTTTGTGTGTGTGATGAGTTTCGCTAAGTTGCTTTAAGGCCTCACTAAGTGGGTGAAATAGTGATGAACTTCTGATCCTCCTGACTCAGCCTTCTGAGTTGCTAGGATTACAGGCATGTGCCACCACACCCAGTTTCAGTACCATTTTAAGAACTTGACTCAGTCACAAACAGTTGAAGGATTGTGCAGAAACTCACCTACATGATGATGCTGAGATTTGAACCTAGGCAGTCTGATTCTATAGTCTGCAACTGTACTCATGATTTTCTCATTGTCACTAAATGCCTGTTAGTATTCTAGGTCCATGATCAACAAATGTCCCCCACACTGACCCATGGTTAAGAGAGAGAATCGTTTTCTTTCCTGATATTCAATAATTCTTTCAGATTTTTTTTAAAATTTTGCAATTGTAGATGGACAGAATGCCTGTATTTTATTTGTTTATTTTTATGTGGTGCTGAGGTTCAAAACCAGTGGCTCACACATGCTAGGTAAGTACTTTGTCGCTGAGCTACAGCCCCAGACCTCAGATTTTTAATATTCTATTATACTGAAAGATTCTTTACTCAACAAGTCCTATGGCTCTTCCTATAAACATGATACTTATAATTTCAGTTTCCATAAGAGGAACATTTGAGTTTCATAATTTCATGGGATTCTTGCTTTCACATATTTCTCAATTTCAGTAATTTACTCCTTTGATTTTATGTTGCATCTTGTCTTCACTTGAAAGTGTACATCTGACATAGGAACATTTTTTCCCTAAATTTAGATCATTTTATGTGATCTTCTCATTGTGTTGTGTTCATTGATTCTTTTACTTCATCACTGACTGTTATCCTACAACAGTCTATATAATGTCCCTCAATGTCAGGTTCAGTTTTAAGGCCTGTCAATAATTGCCCAATATCAGTGCTCTGCTTCTGGTTGAGAAAACTGCAAGTGTAGATAATTTTCAGTCTCCATTCTATGAATAATCTTCAGGCTATTGAATCTCATTCTTGGAAATCTTAAAGTCACACATATTGTTAAATATATGTCCATGCTTCTTAATCGCATCTTGCCCTCACACTGCATGGAAAATTTTGTTTTTCTACTAAGAAAATCTGTGTGAGAGTGTGTGTGTGTGTGTGTGTGTGTGTGTGTGTGTGTGTGTGTGTGTGAGATAGATAGATAGATAGATAGAGAGAGAGAGAAAGAGAGAGAGAGAGAGAGAGAGAGAGAGAGAGAGAGACTGAGAATTGAATCCAGAGATGCCTTTATTTTATTTTTTATTTTGAGACAGGGTCTCTCTAAATAACCAAGTCAGCCTCAAATTTGTGACCCTACAGCATCAGCCTCTTGAGTAGCTGGGATTACATGTGTGTACCACTGCAGGCAGCTGCTAATTAAATGTCTAACTCAATCACCCATTAAAACCCCAAATATAAACATTCCAACCAGACTCAGTTTTTAAGTTTGTTTCCAAATTTAATCAAATATCAGAAACTATAAGGCAAAATATCCAGAGACTCTGGCTTTGGCCAACATGTTTTTTCTTTGCCTTAATTTTAATGCAGGCTTTTCAATTTTCCATAATGTTATAAAAAATTTTTATTTATCAAAAAATTTCAGAAATAAGGAAAGATAAAAGCATAAATAGAAATGAAACAAACACTAAAAGGAAACTTTTACAATATATGTATATTTTTATATTCTTACATTTCTTCTTATAGTAATTTTTTTTCTTATAGTAATTTTTAGAATTAAATTAAGAAGTGTTAAATGGTACAAGTAGAAATGTTAGATGACAGAGGAATAAGCAAATTGGACAAAATCAATGGCATGAGCATGCTTATTAATTATGAATGAAAGCATAATGCAAAAGAAAGAATTATAATAAAATAGATTTTTATAAAAAAAGACATAGGGGAAGCATTTAGTTATTGATAGAGAATTGTACAGGGAATCTAACAGTGTAAAAACCTAATCATACAGAACAAAAGATTAAACAAACAAATAAATAACAAATACAAAATCCAAAAACCAGAACACACAAAGCCTTAAATGAATGTCAGTTTCTGTATAAAAACAAAAAATACAACTAAAATGAATCAAGTAAATAATAAAACTAAAGGCTGAAGCAGGGAAAAGAGAAGCAAGATCAGCCAGTTAATTTGTAAAAAGAGTTAGATGTCTTAGTTGTCAAAATGGGAAAATTAAGTTTATTTCAAAGTGAAATAGATTAAATTGACTGCTTTTAATCCAAAATATAAGATGATTCATGTGATATTTTAACTTTATTTTTATGGAGAAGTTGTGGATATAATTAATATATACATATGTAACGTATCTATATTTATTTTATTTTACTGTTTGGAATTTTATGTAAGCTTCCAATTTGCAACTACACATACATATTTCTTTTATAATTAGAAAAATTCATATGTTAAAATGTTTGTACAGTGTTCTAAGGTCTATATTAAGAAAGCTCTGCAAAAAAGTAATCATCAGAACATTGAAACGCCTAGGTGAAAATACATAAAACAATTTTTATTCTTTTCTGTTTGGACGATTATGTCTTAATTTTTAAAAATTTCTTTCTTCAGCGTATTGAGGTATTCTTAAAAAATAAAAATTTTATGTATTTACTATGATCTTGTTTGCATTATAAAGTATAAAATGAATTCTCTTTTCATGATAGGTAACATATGTATCACCTTATAGCTAACACTTCTGTGTGTTTAATGAGATATTTCAAATATACTCTCTTAGCAAATTCAAGTATACAGTACATTAACTGTGGTCATGATATCTCTTCTTAGGTCTTCAGAACTGCTTTATCTTAAAGTTTATATACTTCAACCTTCCCTATATTCCCCCTTATTTTCCCATCTTAGTTCTATTTTGTATACCCCTTGACCCATATTAACCATTCTATCACCTTCCCTTGATTTAAATTTGTTTTAGATGCTACATGTGAGATCATACAACATTTCTCTTTCCATGCATGACTTATTTTGGTTACTATTCTATGCTCAAGTTCTATTCATATTGTCAAAAAATGGCAGGATTTCTTTCTTTTATAAGGCAAAATAATATTATTTTTTGTTATTATTTTTTATTCATTGACCAATGTACATTTAGGATGCTTCCAAATAATGGCTCTTTTGAATAATTCTGAAACAAAACAAAACAAAACAAAACATGGGAGTGCAAATCTGTCTAAGATATTCACTTGAATTCCCTTGCATGCAATCCCAAAAGTGGAATTTCTGGATTACATGGAGGTTCTGTTTTTTTGTTTTTAAGGAAATGCTTATCATTTTCTATAATGTCTTTACAAATTTGTATTCCCATGAATTATGTAAGTTTTTCTTCTCTTTTCTCTTTATTCTTTCCAATACTTGCCCACATTTTAATTTTTGATCATCATACTAACAGGTATGAGGTGATATCTCTTTGAGGATTTGATTTGCATTTTCCTAATAATTAGTGATATTAAGCACCTTTAATATGCCTACTGAAAATTTGTATTTTCTCTTTGGAAAATGCTTGTCCCTTTTTAAAAATTGAGTTATTTGTTGATTTTTAATATCAATTTCATATATGATAACAAAAACACAGTCAATAAACACAAAAATAAGGAAGTGGCATTACATCAAACTAAAATGCTGATACAAAGGAAAGGAAACAATCAACAGAATAAAAAGTAGCTTAAGTAGTGGTAAAAAATGTTTGAAAACCGTAAGAGGTTAATGCTAACTAAAATATATATAAGAAACTCATACAATTCAAGTAATATTAGTGAAAGACCACTATGGATCCAGTGTGAAAAAGTATTAGAAAAAAAATAACAAGACAGGAGAAGCAAAAGGACAAGGTAGTGGGGAGTGCAATGGGTCATGAAGGAAAGAATGGTGTCAATTATCAAGGTGTCTATTGCATTCAATTCAATGGTTTGGATGTGAGTGTCCCCCAAAAGCTCATGTGTGAGACAGTGCATGAGGGTTCAGAGGAGGAAAGATTGGGTTGTAAAAGTCTTAACCCAGTCAGTGAATTAATCTCCTGACAGATTAATTGAAGTGGTAGAGTTTGTCTGGAGGAAGTAGAAATTAGGTGTGGCTTGAATATATATTTGTATCTGGCAGGTGGACTATCTCTGTTTCCCTCTGCCACACTCTTCTGCAATGATGACCTGCCTCACCTTTAGTCCTGACAAATAGAGCCTGCTGTCTAAAGACTGAGATCTCTGAAACCCTGAACCCCTAAGTAAATTTTCCTTCTCCATAATAGTGTCATTCAAGTCTTTCAGTCACAGCAGTGGAATAGCTGAATAAAACAATATGTGATATAGCCTTTTAAGTAATTTTCAAAAGAATTTGACCTTAATTTATTTATTTGCCTTTATGTTGTGTGAAAGATCAGACTCAGTGCCTCAAACATGCTAGGCTAGCACTCTACCTCTGTACCACAACCCCAGCTCCCTTTTAAGTATTTTTAAAACGCAGACTACAGTACTAGCAATCAGATTTCAGATGATTATTCTTATCAGAAAATATTCCCAAGTCCTTTGCAAACTATGAAGTATTATGATATGATTGTGACTTCATAGATGAAACAGTCTAAAGAGATAAAGAGTTTTAGATCCTCTGTTATGATAATTTTCATACAGTTACCAAAGCAGAAAAGATTATTATTCAGTAATATAGAAGACTTGTTTTGTGGAACTACTCAATTATTTATTATTGGATTATCTAATGAATAAATTTTTGCTAAATTAGTTGTTTTAGAATAAACCACACTCTTTTTTCCCCAAACCACACTCTTAACCTTTTTCCCTAAAATCTAAGTGAATTTTCTAAAATATGTTCAACATTTAAAAAATTATGTGTCTGCAATATGACCCAGAATTTCCTTTTCTAGGTATCTATCCATCGGGGTTACTTAGTTATAGATTACTTCTTGGGATTTTCTTTCCTGAAGATATTATGGTAAATTATTAGAACTTATATTGTGTATGGATTGAAATTTGCTTTTTTAAACAAGTCAAGATTTTTCTTTCAATATTTTTGTATATTTTTGGATATTGAAAATATCAGGGATATGTGAAAACATTATAATCTTAATATTTAAATACACATAATGATACAATAAGCATTTTTTGTTTATTTTTATTTTAAGGTCTTGATACTTGTGATTTTGATTGTATTTTGTTTGCATCTTTTAAAATTGAGATGTATATGAATGATTAACTCAATGATAAGATTTTACAAAATCACATTTATTTATATAACTTTAGCTAACTGTAAGTATGAAACGTCCATTTACAACTGTTATTCAGCTGGAGCTTTGCTTAGTTTCCATTACAGTAGTCTAACTTTATTGGCCCCAGTTGTCATTTATATTCAATTGTGTTACATAAGATGACAGCATTTATTATTTTGAAGAATAGCTTTTAAATAGCTTACACAATTCCTTAGCAATAAACCACCAATAGAAAAATTGGTCTTCCATTTATAAGCTTTAGAGAAGATATTTACAAAGCCCTAACACTATTTTTGTCCCATATATGTGTTATGCTTAGCAACTCTTAAGATACCATTTGACTTGGGCAGATATAAAATTTTATTGAAATTTAACCATTAGAATAAATATAGTTTAATGCTGAAGATAAGTTTTCCAAACTCATATTTTTCATATTTTATACTTTATGTTCTAGTTTGATAAAATGAAAATAATTAAAGAGTACATAAATTTTTGCATCATAAAAATATTTTTCTGTTCAGCAAATGACTTCTCTATTTACTTCCATAATAAAGTCACACAGTTATGTCACAACTTTAAGCTTTGTAATTTTGGTGACAAGTATCTGTAAGTGTATTAAAGTGGGAACTTTTAATTAAAGTCATTTCAAGTAGATAGAATAGGAAATAAAAAGCTTTAAAAATAGGGAAACATGAATTGCTAGATTGTAAAGAGAACATATCCATTTCTATAGATTGACTTCTTTGTAAAATTTCCATTTTCTAAAAAGCATTACACCCAAACATTTACTTCAAAGCAACAATAAAGTTCTTATATAAATTTAGCCAAATCAATTGACTTTTATTTCATCATCCTTTGAACATTTAATATTGTTTGTTGCCTTTGAGCCAAAATTATGGAAAAAAACCCAAAATAATAAATATAACATATACCCTTAAGGTAATATCCCATTATTAACAACAATAATAGCTTTATGTCAACATTGAACTATGCTATCAATTGAAATCTTTCCTCAAGATCTCTATATCTGGTCCATGAAGTATTTCTTGAACCATAGATCAGTTTTTATATATACATAGTTTTTTTATATCACTAATTTTTATAAATTTTAGGTGTTTTTTTCACAGTAAAAGATCAACAAAATGAGTATTTTGTAGTTCTTTCTATTTGGGCATGCAATTTAAGCATGGTCACAAAAATTATGAAAAGCTGTATATCTCTGGGTCAAATTTCAGATTTTATTATATAAGTACAACATGTATAACACTCAAATATTGGATAATATTGCTAGGATAAAACAAGAACATATGTCATCATTTTATTTTGTGTTTTTTAAAGAAATAATTTCCTCATAACTTTCTATAATTTTGAAAAGATTTTATAACATTGGCGCTAATATATAATTTACTTCTCTTCCTAACAAGTACAAATAACCAAGTTTTTCCATATTCAAAATTTACATTCATTGAGTCATAAAACACAACTTCACCTTTTTAAATGTTTTAAATTCATAAATTTATGTATTGTGAAATGTTATTTTAGAAGACATAGGCTAAATTTACTCAAAATAGCAAGTGTATATCTTTGTGATAAACCTCTTAAGCAAAAAAACCTAGAATCTTTAAAATGATATTAATAACTTTTGTTTCATGAATTAATATTGCATGTTAAGTGTTAATGCTGACACAATTTGTGAAATATGGTTCTAAGGCGAATATATGATATAGAAAATATATTTTTAAAGAAATATTAAATTGCAGTCAGATAACAAAGACTCTGAATATTTGAATCATAAGCAACTTTTTCCAGGTCTCTAACAACTGATCCTGATGGAATATCTAACCTAGGCAGATTTCTGCAATAACACAGGACTTTCTTTATTTCTTGCTCTCAGTCAAAGGCTGGTGTGTATTCTCAGGAGAGGAGGACTGCACAAATTTTCACATTTCTAGCTACACATGATAGAGTTACTATTTTAGATAAGAGAAGTTGTGAGGTCTGATCTTTGTATCTCTACCAAGAAAATAAACCCTTCCCCTGGTGAGACAAGCTAACAGCAATCAGCCCCAGTCTCTATCCCATCAAAAGGCAGTTCCCATGCAAAGGGAGATAAACCGGGAAGAACAGGGGAACAGTTCTAACCCACCACTGTGCTTACAAAGCCAGTGTATCATTGCACGAGAAGTGGGTTATGTCTCCATTAGCAGATCATGCAGCGGTATCATGATCTTGCCCAGTGAGAAAGTAAAGATGTATTATGGTCTTTGTTTTTGTGCCCCTTCCCAAATCAAATGTTGAAGTTCTAACCCTCAATTTGACTTTATTTGGAGATAGGCTTGTGAGGAGGTGATAAACAATTAAATTAGGTCATAAGCATAGGGACCTAATCTGATCAGGCCTTTATAAGAAGTAGATTCATCAGAGTGCCTGCTTTTTTCCTCTCCTTGTTATGTGAGGAAAGGTAAGAAGACAACTTTCTGAAAAATAAAAAGGGAGCCCTTGGCAGATTCTGAATTGGTTATTGCCTTGAGCTTGGATTTCCCAGCATCAGAAGAGATACATTATTTCCTTTTTTTTCTTTTTATTTTATTTTTTTATTGGTTATTCAAAACATTACAAAGATTGCAGAATCATATCGGTTACACATCCACATTTTTACATAATACCATAATAGTAACTGCTGTATTCTGCTACCTTTCCTATCCTCTACTATCCCCCCTCCCCTCCCCTCCCATCTTCTCTCTCTACCCCATCTACTGTAATTCTTTTCTCTCCTTATTTTTTCCCATTCCCCTCACAAACTCTTATATGTAATTTTGTATAAAAATGAGGGTCTCCCTCCATTTCCAAGCAATTTCCCTTTTCTATCCCTTTCCCTCCCACTTCATGACTCTGCTTAATGTTAATCTTTTCCTCCTGCTCTTCCTCCCTGCTCTGTTCTTGGTTGCTCTCATTATATCAAAGAAGACATTTGGCATTTGTTTTTTAGGGATTGGCTAGCTTCACTTAGCATAATCTGCTCTAGTGCCATCCATTTCCCTGCAAATTCCATGATTTGCTGTGTAGTACTCCATTGTGTATAAATGCCACATTTTTTTATCCATTCATCTATTGAGGGGCATCGGGGTTGGTTCCACAGTCTAGCTATTGTGAATTGTGCTGCTATGAACATCGATGTGGCAGTATCCCTGTAGTACGCTCTTTTGAGGTCTTCAGGGAATAGTCCGAGAAGGGCAATAGCTGGGTCAAATGGTGGTTCCATTCCCAGCTTTCCAAGGAATCTCCATACTGCTTTCCATATTGGCCTCACCATTTTGCAGTCCCACCAGCAATGTATAAGAGTACCCTTTTCCCCACATCCTCGCCAGCACTTGTTATTGTTCGACTTCATAATGGCTGCCAATCTTACTGGAGTGAGATGGTATCTTAGGGTGGTTTTGATTTGCATTTCTCTGACTGCTAGAGATGGTGAGCAGTTTTTCATGTACTTGTTGATTGATTGTATGTCCTCCTCTGAGAAGTGTCTGTTCAGGTCCTTGGCCCATTTGTTGATAGGGTTATTTGTTTTCTTATTGTTTAATTTTTTGAGTTCTTTGTATACTCTGGATATTAGGGCTCTATCTGAAGTGTGAGGAGTAAAAATTTGTTCCCATGATGTAGGCTCCCTATTTACCTCTCTTATTGTTTCTCTTGCTGAGAAAAAACTTTTTAGTTTAAGTAAGTCCCATTTGTTGATTCTTGTTTTTAACTCTTGTGCTATGGGTGTCCTATTAAGGAATTTGGAGCCCGACCCCACAATATGTAGATCGGAGCCAACCTTTTCATCTATCAGACGCATAGTCTCTGATTTGATATCAAGGGCCTTGATCCATTTTGAGTTAACTTTTGTGCATGGTGAGAGGAGGGGATTCAGTTTCATTTTATTGCATATGGATTTCCAGTTTTCCCAGCACCATTTGTTGAAGATGCTATCCTTCCTCCATTGCATGCTTTTAGCCCCTTTATCGAATATAAGATAGTTGTAATTTTGTGGATTGGTTTCTGTGTCCTCTATTCTATACCATTGGTCCACCCGCCTGTTTTGGTACCAGTACCATGCTGTTTTTGTTACTATTGCTTTGTAGTACAGTTTGAAATCTGGTATCGCTACACCTTCTGATTCACACTTCCTGCTTAGAATTGCTTTTGCTATTCTGGGTCTTTTATTTTTCCATATGAATTTCATGATTGCTTTATCTATTTCTACAAGAAATGCCGTTGGGATTTTGATTGGCATTGCATTGAACCTATAGAGAACTTTTGGTAATATTGCCATTTTGATGATATTAGTTTTGCCTATCCATGAACAGGGTATATTTTTCCATCTTCTGAGATCTTCTTCTATTTCTCTCTTTAGGGTTCTGTAGTTTTCATTGTATAAATCTTTCACCTCTTTTGTTAGGTTGATTCCCAAGTATTTTATTTTTTTTGAGGATATTGTGAATGGGGTAGATGTCCTCATTTCCAGTTCAGAAGATTTGTCGCTGATATACAGGAATGCCTTTGATTTATGCGTGTTGATTTTATATCCAGCCACTTTGCTGAATTCATTTATTAGCTCTAGTAGTTTCTTTGTAGACCCTTTTGTGTCTTCTAGGTATAGGATCATATCATCCGCAAATAGTGATAATTTAATTTCTTCTTTTCCTATTTTTATGCCTTTAATTTCTTTCGTCTGTCTAATTGCTCTGGCTAGTGTTTCGAGAACTATATTGAATAGAAGTGGTGAGAGAGGGCATCCCTGTCTTGTTCCAGATTTTAGAGGGAATGCCTTCAGTTTCTTTCCACTTAGAATGATGCCAGCCTGAGGCTTAGCATATATAGCTTTTATAATTTTGAGGTAAGTTCCTGTTATCTCTAGTTTTTCTAATGTTTTGAACATAAAGGGATGCTGTACTTTGTCTAATGCTTTTTCTGCGTCCACTGAGATGATCATATGGTTCTTATCTTTAAGTCTATTGATGTGGTGAATAACGTTTATTGATTTCCGTATATTGAACCAGCCTTGCATCCCAGGGATGAATCCTACTTGATCATGGTGCACAATCTTTTTGATATGTTTTTGTATACGATTTGCCAGAATTTTATTGAGGATTTTTGCATCTAAATTCATTAGGGATATTGGTCTGTAGTTTTCTTTCTTTGAGGTGTCCTTCTCTGGTTTGGGAATCAGGGTGATATTGGCCTCATAGAATGAATTTGGGAGTTCTCCCTCTTTTTCTATCTCCTGAAATAGATTATGGAGTATTGGTATTAGTTCCTCTTTAAATGTTTTGTAAAACTCTGCTGTATATCCATCCGGTCCTGGGCTTTTCTTGGTTGGTAGTCTTTTGATGGCTTCTTCTATTTCCTCCCTTGATATTGATCTGTTTAGGTTGTTTATATCTTCCTGATTCAATCTGGGTAGTTCATATGTCTCAAGGAATTTATCTATGCCTTCACTATCTTTTATTTTATTAGAGTATAGGGTTTCAAAATAATTTCTAATTATCGTCTGTATTTCTGAATTGTCTGTTGTGATGTTGCCTTTTTCATCCCGTAAGCTAGTAATTTGGGTTCTCTCTCTTCTTCTCTTTGTTAGTGTGGCTAGTGGTCTATCAATCTTATTTATTTTTTCAAAGAACCAACTTTTAGTTTTGTCAATTTTTTCGATTGTTTCTTTTGTTTCGATTTCATTGATTTCTGCTCTAATTTTAATTATTTCTTGCCTTCTACTGTATTTGCTGCTGATTTGTTCTTCTTTTTCTAAGGCTTTGAGGTGTAGTATGAGGTCATTTATTTGTTGGCTTTTCTTTCTTTTAAGGAATGAACTCCATGAAATGAATTTTCCTCTTAGTACTGCTTTCATAGTGTCCCAAAGATTTCGATATGGTGTTTCTGAGTTTTCGTTTACCTCTAAGAATTTTTTAATTTCCTCTTTGATGTCTTCTGTAACCCTTTGTTCATTCAGTAGCATATTGTTTAATCTCCATGTGATGTAGGGTTTTTCCTTTCTCATTTTATTATTGATTTCCAATTTCATTCCATTATGATGAGATAAAATGCATGGTAGTATCTCAACTCCTTTGTAATTGCTAAGCTTTGCCCTGTGACATAATATATGATGTATTTTTGAGAAGGATCCATGTGCTGCTGAGAAGAAAGTGTATCCGCTTGATGTTGGGTGGTATATTCTGTATATATCAATTAAGTCTAAGTTATTTATTGTATTATTGAGCTCTATGGTTTCTTTATTCAATTTTTGTTTGAAAGATCTGTCCATTGGTGAGAGAGGTGTATTAAAATCTCCCATGATTATTGTGTTGTGGTCTATTAGACTCTTGAACTTGAGAAGAGTTTGTTTGATGAACGTAGCTGCACCATTGTTTGGGGCATATATATTAATGATCGTCAAGTCTTGTTGGTGTATGGTTCCCTTGAGCAGTATGTATTGTCCTTGTTTATCCCTTTTGATTAACTTTGGCTTGAAGTCTATTTTATTTGATACAAGTATGGACACCTCTGCTTTCTTCCGGGGTTCGTATGAGTGATATGATTTTTCCCAACCTTTCACCTTCAGTCTGTGTATGTCTTTTCCTATCAGATGAGTCTCCTGTAGGCAGCATATTGTTGGATCTTTTTTTTTAATCCATTCTACTAGCCTATGTCTTTTGATTGGTGAATTTAAGCCATTAACATTTAGGGTTACTATTGAGATATGGTTTGTATTTCCAGCCATATTTGGTTATGTATGATACTTAACATGATTAGTTTTTCCTCTATGCTTAGTTTTTCCTTTATTGTACTACCTCCCGTTGTTGGTTTTCATTGTTATTTTTCATTTCCTCTTCCTGTAATGTTTTGCCAAGGATGTTTTGAAGAGCTGGTTTTCTAGCTGCAAATTCTTTTAACTTTTGCTTTTCGTGGAAGATTTTTATTTCATCTTCAATCCTGAAACTTAATTTCGCTGGATACATGATTCTTGGTTGGAACCCTTTTTCTTTCAGCGTTTGAAATATGTTGTTCCAGGATCTTCTAGCTTTCAGAGTCTGTGTTGAAAGATCAGCAGTTATCCTGATTGGTTTACCCTTAAATGTAATCTGCTTCCTCTCTCTTGTGGCTTTTAAGATTCTCTCCTTATTCTGTATGTTGGGCATCTTCATTATTATATGTCTTGGTGTGGATCTCTTATGATTTTGTATATTCGGTGTCCTGTAGGCTTCTAGTATTTGGATTTCTTTTTCATTCTTTAAGTCTGGGAAGTTTTCTAGTATTATTTCATTGAATAGATTACTCATTCCCTTGGTTTGGACCTCTGTACCCTCTTGTATCCCAATAACTCTTAGGTTTGGTTTCTTGATGTTATCCCATAATTCTTGGATGTTCTGCTCATGATTTCTTAACATTCTCGCTGAGCTGTCTATGTTCTTTTCAAGTTGAAAAACTTTGTCTTCGTTGTCTGAAGTTCTATCTTCCAAGTGTTCTACTCTGCTGGTAATACTCTCATTTGAGTTTTTAATTTGGTTTATTGTTTCCTGCATTTCCAGGATTTCTGTTTGTTTGTTTTTTATATCCTCTATCTCCCTATAGAGTTGATCTTTTGCTTCTTGGATTTGTTTATGTAATTCATTGTCAAAGTGATTTTTCAATGTCTGAATTTGATGAATAATGTCTTCCTTGAGACTCCAGATCGTCTGAAGCATGTATATCCTGAACTCTTTGTCTGACATTCCATCAGCTGCAGATATTACCTCATCTAATGTTGAATTGACCTGTATTGTTTGTGGTCCTTTCTTTCCTTGTCTTTTCATACTGTTCATGATTCTTTCTAGCTTTGTGAAACTGTTGAGCTAATGTTTTTCCCCTTATATATTTGTATTGTTCTTGAATAGCTCCAATATCCCTCTTTTTTGGAGAAAGACAATGTTAACAGATCCCAATATCAACAGTACATTATCTAAGGACAAGTTTTCATTATTAATACATTTATAGTTAGATTCTAAGACTATAGATATTGGATTTAATTATTACTTAAGAATATATTCCTTAGTTTCATAAAAGGCGTACCATATCTGGTGGCATATAGAAAACTTAATTTCAGACGAAGGATGTTATACTTAAAGAGAAAGAAGTGAGGGAATGAGGTTAAACTAACTTAGCACCTTTGGAGAACTCTAACCACTCGACTGGTAATTTATGGAAGAATGTATAGACTCAACCTCCTATTTAGATAGTTACCCTATGTATACATAGCAAAAGTTAGGAGATTGAAAGTGGTATAGAGAGAATATGAATTAAAAAAAAAGAAAAGAAAAGAAAAGAAATAACAAGGAAGAAAAGAGAAATAAGAGAAGGGAAAGGGAAGTAAGATAGAAATACAGAAAAAAAATGGGGGGGGAGGTGGGGTATATGCAATTCCTCTATATTATATTATTTTGTTAATTCAGTTGTTCATGCTCAGTTCTTGGTTTCACATATGCTGAAGTTGTGGAAGAGAGAGAAGAAAAGAGAAAGAGAGGAAAAAAAAAGTCTCTCAGAACACTGTTTTCCTTGTTTCCAGTAGGTGGCGTTGTCTATTCCTTGTTTGAGCCTCTGTATTCAGGGTGGTGGGTATAGCCAGTGTGAAGGGAAATGAGCTTCCACCTGTATCTTCCCTACTCTAATCTCTGAGGTAGAAACCAGGTGCCTCTACAGTTGTTGTTTTGTGTTGATAGCTACAATCCCCAAAAGCTTGTGGGAAATATTTTGAGTTATCACAGCTAAGGGTGGGGGAGTTGGAAACCGGGTACCTGGATCAGCCGCAACTGTGCTGGTAGCCACACCCACTTTGATGGGTTTTAAGGGTTGATGGGCTTCCTGAGGACTAGCGCTCGGGGCAGGACCGGACTTCCTCCTGCGGTCTGGCTGAGCGGCTGGCGGCTTCCTGCTCCGGTCTGGCTGGCGGCTGTCGCGGCTCCCTGCTCCGGTCTGGCTGGGCGGCTGTCACGGCTCCCTGCTCCGGTCTGGCTGGGCGACTGTCGCGGCTCCCTGCTCCGGTCTGGCTGGGCGGCTGTCGCGGCTCCCTGCTCCGGTCTGGCTGGGCGGCTGTCGCGGCTTCCTGCTCTGGTCTCAAGATACATTATTTCCAATGTTCAAATTTCAACAAAAATGTCAGGAAACAGGAAAAATGGGGTAAATTCATGAAATAATATAAAATTAAGTATAAATTTAATGAAAGAATGTAAAAGAAACTGAAGGGATCAAGATGGTAGACTTAGTAGACAAAAATTTCACAGCAGTTATTATAAACACACTCAAAGAACTAGAAGAAACAATCCTGTAAGTAAAGTATAATGATAATATCTCCTGTGTGGAAAATACAAAGATTCAACTAATCTTCAAAAATTATGATTCTGGAATTGAAAAGAACAATGTATGAAATAAAAAAAAAATTCATTGCAGGGTCTCAGTGGATTTAAACTGGCAAAAGATTCAGCATATTTGAATACTGACCAACTAAGAATATAAATTTTTGAATAATGAAAAGAAAAAGAAGAATAGGTGGGACACTGTTTAGTGTACCAATATATGCAGCCAGAATGTATCAGGGCTTAGGATAGAGTAGAAAAATATTCAATGAAGTAATGACTGGAAATTATCAAATGTGATAAAACAGACTAAGCCAGCATCAGAAGAGACACATTATTTCCAATGTTCATAGGTCATCAGACTTCAAGAAGAATAATTGAAAGGAAATATATTCAGGATATATATCCAGGCATATAATAGTAAAAATGTCTAAGAAAACAGATAATGAAAACATCTCCATTAGAATAGAGGAAAAAGATGGAAAGGGAGAGAGGAGGGGAAGACATGGGGAAGTACAGGGGATCAAAATTTATCAAATATGCTGTGTCCATATATGAATATCCCACAATGAATTCTGATAATATACATTTATATAATTATAACACACTAATTAAAATAATAAAAACAATGATGGAAAGGAGATCAGTAAATTAGGGCAAATGATTTAGGGGAAGTGGGAGGGAAGACAAAGCTAAATTAAAGGAGAATGAGAGCTGGGTGCAGTGGTGCATGCCTGTAATCCCAGCCGCTTGGGAAACTGAGAGGAGGATTGGGAGTTCAAAGCCAGCCTCAGTAAGAGTGAGGCACTAAGCAACTCAGTGAGACACTGTCTCTAAATAAAATACAAAATAGCTCTGGGGAAGTGCCTCTGAATTCAATCCCTGGTACCAAAAATAAATAAATAAATTAAAAAGTGGGCAAGAGATTGATCAAATTAGGTTCTGTGCATGTACAAATGTGGCAGAATGAATCACATTGTCATGTATAACCATAATATACCAATAAAAATAACCTGAAAGAAGAGGAAAACAATTCAAAAAATAAAACGGAATCCAAAAAAAAAAAAAAAAAAGTTCTCAACCAAAAATATTACTGCAAATTAAACTACCTTTCCAAATGTATGGTAATATAAAGATTTCCCACAAAGTCAAATCAAAGTGGAAGTTTGTTGTTGTTGTTGTTGTTTTAATTCCTGTTGTTTTTTTACCCTAGGAAGCACACCTTAGAAGAACTACTAAAGGCATTACTCTAAGCTAAACAAAAGTGACCCCAAACAATAATTCAAATCCACATGAAAAACAAGGAATACCATAACCGTATTTGTAGAAATAAAAATAAAATGTGGTAACATGTTTCTTGTTTAATTATATTAATTGATTTAAAAACAGTAGTCAAAAAATGTGCATGTAATTTTACCAGTGGGTGTCTTAGTCTATTCAAGCTGTTAAAACAAAACACCTGAAACTGACTAATTAAAAAAACAAACACATAAATTTAATTCCTCATAGTTCTGAAAGCTGAGAAGTCCAAGAGTAAAAAGGAGTGCCCAAGGCCTCTGCCTCTGAGGTGGTCTCCAGAGCTGCACCCTCTGGAGGGAAGAGTACTCTGAAGGAGGGAACTCAGGGCAAAGAGGCTGAGCCAGGTACTTGCACCAATTTTCCAAGACATCAATCCACTTTTAATGGTGGTGCCCTAATGATTTAATCACTTCCTAAAAGACTCCACTTCTTTTTATACCAAGTCTCAACTTCAATTTTAGAGAGCACAGATTTAAACCACAGAAATGAGCATATAACCCACAGGGGGGAAAAAAAGATCTATTTTAGTAGAACACAGGAGATGAGTGAGGGCAAATGTGAAAAAGAAGCAAGAAAATTAAACTAAATGATAACCTGAATACACAAAAAAATCTAAGACACCTAGAAATAATAAATAAAATGTTAGTATAACAAAAATCTGTAAGTACACTTGAATTTCCTCTTTTGGTTCTTTTAAAAGATATAAAATTCTATGAAGAAATAATTACATAATTGTATTACTGGCTTTATTATATATATGTGTGTATATGTGTGTGTGTGTGTGTGTGTGTGTGTGTGTGTGTATACCATATATAGGTAAAATATTTGTGTTAATATTAGCACAAAAGTGAAGAATAGAACTATATTGAAAAAAAAATATTTCTATTATCACACTGGAATTGATTTATTATAATTAGGAATAAGATTCTGTTGTTAGGATTTAAAAGGTAAGTTATAAAATAACCACCAAATCATAAGTCCAAAAATATAATAAAATAATTAAAGGAAATTAAATGTTATTACAAAAGTAACTCAATTAATACAAAATTGAAAAGAAAATTGAAATAGAGGAACAAACAGCCATGAGACAAAAACAAAAATGTAAACTGAAAGACACAAATTCAATTATATAAAAATAACATTAAATATTTAAACAATTCAATTAGAAGGCAGAGATTTTAAAACTGGATTCAAAAACAAGATATAACTATGTGCTATCTAAAAGAGAGAAACAGCTTGGAAAATAAAGGATGTAGAAAGTTGTGTCAAGGGGAAATTACCTATGAGAAATTTGATGTGGCTCTTCTAATATCAGACAAATACATTTTTTAAACAGATATGCTATGATGGTAAATAGATAGATTTTTTAATGATAAACATGTCAATCAGTCAAAATGCATAAATTTAGGATACTATGCGTTCTTATTAAATGACTTCGACATACATGATGCAAAACCTAACAGAACTGAAGTAAAAAATGTGAAGTTCTATAATTCATATTGAGAGATTTCAATAATTTACATACTTACATTCAATAATCATATTAAGAAATAGGTAGAAATTAAATAAGTGAATAAAAAATAAGACCAACAATAGCCCACTAGACTGGTTTTATATCTTTAGAAAATATGATTCATTATGATATTTTTTCAAGTATGTTTTTTGTTTCATAGATATTTTGGAGACTCCTTAAAATGAACTGTTTTTAATGAGTAAATTTATTTCAATTCTTTATTTTATTTCTGTCTAGAAGAGATAATGTTTCCTCATCTATGGTATAATTCATAAAATCATTTTTCTATAATTTTCAATAAATTCTCAATTGCATTTAATAATCTTAATCTTTATTTCTAATACTGCATTTTTAATTTCTAGGCAATCTCTGGATTATTTGCAAAATTTTGGTTTTCTTTCTGAGATACAAACAGAATTCCTTTAAGTTTATGAACAAATTTTCAATAGTTACTTTAATGTTCTTATCTACTAATTTATAAAATTAGTCAATATTATGATATATTTCTATGGTCTGGTTTCTCTGTTGTCTGTGTGGTACTTTTTCTTTTTCCCTACAAAATTTGATTATATACATAAAAGTGTCAATAATACATTTTATCAATGCTGAATTCCTCAATTTTCCCAGGAGGGTATTAATTTTTTGCTTGTTTGTTTTTCATGTCAGTTAATTACACTGATTTGTCTTCCTTGTTGTAGACGGTAGCTGAAATATTTATTCACTTGATTTTGTCTCATATAGTTGTCCTCCCTTGTTTTTTACTATTTTTTATGGTTTAGCCAGTTGTAGGGAAGAATTCCCTTTCAGTACTTGGGTGCTCATGGAGCTGAACACTCTAATTCCTGACTTTTTGAAGGAGTAACACTATGTGATTCCAGTTGAATTCTATACTATTACATCAGGAGGAGTGAATGAATAATGTCTTGAGAGGAAATGATTCATTACTACATAACCAACAATGGTAGCTTTCTTTTTTGTAAATTTCTACCTCCATACTCTTTCTTATTTTCTCCTGAATTTGGTTCATCTCTAGGTTGTTTTGAGCATTTTAAAATATATTTGGTTCAAAAAAAATGTGAGTGTATGTGATCATCAACATCATTACTTTGATCAAAGTATGCTACCATTATGAGAAGAGGAACTCTCAAACTACTAAATAAAATTTCATTGAAAAATTTATTTTTATTAATTATTTGTTCCTTAAAATTAATATATAATAGTGTCATAGTGGTGATTGAAATTTTGAAAATCAGTTGTTTCAAACACCTGTAAGTGGAAACACTTGTCAGAATGAAAATATGAAGTATACCCATCTTTGCATATTTTACATCACTAATATTATGTGATGTTAAACACTGCATTTGTAAATTAAATTTTGTAAAAACAAGCATAATCCCTCTCTCTTTTCCTGTATCATTTGCATTTGTCATTGCCTTCTCAACTGATTATAAAAAAGTGTAACAAAACTCTAAAAAAAATCAGGTTAGAAAAATGCATTTAATTTTGGACTATTTCTGGTAACAGAGAATTTGTTGCTTGCTGGAAATTGTTTTATGTTTTTATTACATTAGAATGAGAGGTCATTATACTGTAATAGGAAATTATTTTGGAACTTCCAATGACTTTCTCCTAATTTTGATAGTAAATTATAACAGAGTACAATGTTTACTTCAATGAATGTTGCAGAGGAAAAATATATTAATTTTATGATGCTTATTTTCTATTTTTCATTTTCAAAATTTGCTTTGATTTTTTCTACAAAATAGTTGCACTTATAAAATTCTTTGTAAATACATATTATTTCTAATTTAAGATCTATTCATTATTAATATTATGGCAACTAGAGGTCAATATGTTATTTTCATCAAATTTAAATTTAAATGAGCTATTTATTAATAACTTACCTAATTTCTATGAATAGAAGACATGTCACAGAAGTAGTATATAAAAAAATTAAAAGATGAAAAAATAACACCACCATAATATAATTATTAGTAACAGATATTAAATGTTAGAAATAATAAAGAAATGACATGACAATTTACACTTTGAATATTCATGATTAACTGGGATTAATTGTACATTGCTGTTTTTATGGAATACACTTACTCTCAAAGTATATTTTAAAGAGTATGCAAATATCTAAAGAAACATAATAATAGTTTATTCTGAATATGTAAGATATATGTGTATAAAATCAAATCATCACCTTTTGTTTTGCTATCACCAAGCAGCCATCTGGTAGATCATTATGTTGTGGTTTTAGGATCACTATTAATAAATAATGACACTGATAAGAAGCAACTAAACTACCTAAGAACAATTGTTCCATAAAAGTTATCCACCAGTGTTCAATGCTTCTCTACATCACAGATTGTTCAGAACTCTGTGTGAGAAAACCATAAAGATGACTTTAAAATAAGAGTCTATCTTGATCTTTTTTTCTTAACTTAAGTTTTACATGTTTTTTTAAGTTAGTTATTAGAGTTATTGTTCTGAAATGAAATAGGTAGAAGCCAACACTCAGTTATTTTTCAAAATGCAATTTTATGAATTAGACCAAGGATTATAATTACAAAACATTGATTTTATTTTGTATGAACTAATACAAGGACAGCAAATATCTAAGAAGCATTATAACCACTAGAAGCAGAAGATGGTTGACTCTTGATACTAATTATTGGAGCAAAATTTTCAGATAGATCAGATTACCACTACAGGAAACCATATTGATTCAGAAGTTATTTTTTCATTATAAATTTATGACATAAAGCATACCTATGAGCTTCAAACAGCTATGAAATGAAAAACATTCTCATTATTATAGAACTGATATTAAACTGAAAGTGAATTTCTAGAAGTTATAATTCTCAGACTTAGGATTTCTTATAATGTAACATCAACAATGGGAGAGAATAAGAGAAAACAAAAATATGGTAGTAAAGAATTGTCAAGCAGTACCCTGAGTATAAGTTACCAACTTTGATTTTATTAGTTAGAAAAAAAATAATGGAAAGTAGTGTAAATGTATAAAAAAGATTGTTCAGAAAAGATCTGAGTTTCATATAATTTCAGCCAGTAATTCCCAAATGTGTACTAAATATCTCATTGCATTAACAGTTTCTACAGCTTTGAATAAATCAGGATTTTATAGAAAAGCACAAAGTAGAGTCATTAAAATAATTACATGATCATGTGGCATGGTGGCACACACCTATAATCCCAGTGACTCAGGAGGCTGAGGCAGTAGAGTCACAAGTTAAAAATAGCCTCCACAGCTTAGTGAGGCCTTAAGCAACTTAGTGAGACCCTCTCTCCAAATCAAAGAATAAATAAATAAATAATAAAAAGGCCTAGGAATGTGGTTCATTGTGTGAAGCCATTTGTGAAATACATGAGTATCTTCTTGGCATGAAGCCAGGGAGATTTAGGTTTGGCCTTGGGAAATATCCATGGCTCCCCTATGGCAATAGATTTCCCAAAGCATATGACCTTGATCTCCACTCTGCTAGGAAGATTCCCCATAGTAGCTCTGGGGATGGGCATGACCTATTAGAAACCTAACAGCCCACTAACTTAACTTTTTTTGGTGAAGAACATTCTACAGAAGGTCTTTGATGTTTCCTGATTATAAGTAAAACAGGCACGGGTTCCATTTGCTTGCCTGTTCTGCCCCCGGATGCCCACTTTTGAAACTACTTTCTGTGTTCTGTGGTATTTCTTTGTCCTTCTATTTTCCTTAGCTTTTATTTCTCACCAAGGGGAACCCAATTTCCACTGTTGTGCAGGATGAGGGAGAGAGTTCAGTGGTTAAGCACCTCTGGTTTCAATTTCTGGTACAATTTTAATAACAATAATAAATATTATTATTATAATAAAAAAGTGCAAAATATGTAGTAAGATTAAGAAGGTGATATCAGATTATTAAATTATAAAATAATAATGGTAGAATTGTTATACTCGTATTCAGGACCCCCAAAAGACCACCAGAGACCAAGATCGATGTAAGCAGCAAAGAGGTGTTTATTGTGATCTAGCTCGGTCCTCCGTGTGCACACAGCAACTGGTGACCTGGTGACCCTGAGAGGCCCTGAGCCCAGGGTTTGCAGCAGTTTTATACATTCTTTAGAGAAGGCAGGGCACCCACATACATCATAGCATCTCTTAGCAAATCATCACACAACAATCAAACAACAATTCTAAAACATGATGAGCATATCAAGTGACAGGAAAGAATCTGGAAAGAATTATTGGTTAGTTCAAGGGGTTGATGCACTTAAAATTGATTGGTTTAAACCATGAGGATGTCACAAGGGGGGTACATGCCAAGCTGCAGGGCTTCTAGTTTAGATATTGGTCACCACACCTAGGTGGGGGCCATCTGGAATTTCA
Organism: Callospermophilus lateralis; assembly: GCF_048772815.1. Lineage (NCBI taxonomy): Eukaryota > Metazoa > Chordata > Mammalia > Rodentia > Sciuridae > Callospermophilus > Callospermophilus lateralis. The sequence continues at coordinate 446,644 of NW_027516379.1, read as the reverse complement.
GATATTTCGATATCTTGGCCTATCTTAGGTGATCACCATCTGCAGCTTTTCTGAGAACTGTTTCCACAGAGCTTTTCTGAGGTACTTTCCTGACTTTAGGACTGCAGTAGGTCAGATGTTAAGTTTCAGAGCAAAATGAGGTCCCAAGTAAAATGAAGTTGCTTAGGTCTTTCAGAATATTTTCTCTTCAGAAAAGTTGAAACTATATGCAAACCTGAGATTGTGGATCTGTGCATGGTTAGTATTGATGTTATTACTGCTTTTGCTCTAAGGGAAAAAAAAATAGCAGCTGGAGCATCAACTATAGTAAAAAAAAACCTAAAAAAATGAACACATTTTGTTGAAAAAATAATGCTGTCAGCTGGTACGTTATACCACCAGCATTTGCATATTTCCTTTTTTCCTCCCTAAATTTTCTGGTACTTAAACTTGTTCAACAAAGTGAGACTCTGCGACTAGAATAGCATCGTTTCACCCAACTCTGTGTCTTCCTTTTTTGACATAAGGCCCTCAGTCTAATAAAGAAAACTTCAGAAAATAGCATTTCTCAAAAAAAAAGAAAGAAAGAAAGAAAGAAAGAAAAGAGAAAAAAAAAGAAAGAAAATTATTTGAGGGACTTTTCTCAGTTTGCCCAAGTACCATGCAGGATGCATAGAAGGGTTTCATTTCACAGAACAGAAATATTTAAAACTTTGGAATTCAATGTCTGTGAATCCCTGTTGAAGAAATTCTTTGCCTCTAGGTGATGCTTATAACTTCTTTCAAATAGTCCTCTATACTCATATGGATATTGATCCTGAACATTGGGGCTGGTGGATTAGTGAAGAAGACTCTGAAATTAATTCTTCAACTTCCATCTTGTTTGTTTCTTACTATGTATAATTGGAAGGAGACAAACATATTTCTTTGTTCTATTTCTTCATTTCCTTCTCTTTCTCCTTTTTCAGATTGAAAATTTCTCCTATTTCATATTTTCTTGTCTCTGCCCTGAAAGGTGAGTTTCAGATGGACAGCAAGCTAGTGGCAATGGCTGCCTTTGTACATTTTAAAGAAACCCTGTGGTACTGAGTATACCTCACTCTTGGTCAGAGAATTTTAATATTAAGTTGATATTTACAAAATATTAACACTGTAAAGCAACCACTTTAACATAATCCTGAAGTACTCTGCTGCATTTTCTAAACCAAACTGTATATCTGTATATAAGTATTTCCATGAGGAATTCAGGAGGTTGAGGCAGGAGGATCAGAAGTTCAAAAGTTCAAAGATAGCCTCAGAAACTGAGCTATGTCTTGGTCAACTGAACATGACCTTGTTTTGAAAAATGAATAAATAAATAAACAAACAAACAAACAAATAAATAAATAGATAGCGTTCAGGTTACAGCCCAGTGATAAAGTACTCGTGGTTTCAATCCCCAGTACTAAAAAATTAAAAAATGAATAAAATTCACCTGGGCATGAGAGAGGGGACTCAATGTCAAGTTGATTTTTAAATAAATCATATTTTTAAAATATTTCAAAGAAATACAGGACCTTGACAAGTTTCTAATTCTCTTCAAGTTTTGTTTTCTCATCAGTAAAATATCAAAAAAGACTTACATTTTCCCAGTACTTTAATCAAAATTTTAATATTTTTAAGAAGGGTATTATAAGTTTCCAAATCACTTTAAAAAACATTCTCATTTTCTTTAAACTTCTCACTAAAGTAGAAAGTTTCCTCTTAAGCATGCTTGAACATTCACTGTCATTTTATTTGGAGAAACCACAGGTAATTAGTTCAGATTTGGAATTCATTGTCACAGCTTGTACTTTCTAAGCTCTTACCCATATGAACTGCACTCATTTCCTTTGTACAGCTTGACCTTTTCTAATTAATGCACAGAATTGCTTAACTGCAACTTGCATTGACGTGCTGTGCCTATCAGGAACTGAAAAAGTTCTAGGTCTGTAATTTTCCAATGCACTTGCATTGAAAAAAATGGATCTTTAAAGTTTTAGTTTGTTGGAGAGTCCTCAAATTATTTTGGTTTATGATTTCCTGTTTTCAGAAGTGAATAAGATCTATTCTGTTTCTCAACACTTTTGTTTTCTTAAATCAATATAAGTGATTTTGTTATTTAAAATTAGTCTTGGGGCAGGGGATGTGGCTCAAGTGGTAGCGTGCTCGCCTGGCATGTGTGCGGCCCGGGTTCGATCCTCAGCACCACATACAAAGAGTTGTGTCTGCTGAAAACCAAAAACATAAAAAATAAATATAAAAAAAGAACACAATAGAGTTTAAAAAAATAAATAAAAATAAAATTAGTCTTCCCAAACTGTGGATGCAATCATTGTTTGCAAACAGATCAGAATAATGGATTTTTTAAAAATTTAAGCTGAAATGATTAAAAATTATTGAGATCTTATGAAATAATAGAAAAGAATGATTTAAAGCAACGTGCAAGCAATATACTTTCTTTTTTCCTTCTTCTTTTTATTATCCTAAGTCTAGAACACTTCTTATCTCTTATGAGGTCTCCACATTGTCACAAAAGATAAGATATAAAATGATGGAAAGCTCAAAAACACATTGTCAATTATAACCACTGCATAAATTCAGGCATTTGGGGTCAGTTCACAAGCTACTTTTGTGTCAAGCTCCTAAAGCAACTAGAAAAAATAAACTGAAACCCTTTCACATGGTGTGGCTGGTATTTCCATCAAGGCCTTTTGGCATCCCTCTAGAGTTCACATAAAAATAATTAAGAACATAAAATAAGCAGAACTCAAAAAATTGGCAAGTACCTTTTTTTCCCCCTCCATCCTCACATTACCAATCATGATTACAATGAATGACCCAAGAAAATGTATCAACGTTAACCTATAACTTCCATTATTTTCTGCCATATCCAAGTATGTACTTTCAATTTAAGAAAAAATTTAATGAATTAATCTCTGTTAAGGGGGAAAAAGCTCCAGGTTGTAATACTAAGTTGTTGAAGGCTGACACTTACCTTGCCCTTTCCTTAGAAAAATATCCACAGCTAGGAGAGCAATGCCCTGAGAGTCAGTAAGGTAATTGCTTGCTGTTTTAAATGAACTAAGCAAATTTGAGAACAGGAACATTAGTACCATAAATCTTGGAATAAGAGGAAGCTAAAATTTCTATACAATATCTGATCCCTTTCCAATGAAACAAAATGATAATGGCTCCTTGGTTGGAGGAATAAGTGCAAAACCGACATATTTTGTATTTGAATTTTTTAATGTTTCCCCATATCTTAAGAATTCTAAGTAGAAAAAAAAGATGTAAAATCATATTTTAAAAGTACTGTTTTTAACAAATATTACAGTCATACATATACATTCATTCTGCATGCCCTATGTATGATATTAATGATATTCACTTTAATACATTTTTATTTCATTGTACTTAACATGGCTCTCAATAAGTTGTCCAGGCTGTCCACAAACACACAGGATCAAGTGATTGTCCCCTTTGAGTGTCCCAAGTAGTTGGGCCTTTAAATATTCAATTTAATTACTACATTTTAATTTAAAATTAAATAAAATGTTATTCTAATTAGCATAATGTCCTTGGAACTACCACTCTTTAAAAACCATCCCTAGGGCTTTGGGACGTCCTCTAGGGCTGACTCTAGTTTCCAACCAGCTTGTCCACTACAATAACCCTGAAATTGCTAGCTCAGTCTTTCTGTGACATGACTACCCCTCAGAGGCTGCCTGAAGGTACTTATGAGAAATCACTACTAATGGTGTCCCCTGTGAAATTCCAGTTCCATCACAAGGTGCACCTTCTAAACATTCTCATAGCTGACACGCTCAGGTGACAGAGGGTGCTAGCCTGCACGCAGTGCCACTAGATAGACCTATCTACAGCTCCTTGTGACAAATTGTCACTTAGGTTTCTAAGGAACAAGGCTTATTTTCTTTGCCTCCCAAATCGGGGTTAGCAAAGCTTTTGAGTTTTTGTTTTGAATCTTTGAGTATAGTGTCAACTAAGAAAAAACAAACTGAAAATACTCCCCTTCCAAAGGAAAAATTAAAAAATATAAGAAAGGTTAATTTGCTATCTAAGCCAGAAACTATGAACATCTAGGTTCTTTCTAGATAATTGTTTTTGTCTCCTAATAGTCACCCAAGACAATTATTTTTTGAAATTAAAATACCATTATCAGACTTAGATCATAATCTGACAAATATCAATAGTACTATTACAAAACAGTAACAGAAATTTTAATATTTACATTAAAGATAATTTGTGCTCCTTCTAAACCAATAAACCTGTACTTGCTTTGAATTTACATTAAAAGTGGCCATTTTTGGTGATTGTGTTTTTCTGAAGTAAAGAAATATTTTTTTCTAAATCAGAAGAAAGAGAATAGTGAGAGGATAGTCTGGAAGAAGATAAAAGAAAGCATAAGTTAAAGCAGTCTTCCCTGATTTATGGAAGTATGTGCATCTCTGTGAAATTTTAAGTAACCTACAAACCTTTTACTTTAATACATCACATGTATTAAAATAAAATATCTATTACAACATGATTGCATATTGATATTGTAAAGATTTGTTAAAATATGAGAGGTTTACAACTATTTATAATTACCATGTCTCATATTATTATTTGTCACTAAAAATGTAGGTTTTGCAAAATGTGGAGGACAAACTTGTAATCCCAGTGGCTAGGATGGCCAAGAGACAGGAAGATCGTGAATTCAAAGCCAGCCTCAGAAAATTAGTGAGTCCCTAAGCAAATCAGCTAGACCCTATCTCTGAATAAAATATAAAAAGTGCTAGGGATGTGGTTAAGGGGCTCTGAATTCAATTCCCTGCCCTCCCCAAACAACAACAACAACAACAAACCCTAAGTGTCAGAGCTCTGAACCTGAGTTCACATTTATTCTGTGCAAATACTAACACTGGCATTCTTTGCAAGTTTTTTTTTCCTGTATTGAGGAGATTGAACTCATCCTCTGTCACACACTAGGCAATTGCTGTATTACTGAGCTACATACTCAGCCTCATTCATTGGACTTCCAATATTTCATCTAAGAATAGTTATAGTAAAATACTTCAAAGGATTTTTGCTTAGCTGATTGACAATAAAAACACTTTCAGTGAATGAGTGAAATTATGAATATGATAGAATTGTGTGCATAGGCCAGTGAATGAAGCTAATAGTGGACTTAGTACTTGGTAGAGTGAGTTTTAATGACTATCTTTGTGATTTTAATTCTCATCTCTGGTTTTTCTGCAAAATACCTCTGGTAAACCCGAATTTTTGCTCTATCATTACAGAATAGTGAAATTAAAGGTTGAGTGTACACAGATAATTCTTGAAGTGCCCAAAGAATTCCATTCACTTATTATGTATTCCTTTTTCACATAGCTGCCTAGCTGATGTCATTTCTGATAGGTTAAGCGACCATCTAGCACTCACTTGGCCTTGTTTCACATGGATATGTGTTTATGTTATAAGTCACGTGGGGCATGGCAGCCGTGTCCCCATATCCTTCAGAGACACAATCTTCCTTCTCTACAGCGATGAGTACATGTTCCTCTGTCTTGAGTTTCAAAACAATTTCTCCATGTATGTTTTTAAAATCCTCACTTTTCCCTTGTATTTTTCTTTTTCTCATTTGCCTGCACAACCTGATTTTTTATTTAAATCCTTAACCTGATCAGGCAGCCACCTCTCTTGGGTTCCTTAATAATAGTGATCTGCCACTGTGAGGTCTACATAGGAAACCCAAAATCCCAAGGAGCCTCTGCTGGTCTAGCAGAGCAGCTAGAGCTGCTTTTAGTGTTTCTCCACTGGTTATGTCTTCTCAAATAAATTAAATGAGGCTGCTGATAACACAGAGCACTACCTGCTCAGCTATTCAGTTGGAAAACTACCCTGCAATCAAGAATCAAACCAGGTGAAATAAGAATGACATTTTTTGTTTGTCTAATAGCTTCTCAGGAGACATAATTAGTAAAAGCTTTGATAATGCAGAATAGAGCAAACTATTGGGATGTAAATAGGCAGAAAAATTGCTACATTTTCCTAGAGATCTTCAACTACATCCACAGCAGCCAATTCTTCTGTGAATCTCTTCAGTATCATTTTGGTGTGGCTTATTATGAATTTGTGCAAACTTAGAAATTTCTCAAGGAGATCTATGCTTTAAATTGTCTATTGCTTGAAGCTTAAAATCTGAACTCCAAAAGCCTGTTTTATTGTGTACTTCTTCATCTTTGTTCCTCTTTCTCAAATAGGTGCGATGTATGAGGAGCAGTAATGCTCAGAATTGTATGAGGAATATTGCTATCATAGCTAAGATATTAAAGGAGTTAACATCTTATTGCTATTTTTTCCAACCATAGAAGATGATCCATACCTTTAAAATTTATAGTCAACTTTGGATTTTAAAGCAAGAACCATATAATATTTTTATTTCATAACTTCATGTGATCAAGCCAGGTTGAACATCATTACTTTGTTGATTTTCAAGTTAATGTAATTTCAAGTAATTATTTCTGATGTAGACCATTGATTTATTTTTCAGTCCTATAAAATTCATATTTGAAAAATGTTGCTGCTTGTCAGTTATTTTGTCATGTATGATCCAAATTACTATAGGGTACTTCTTTTGCATGTTTAGAGTTTTTTTGTTTGTTTGTTTGTTTGCTTGTTTTGCTTTTGTTTTCTGTTTATTTGTTGGTTTTCATTTGCTGCCAAGTATTAAACCAAGAAGCACTTGGCCAATAAGCCACATTGCCAGTCCTTTTTAATTTGTTTATTTTGGGACAGGATCATTCAGAGTTGCTTAGGACCTCACTAGGTTGCTTTTAAAAGATGATGCTTGCTTTTAACTTGAAATTCTCCTGCCTCAACCTCCCAAGGTACTGGGATTACAAGACTGCACTACATCCCAGCTACATATACAGATTTAATATAAGAATTGAATTCTTACTCTGCCATTCCTTTCATACTAGATCACTTAATTTTAAATTGCTATAAATATTTTCCTGTGTCTAGGCCTGGGTATGTGGGTTGGAGTCATTCTTACTCTTCATGGGTATATAAGAAAGGGGGAACAGAAGATAGAAGGGGGACTAATTAAGAGAACATTAATTCTGCAGTATAAGCTTCCAATTTTTCTTATTTGTTATATGTATTATTACAGTTTATTTTGCAGACAATAAAGGGTCAGAACTCCAGAGTCAGGATAAACAGAGTATATTAGTGGTTATCATAATGCAAAGATTCTCAAATACAATAACAAAAAAATTACCAGAATTTTTGTGTTCCAAAAACAAGAAATTAATTGAGAGGTGATCAGATAATCTCCAGGAAGATCGAAAGGCCTCTATGAGCAACCAATATGGAGAGTTGTATGGAGATTTCTTAGAAAACTTGGAATGGAACCACCATTTGACCCAGTCATCCCACTCCTAGGTTTATACCCAAAGGACTTAAAATCAGCATACTATGGTGACACAACTGCATCAATGTTTGTAGCAGCTTAATTCACAATAGCTAAACAATGAACCAACCTAAGTGACCTTCAACAAATGAATGGATAAAGATATTACTGTATAGATACATAATGGAAAATTATTCAGCCTTAAAGAAGAAAAAAATAATGGTATTTGCCTAATTATGGATGAAAGTAGAGATAATTATGCTAAGAGAAATAAGCAAATCCCAAAGAACCAAAGGCCAAATATTTTCTCTGAATCTCTTGACACGCGAATGCTAATTTACAATAAGGGTGGGGAAGCATAAAGGTATTTTGGATTAGATCGAAGAAAGTGCAGGAAGGGTATAGGGGTAGGAATGATAGTAGAATGAATTGGACATTATTACTTTGTGTACCTATATGATTACATGACCTATGTAACTCTGAATTATATACATGCAGACAGATGAGAATTTATAATCCATTTATGTATAATGTGTCAAAATGCATTCTACTGTCATGTATAGCTAATTAGAGCAAATATAAAATATTTAAATTAAAAAACTTGGTATGTAATTAAAAAAAATGATAGGCCTCTAGGAAGCACATTTATTTTTTACACTAGAATTCTTAGGGAGATATATGACAGACACAGAGCAAAAGTGGAGCAAAGTCAATGATTTCATAGATTCTTTTGCCAATGCAAATAAACCATAGATCAGTTGCATATAAAGAAGCTCTTTTTAGGGCTGAGGTTGTGGCTCATTGGTAGCATGCTTGCCTAGCATGTGTGAGGCCCTGGGTTTGATTCTCAGCATCACATATAAACAAATAAATGAATAAAGCTCCATAAATAACTAATAAAAATTTTAAAAAAGAAGTTCTTTTTAGGAAACAAGGCAATTACAAGAATCATAAGGTCTCATAAGTAATAATATCATATTTAACTAGAAAAAGTTTGAATGGGATTTAACTAGACAATATTTAAATAAATTACAGTGTATGGAGGACCATGCAGCTTTAGATAATAATTTGTCTATAACATTATCACATGTGGATAATGATGCAGCAATAGACACCAATGTTTAGTCATCTCCATTGACAGAAGCAAATGTGTATGATAGTTTCTGTCAGTGGCGAAACCAAAGACAATGACACTTGATATATATAATTAAGTTTTTGCAAAATTATAATATGCAGAGGAAGGAAAAAGAGAAATAAATGTGTGACAAAATAAATTTTTCCCTGAAGTTGATTTTTTTTTCAGTGAGAAAGGAGAAGAAACCCAACAACTTGTTTCTAAGGTGAATGTAAACAGATTTTCTAGTCCAAATAAATAATATTTGGTTTCTGAAATTTTAATACAATTAGGTGAAGTGTGAAAAATCAGTTACCTTCCCTATTTTTATTATTTTTTAACTTTATTCATGGTCTTTTTAATACAGAATATTTCAAGTTGACTATAGTAAATCTGACAAACTTTATTCTCATCTTAGATTTTCTTTTTAATGTCTTCAAGTTATTTCAATCATGAGCGTTTTACAACTGAATTTGTTTTGGCATAACTAAAGACAAGTACCTATTATTTGACTAAAAACAATTGTATTATATCTGTACACTTTGAATTCCAGTGACATTATTATAGATGTCTTTTCATAATAAACCCACTTTCAAACTTAAACACTACATTTCCTACTGACTGTATTTTCCTCAATATATACCACAGATTTAAATGTTGAAAGAATTTAAATAACCATTGAAATTTAAACAGTGCATAATCTTATGAGAGGTAATTTTTAGAGTATCAGAAATCATTTTGTATGTAATTTAAACATTTACAAAAACAATCATTCTCTACCAGGACTAGTGCTGCTGGTCTGTAATCTCAGCAAATTGAGGGGCAGAGGCACAAGGATTCCAGTTCAAAGCCAACCTTAGCATTTTATCCAGGCCCTAAGCAACATAGTGAGACTCTGTCTAAAAAGAATAATTAAAAAAAAAAAAAGATCTGGGGATGTGGTTCAGTAATTAAGTCCCCCTGGGTTCAATCTTCAGTAACTACCACATCTCAAAAAACTTATTCATCTTAAGTAAAGAACGTGTGTGTGTGTGTGTGTGTGTGTGTAGAAGCAATTTTGTTAAATATGTTAAGAACTAAGTAGAAAATTTAAGAGATTTTTCTGGTGAAGGATGCATCCTCAGTGCTTTTGATTACTCACTCAGAGGATTATTAATGAATCTGAAAGGGTTACAAAATTGAATCTAAAATTATCTTTTATATTCTCTTCATGGACTTGTAATTTATATTTTATTATGCATTAAAATTAATAATAGTACATTTTAGACATTTGTTACGCTTGAGTTAATATAATTATGTGAACAAACGCTACCCACCACAGTCCTCCAACTCCCATCACCTGATAAAATATTAACTGGTATTTAAAATTTTGAGTGTGTGTGTGTGTGTATTCTAAAGTTTAATTTTAAGTTGTAAAGCCATGCATGATGTTCTTCCCTTGTGTTGAAAATACAATCAATTTTGCCAGTTCCCGTTCAGATGAATTAGTTCTTCATAAGCTTTGATGGGAAATTCACTTAGCAGATTAATGTAACTTCAGACCATTACACATAATGGTGGTCCAATTAATTCACTAAAACCTTGACCACACTCTGGAAAGTAAACCAAGGAAAAATTAATTAACTTGGTGCTGTGTATCACATTATATACAGAAGTGAATCATATGAGTATAAATTATGCAAATTCTTTCTTTTTTAAAAGTAGTAGCAAGTATCTAATGGAGATTAGTCATTGTAAATTTCATAATTATTAGAGATTTTATTTTACACAAATTCTGTTATAAAAACATAAAATAACTATAAAAAAGTGTTCAATCATGTACTTTGTAACTGAAGAAAGTATACTTTGATATATTCAATAATGAAAGCAGTGTAATTTGAACTATTGGAGATAAAAGCATTGCAAACCTGTTAAGTAAAATAACCCAATAAAATAAGTTGATGTTAGAAAAGTAATTACCTTTACAAATTCTCATCTATTCAAATGTCAGTAGAGAACATATGAAATGAATCAAAAACTACAACCATAAAGTGTTTTATATTGTGTTCAGAACATACCTCTATTTATTCCTTTGATTCTAAATCAAAGTATTGTGTCCCCTATTTCTGTTTAAGTAACTGTACTTCAGACATAGCTAAATGTAATTGCCTGCAGCAGTGAAAAGCCCAGTGAAATAAAAAGTTCTCTGATTTCAGATTAGATTTCCCCCCTTCCCATTTACATGTAATTTTGAGCAAGTCACCTAATAAAATGAGGTATTTTTAAGTATGAGCACAAATAGATAAACATCAAAACTTCAATTGTATAGGAGAATCTCATGAAAAATATATATTCCCAAAACTTTTGACAATAATCCATAAAAGAGTGAAGTTGTTTTAATTCTATTAAAGTAAAGAAGACTACCCAGGAAGAGTTGATTTCCATTACCTATATTGCTTATTCATCATCAAACTCATTTTGAACATAGGCTATATTTATGTAACATGTCTCTTTCCTCACCATCATGCTCTTGGTCATCTATCCACTCATTCATAATTTTTAGAAAAAATAAAAAATATTTTTAAAATGTGTTCACTTATCCTTTTGCCCCCTCTGGAAACTGCCCACAAGGGTACTTGTGGATTGGAATAATTGTATAGAAAGAAATGCAACATGACTTCAGGAGAGCAAAGGACATACAAGCATTGAATGTTTCTGGGTGATGAAAGGAATGCAGAATAGTTCATGAGAGATTGTGAAGCAAGGTCCAAAAGCCTTAGAGAGCCCGGTGGAGCTGAAGTCACTTGCCATGCTCCCATCTCGCAGTGGGAAAATGCCTGTCTCCCATGCTGATTTTCTTGAGCTGTTTTTTTCTTTTGTTGACACCATGTCACCATGTCACCATGTCATGCTTTTTACATGTTTTACCTCATGAAAGAAAACTACACCTGTTTCCAGAGAGTGAGTTATTTCAAACCACTAGGTTTATTCTTCTCCCTTGCTCTTCATCTTTTCAATCACTCAGGAAATGTGTAATCTCATTATGAAAGTGTTTGGAATCAAGAAAGATTCTAGTGGAAAGGAAAGGCATAAATTACATCTTCACATCTCTTATCAAAGAAATATATATATTTTTTTGCTTCTTCAATATGTATATTTTGATCAAATTTACATTAAATATTTTTTTACATTTTAACATTTTTATTTTAGTGCATTATATTTATATATAATATTGAGCTTTTTAAAACATAAATGCATAAAACAGTCTTCTCCATTTCAATCCCAATATTACCCACTTTGCTTCCTTCCTCCCTCACCCTGATCCCCTTTTTTAATCTATTGGTCTTCATTTTATTTATTTATTTATTTATTTATTTATTTATTTATTTATTAGTTTTAGTTGACAATTATAGTTATATTTAAAACTGGAATGCATTGTGTTATATTCATATATGAACCTAGGATAATTTGGTCAACTTCATTCCCTAATTCTTTCCCTTTTACTCCTTTCCTCTCTCCCATTTGTTTCCCTTTCTACTTATTGATCTGCCTTGTATTTTTGTGAGATCCCCTTTTAATACTTCATTTTTCTCTCTAGCTTTGCATTTGAGAGAAAATATTTGACAATTGACTCTTTAAGTGTGGCATTTTTCACTTGGCAAAATGTTCTCCAGTTCTATCCATTTACCAGTAAATGTGTAACTTCATTTTCATTAATGGCTGAGTAAAACCCCATTGTACATACATACCACATTCTCTTTATCCATTTGTCTTTCAGTGGGCACTGGGGCTGATTCTATAACTTGACTATGGTGGATTGCTCTGTTATAAACATTGGTAGGCATGTATCATTATTATACAATGCTAATTTTAGTTCTTTTGAATAATGGTTGAAAATTAGAAATCAACAGTAAGGAAACTCACATAAACACGGAGTTTGAATATTCTTTTAAATGAGGAAGGGATCAATAAAGAAATGAGAGACATGTTTCTTCAGGTCCTTGGCCAATTTGTTGATTGGGTTATTTGTGGGGTTTTTTTTTGGTGTTAACTTTTTGAGTTCTTTATATACTCTTGAGATTAGTGCTCTATCTGATGTGTGAGGAGTAAAGATTTGCTCCCAAGATGTAGGCTCTCTATTCACCTCAAAGATTGTTTCTTTTGCTGAGAAGAAACTTTTTAGTTTGAGTCCATCCCATTTATTGATTCTTGATTGGGGTCTAATCCTACAAGATGGAGATTAGGGCCTACTTTTTCTTCTATTAGACGCAGAGTGTCTGGTTGTATTCCTAAGTTCTTTATCCATTTTGAGTTGAGTTTTCTACATGGTGAGAGATGGGGAATTAATTTCATTTTGTTGCATATGGATTTCAGTTTTCCCAGCACCATTTGTGGAAGAGGCTATCTTTTCTCCAATGCATGTTCTTGGCACCTTTGTCTAATATAATTGTAGTTTTGTGGGTTAGTCTCTGTGTCCTCTGTACCATTGGTCTGTGAGTCTGTTTGGTGCCAATATCATGCTGTTTTTGTTACTATTTCTCTGTAGTATAGTTTGTTATCTGGTAGAGTGATGCCACCTGCTTCAGTCTTTCTGCTAAGGATTGCTTTAGTGATTATGGGTCTCTTAGTTTTCCAGAAGAATTTTATGATTAAGTTTTCTATTTCTATGAGGAATGAAAATGTTCACCATCACTAGCAATTAGAAAAATACAAATCAAAACCACTCTAAGATTTCATCTCATTCTAGTCAGAATGGAAGCCATTATGCCATAAAAACAACAATAAGTGTTGTCAAGGATGTGGGGAAAAACTATACTTATACACTGCTGGTGGGACTGTAAATTGGTGCAGCCAATATGGAAAGCTGTATGGAGATTTCTTGGAAAATTGGGAATGGAACCACCATTGGACCCAGCTATCCCTCTCCTCAGTCCATACCCAAAGGACTTAAAAAGAACATACTACAGGGGCACAGACACATCAATGTTCATAGCAGCACAATTAACAATAGCCATATTATGAAACGGATTAAAAAAATGTGGCATATATACACAATGAAATATTACTCAGCAATAAAGAAATCATGGCATTTGCAGATAAATGGATGGATGTTAGAGTCTGTAAATAAGTCTGGATGGTGCCTGGCAAAATGCCAGAGGGAGTGGTTTGTGCAGTAACGCCAGGGAGCCATTAAGTGTGGAGATTCCTTATTGTTTGACTGATGTATCTAGTTTATGCTAATTAAGATAAGCTGTGCAAAATTTATAAATACCTCTGTTGTCCTACAATAAACGGCTTCCACTCCTGCTGTATCAATGTACACAAGTTGTTCATCACCCCCCGGTTATTTTGCTGCAGACAGACTTCGGCAGATGGAGTTAGAGAAGATAATGCTAAGTGAAGTTAGCCAATACCCCCCTCCAAAAAAAGCCAAATATATTCTTTAATATGAGGAGGCTGATTCGTAGTGGGATAGGGAGTGGAAACATTGGAGGAATAGATGAACTCTAGACAGGGTAGAGAGGTTGGAGAGCAAGGGAGGGGGCATAGGGTTATTAATGATGGTGGAACGTGATGATCATTATTATCCAAAATATACGTTTGAAGACATGAATTGGTGTGAATATACTCTGTATACAACCAGAGATATGAAAAATTGTGCTCTATATGTGTAATTAGAATTATAATGCATTCCACAGTCATATATAAATAAAAAAGAAAAAGAAATGATAGGAGAAATAAAAAAATCATATTTGCATCTTGAAGGAATAAGACACACCAATCCAAGTGTAAGGCCCTCCATCCTAGGATACAAAAAAGTATTTCAATAATTTAAGTTATCTTAAAAGTAGATCCCTCCCCTGTCCATCCAAGGGTGACAAAGCACTCCAATCGTAGCCTAAATCTTGATAAAAACCTTGTTGGATTCTAAGCAAAAGACCCACAAAAAACAATCCTGAATCCTGCTTCAGAAGCACTGTGAGATAGTTTAAATACATTTTTTGAACTGCTAATTTTGTGATAATAGATATCTGTTGAAGCAGTAGATAATTCCATTTCTCATATTTTTTAAAAAAAAGATTAATTATGACCTCTTGCCGATAGTCACTGATGAAATGCTCCTCTTGTCATTAAAAATGTTTAAAAGAGGGCTGGGACTGTAGCTCAGTGGTAGAGCACTTGCCCTTGCATGTGAGGCACTGGGTTTGATCCTCAGCACCACATAAAAATGGATAAGTATATTGTATCCATCTACAACTAAAGAAAATATTTTTAAAAAGTTTAAAAGGCACTGAAAACTGCACTTTTATTCATATAAAATATATCATAGAATACAAACAAAAAATAAACATTTTATAAGCTTCTGGTAGGATCTTTCCTAAATATAATTCATGATATCCATAAAATGTGGTGGTTTAAAACAAGTCTTATTTATGTTGCATCAGGCTATGCTATTTAAAAAATGCTATAGTTTAAGCATGATTTATCCCTACTGAAAATCGTGTTGAAATTTGATTATAATTGTGGCAGTATCAAGTAGATCATTAACAAAGATTAAAATAGCTCTGAGACCACTAGCCCAGTGGCACATATTTGTAATCCCAGGTACTCAGGAGGATGAGGCAGAAGGATCACAAGTTCAAGGTGAGTCTGGGCATTTTAGCAAGACCCTGTCTCAAAACTGAAAACAAAGAAGGACTGGGGATGTAGATAAGTGGTAGAGCACTTTCAAAGCATGTACAGGCCCTGTGTTCAATCTGCTTGTGCTTCCACTTTTCCACCATGATAAGATGCACTGTGAGGCTCTCACCGTAGACTCTAGACCCCTTCCAAGATGCAGCACAGACATCAAGAAGATATTAAAAGTGTTAATACTTCTACAGTGAGATTGTCTGTAGAAAAGCTTGTCAGAGAAGGATTCCAAAGCTTATCTAAAAATGCTATGAGTGTGTGCCGCAGTCCGGCTGCAGCAAAATAACCGGGGGGGGGGGGTGACGATCAACTTGTGTACATTGATACAGCAGAAGTGGGAGCCGTTTATTGTAGGACCAGAGGGGTATATATAAATTACACATCTCTTATCTTAATTAACATAAACTATATACAGCAGTCAACCAATAAGGAATCTCCACACTTAATGGCTCACTGGCCTCACTTCACAAACCACTCCCTATGGCATTTTGCCAGGCACCATCCAGACTTGTTTACAGACTCTATCAAGTGTGTATAAAAAGGAGACTTGCTTGGGGTCTTTAGGGTGGTCAGGGAGTGGTAATTGGTGGGACATCAGGCATAGGCACAGGCTTATAACACTTGAAGCCCTGCCAGCACACAGGAGAGAGCACACAGACAATCTCATATTTGTTAGATTTTTACAGAAGAGGAAGAGGGAGGGTTGAGATTAAAAGTAGACACTGTGCATTAAAAAGAAAAAAATACCGATGTCTCTTTATTACAATGGTAAGTTGCATGATTGTTTCTTTCAGATTTCAATTCTGCTCTCTCCTTTGTGTCTGTAGTTTCCTGAAGGCTGCTCTGCTGAATGCTGATTTAGAAAGGACATGCTTGGAAATCTGAGGTCTCCTCCAGAATTTTTTTCAATGATAGTGGAAGAAGCACATAGGGAGAGTTGGAGCACTGATATCTGGGGACTATGGTTAGGAACTGGAACCCTGCTACTTCATATTATATAAACTAAAATGAATCATAAATCCAGTTTAGATTCAAAGGATGGACGAGACTACTTTTATTAGTGGAAACCACTGTAAAATTAAATTGCAAAGGACACACTTAGAAAGAGTGGGAAATGGAGGTAGTTTTGTAAACAATTTACTACAGAGCTCAAGGAAAAAAAATAAATGATCTGCATTCAACTTGATGGCATACAAATTTCAGGACATGGAATTCAACTGAAATACAGGAAAAGTGTCACAGTTTATACCTCAGTTTCTTTCTGCTAAAAAAAATAGGATCAGAACTAACTCATCAAAAATTTGAGTGGTCATTGTGTTACAATGGAAGTTGATTTTCAATCACTCTAAATTCTTCCTTGAAAATTATTAAATACTATCACCTAATGGATAGTGGCTGAAGTCCCTTTGAATCAACTTATTCAGAAATGAGAATATCCAAGGTAAGCAATGCACAGCAGAGATGGGGGACAGTGAAATTTATAGAACCCTTAATTAAACTGACAGGTAGAAGCACAGGGAGAAACATTCCCCCAATCCATGTTTCAATGGATTGCATTTTTTTGTCATTTATTTCATCAATTCATAGAATTAGAAAGTATGGCAGTAGTTGTAGGGATTTCCCATCTTGGCAGTTCATGTCTGAGCATTAAGAGTCAAAAGGGAAATTCAGTAGGCAGAATCTAAACATGCCCAACATTTATGATTTAATAAGAAAATGCAGTGTGATACTAGAAGTTAAACCTAAGCCTGGGACATGCATTCCTTTGAGAAACACAATGTTATGACCTCACTTTATCAGGATATTACTGACATGAGGGCTGAGATTGTAGCTCAGTGGCAGACCGCTTGCCTGGCATGTGTGAGGTACTGGGTTCAATCATTAGCAGCACATAAAAGTAAATAAAGGCATTCTGTCCATCTACAACCACACGCACACACATACAAAGAAAATTACTGACATGATACATTTGAGCAAAAAGTAGTGGATTATTTCAGAGAAAAGTAAGCTATCCGAATTTGAGATAAGAGAATCTTGAATGTAATAATGACTAAATCAATGTCTTAAACAGAATCATGCTTAATGACAAATTACTAGCAGCAGCCTACTGTTGAATAGAAGAAGGTAATTCTCATTGCAGTTATTCATCGATGTCCTGGAAGAACAATGAATAGGATTGATTGTTATTAGCTAGTTGTTTTATCTCAGAAATGGTATGATTGTCTACTTGGAAATTATACATATAGCAAAAAATATGATTATAGCATACACAGTATTGTAAGCACTAACACAACTGTCTTATGATGTAAAATTACAAGAGTCAAAACTTTCATTTATACAATCAGTCACCAGATAGATATGTGTGTTTAGAACAAGGTTGAAACTAAAGTGGAATAGATTGTCTACACACTAATATGTCCTAAATAATAATGTTTTCCAAGAAGTTAAACCTAATGCAAATATGTAGTACTGATCAAAATGAAAAATAATAATAATATGATTATGTTCACGTCAAAATAATACTGTGAATATTTTTAATCCTTTTTTGACTCTATTATATTATCATAAACCTAATACATATTTAATTATATGAAGTATTCAAAAGTTTTAATATAAGCGAAAAAATTCATTAGAAACCAAATAAATTTGAAAAAATGCAGAATTATTGTATTACCACATGCTTAAAAATACCATGGCCTTACAAAAAGTAAAATAATGTTATATTGGAATAGAAAAAAAGTATGTTAGATCAATTTAACAATGGAATGTGGCATACATAATATGTCATTCGTTAAATGCAAATCCAAGAGAAATATATATATATATATATATATATATATATATATATATATATATATATATACATATATATATATATATATATATATATATATATATATATATTTATATACATGTAAATAGAATTTGGCATAGGTATACCCAGACTGCTACAGCATTTTAAAACTAATAATATTATTCTTTATATATAAATAAAAATAGAATCTAATAATATTGAAACAATTTACAAAATAAGATAATTTACAGTTAATGTATGTTGAGCTTATCTTCAGGTAAGTTTAATGTTTTTCTCTATACTTAGTTTTTAGGTTTTTTTACAGTGAATTGAATAAACTCATTCATTTCATAATAATAATAAAAAAAGATGAGGAGTATGTTATTTAAAATGTATCAAACTTGAAATGTCTAATGTACAATTTTACTATTTATTTGAAATATGAAACAGAAACCTAATGACTTGGCACCAACACAGAAAATATTATGCTTGTTGACTCCCTAAGTTTGAAACTGTTTTGAATACTTATCTTTTTCTTTAGATATACTCATTCACAGATGGGTGTATCATTGAAGGGAAAAAGAGGCTTACAAAGTGAGCTAATTCCTACAAAATAAATTAAGATAATGTCCTCAGAACATAAATTATTCTATAAACAATCAGTTCTCAAAATATGAAATGGAATTCAATCAGGAACCCACAAAGACAAATGCATTTTCATAATGATAAACACCATTTTTAATTATTCAGTCATAATAATTGTACAAAAGAATGTGTTTCACTTTCAAATTCCTATACGTTTATATATTGTGCATTGACTGTATGCACTCTTCTCTCTTGCCCTCCTCTCTCTGCCTTGTTCCCCTCCCTCTTCTCCTTCCCTAGTCCCACTTCTATTTTCACATATTTTTAAAATCTTCCATATATAAGAGAAAACATGCCACACTTATGTTGTTTCTATGTTTAATTTTTCTCAAGTGATAACTGTTACATTCATTTTTCTTCAAAAGATATGACTTTATTCTTTTTTTTAAAGAGAGAGAGAACTTTTTAATATTTATTTTTTTTAGTTGGGGGCTGTCTTTATTCTTTATAGCTAAATAATGTTTCATTATGTATATAATCATGCTTTTTTTGTCCAAGAATTTGCTTACAGGCACTTAGACTGATTCCATACCTCGGCTTCTATGAATAGTGCTGCAGTAAATACAAATGCACCTGAACCCTGTGTGCTGTCTTCATGCACTTTGGTTGTTGCCTGGGGTCACTTTTTGTGGGTACAGTCACTTTTATTCTCTCATAATTGTAGAATGCAGATCTCTAAAGGCTGCATAGTGAATGGCACAATTGTTCTTACAACTTATGGAGAACATGGAATTATTTACTTTTATTTCTTATGCACACTGTTATGTCTCCTAGAACATCCTGAAAAAATCTAAATAGAGAGTCAATTGATTATGATAAATAATTTCCAGGGATCAATTCAATTGCCTTTCAGTTTTTACTATGTAATTAAATTATAGCCACTGTTATCTCTTTAAATTCATTATTTCAAATAAATCTATTTTGGTATCCCAAAGTTTTCCAACTACTTGTACAAAAAACACAAAAATATAACTTTCTTGTCCTAAAATACTTTAAGAACTTTTTGAGAGCTTTCATTTGTCTAGAACTGTTATTTTAGAATATCAGTTTCAATATATTTTTATAGTTAAAAATATATATATTTCTTAACCTACAGCTGTACAAGACTCAGTGGGCTTAGAGAATATTAAATCAACACTTCAGAGTTCTCTTATTAAATATAGATCTGGTATTCTCTTTAAAATCCAAATTGTGTTGTATCTTTTCAAATGAGAACTGAAAAAACCCATGGAAGCAACATACTAGTGTTTCATTTCTGTCTTGGCTTTGAATACAGTACATCTTTTCAATTTTTTTGTGTGAAGAATTTGGAAGTCCACATTGTAGATTTATTCCTTGTCTATGAGGAAAGTGTATGTCTTAATGTTCAAGTTGAAACCTGAGTAAGAAACTTGTCTCCCTCCCACTCTAGGGAAGATGAATTCTACTGAAAGGATGAATGAAAGACAAATAATGGTAAATCAGATTAAAAGTTTATAAATACTTTCTTGAAAATATAAAGTGAGTCACTTTCTTCAAGGAAAACAACTGTCAGTACTTATTGTTATAGACAAAATATATCTTTTAACCAAATTTTAGTATTTTAAAAAGTGTGGGCTGATGAATTCTCAATATTGAAGGAATTTCTTAAAAATATCTTTATAAAATAACCATTTTATTTTTGATTAATTTCTTTCAGATCCAATAGTGATTTTTTAAAGAAATGGTATTGACTTTTGGAATAACTGTATAACTTTATGGAACAGTATTTTCCAAAATTACCAATGAAAGTGTTAAAAGTAGTAATAAATCCATTTATAGAGCAAGATAGATATATTCATTTCATTATAACAGATATGACAACTTCAGTGGTATTTTTCAGATTCTACTTCTTTGGTTTTACCTTGTATCTAAATAAATATTTGTATTTATTTTAAAGCTATTAACTAGCTCATCCGCTTCCCAAATTTCTGTATTATATTCCAACTAAAACAATATTTTATAACAGATCTAATGCTGAAGTAGATATAAAACTTTGGCTAAATTCTACTAAAGCAACTAATGTTTTTAAAATATGTGGAAAATTAATATATTTGATATTGTTTTTCTGTTTTTTTAGAAAACATTTTTTAAAAATGTGTCATTGTGTTAACAGGTAATTATTTGATTGGAATTTTTAAATTAGTTAATAAAATAAAATTTAAATAATATGTAAAATTTTCTCCTAAATATTTTATACAATAAATATATATAGCACAAAAAATACATATTTGTAATTGTTTTTTCTTTAAAAATACAAATGGGTTCTGAATTGGAAATGTTTGAGAACTGCTGTCTTAAAAGAATTTCAACTGAGGGCTGGGGATTTGGCTCAAATGGTAGCTTGCTCACGTGGCATGCATTCGGCCTGGGTTGTTTATGACCACACTGTTGGTCAAAATCTATTCAAAGAAATAACTTTAAACTTATCCCTTAGTCCTATCTGAAATCTAGATACACAGTAGCTTAGAATCATGCCTTTGTCACCTACTTGTTCCTTTTGTTTCCTTGAACCAAAATTGTCTTTAGTTGGGGCCTTTCCCACATAATGGAGTCATTGTTGAATAGCACATTACATTGTCCATGTGTAAATAAGCACTCTAAAGACCTATGAACATCACAGAGTTTTCAAATCTCACAAATTCTTAAACTTTTGATAAACACTATTCAGACTTAATGGAACAAAAAAAAAGGAAGAAAAGGAGTTGGGGAGGAGGAGGGAGGAAGAAAGAACACAATGAACATTCCAATTCCTTAAACCATGGGAGGAAAAGAGTGATTTTGGAACTTGAATTTTAATGTATACATACATGTTGTATGCATTTATAATGTTAGTCTCTTGATGTGTGGACAATAACTCTTTAAAATAGGTGCAATTTTATTTCTTTTGTTAATTGGCTATGCTTTACTTACTTTTTGTTGTTGGTGATTGTAGTTGTTGCTCCTGTTCGAATATTTGTTGTTTTTTATGTATTGTTATTAAAATTCCATATGAAAAATTCAGGTTATCTAACAGTATAGAGCACATACAAGTTACCTCATTTCAATATTTTAAATATTCCTACACAAAAACTGATACACATCGAGCACTAAAAATAATGATGGCCATTTGTCACAGAAAATTCACAAAAACTCAATTTCTTAATTTTATTTATTAACTTATCAAATATAAGTTTGAAAAATATAATGGCATGTAGACTTGAGATACACATTATAAAATAACATAAAATTGCTCTGAGCTCATCAAAATCATTAAAAAGTTGTTCCCCTCATGGAGTTAATGGTTTCATGAGTTATATTAATGTTTCATGTGGTTTGTCAATGTTTAGTTGATTCTCTTGAATTCACAAGTTAGATGATTCTATAGTGTGCTTTCATTGTAATGTTCCTTTTCACTAGCAATTAAAGCCTCTTTTAAAAGAATAATTGCTTATTCCAGATAGGTTTCTATATGACAATCATCATTTGCTTAAGAGTCTGACATTACCTGTGCAGATATTAACATCATTTTGGATTCTTCTTAATGGGAAGCTTCCTAGGTATTGCTTTAATTCTTCATGAATGTTTATGGAATTTTACTGACTTCTAGGTTTAATTAAAAAATATATGTGTGTGTGTGTGTGTGTGTGTGTGTGTGTATATATATATATATATATATATATATATATATATATATTAGTTGCAAATGGACACAATGGCTTTATTTTATTTTATTTTATGTGGTATTGAGGATAGAACCCAGTGCCTCACATGTGCTAGGAGAGTGCTTTACCACTGAGCCACAACCCCAGCCCAAGATTTAATTTTGTTAGGTTCTTTGGAGGCCTTAGTTTGTCTACCACATGAAAAAATGGAAGAGGGCTACAATACATAGGTAGAATGTAAACAAGTGTTTATTTGATGCCCACCAGAGTCTTTGTCACAAGAGTTTTCTGTTCCAAATTTATTATAACACATAATTTCCCAGTATTATAATATGAAATTATATTATTATAAAAACATAAATTTATGAAATAATAGTTATTATAAACTGTAACATATAATTATAATTTCTGACATGTATTTTGAAAGAATGACTTTAAACAATGAGTTATAGTCCAGATAAAACAAACCCTTCCATATTTAAATTGTGCATGTTGAAGAAAGTGCTTGCATGATAGTAATGTTTGCTGAGGTTTTATTGAATGAACAGTGTTCCTGAAACAGGACATAAGTATATTATACCTGTCCTTTGTGTACTAAAAATGCATATATCAAATCAATGAATGAATGAGAGCTATTTTTCCCTAAGAATATGCTTTATCAACTAATTTTATTAAATCTGATATTATTTTCAAAGGGTTTTCTATCTATGTAATTAAGATGAGTTTATTATCCTGTCATTTAATTATGACAATAGACAAAACTATAATCTCAGCTTTTTCTTGTTATAATATTTGGAGTCACAAATCTAGTAAACCAATAGCTATGCAAGTCTAGAATTTCACTGTTTTGGTAAATATAAATTTAATTTAAGTCTTTAATATCGAATATTTAGATATTGGAAACTCATTAGTAGACATGAGTGATTTGGTTACCTGGGCAAACTTATTTTAGAATTGCCTGTGATCCAAAGTTTTAATTTTAAATTTTAGAGATAAAAATATTTATTTAGAGCCGGGTGTGGTGGTGCATGCTTGTAATCCTAGCCGCTTGGAGGCTGGGGCAGGAAAATTGCGAGTTCAAAGCCAGCCTTAGTAAAAGTGAGGTGCTAAACAATTCAGTGAGACCCTGTCTCTAAATAATAAACAAAAAATGGCTGAGGATGTGGCTCAGTGGTTCAGTGCCCCTGAGTTTAATCCTCGATAGGCCTATCCCCAAAAAACATTTAAAAATTATTTAGGCTATTTAAAATTAGCTTAGGAAGTCTTAGTTGTCTATTCAGCATGAAATAGAAGCTATAAAATAAAATATGAGAACAGACTGAAAGCATTGACATGAATCCAGAACTGGCTTTAAAAAAAAAAAAAAGAACAATATTTAAGAACAGATGAGCATGCACAGATGTTTAAAAGTGTGAATGGGAATCACTGTTGACTCTATTTAAATTATGTTAGGGTCAGTATAAGCCAATAAAATAACCTGTTGTACAGTGATTATCAAAAGACCTATGGCTGTCTACACACTGTAAAACTAACCCTTAATCATGAATTTCATGTCCAGTAGGGGTTTTCAACACATACTATGTGACAGAGAAAGGGGGAGACTGAGAAAGAGGGAGAGGAATACAGAAATAATAGAGTAACAAAACATTGCAGGTAGGAGTTCCACAACCCAGTAAAATAACGTTGTGTTTGGGTTTTAAACCCAAATTTATAAAATTAATAAAAATTTCCCAAGCAAAAAAAATCATCATTGATTTTATGTATTTTTGGTCTAGGTTATATTGCTTTGTTTCTATTCTATTTCAGGGACAAAGTTATATATAGATAAACTAGGAGTTAGTTGGATCTTCTGAGATTAAATGAATAACTACCCACATCTACTGAATGTACAGGATTGACTATTTTGACATGTACAATAATGAGAATGAAGTTCTACAGGACTCAAAGGCTCCAAATTGGCTTATAGGTAAAAATAAATTCATACCTTTTGCATTTATTTACCTCACTTATCAACAGTAATTGTAAAGCAGGTAGTAAACAAGGGATTGAGAGAAAGACCTTTGCAAATACAGTATCCACCCTGCCCCCTTTATCTACATGGGACATGTTCTGAAACTTCCAGTGGATGTTTAAAACTGCTTGACAGCAGCAAGCCCCATAAACACAATGTTTACTCCTACATATTTGGACTTGTCTCTTACTAGTGGTAAATGGCTTGGTGTCACTCTTTTCAGGGTATTCCATGCTTACATCTTTGTATAGAATCAATGCTTTGTGTGCAACATGTAGCCAGCTATCAGAACACATATCTGTCCATGTCTTCTATCCCCAAATTTAATGCTTTTTCTATTTTACCTAAACACTTAACATGCACTTGTGACTATAAATTTTGCAGCTGAAAATGAGACAGCAAAGCCAGCACATTTTTTCCTTCCTGGCAATTACACATATAGAAGATATTCCCTTACTATAGATCACAGCAAACTCAGAATCAATAATTTTGTTTTGTTATTAAGTCCAAATGTTAAAGGAAGAACTTGACACCTTCTATTTGGTATATCCAAATCACTAACATTGTTATTTTTGTGCTTTGTTGTCATTAGTAGTAAAAGAAGTGTTGCCTGAACATAAGCCTTGTGATGCTGTTATAGTTGATTTGATTTCCCAAATGGACAATAAGTGACAAGTAGGCAGGTATCATCTACAGTGTGGAGAAGCCAGGCAAAGGGAAGATTTAGATCTTGACAGGTCAAATGGCAGAGATTTAAAACTTATGAATTATTTATTTCTGGAATTTTCCACTTCATGTTTTTGGAATACAGTTGACCAAAGGCAACTTGAATTGCAGATAGAAAGTGAAAAAAACGAATAAGGGAAACTATTGTTGTAGCATACCAGCCAGGCAGTAATGAACTATTTCGTACTTCAGTTCTGATGACTATAAGTAACCTCACGGTGAAAAAAAAAAAAAAAAACTGAGTCACCACTCATTTTCCATTTAAGATATCTGAATTATATATAAAAGTAGTTTAAGATCCTCAAAAATGAATTTCTTTGTATGATATTTGGACAAATTATCAGGATTATGTAGCTCACATTGAAAAAGAAACTTTCCAAATAATCTGAAATTTATATTTAGTATTCAATCAATTCTAACATCACCTAAATTGAAAGATTTCTTATAAATTCTCAGGCATTATGGTAAACATTCATTATAGTTTCTGACCTTATTATTTTCAAATATAATTTATAACTAAGTGTAATGAATATTTGATCAATATATATCAACCTCCTTTAGTTTTTCTAAATGTATTCTTAACCATGTTAGAAACTAAGTAGATTAAAAAGAATTGATGATTTTTGTGCCTATCTGAAATAAAATTATGTAAAATAGTCTATTTTAAAATGCTTCTTTTTCAGCTTTTTTTTTGCTAATGTTTTCTGTCTAGATGTATGTAGAAAATTTCAAATACTAATTAACTCTGAAATGCATTATTAATCTTTGTTTACATTCTGTAGAAGATTTATACAATTATTAGGTATGAATGATAAATGAAAATATTAAGGCACTGATTGCCATGAAACACAGTCAATTTCAGTTATAAACTCACATAGTATTGAATAATATTTTTGTTTGTGTATATACATATTGTATCTGTGAGAAAAGCAAACTAATTCATTTTCATACACATGCACCTACATTTATGTATTTATCTACATACACATACATGTACATATGTAATTTACTTCTAGAAGACATCAAAAGGTTTGCTTTTATTGTTATAATTATCTAGATAAGTAAATGATATACACATTTTATCAAATATTCATTTTTCAAATGAATAAAATTTTAATATACATACCAATAGCACAGTTAAGCCAAGCTTTGCCTCCAGAGAATGTCTAAGTCTTTTTTACTGCATCAATATTCTTAAAATAACAACCATGTGGTTAAATCTAAGAGATGATATCTGATTTTTGTTTCTGATTAATTCAAAACTCTAGATTGTATTTTAGTTTCAGAAACAGTGGTGTATTGGAATTTCTTGTTCACATAGGATTTAACATGAATATAGATAAGATTGCGGTGTTACAATAAGAAATATTACATATTTCTAATCCAAAATTGAGTATACATTTAACAAGAAAAATGGTCCTTCATTATTTTCAAAATAAAGCAGTTAATTAAACCTCACAGAACTTTGATTTTTATGAAGTCTTTCTTATTCACTTTTTCCATAGAAGACACTACTTACTTATTTTTTCACTTATTTCTCCTTTCCTTCTTTCTTCTACTCTTCTACTCTCTTTCAATTTTATATAAGCAAGAGACTTTGATATGTTCTCACAGTTAAAATGCTCAAGAGCAATTCTAAGCTGTTAGTGTTAATTTATATGATTGAATAGCTTCCAAATAGCTCAACAGAGGTGACTGAGTTTATTCTAATATTGGGAAAAATTACATTTTTGTTGTTTTTGTTTTGGTCTTTAAACTAAAGAGGAATACAATGTTGAAGCCTTAAGTAAAGGACACAGCCTATAGTTAGGAAGTCAATTTATGATCTGTTTCTTGATCCTTAAATTGAATACACTACGTAAATACAAAGTGTTTCTCTTACAGGTTTAAAATTCAAAGGTTAAAAAATAATAGTCATGATTTAACGTCAAAAGCATGAGACATGTCAGCACTGTTCAAATCACTCAAGTATATTTTAGTACTGTTTATTTCAAATGCATGATAGACAGGGTATTATTAAAAATAACTTCAAACCCTGCCCTACTTTCTGGGACTAGCTAGCTTAAAAAAAATCAATGTTAGGCCATCTCTTCAGTGGGAAGTATAAATAATCTCATTTTGAATGATTCTCTCTTTTCCAACACTTAAGTTTGAAGGAGGTGCAGGATCAGTTTATTGATTTACAAACTTTCTTCTATAATCCTGCTGTTAGTATCCTTGGTATGAGAAAAACTTGATGATCTGCTTAACACTTGTTCCCTTTTGTCTATAGAGGGCTTTATCACACCTTATGTTGATGAAGTCAGAGTAGAAAAAGAAAAGAAAAAAAAACATACACAATGCAGGGTTTTGTTTTTTTGCCTCTGTATTAATCATTTTCAATAGAGCCACACTTCCAAATTTTGATGTGTTCTGATGAATATCTTACTATTACTATTTAATCATTTGAATTGTAATTCTAGTGTGCAGATGGTATTACTCAGGAACTATTGTATACATTTGGATTTATGTAGATCTGTATTCCTTAACAGTAACTAATAGAAAATTACCTTACTTCCTTTAAAATTATATCAAATTTTATATTAAATTAAACTGAAGGTTAAAGTAATGACATCTTTACATATTTTTAAGTTGAGTCTACCCCAGAGGTACAATATCTCCTAGTAAAATATCATTACTCTGGAAATTTTATTTATAAACTTACCCTGTTTCCTGGGATACTCTGTGATTAAGTACATGTCATCATTCAAGTTTGCTTTGTTTTGCTGTTATTTGCTTAAAATAATAAGGAAGAACATGCTTATTATTTATAATAATTAAAATAAGACATAAATTGAAATACTTTTATTGCTGCATTTTAATTTATGCAGAATAATGGGATTTTTGTGGCATATTTTTACATGTATAGAGCATAACTGGATTATATCTACCCTTCATTTTCATCTTGTACCCTCCCTTTGGTCCCCAACTTTGGTCCTCTCCCATGATACCCCCCCTTCTACTTTCATGTCACCTCCCCCATCCCTGATATTTCACATAAGTGAGAAAACATGTGATACTTGTTTTTTTGTGCCTTGACTTAACATGATGATCTTCAGTTTCATCTATTTTCCTGAAAATGACATGATTTTTTTTTCTTTGTGGCTAAATAATTCTCCATTCTATATATATGCCACATGTTCTTTATCGATTCATCCATTGTTAAGGCACCTAGGGTAATTCCATAATTTGGCTATTCTGAATTATGCTGTCATAAACATGGATATGCAAACATCTCTGTTGTATGTAGTCTTTAATTCACTTGGGTATATACCCAGGAGTGGCATAGCGGGATCATATGATAGTTCTATTTTTATTTAAGTATTTTGTATTGAGAAAGCTTCATACTGATTTATGTAGTGGTTATACTAGTATACATTGTCACCATAGTATGAAAGTACTCCTTTTCCCACTGCATCATCTCTAGCTAGCATTAATTGTTATCTCATTTCTTTTCTTTTTTTTGGATCTTGATTACTACTATTCTGACTAGGGTGAGATGGAAACTGATAGTGGTTTGATTTGCATTTCCCTGAGGCTAAAGTGTTGATTTTTTTTTTGGTATAATTATTGACCAAACCTCTTTTGAGAGAAGTGACTATTCAGTTCATTTGTCTATTTATTGATTAGGTTGTTTGTTTCTTTTGGTGGTAAGCTTTCACCATTAAAATTATCTTAAATATCAGTGAATTCCTGAATATTATAAATGATGTAACATATTTCTGGAGGTTTCACTAATTAAATCAAAGCATCTAAGATTAGTTCTCTATCTGTACTCTGTGCAATTTACTAACACAAATGGATTTTAACAGAGATTACCTCCAGAACACCTGGCTGTGGGCTGGAAATGAAGTGAATTTAAGTACATTTTTTTTAAACTGTTCAATTGTTTCAGTTTTGCTTTTCTGATCAGGAACCATCAAATTGCTCCTGGAGTCCAGATCAATAAAACTCTTTGGGTGACTGTAACAAAAGTAGAATAAAAGAATTTGCTGAAAAAAAAATTTTTTGGTAGAACTATTTCTGTATTTCACTTGACTTTAGCTAAAAGAAAACTGGCCTATAAAAAGTGTTTTTTTTTAATATTGTACAGTAAAATGTCACTTAATTGGCTATATTTCCCAAGGCAGCCTATGAAAATGACCCTGTGTCCTGTGTGCAAAAAGCAATCACCTTCTTTCTGCAATGAACCATTTTATTAATTTTCCAAATTCTCTAATCTTTATATTCATCATGTTCCCCATTATATCCATGGCTCACTTCTTAAAAATCAAGACATTGTTCTGAAACTGATATCTGACATTTACTTGAATGAAAAGAGGCATCATTTAATGTGAACTTTCATTTTGATCTTTCCCTACCCTGCTTTCATTCCAATCACACTTTTTTTTCTTTCTTTTTTTTTTTTACAGACTCAAACTAGTGTTTATTGAACATGGCTATTTTTCAGCAATCCATCTAAGAAATAAAGTTTATTTATGTCCTAGATGTAGAAAATATAAACACTATAATGTTATTTTGTTCAAACTGCAGGATGATTATAACTAAAAATCTAGAGCATGCATTTAGATCCAGTGACATTCAGTACTTACGAGACGTAGTTTAATATGAATAAAATTTGTGAAGCCTGAAGGTTAAATTGACATTTTCGTGGCAGATACAGTCTATGAGTGCTTTACTTAGATAGTAAGGACATAATGTAAATAAAATAAGAATGGCTTTAAAAGAGAATGGTCAAGCTGTATCATTTCTTCTGCCACGTTTTAATATGTATAATAGCCCTCCTTTTTTCCATTTGGACATAAAGTCAATAAATATATGACTGTCATTAATATAATAATTTTCCACAACACAAATCTATAACAATGTAATTGACTCATGTATTTGGAGAGGTGACAGGAGGACTGTAGCCCTGCATAAAATATCTGTGACTTTTATTAATTACCTGATTTAAGGAATGTAGTAAGTATGGTAAAGTATTTTGGACCCAATAAGTTTGAAATACAGATGGCCTCCTTCTCTTAAAGCTATACTTTTAACCCTACAAATTTTCAAGTAATTATTATATAAATTCTTGTGAAAGTTGGAGAAGTCAAGATGACTTTACAAAAGGAAGCTGGAAATTACATTGAAATATATATTATATTGTTTCTGAATTTTTTGTGGTGACATTGAGGTTCAATATATTTATATTTTCACATAATTTTTGTATGTACTGTTCATTGAATTATGGTGGTAATAAGGGGGTGATATCGAATATGGCAAGGTGGCACATGCCCAGAATCCCAGTGATTTGGGAAGCTAAACAAGAGGATCTCAAGTTCAAGACCAGCCTAAGCAACTAAGTAAGACTCTGTCTCAAAATAAAAATAAATAAATTAAAAGGGGTGAAGATGTGAGGATGTACCTCAGTGGTAAAATGCCCCTGAGTTCAGTCTCCAGTAAAAACAAACAAACAAACAAACAACAACAACAAAAAAAAAACAGAAAGACAAGATTTAAAATGCTATTTATATTTCTAATGGACATGGAAAGACACATTATCAACACATACAGTATTAAATTGCACATAATGCAAAAATAGGGAAGACAATTTCCTAATCTATACTTTAACACATATATAATTATCTTTTGGTGGAGTGTGTTTGTTCTGAGGATTGAAACCAGGTCCTTGGGCATGCTAAGCAAACCCTCTACCACAGAACTGGTAATAATAATCATTATAATACCTCCTGTTCATTTCACAAAAAAACCATCTAACATTTAAATTTCTAATATAACTCATATTAGTTGCTTTTGTATCTTCCAAATGCTGAATTATTTCCAGCATGAATCACGGTAGATTTCTGTGAATTTTCTTTTTGTTTTGGGAACATGGGGACATTTTTAAAAATTTCTCATAAAGTGGTTTATCCACCCATTTAGCATACACAATTGCAACCCAGTAAATTTCAAATATTTGATGAAATTCATTGCAGGGAATCTGTTTCCTGATTCCCTTACAAAAGGAAATTCCCTCATTTCCTCAAATGCTTCCTTCCCAATTGTACTGCTTGTATTTTCAATGCTTCTCTCTCCCTACAATTCTCATAAGATCCATTACCTTTCCAATCTTTGTCCATCTCAATCATTGAGGGCAAGGATCATATCCTTATTATACACTAGAATGTTAATTACTCATTAACATTTTTCATTTGATCTTAGATTTTCAATTCACACATTTTGCCAAAGTTGTAAGGAAACTCTCCAGTTGTCAGATCAGGTGAGGCAGGGAGCTACCAAAGAAGGCAGATTTAAAAGGGCCCCTAACTAGGCTTTATTGAGATATCACTTCCAGGTAGAACTCTGATCAGACCCACAGAGTGGACAGGAGAAGGGTCTGAGGAGAAACCATATGGAAGCTCAACTGGACTAAACTTTAATGGGGCTTACAACAGTAAGGGAAGGGCTTGGGACAGGAAAAGGTGTTTTTAGGGTCCCTTGTCCCATTGGAGTTGGTCAGGGGAGTTGGCTGAACTCCAGGATTGGCCAGGGGGTCCTGCTGATTGACAGGCGTTAGTCAGGAGATCTCACTGATTAACAGGCATTTCTGCAGGCACCTGATTGATATTCCTTTCCCCCTCAGGCTGCTTTGTTCTAAGTCGCCACCACCGACCTAACACTAGTCATGAAAGATTGAGCAGGGACAAGAAAATACAGGGTGACTGACAACCATAGGGAACCTTATCTGAGAGGCAAGCACCTATAATTTTAAGATCATGTCACAACCTATCAGGTGGCTGGGACTCTCCCTTATCACCAAGCTGCTACAACATCCAATTACCTGCCAACCAAAATACAGGCAGTTACTGGCACAGTGGTACACACCTATAATCACAAGGGCTCAGGATGCCGAAGCAGGAGGAGTGCAAGTTCAATGACAGCCTCACCAACTTAGTGAGGCCCTAAGAAACTTAGCAAGACCTTGTCTCAAAATAAAGAAAAAAAAAATGGTTGGGAAGGGGGTCCCAGTTACCAACAACCAAAAAAGGACAAAAGCAAAAACCAAAACCCCCACAAAGAAAAGTTGCTGAGGGCTCTTCAAAGGATAATAAAGTGATGAAGGGGGCAATGAATTGAGGCTAATGGCTAATAGAGAATCAATGTCCTTGAAAACGTCATCTTTTGAGTACCACACCATCCTTTCTTGGTGGTAGTTATACAGTTCCTACGCACAGTGTCAGTAATCAAGAAATGCACCTGGGCTGGATGCTTTGGAAACTTTCCTGGACTCCCAATAATACTTCATTGCAGGAGTGGTATATCATTCTCTTATCAAAAACTGGGCCCTTATGTCTCCAGTTCCAATCCAATAACAAGAACATGGTTTTGAGAGAAAGAAAAAAAAAGTTTTATTGCTTTGCTAGCAAAGGAGAAGCACAAGGGAATCCTGTTCCAGGGCTATGATTCCCATCCAGGGGAGAGGGTTTTTTTTTAAGAGCTGATTCAAAGGCTATATCCAGGTATTTTCTGTTCAGAGGGTAATTCAGTTGTTAATCTGGAAGACAGTGATTTCTTAAATCTTCTTGTACCATCCTCAAAGTCTGAATTATTTTGTGTCTGTGGTGGGTGGTTGTGCTTAGACAGATAACTCTGCCCAGGATGGGGTGGGGAGGAAGATACTCCTATATGTAGAGAGAGGGAAACAAAGAGAAAGAAAAAGGAACATACCTTCTTTAAATATAACTCACAGTGGCAGAGCAGCAAGGGCTATATTCAAACATAAGTGAACCATTGTTACGTTCCCTCCCCTGAGAGGACCCGCTTTCTCCCTCGAGAGAGTCCCCTTTCCTTTTTCCTGTTCCTTCAATATACTCATGATTGCTACTCTGAGCTACATGTCTGTACTACTCCTGGTGTGATCACAAGAATCAGAGAGAAAGGACTGCCATGGCTGCCTGTCTTTACAGCAAGTCTTTGCCGGGTAATAGAGTGACATACACTGAAACTCAGGAATATGTAACTGTCACAGTGTAATATAAGAAATAATCATTTGGAATGATGGACTTTCATATTCTCTAATATTGTGATGCAAAATATTTGTCCCTTTATTAGATCAGTAGACAAATTCCTTAAGTTTTGTGCTTCACATAAAACTTAATTTAAATGCAATCTTTTAAAATCATTGGTATCAAAAATTTATACTTTGTAAGTATCTAAATATTTGTAATAAGTGTTTATATATGGATAGGATACTTAAAGGCATATTTTTTTCACATCTCCATTCACTTAAAATATTTTATATATGTTAGTTTATATAGTTGCTTAGAAAGTATATTTCAGAAAAACTAAAAGGTCAATGTGAATATATATTAGAGGGGCTGGGGCTGTAGTTTAGTGGCAGAGTGCTCACCTCGCATGTTGGAGGGACTGGGTTTGATCCTTAGCACCACATATAAACAAGTAAAAAACAACAACAACAACAAAAAAAAGAGTTCCATTGACAACTAAAAAACATTATTATTATTAGAGTGGGTAAAAATATTAGAGTGGGTAAAAATAGTTGGTAGGTGACTTATGACCCCAAATATACTTTATTTAAAAAGTATAACTGCCAAAAATATGCATGCCTAATGATAACTCCTATGGTTTTAGCAAAACAAAAACAGAAAAAAATAAAATTAAAAAACCCCTAAAACAGAGTACTTCAATTTCTGAACAAGGAGGATGATGTGCTTACAGCACACTATTTTCAATGCAGTGATTCAAGTTAATTCTTATATTGATGTGTATAAAAAATGATTTTTGTGTTTGTTTGCTCTGTTTTGGAATTAGAAACTTCTACACTAAATTGAAAGATGGTCATAGTCTTCTAAATTTCTTCTGAATTATCAAGTGAATTTTATTCAAGTATTTGAAAAATCTTAAGTCTCTATCAGGCAAAAACTTCTGTGCCTAAAAAAAATGAATATTATAGATGTGTGTGTACTGAGGTAAAATTGTAAGAATCATTCCTATGTTTCTAAAACAATCCCATTTTTATGCTGTTATAAATTACAAACATATGTTTGTAATATTATTTATGTTTCACTATGACATTTTATTAAAACAATGTATTTCTTAAATTGTATTCTAAGATAATATTACATTGTATAATAATTTAATTTATGAATTTTATATAGTGAAAGATTTCTATTTTTTATCATCTGCAATAATGATCTTTAGATCCAAAAGTATAGTTTTCAAGTAAACCTCTATTTTATGAATATATTAAATTGATTCCACAGTCACACAAAACTAGGAATATATCAAAAAATATGACAATTAACAATACACTATACTGAGGAACTTGTTTTATGGTCTGTTAGAGAGGTCACTGTTTGCCTCCATCCAATTTAATATCCTGTTTAGCATTTTAATTAAGAATCTAGTAGAGCAAGTAAATGGAATATTAATAGGGTTCTTATATTATACAAAATAGAGAGGTGTAACAAACTATATCAAAACCAGAAATCATACAAAATAAACATAATGAGGTTAGTAGCAGGGGCAGCAGAGAACAAACTGCAATATGTTTCAGAATAAATGAGTTGACACACATCTGAAGAAACAGACATGTAAGTTATTCCAAAAATAAAAACATGAACAATAGGAAAGAGAAGATGAACAATAGGAAAGAATATCGTTTATGAGGAGTCCGTGGACATATTGCTATACTGTGCCTTGTATAGAGATATTATCTCAGCTTAAAGAAATTGAGATCTAAATTAATGAACAAATACTAAATCCAAACAATTTCAAGTTCTGTATAAGTTTATATATTGAGACCCTTATAAACTTTATTAAATATTAAAATATATACAATTAAAATATCTTAAATAATATTCTACTTTTTAAAACCTTATATGTATGTTTAGAATTACTTAAAAGCTTAGGTATGAATTTCTAATCTCCACTCTAAGAGACTGTTCTGTAAGTTTGTGCAGACCCTTAGAGCCCTGGACTCTGCACCACATAGCAAGGCGAATAACACGTGTCTTTAAGGATATGACCATGCACATATCCAAGCGCTGTTTGCCCTGTAAACAATGGCTTCATGGTCTGTTCTCAGACATAGGGATAATCACACCTACAGTCTGATCATCCATCAAGACAATAGAATTCAGCATAAATCCAGCATCCACCATAGGCCTTGATTTCAATGTTATTCTGCTAAGAAGTTCAATGTCCTGGAAGTCCAGACCATATTCAATAAGAATGATGTAAAATCACTGTACAAGATCTCTTACATGCTTTACCCATGCTCAGCCAGTGGTAAGATACAGCTAGAGTAGGGTCAGCACACACATTGTGTAGCAGCCCCCAGCTATAGAATGCGTGTGATTCCACTCCTTCATTCGGGTGTGAGTGCATTTCACCTATTTGACAGAAAGCACTGAATCCTGACCATGGTTTAAGAATTGTACCACATTATGAATGGTACACAGAGCTTCATCTTCAAGCTAACACCTTGGAATTTCTTTGAAAACTCATTATCTTTGAATGATTTTTAACATCAAAACACAATAATAATTTTGCCCTGCTTTACCAAAGAAGAATTTTCAATACAGAACAGTTCATGGCTCAGCCATAAGCAAATACACACCACTGTAACAATTTTCCTTTAAAGAGTGCCTGGTCTGAGATCAAGTTATTAAAGCTCCCACTTTGGTAGATAAGAAACATTATAAGTATTTAAACAGTGGAGCTGTCTGAACCACAGCACAAAAGAAACAAAAGAAAAGACATTTCTGGAATACATAATAATTCCATCAGAATGAATTATTACCCTTTCCAGATTCAGGGAGTTCTTTTTAAAAACTGACGTGCCACCAAAGGACTTGTTGTTCTATTTGTATTTTATTATGAACTGTCATTCTCTCATACTAGACAGATCAGTTACTCAGCAGCAGCAGACAGATCAGCTGGATACTCTGCAAAACATCACCTTGATCCACTATAGTGATAGCATAATACAAATTAAATCTGAAAGAAAAATATAACAGTACTCTGTATGTCTCGGTAAAATACAGACACACAACACACGCATACAAACAAACACAAAATTATCATTAAGCTGTAGGACAAGTGAAATCCCATTTAATTGTAAATTAATAAGACAGTAAATTTTCAGGAGAAAGGTGAGAATCTAAGATTTTATCACATGTCAATTTCAGCAACTGGTAGAATTGTATACTGTATTGCATAGAGCACCAGCAGTGTACACCCCCAGGGATAAATAACCAGGGATGCAGAGGTGTAGTCCAGCTGTTCTTAGTGTAATATATTACCCTTTGTTATACATCTAATAATATAAGCTACTTGGAGATGCATTAAGTATTTTGATCATTTTTACATAATAACACAACTGAATAGAATTGAACATTTTTATTTTGTTTATTTTGTAAAAAAAAAAAAGAGGGTTCTAGTGCAACATTTTAAAATTGGTCTTCAGTGGTAAATCAGATTATCAGGAAGCCTCTTGTTATGCAAAAAAAGAGAAAAAATGGAAAAAAAACAAAAAACCTAAACGTGTGTGTCCCTTTTCAATATGTTTTTCCTCTCAGTGTTAGGGTCTGTAAACAAGTCAGGATGGTGCCTGCTGGCAATCCTATTTACCAAACTTTGACTATGAAACTATTTTATAGCTGATCTTTCTTTGCAAATGATTGTCCTGTGCATTTAAATCCAAGCTCTTTAGCTTGATTACTAAGACATGGACAAGATTACCCTCCATGCCCCCAATTTCTCTTGACTTTGTGCTTTCTTCTGTGCCCTTTTACTTACACTCTACTTACCATGATGTTTCCACTGTCATTCCAGTCTGCTAAAATGCTCTCAAGTCACTGAAGCAGAGAGTTATTTGTTCTTCATCTTAATTGCTTGTAATAGTGCTGTTCTGCCAATCCAAAACCCAATTTACACATTTTTATGTACATTAAATATCCTTATATATGTTTCTATCTGATCACAATATCTGTATACCAAGAATGTGACTTATAATTCTGTATCATTCTTCATTCATACCAAGTGAAGTCACATATAGTTGATATTCCTCAAATAATTATTTTATTGAAATAATAGAACTTGTTTTAATGTTATGGCAAAACTTTGTTCTAGTAAAGAAATGTCTAAAATTACAATGAACTGTTTTTACTGTAGTAAACAGTGAAATTAGCAGTAAACAAGTATGTCATTTCCAGTTATTGAACCATTTGACACTTGGTGGTATTTACCTTAGGGCTTGTTAAAATAAATTTAAAAACAAAATAGTGGTAGCTAAGATTCTCCAGACACAGAATCAGTAGGAGAGCTGGATAGATAGATGATTGATAGATAGGTAGATTATAGGTGGGTAGATAGATTAAAGATAAACCCTCATTGTTATACAAAATTACATATAAGAGGAAGTGAGGAGACAGGGGGAAAAACAAGAGAGAGAAATGAATTACAGTAGATGGGGTAAGGAGAGAAGATGGGAAGGGAGGGGAGGGGGGATAGTAGAGGTTAGGAAAGGAAGCAGAATACAACGTACACTAGTATGGCAGTAGGTAAAAAAGTGGATGTGTAACCGATGTGAATCCGCATTATGTATATAGGGTAAAAATGGGAGTTCATAATCTGCTTGAATCAAATGTATGAAATATGATATGTCAAGAACTTTGAAATGTTTTGAACAACTAATTTTTTAAAAAAAGCTAATAGGTAGACAGATTGATTGACTTCAGAAATGGCTTTTGGCTCATGTGGTTATGGAGGATGACAAATCCCATGATCTTCCATTTGAAGCTGGAGAAACAGAAAGTTCAGATGTATGACTCCTTCATGTTGTGAAAGCTTAAGAAGTAGGGGTGCCCATGTCTGAGAAATGATGAAGATAGATATTTCAAGGCAAGAATTTAATCTAAAATCCCCACCTGTTTTGTTGTTGTTGTTGTTGTTCTACCCACATTGCTGAGGGATGATCTTACTTATTGAGTCTACTGATTCAAATCCTAATCTCTTATGGAAACACCCTCAGAGATACACCTTCAGATAAAATGTTTTACCAGCTATCTGGGTGTTCCTTAATCTAGGCAAGTGGGTACATATAATTAACCACTACAAAAGGTTTTGCTTCAAATGTATGCCAGTTCAAACTTTCATTACATATAACAAAATTAATTTATACCAAACAGCATGATATTGGAAGTCCTTAAAATAGCAAATAATAAAACAATGATGAAGTCATTGCACAATTGAATTTTGTTTACATTCACAGAACTATAATTTTAATTATAAATGAATTCCATGAATTGAAAATTATGTATTACCAGATAATTTCATCTGGTGAACAAATTAAAAATATCTGAAGTAGCTGAAGTTCCAAATTTACTCATATTACTAAATTAATTCGGATAGATGTGAGGTACTAAGATTTTCTACTTTGGTTGTTTCTCATTTTCTTGGTAAAGTTGTGTGTAGAATATTATTGTCAATATCTTGAACAACATTTTCAAAAACATAAAATACTAAGAATATAAGCTGTTTTTGAAGCAAATACTAATATGTCCAAATGTTTAAAGTGTTTTGAAGATAACAAACCATGTGTGTGTGTGTGTGTGTGTATTATACATAGGGAGAAGTAAATGCATACATACTTTGAGAAGTAAAGTCATTTTTTTTCTGTATAACTATTGGCAGCTACTTTTGTTTCTATGATTATCCTTGTATTTTTAGGGAAAAAAACACACGAATATCACACTGGAGAAATGAATGATTCTCGCTAGAAAATTTGCATTAGGAGTTTCAATTTACAACTCACATTATTTTTCATACAAGTTTTCATTTAACTTGGTGAGTTATTTTCTCAGTGTTTGGCCTTTGTTTTTTTGTAAATAATAATACGAATTAATGACAATATCTTCATGTAATCATAATCATTGAAAATTATGTGAAGCCATGCATGCATTTGAAACTCTCTTATAAATAAATTTATCTTAAGAAAATTAAATTAATTCAATATTTAGCTCCTGTTAGCCTTTAAGAGTTGACTTGGAAAGTAATGGAGAACTAAACGGTCAGGGGAGTTGAAGTCAACAGATTTGTGTATACTAAATAAAACAGAACAAGCAGGCAGAAAGCACTGGGAATAGGTGTGTCATAAGGAAAAGTACACAACGTGATGAAGAAAGGAGCTGTGAGAAGTAGGAAACATAATTTTTAGGTGCAATAATTTTCATCCTATAAATCTTTATTCCTCTCTATTACTCAAGAAAGAATGCTCCTATGTGTCCCTCTGTCCCCATTTCTATTCAAACTCATTTTCCTCTACAGTTACTGCTTTCACTGAGATTCCTCCTGCCACCTCTCTGTGAAAGAAGTATTGATTGAATGATAAAGCAAATCCAGTTACATGGCTGTGGTGATCTCATTTCACAAAAGAGTCCAGAGAAATAAATGTATCTTTAGAGGAAACTGCAGAACACTTAACGTTTCTGAAATCCTAAAATGCCAACCAAAAGAACATTTCCAGGGGAAAGGAATGGCTAAAAAGAGCATGTGTCAGAATAATGCTGAAGGAGAGACAAAGCAAAATATTCAGCACAAGACCAGAACTGAAAGAGTGACCACCAGACCACTGTTTATTCTTTTCATTTTTAAATTTTTCTCAAATATATTAATTTTAATCTACCATTGGTTATAACTACATCTGAATATTTGATCTTTAGGCATTTACCTTTTGGCCACACCTGAATTCTGAAGTTAAATAATAATTCAAGGGTAGAATAGGAAAATTGAGTACTGTGATCAAATTAAGTCAGCTTCTGTGTAAGATAACTGAATCACTGACCTAGGCTATTAAAAGAAAAAAATGACATCATTAGAAGAAAAATGATACCATAAAAAGGTATATTAATATATCTGGCTCTAAGATTTATTATTAAAAATTTCTCCTAAAATCTAAAGTTCAATTTGAGAAATCTGTCATTTTAACCCTCAGTGTTGTCAAGATTCTGGCCGTAGGATGCATGAGTGGAGCTGGACAGATAATGTTCCAGGCTTTTTCTACATAGTGGGCACATTCTATAGACTTGTACCCTCTTTTCCTCTTCTCTTGATCCTCCCTCCTCCTCCAGGGACCCCTGCCCCCTGTATCTCTTGGAGTCATCTTGCTGTCACCAGTGATTGTACAGGCACTGCAACAGCACAGGAAAATCATATCATGATGAATGTCAAAATGGCTGGTGATGTTGCTAATTCTATTCAGGTTAAATGATATGAAGATAATATACTGTTATCAGATTTAAAATAAAGATTTAGTTAGTCCAGAATGAGAAGAAAATTGCATTGATTTATAAAAATCAAGTGGTTATTAATGGAAAAACAAAAAAGTATGAGAAACTGTCACAGCCAAGATAAGAGGAGTCTGAGACATGAAGAGTACAGTTAAGTAATGTGGTATTCTAAATGAAATTCTTGAGTACAGAAAAGATATGAAATAAAAATTAGAGTTATGAATGAATATGCACTTTTGTTGATAGCAAAAATAGCTTATTAATGTATATAAGCTACTAACACTAGAGGAAAAGCAGGTTCAAGGTACACAGAAACTCTATATTTTGCCACTTTCCTGGAAATCTAAAACTATTCTCAAATTAAAAGTTCATTACAAAACAATAACATAACCATGGAAATTTATCCTAGGAAGCTTGTTAAAACATTAGTTGTCAGACATCTGCTAGCAAATGCATTATTTACCTCAAGAGCTCCCCAAAGTTTTACAGTGTTGGGAAGACCTAAAAAAAGCTTTCTTGACAGAAAGGCACACTCTTTTAAAGGTTCAGGTCAGTTGCAAGTAATGATACAATATTTTGTCAATAATTAAAATGCTGTAAGTACATTTATAAGAATTTTTTCCAATAGCAACAGTTGTTCATAGTAACTTTCTCCTGAACTTGTACCCCCAGAAGGTTAGCATTCAGGAAGCTCAGCTGCTGTCTAACAAACTTAATTAATAAAAAAGTCATTTCCGAACTGTAACTATGAGTAACAGCACTTCAAGTGTGCTAGCAAGCCTACAAGTTAATCAAAATGCTAATACAGTACAAATTAAAGTTGTGATTAACATTTCACAACAGCTGCTTAAGTGAATTGATCACACAAATTGGTTAAGCATTACTCATTTCCAATAGCCCCAACCGGGAAAAGGGTTTTTATGTGGGGATGCAGAGAGGAGCTTCGGGGAGAATGATCCTTCATAATAGCATCATATCCTCATTACACCATCATTGAATTGCCATACAAAAGCTTACAGGTAAAGTCACCCATGAGAAAATAGCTCCCAAATTATATTATAGTCCTTGAAGGGAGATTGCTTGTAAATCCACAAGAGTAATTAAAGGTGTTTAACACTGCAAAATACACACATTTGTGTTAGTTTCGGACATGCTAAATACACCAGCTCAGTGCTGCTTCCCTAGTGGGGAATGGTGCTTTCTTTTAAGGGGTGTTCTGGTCATTATCCTTTGGAGTTAAACTGTACCTTTGACTATCCAGGATGACTTTTCTCCACCACTGTGTGAATCTTTGTAAGAGTAAATCATTCAAGAGTAATCTCATTTCTTAAAACTATTTGCTTTTAAATACCCATTAATAAAACGTCATCAGGTTTTTATGGCAAGATTTTAGCTTCTGGAAATCTGGCCAGGAGAGCAGCCAGATTAGAGTTTACTCTGCTCTTTATGAATTTGATAACACTACACAAATATTTATAACAGAGACTACATTTATTGGTAGACAATTCGGATTTGGTAGAAAATCTTAAATAAGTGGGAATCTGTATACATAGAATAAATCTACCCTTTCCAAATTTTTCTTATGAAAAAACTAGAAAGGAAAAACTGAAATATTTATTTCATTCTGAAACTGATATCTACTATATGCCAAGCACTGGGCCAAAGTCATCTTAATAGTGATGCTACAGGTATTGAAAAGTTTCCAGCACATCTTAGGTGACACAAATCCTCCAAATATATGTTCAAACTATT
This sequence comes from Callospermophilus lateralis, assembly GCF_048772815.1. Classification (NCBI taxonomy): domain Eukaryota; kingdom Metazoa; phylum Chordata; class Mammalia; order Rodentia; family Sciuridae; genus Callospermophilus; species Callospermophilus lateralis. The sequence continues at coordinate 404,519 of NW_027516379.1, read as the reverse complement.
GATATTCTTTGAAACATGTCATGATAGACATGTTATTGACTGATAATCTACCTGTCTTTTTAGCAGAATGATTTGAAGAAGCTTTCTAAAGCCTGTTGTGCTACACTAACTTTTGTTTTCATTTGGTTTAATTATAAACATTTAAAAATTTCAAAGAATTTTACTAAGAGTAGTACTGAAGATTACCTGTCATTTGCTGTATCAAAACATTTCTTGCAAGTATTGGATTAAGGATTTGACTAAGGACTTCTTTTGTTAAATTTGATACTACCTTAGGACTATTTTCACTGATAACTGCATTTGACTCTGCAATTCTAAAACTGACATTCTTCAATACACTGCCAATCCACTGGGCCTATGCTTAGTGCACACATAGGCAAATATTCCTAAAAGGTTACCTGAGCCCTGCTCCATAGCAGTTCCACTTCCTGGCATCATCAGATATTTCTGTGCTTCTTAATCTACTATACATGGGAAGCATTTGTCAACGAGACATAGACCTCTCTTATAGTATCCTCAATTAAAAGGCCTTTTTTGAGTTTACCAATCTTTTGTTGTTGTTGTTGTTGTTTTGGTGCTGCTGGGGACCAAATCCAGGGCTGGAAAACTGTTTCTGTGTCCTTTACTTTCCTCTTCTCCGACTCTGATATGTGTACATACATGTGCACACACATATATCTTATGCATCTCTATCATTATAGAGAGTACAGAAAAATATAATATTGGCTATGTGAAATGTAATATATTTTTAATTTATTAGATGTTGTTATACGAATAAGAATGTCAAAGTACTATTTTGAAATTTAGATTAAAAAATCCCTGCCAATAAACTTTAAAAGATCTATTTTGCAAATTTCAGAAGGCTCCCTATAAAATAAAGAGAATAAAAAATTTTTAATGTTAAGTCACTATGACACCGTAAGGATATAGAAAAACTACTAACCATGAGAATCCTAAGATTTATTTACTTGAGTTCCCAACTTATTGTTTTACTTTATGACAATTAATAATGCTTCATGCTTGTAAGATATTGTTTAAACTCAGACATCAGGGGTTAAGTGATCTACCTAAGGTTTCATAGTAAAATGACAGCAGAGGAAAATTATAGAGGTGGTGTACGAAGTCCCATCCATAAAGGACAGGATCAGGTTGCTGTCCCATGAATGCAGTATATAATTTTCAATCGCTAGGAGGGCTGTATCTTGGAAAACTGCTGAGCCAATACTTTCTATGACTAAGAGTACCCATGTATCTAAATGAGAACAAAGGCACAAAATTAGAACTATCAATCAGTCTTTACAGAAAATTTTAATCTGAGACAATTTGAGAAGCAAAATAAAAATGACAGCAAGGCAGTTTAACCAATAAGATAAAACAAACATCTATGATTCTATAGTTATGTAACTGAATAAAGTAATAAATGTGAAAGAAATTTGTATGACTTTATACTGCAACTTCAGGAATGACAGAAATAGAAAATCCCAATAGTGGGATTAATGCAGATCTTAAAAAATTCCAGTCATATATTTTAGCTGTTCCAATTTTATAAAATACATTATTCACTAAAATAGCACTTGTTTAAAAAATGTCTCAAACTAGAGTATTAACTTTTCCTTTTGATTTTGTTTAATATATGACAGCAGAATGCATTACAATGCTCCACCATGTTGGCTTAGGAAAGGACTTCCTCAATAAGATTCCTAAAGCACAAGAAATAAAATAAAGAATCAATTAAAAAATCAATAAAAAGTTTCTTCACAGGAAAGGAAACAATCAAGAATGTGAACAGAGAGCCTACAATATGGAAGAAGATCTTTGCCACCAGCATCTCAGACAGAGATTGATCTCCAGGATATATACAGAAATCAACAAACTTAACCAAATAAATAGGTAAATAACAACAACAACAAAAAAAACAAATGACCCAAATGACAAATGAGTTAAGGAACTAAACAGGCACTACTCAGAAGAAAAAATATGAATGGTCAAAAAATATATGAAAAAATGTTCAACATCTCTAGCAATTAGAGAAACACAAATCAAAGCTACACTGAAATTCCATCTCACCCCAGTCAGAATGGCAGAGGTTCATTTATATATTGTTGGTGGGAGTGCAAATTGGTGAAAATACTCAGAAAGCAGTCTGGAGATTCCTTAGAACACTTGGACTGGTTGTACATTCTGTGTCGAAGGAACTGCTGAGCTAGAGTCAACACTATAAATACAGAGATTTAATAAATTATGGTATAAAGGTGTATTAAGAATCGTAATGCAAAAAATTATGATTGTATTGCACTGTTATTCCACTCCTTTCTTTATATCCAAAGGACTTAAAATCAGCATACTACAGTGACACAGCTACTTCAATGTTTATAGCAGCTCAGTTCAAAATAGCTATGATACCAACCTAGGTGCCCTTGAAGAGATGAATGGATGAAAAAAATTGTGGTATATATACACAATGGAATATTACTTAGTCATACAGAAGAATGAAATTATGGCATTTGCTTGTAAGTAAATGGAACTAAAGAATATCATGCTAAATTAAATAAGTCAGTCACAAAAATCCAAAGGCAGAATACTCTTTCTGATACGTGGATGATAAGTCAGAACAAACAGGAGGGATTCGAAATTCACTGGACTAGACAAAGGGAAATGAAGCAAAGGGAGGGGGTGACTGCAATAGGAAAGACAGTAGGATGAATATGGAATATCATTCCTATCCTCATATATAAATAAATGACCAGTGTAACACTACATCATGTACAACCACAGTAACAGTATCCTAATTGTAACAAGTTACAATTTATTCTATGTATGTATAATATTTCAAAGTATACTCTACTGTCATGTAAAAAATAATAATGATAAAAAAGAAAAAACCCTTTCTTTTTCATAATGTTATAGCTGAAATCAAAGAATTCTAGAATTTCAGAAATGATGGGGACTTTAGAAATGATTTAATACAATTTTTTAGGAAAAAGTTCCAGAGAAGTTGTGACATCCCTTGTGTCACACAATAAATTGGTAGTGGGGGTAGAACAAAAACCTGATTTTCTTTCTTTAACAAACTGTGGAAAAATTTGGAAGCCCCTGATTGATATCATGTAATGAAATCATTATGTTTTCTTTGGAGTTTTATTTAGTTAAATTAAGTTTGCCCTGTTCCTACATTTATTCAAGGAGTACTGACAACAACAGAAAAAATTCCTCAACAATGAGAACCAGAATAAACATGTGCAATCACAGTTCATCTATTTCATCAAGGAATAAAGCTCCAGTGAAGTTGTGAAACTTGCCATCATAAAGTATGAAAAAGTGTCTACCTATTCTGGATCACAGTCTCCTTTTCCAGCTTCCACTTACCAGTAATGTAGACTTCATTGCAATCTGAGACACATTATGCTGTTTTATAAGCATATAAAATAAAATTAAATGTTTAACTGAAAAAAGTAAGAAACTAACTACCCAGAACAATCTTCAGATTCAATATAATCCCTAACAAATGCCAATAGCATTTTTCTTAGAGATTGAAAAAATCTAAATTATTAAGGAACCATGAAGAACCAAAAAACCAAAGAAATCTTGAGAAAGAATAAAGTTAGAGGCATTCTACTTCTTGACTACAAATTGTAATACAAAGCTTCAATAATTAAGATAGTATGGTGCTGGCACCAACATATACACATAGACTAACAGAACAGAATAGAGTCTAGAAATAAACAAACATCCTGTCACTAATCTAACAAGAATACCAAGAAGGAAAAGGACAGGTTTCAATAAATGATGTTGAGAAAACTGAACATCCACGTTTAACAGAATGAAACTGGAACCTTGTCTTACACCATATGCAAAAATCATCTCGAAATTTACTAAAAACTTAGATTTAAGATCTGAAACCATAAAACTCCTAGAGGAAAACAGGGAAAAAGATCTTGACACTGGTCTTAGCAATGAGTTTTTTAATATGTTCCCAAGAACACAGGAAAAAAAGGTGCAAATAAACAAATAGGGGTGCACCAAAGCTACAAACCTTCTGCACAGAAAAGGAAGCCATCAATGAATTTTAAAAATAACATATGTAATAGGAGAAAATACTTACAGATGTTAGTAAGGTGTTAATATCCAAAACCTATAAGGAACTTATATAGCCCAAGAACAAAAAGGCTAAAAATTCTATTATAGATAAAAAAAGGTGGAGGGACAAATGAGGCCAACAGATATCATTCTGTTGAAATACAGAATGGCTAACAGACATGAAAAGGTGCTTACTTTCACCAATCATTGGGGAAATGCAGATCAAAATCCCAGTGAGGGCTGGGGTTGTGGCTCAGTGGTAGAGAACACATCAAGCTTGTGAGAGGCCCTGGGTTTGATCCTCAGCACTACATAAAAATAAATAAATAAAATAAAGGTATTGTATCCAATAACAGCTAAAAAATAAATATTTTTTTAAAAATCACAATGAGTCAACAACTCACATGTGTTAGAATGAATATTATTAAAACAATGAAGGTATTGGCAAGGATGTGGAGAAAAGGAAACTGCTGCACACTACTGGTAGAAATGTAGTTGGGGAAGCCATTATGGAAAATACACATGAACAGCCTTAAAAAATTACACATGGAAAACATCATCAGCATCATAGGAATTCTACTTTTGAATACATATCCAAAAGAAATGAGATCAATGTCTCAAAGACATGTACACTTCTATGTTTATTACATCATTGATTAGAAAAGCCAAGATAAAGAAACAGTCTAAGTGACCCAAGAGGGATGAAAAAAGAAACTGAAACACAATGGGAGATCTTTCAGCTTTACAAAAGAAGAAAATCTTGCCGTTTGCAATACTATACTTTGTGTTAAGAGAAATAAGCTGAAAACAACAAAACACTGAATAATTTCACTAACAGGTGCAATAATAAAAAGTCAAATTCATAGAAGCAGATTAAAATAATAGTTAAAAGGGGTGAAAGTGGGGGATTTGAGGAGATATTGCTTAAAGGATACAAAGTTTCATTTATGTAGAACTAGTTTTAGACATCTAATGTACAGAAGGGTGTCTGTATTTAATAATATCGTATTAATAGATTTGAAATTTGCTGACTAGATATTAAATGTTCCCACTGCAAAAATATGTGATTATCTGAAGTGATGGATATCTAGCTATCTTCATTCTATCAATTATTTTATAATGTATATGTATATTTAAGTATCACATTGAACACCTCAAATATAAATCATTTCTATTAAAAATAAAATAGTATTGGGAAAAATTTACTAAATATGTTTTAAAAAAATTAAAAATCAATACTTATTTGATTCTGGTGTTATTTGACATTAATTGATAATATCAATATTTGGAGGAATGTAGCATAAATTATGTCTATATTTCCTGTGTATAATCGAAGTGTTTTAAAGTATTAGCATTTCATTCATATCCAAAGAATTATTATGAATCATTATATTCCTAACAAGTTCAGCTAAGAATTAATTACCTCATAAAAGAAGTACCCATGAATTATAGATATGAGGATGTGTGAGCACTATATACATGAGAAATTCACGTAGAAGACTCCAAAGTTGATATCAATTTTTTTTTTCCAACAAATTATTCTAATACTGATCTGGCCCCCTGGAAAATTCACTGAGAGTATAACAAAGCTATTCACCAGGGTATGCCAGAATATTTGGACCTGGCTAGTTTAGAGATATTAACTATCTTTTCTAATTGAATATAATAAGCACACAATATGTTCAACATACCTTTGAGGAGGGATACTTGTTGAAGACTCTGAAAATAGCTAATTCAGCTGCAACAGTATTTCCTGATCTAGTGTGTGCTCCAACTAGGACACTAAAGTCTGTGTGATACAGTGTATGAAATATTTGTGTCTGCACAGGGTTAAAGTGGCTGAAGTTGTACAGGGCTTCATATGCTTTACATCCTAAAGCCATAATTTGCAAAGGCTGAAGATCCAGTAATTCTGAAAAGATCCAACAGTTACTTCTATACAATAACTGAAAAAACATGCACAATACTGAATACTGTATTATAAAGAATAACATTTCCTAATTATCTCTAGAGAAGAACATATTTAATATAAGTTCTTATACACCAGTGACACATATTATTCAGTCACTACATTTAACATAACTGATAACAGAACACTTTTATTGAAGAATCTCCTATAAACCAACTATATATTTCTCTTCCAAAAAGGGAAATAACTTGAATAAAAGTACATGACAATATGTATGTTATGGTACAAAAATAAATCTGCCATAATTTGTAAAACAACGAAAACCTCAGACTCAGCAACTTAGTGATAGTCTATCTCTCAAAATAATAATAATAATAAAAAGACTGGGGATATGCTTCAGTGGTTAAGAGTCCTTTGGGTTCAATCCTGGGTACCTTGTCCCTAAAGGAAAAAAAAAATAAAAAGATGACTTTAAGAAGTTATCTTTGCCCCACCCATTGCTCTACTCTATTACAAGGATAGCTGAGAGCTAACTTCATACTCTCTATGTCTGATTATGATTGTTTAAATTTTCCATAGCTCTGGAAATCCAGGAAGGAGGAAGACATTGCATGATAAGGCATGCAATGTTAATCAAACATATTTTTTTTAAAATAAAAGACTAAAAATTAAACATTGTACAATGTCAAATGCACAGTTATTGATAATGTTAAATTAAGAAGATCTATTACAGTGATTTTACCTAAATGGTATGTTTATACTATATCAGCTAATTATATAAATAGGTTGATATGTATTTGGTTGCTTAAGAAAGAAATTATTAAATTGGCATTAATATACAATGCTAATATATGTGAAATTAAGTACTTTAATGAAAGAAAGAAACCTAGCAATGATATTGGAAGCATATATTTTAAGTTAAAACATCATCACTTCCACATATTTTGAACTTATGAGATTCTAGATATCACATAAACACATTTGATGAAATAAGACCAGAAAGACCCTCTGCAATAAGTAGATTACTAGATTATACAGTTTCAATATCATTCTATTTTGATAAATTTTTTTGGTTTTGCTATGCCAAGATATCAAAGAGAAATTGAGATGTAGTATAAAGAATCTCTCAATGAATAATATGAATAAGGTGTACATTTGACAAAATGAAAGATTATAAAGTCATATTTAGGTCTCCTTTCACTTCTGAAAGGACTGTCAAATAGCATGCTATTTAAAGTAGTCAGAATAACATTTTTATTCTGAAAAGTCAAACAGTGTGTCTGAAATATACATGGGAAAGAAAATTTGACTCCTAATTTATGTCTGTAAAGTAAATTAAGGACTTCTGAAAATCAATACTCATCAGTTATGAATTCTCAAAAAACGAAATTAGTATACTAGTTTCGAGATTTTTTGAAATAGATTTCAGGGGTACTTGAAAGTATCACTGCAAAGATTTATTCATGAAATTTTGCTTTTTTAATAAATCAAAACAGAAAGGCATTTGTTCATTTTATGAAAACCTAGAGTTTATACATTACAACAATAAAAATGCTGCTGAATGCTCTTACTATATATCCCTTTTAATAATTTGTTATATATATACAAACATTCCAAAATCTAAAAAAAATGTAAAATTTGAAACACTTCAGGTTTTAAACATTTTGGATAAAAGATAACCTGTACTAGAAATAAGTTTATTTGAATTGAAATAAATGTAAGAAAAAAGAGAACCTGTACTAGAAATAAGTTTATTTGAATTGAAATAAATGTAAGAAAAAAGAGATATCTCAAAACTTTCACAGAGAATACAGATAAAATGATAAATGACAATTACAATGGAAAAGGAAGGCTATATGGAGAAATAATGATTATATATACAGATGAAAGTCCAATAACAAAGAAATAGTAACTCTTATCATTACTATGGTTATCAGAATTGACTAAGCCTACTTTAATGCTTTTGGGGCTTAAATAAACAAAAATTAAAGGTCCACAATTTGACTATCTACATATACTTATTTGATTTTGAAAATTTTGAACATACAGTTTAGAAACAATTTTTCAAGTAAGTTGGACTTTGATTCAGAATAAAACAACTTTATACTTGTCAACATTAATTAAAATAACAATTTTGGGAAGTCAATAATTCACATCAACACATTAATGTTCAATTTGTTACCTGTATGGGGCTGATGCCTGTCTGGTAGAATCAGATGTTAGAAGTTGATAATACAAACAGCCTCTGCTCCTAACCGTCTATCAGAAACTGCTTGGATATAGTATTGGGAAGGCAAAGGTTCAAAAATAGGGATTGCAAATACCAGTAGTTGAGCTTCTTTACTAATGACCTAATGTGAAATAAAGTCTAAAATAAATAAAGTTCTTAGTAGTCAATTCTTAATAGTATCTATACCAGATGTAATAAAAATAAACTATGTTGGATTTCTAAATAGCTCAGATATTCAGGTACTACAGTAACTTGTAGGTGATTTCCTTCTGAGGATTATTTGATATAACAGAAGGTAAAAATTTCTACTCACTTTATATTATGTATATATATATGCTATCATTATGACATGTTACCAGTTTGATTCATTATCAGAATTTCCCAAACATGATTCATGCAATTATTTCCTGATTTCTATAATTTCAAGTACCATATTATTATTTACTTAATATTTTTCTTTAAATCTGATCAGTATCTTAAGTGGAATATCTGAAATCTCTTAAAATGTATATGTTACATGGTTATCAAGAAGAAAAATGCATGAAAACAAAATATTGCTATAAAATAGTATTGGTATCTAGTCAAGATTTTCAATCGGAAGCTTGCTTTCTCTTTGATAAAAAGAGAAATTACAAATAAAACATGAGTTAAAGATGTAACAACAATTGAGTCTTTACAGATAATTTTACAAGGAATGATCTTTTCACTAAGCAATTTATTACTTTGCACGAAATTATTTTTACCCTCCTTATTTTATATATTCCATGCCTCTAGAAGCCATGCCTTAAACCATGGTAAAGATAATAAATGAATTTCTTGAACTAGGATCAGACTGAATAATCAATATTGTCACACTGAATCTCTGTGTTCCTTTGAAACAAAACAGGAAAACAGAACATAACAAAACTTTCATGGCACTCTGAAATCAGAGAGATAGTAAAAAAACAAAAATTGTTTATATATTTTTTTATGATAGCTAAATAATAAGGTTATATTCACCTGGTTTTAAGAGCTAGAAAATACTCTGAATGATAAATATGATCATTTGTAGGATCTCCCACCCAAATCCACCAGGGTTCTCCTACTGTCCCATGGACCTAGAATAAAAATTATCCTACTACTATGAAAATCATAACTCAAGTAACAGTACTGTTTACATGTCAGCACCTATTAGTCTAATAAATTTTGATATATAATTTATAAAACAAAGTTCACTCATTTAAAGTATACAGTTCAATGTTTTTAACATATTTAACAAAGTTGTACAACTATGAACATAATCTAATTTTAGAACATTTTTATCACCTCCAAGAGAGTACTTATATTCATTAGAAGTATGGACATGGCTATTCTAAACACTTTGTTAAATGGAATGATATAACATATGGTCTTCTGTGACTGGCTTTTTAAACTTACCGTACTATTTTTATAGTTCATCCATGTTTTAAACTGCATCAGTACTCTGCTTCTTTTTATTGTCAAATAATATTCCACTGGACACATATATCATATTTTTTTAATATAAGCCAATCTCTCTTTTTTCCTTATATGGTCCAATACTGTTCAGTATTCACTTCTTCCTCGGGGACTCATGAAAATGAGATCACATCCCAATCATTTCTCCTCCAAATCTTCTTGTACTGTTTCACATGAGCTTTTGGGGGACACCACATTTAAACCATAACACCTGGGATAATTTTGATTCACATAAAGCCAATCACCTCATGACATTCTCGTGACAATATCTATAGTAAAGGAGAAGTCCATAACAAACACTTGGCATAATTAGACTGGGGGGAGCATGTATTTGTGGGAAGAGGGCTTACAGTTTATGTTGTGGGCTGAGGAAGTGGGTATGTGTTCCCCTTACTCCATTAAAAGTGAAAGAGAAGCAGGAAAACATTTGGGAAGTATCCAACAGTGTGAGCAGAGCAAAGAAGAGAATGTAGAGCTTATTGTTCACTTAAACTTTTACTGTGATACTGCTGATATACATAACAGATCTTTGAAATTAGTTCAATATTAAGAAACAAAATGAGAATAAATATCACTGAATGATTATTATCATTTATGGGTAGGATCTATATTTAAAATACTTAAAACTTTGCTAATATAAACTATTTTAATTAATTGCTAATTTTTTGGAGGGGGTAGTGGGAGTTGAACCCAGGGCCAGCAGCTAAGCCACCAAGCAATATCCCTAGCCCATTTAATTTTTTTTTTTTAATTTTGAGACAGGGTCTTGCTAAGTTGCTGAAGCTGACCTGGACTTGTGATCCTCCTATCTCAGCCTCCAGAACTGCTGGGATTAAAAGCATGTGTGACCACATCCAGCCTTAATTACTAATTCTGCTAAATAACTTCATAAAATTTGGAGTGATTTTTGCTCTTTTGCATAAATAAAGAGATTTCACATGTAGGTTCAAAATTTATATTGAGTTATATGCATTCATGGATATGTCAAAATTAACAATGTAAACTATAATGTACTAAAAAAACAAATAAAAGAAGAGAGAAAATAAATTTATTGGGGCTGGGGATGTGGCTCAAGCGGTAGCGCGCTAGCCTGGCATCCGTGTGGCCCGGGTTCGATCCTTAGCACCACATAAAAACAAAGATGTTGTGTCTGCCGATAACTAAAAAAAAAAGGAGTAAATATTAAAATTCTTTCTCTCTCTCTCTCTCCCTCTCTCACTCTCTCTTTAAAAAAACAGAAAATAAATTTATGTTATATAATATAAAAATTCACAATATTTTTTTAAAATATTTATTTATTTATTTTTAGTTTTCGGCAGACACACATCTTTGTTGGTATGTGGTGCTGAGGATCGAACCCGGGCCGCACACATGCCAGGCGAGCGCGCTACCGCTTGAGACACATCCCCAGCCCCCACAATATTTTTATATCTGGTAAAATATTTTATTTTCACAGAAAAATTCATTTAAGCACTTTCCTCCCTTCTTACCTATTTCATCTTTCCTCATATCTTTCAGCTTATCTACAGTAAGATTTTTTTTCTTCTAATCTTGTTAGAATGTGTGGTGGTAACACTGAAAATTGTCTCAAAGGGTTAGCCCAACCCCAAAGCCTCTTGTTGATGACTTTACTAAGATTCAGGAGCCTGTAGGTCATGGTAGGCCAACGTTTCCTCAGAGCAATTTCAAAAAGGGCACGAACAATTCTAGCTGCATTCTGAAGAATAAAAGGGGGAGATTGGTTGTTAGGTCCAATGTATTTTTAAATTTGTCATTAATTTATTATTCAAACTCAGTCTTCGAGAATGAATTAATAAAATCAACAAAGCAGCAGGATATAAAATCAATACCCATAAATCAAATGTATTTCTCTACATCAGTGATGAATCCTCTGAAAGAGAAATCAGGAAAACTACCCCATTCACAATAGCCTAAAAAAAGAAAAAAACAAAAACAAAACAAAACAAAAAAAACCTTGGAAAATGAACTTAACAAAAAAGGTGAAAGACCGCTACAATGGAAATTACAGAATAATAAAGAAAGAAATTGGTGGAGACCTTAGAAGATGGAAAGATCTCCCATGTTCTTGGATAGGCACAATGAATATTGTCAAAATGGCCACACTACCCAAAGCACTATACAGATTCAATGTGATTCCAATTAAAATCCCAATGTCATTCCTTATAGAAATAGAAAAAGCAATCATGAAATTCATTTGGAAAAATAAAGAGACCCAGAATAGCAAAATAAATCCTTAGCAAGAAGAGTGAAGCAGGAGGCATCACAATACCAGACCTTAAACTATACTACAAAGCTATAGTAACAAAAACGGCTTGTATTGGCACCAATAGACATGTAGATCAATGGTACAGAATAGAAGACAGAGAGATAAATCCACATAAATACAGTTGTCTCATACTAGAAAAAGGAGCCAAAAACATTCACTGGACAAAAGATAGCCTCTTCAACAAATGGTGCTAGGAGAACTATAAATCCATATGCAGCAAATTGAAATTAAGACCCTATCTCTCACCATGCACAAACCTCAACTCAAAATGGATCAAATATCTAGGAATTAGACCAGATACCCTGAGCCTGACAGAGGAAAAAAAAAGTAGGCCTAAATCTTCATCACATCAGATTAGGCTCCAACTTCCTTAAAAGACTCCTAAAGTACAAAAAATAAAATCAAGAATTAATACACAGGATGGATTCAAACCAAAAAGCTTCTTCTCAGCAAAAGAAACAATTAATGAGGTGAAGAGAGAGCCTACATTTTAGGAGTAAATTTTTGCCACAACACATTGGAAGAGAATTAATCTCCAGAATATATAAAGAATTCAAAAAACACTTATAAAAATCCCAATCAATACATGGGCTAAGGAGCTGAATAGACACTTATCAGAAGAAGATATACAATTGATCAATGAATATATGAAAAAAATGTTCAACATCTTTAATAATTAGAGAAATGCAAATCAAAACTACTCTAAGATTTCATCTCACTCCAGTCAGAAGGGCAGTTATCAAGAATACAAACAAAAAGAAGTGTTGGTGTAGACGAGGGGAAAAGGTACACTCATACATTGCTGGTGGAACTGCATAACTGTGCAACCAGTCTGGAAAGCAGTATGGAGATTTGGAATGGAACCATCATTTGACCCAGCTATCCCACTCTTGGGTCTTTACCCAAAAGACTTAAAATCCACATATTATAGTAATGCAGCCACATCAATGTTTATAGCAGCTCAATTCACAATAACTAAAGTGTGCAAGCAACATAGATGCCCTTCAATAGATGAATGGATAAAGAAACTGTGGTATATATTCACGAAGGAATATTACTCAGCATTAAGAGAATAACATTATGGCATTTGCAGAAAAATGGATGGAGTTCGAAAATATCATGCTAAGCAAAGTAAGCCAATCCCCAAAAAACAAAGGTCAAATGTTTTCTTTGATAAGTGGATGCTGATCCATAATGGGGGAGGGCATGGGAAAAATGGAGGTATTCTGATTGGGAAAAGAGGTGGGAGGGAAGGAGAGGGGATAGGGAGACAGAAGGAAAGATGGTGAGATGTGATGGACATTATTACCCTAGGTAGATAAATGACTGCACATATGATGTGACACTGCATCATGTACAATCAAGAGAAATGAAAAGTTATGCTGCAATTGTGTACAATGAATCAAAATACATTCTTCGGTCCTGTATACCTAATTAAAATAAATAAATAAAATTTAAAAACCCAACAACACTATTCATTACATTTAAATAAAAATAAGAATTTTAAAATAAAAAACATTTAAAACATACTTTTTCTATATTAAATCTTTGAATAAAATTACAAATATAATGTAATAGAATAATTACATGAGATAACATAATTATATAAGATTAAAGTTTACTTCTCAACTTAATAAAGGTATTTCTAAATAAAAATAATCAAAATGTATACTTTAAAGGTTAGGATTTTTTTAAATTTATGCTTAGAATCAGGTATGGTGGCACACACCTGCAATCCCAGCACCTCCAAAGGTTGAAGAGGAGAATCATAAATTCAAGGTCAGCTTCAGCAACATAGCAAAACCTTGTCTTAAAGGAAAAAATAAAGCCAGGTGTGCTTGTGTGGGAGGCTGAGAAAGGAGGATTGCATGTTCAAAGCCATTCTCAGCAATTTAGCTAGGCCCTGAGCAATTTAGTAAGACCCTATTTCAAAATAAAAAAAAAATAGAAAGGGTTAGGGATGTGATTTAGGGCCCCTGGTTTCAATCCCTAGTACTAAAATAAATAATTAAAAGAAAAAAGTAAAAAAGGACTGAGGATATATTTCAGTCATAGAGAGCCTCTCAGTTCAATCTGTAGTATTATGAAAAACAAAGAAAAGAAATGAAAGACAAAGAAGACAAAAAAATAACTTACTTTATTTCACATGATGGTTTAAATATATGAAGAATTTTTTACAATAGCAGTTTTTAAAAGTTATAAATTAAATGAGCTGTAGGTTTAGGGAACAATTTTCTTTCAGTATTCAATATTTAAAATCAGAGACCTATCATACTGGAATATATATATTAGGCCTTATATAAGATAGATTTGTTACTAAGCCAAGCAAACCACTAACTTTCACCCCCAGTCCTGATTTACAAGCACAGGTTACATAAAAGATGTACAAATCAATATCTTTAATTCTAAGGAGAAACTGTAGTTCATAGAATTTCTCAAAGTAATGTATTCACAGAATAATAGAATTAATTCCTTGGTCTCTAGAGATAAACAAAGAAGAGAAAATGGGGAGTAAGATTCTTACCTGTGCAACATATGCAGAATCTGACATAAGGGAGAAACTATCCATCTCTCCTCGGCTGGTGGAAGTTTGAAGTAAGATGTTTATTTTCCCATAACTATTTTCTACACCTCCAGGAGCTGAGAGTTCACAAAAAAATTTTAATAGAGCATCTAACTCCTCTATTTCTTTTTCTCTGACCTAAAAGAGTCAATATTTTTATAGTAATATTTGGTTTGATTTATTTAAAAATCATATTGAATGTTTTTAAGATTGCCTTTTAGTATAATGTAATATTTTACTCTTGTACAGCTAAAACCCAGTAATTTTCCCATAGGTAAATTATAAAATATAATATGAAATTATGTTGAGGCAGGTACAATTATATTTATTGTTCATCACCAATATTAAAGTTGCCATTGACACATAAAAATTTGATATGCCACAAAAATTAAGTCATCTGACCTCACCATCTTTCAACTGATGAGGTTTCATTTTTTATTTGACCTGAGTAAAACCTCTGCCCAGACTGATTATGGAAAAATTAATTATCTTCAAATGCATTCATTATAGTCATATATTTTATATGGCATAATGCATTCATAGCTTAAAATTGTGAAGTACTATTTCAAAGTATTATAGTTTTCACTGTTAATAACATTAAATTATAATATGGGTACAGAATCATGGATTTTCTTAACATTTTCTTCAGTGAACTATATTGCAAATAAACGAAAACATATACAATATATTTTTGATAAATTCATTAATACACAACCTATTTAAATTTCTTGATTTGGGATACAAAGCAAAGCATGATGTTAGGTATGCTGTGATATTATTATCTAGAACACTGAGTTTTCTTGTACAATAGAAAACACTGCTGATACTCCAATATGCCATATGGCTTTTTTTATTGTATCAGGAAAAACAATTAATTTCAAACTTTCATAAATGAATAAATGTGTCTATGTTGTACATATCTGACTGAAATTTCAAGTAATCTTACCTTGATCTGATCAAATTATTCGGCTTTGGAGACTATCTCAAATATGTCACCTTCTGTTTTGTGAGCATCGAAGAGTTCATTAAAGGTCTACCAAAGTAAGTGTCACATTTAATTAAAATAGAATATCAAAAGATATTATCAAATTTATGAAAGATTATAAAACACTCTTAAACATAATTAAGAAAGCCATTAGAACCAAAAAAAAGATCAGTAAAATCATCTAATGAAATCTATACTAAATGTCTAAAAATGTTCAACATAACATTCTGGTCTTGACTTCAGTATAGGCATATGGAAATCTGCATCATTTACTAATTATAAGCTCACATACATCATATAAAATTCAGAGGGAAATAACTAGACAGCATGCAATTCAAAGAGTCTCAAAATATGAAGAGTGAGAATACACAGACAAACAGTTAAAGGCCATATGGAAAAGACAAAGGTACTACAGGGCTAGAGTTGCTGAAAAAGAACTGCAAAAAAAGAAAGTGTTAGGCTGTAGTTTGGCAGCAGTCTACTAGCAAGAGGACAAATGAGAAAGGCTGTCTCATAGAGACAATGAGATGAGAGTAGGTGATATAAGGAGGAAGGACTAGGTCTGGGATTGAGGAACCACCAAATCACAGCTCTGAGATAATATGTGAAGAGGTCTTGCAGAAATCTAGTGTCATACACATATAGGTTATTCTGAAAAAATGAGGAAAACCAAGTAAGCACATAAAGGTGTTTTTCTGAAACCTGTTTTATATATAAGCAAATGTTAAATCTACAAACCCGAGATTTCATATAAGCTGAGTTTTTCTTTTTGATGATTTCTATTCTCCTATTTTAAAAACAACTTTATGTACAAAAGGCAAAAATGAATTTAAGAAAAAGCTCAAAACACTATCTATTGAAAAAAGTATAAAAATTCAACTTAACCTATTTAAATCTCTTCATATTTAAGTATTCTCCTAACAGGTTATCATTGTATTGACATGTACTGATATACATACATGAAAACACATAAAAAAATGTATATGCTTTTTAAAAGTAAAAATATTAAAGTATCACATCATCTTAAACAGGACGTTGTTAAAAAGCAACAAATCCTCTTATAATTGTATGATCAAAATTGGCCTTAAAAGTTTCTTAAATTACTCATCTAGTACAAACAGGCTGACTTGGTAATTTTAGTAGTTTCTTAAACTCTTCTTTAGTGTTTCTTACTAATATGCAATTAAGTTTTCAACTTTTTATTCAAGGAAATAATTAAGCTATCAAGTTCAGCTTAAAATCATTCTGGCATACACTCCATAAGACTCACCAATAGGCTTCAACTATTTCAGGTGTATGTAGTGTTTAGGATATGTTCATGAAACAGGATGGTAGAAGAGCACCATTGCTATCTAAAGTCATTTTTTTCTTGTCATTACTAAAAGTATATTGCTGAATTCATATAAACTAAATGTATTTGCTCATAAGTTGCTTTTGTTATTTGGCATTATTAATATATTTTGAAGTCTAGAAAATATTTGACTATAAAAACAAACATTTTTGCATTTGTTCCTCTCAGAATATTACCTCAATGGTATTGTATTTAATATAATAGTGGCTGGCGGTTCTACCCAAATCCGTTGAGGAAAAATAACCACTTCTCTCTTCAAAATGAATCATCTGAGCTTTGTCTAGTTTTCATGCAACTTCAATGACTAACTGTTCTCGATGCTTCTTAATGTTGGGTCAATCTACAGGAAAGAAATATAAACACTTGATGTTTTAATTAGACTTTTAAAAACTTAATTTTGAACTGGTACTTTGAAGCATAAAATTATATGTATCAATGGTGTAAAGTGATTTTTCAATACAAAAATATATTGTGCAATATTTAAAACAGATTAAATACAACTATCTTTCAAACATTTATCATTTATTTATGGTAAAAATTTAGTACTCATTGATCAGTCTAACATTTATCATTTATTTATGATAAAAACATAGTACTCATTGATCAGTCTCTCCCCATCCCTCTCTCCAGCCCCTGGTAACCACCATTCTATTTTTAACCTCTGTAAGATCAACTTTTTGAGATTCTACACATGAATGTGATCAGGTGGTACCTGTTTTTTTGTACTTAGCTTGTTTCACTTAACGTAGCAACATCCAGTTCCATCCCTGTTACTGCAAAGACAATATATCAGTCTTTTCTTATAGCTGAATAATGCACCATTTGTGTAGAGGTATTAGATTTTTCTTTATCCATTCATAAGCTGATGAACACTTAGGCTGCTTCCATTTCTTTGTATGGATAGTGCTGCAATGAACACAGGAGAACTGATGTTCTTCAACATACTGATTTCATTTCCTTTGGTTATATACCCAGTATTAAAGCTGCTGATCAGAGAGTTTTCAATTATAAATTCTGAAGTACATTCTATACATTTAAGAAACAACTAAAAAAGATTTTATTTGATTAAATAAAGAAAGCTTTAAAATTCATTAAAATTATCAATCCACATAGTCTTTTTGGATAATAAAACTATCAATCTGTACAGTCTCTTTAGATACCAATATTATTCTTCCATGATCTTATAATCTTTCAGGTTATAGACACAGGGAATCAGGTATAAGGAAAAAAAAAAACATCATCTTCTCCTTCCCACACATAAATAGGCACTTCAAATTACCGAACCATACTTCTATTTTATCAGTCATTTGGGGATATGATGGCAAGAATGCTTTCCCCTGTCAAAGGTAAAATAAATGCATGGTTATTCCCTTAAAAATACAATTCTATTGTTTTAGTAATTTTCACAACTGTTGGTGGAAAAATCCATTTTGTCTATAATAATAATAGAAGCAAAGAATAAAATGAAGTTGACAGTGAACTTTTATATAGTTTTAAAACTATTATAATTTTTTTCTAAGTATAAATTGATATTCAATACAAAATACTAAAAAATATTCTTTTTTTAAAAGAGAGAGAGAGAAAGAGAGAGAACTTTTTAATATTTATTTTTTAGTTATCCGCAGACACAACATCCCTGTTTGTGCATGGTACTGAGAATCAAACCCGGGCCACACACATGCCTGGCGAGCACGCCACCACTTGAGCCACATTCCCAGCCCCCTAACAAATATTCTTGTTGCTATGTATATATATGCACAACCATACTGTACAAGTGCACAACCATACACATCTAAGTCTTGAAGATTAATCTTTTGTTATGAGCAATAATGTAAAATATGACCTTTAATGGGGTGTTGGAGAAGTAGTAAAACTCCTAGAAATCTAATGAATTAGTACTTCTTCCATTTATTTTAACTTAGATCTTTATGGCAGCTTAAAAAGTTTTAAAAATCAGAAAAATGAGGCAAAAGGAAACCAACTGCAGATAAGTAACATAGCATCAAGAGTATTATCAGCAAATATTTGCTATAAGTGATACTATATATATCAGGTCCAAACTACTTGATTTGTTTTTGTCTATAAGAATTCTATAGATACAAATTTACAGAGCAACAAAATCAAAACATATAAGTTAAAGAAAAAGTTAAGATATAGAACTGTAAAGGCAGTAAAACAATGAATCCTGGAATGAAACAAAATTCCTCTTTTTCAAATACCAGAAAACTATGTTAAAGTTTTCATTATACTGCAAAAAAACTTTTGATATTAACCTAATACTTAAAAATCAATTGATGTGTTTATCTTATTCCAAGGGATATTTAACCCATGAAAATACATGTACTTGTTTATTTTTAGTCCTTCAGAAAATTTTCATTGTACCTTTGACTATTCTCACAATGATCATATTTGTGATGAGAACATTTAGAGACACATAATTTAAAAAGTGCAAGGTCTGTTGGGATTGTTGGGTCACAGCAGCACAAATCATAATAGTCAAATTATGTGACCAGTTCAGGTACCCATTAACATATGAATGAATGGAGAAAATATGGTATATGTACAAAATGGAGTTTTATTCAGACTTGAAGAATGAAATGGCATTTGCTGGCAAATGGATGGAACAGGAGAACATCATGCTAAGTGAAATAAGCCAGACTCAAAAAAACAAGGACTTATGTTTTATCTCATGTGGAAGCAAGAGATAACTAAGGAACTAAAAAAAAAAAAAAACAGAGAAAGGGGGTGGGCAATGTCCCATGAAAAAATAACCGAGATCAGCGAAGTAGATAAAGGGTACAGAGGGAAGGGAGAAGGGATGGAAAAGGGAGGAACCGAGTGAAGAAACTGACCAAATTATGCTATGCACATGTATGAATAACCATCAGTGATTCCCACCTTTATGTTTGCCTATAGAGTATAAGTTAAAAATTAATAAATATAAAAATGTATGAAATCACAGATTACAATGCAGTTATAAATTGCTTATAAAATAAGACATCCATTTGAAGATCAGCACATATTTCAACTGAGAAGCAGAAAAGTAGTGGAATTCTATGTAAAGAAGACCCAAGTATGAAAACATAAGAATTTCAGATTACCATCTTCAGAACTAGTTGCTATTATTATTCTTAATGTTTCCCCCCTAAGTCTTAAGTTTCAACTCTTCCATGCAAAATCTACTGCACAAGAAAAGGAAAAATGAAAGAAAAACCCCAAAAGTTTGGCAATTGCTTTGATAACAAATGTATGTATGTGTATATATATATATATATATATATATATATATATATATATATATATATATATATTACCAATACACACACACACACACACACACACACACACACACACACACATACACTCTCAATGCATATGTATGTGTATTTATTTATCAATACAATATTTGTGTGTATGTATATTGGTAAACAGAGAAAAACTATAATTTTGAGTTAGACTCAACCTCTTTGATAATTTTGACTTAACAGAAGTAAATATCATATGAAGATGGTGAAATAATGTTTTTATTACATTACAACTGAATTTTATCTGTAATTAGGAAGCATTTACAGTATATAAAGCAGAGTTCTAAAGAAAAGACAAGATCTGTAAGCCACATGGACCACACAACTATAAAGCTCATAGGAAAACCTGCTATCACATGTATCTAATTCTCTGTCTATGCACACACATTGAATCATGAAACTGACTTCAAACTTTAAACTGTTAAGACAATAATGTATTAATGCTGTCTTTTATTTCACTATAGGGAATAGAAGGGACATGACAGGAGGAGTAGATTGTATATAACAAGTGTATTTTTAAAAATGGTTTATATGTTTCCTTATATATGGTTGTTTCTAAAACTCAAAGTACCAGAGTAAAAATCATGGTGAAATATTAACATCTAACAGAAATATACCTGAAAAATAGAATGATACAAATATCAACATTATTAATGGGAAAAGAGATTTAAATAAAGGAAAATAATTACAAGGAACCAATTTATCTTTTTTTTAGTGTATTTTAAAAAACAATTAAGGCTCTTTATTTTTCTTCTAGGTCCATAACTCTATTCAGATGAGGCAACAGTAGCAAATATTTATCCTCACATCATGAAAGGATTACAAAACTAAAAAGAAGGCTTGAGGTTTTTTTTTAATAAACGAGTTTAAGTTTTCTACCTGATAAGCTTTGTGACTGATGCCATACACTAATGGATTTTCTCTCATCCGTACATAAAGGTAAGTGTAACTTATCCACTTCACTGCTTCTTCCATGTTTGTGACTGTCCCCAGAGTAATCTGCAAATCAAAAATACAACAGAAATTAAAGGAATGCATTAAAGTCAAACATAAACAGTACAGCAAAGGCCATTCTGCCAGAAATTAAGTTTTCAAAATAGATCACTGTGCCACATTTAAAAGTAGGTAAGCACAATCACTGAAATGATTTCTCAGTTAATGAAAACAGCAGGCCTCTTTATTTCATTGAGAATAATACATTGGAAATGCTATCTTCCCAAACTGAACTTACTCAATGATGACATTTGATTGTTTTTCCCTGTATGGATTTTAATTCTAGATAGCATTAAGAACATTTTTGACATTTGTTAATTCTTTTTCATATTCTGTATCCATTTTGTTTTAGTTTCATTTTATATAATAAAACTACTGAATATGTTTAAACATAAGTGTACCCGAATAAAAATAACAAAATAAGGGGCTGGGTTTGAAGGAGAGCACTTGTCTAAGCACATTTGAGGCACTGGGCTTAACCCTGAGCACCACATATAAAATAAATAAAATGAATAAAGATTAAAAAATAAAACTCAACATTATTAAAAAAATAATTAAATATTAATTCTGTCAAGAATTTTGAGGTTTATGTGTATAAAGTCATTCATAATGACACAGATAGCCTAATCCCCATAACCAATTACCGTATATGAATCTTGCTATGCTAATTATTCACTTTAATTTAGGAGAAAGAAAGTACTATAGGTTCTGTTCTATGATATATCCCTTGAAAGATGGTCTTGGTTCCCACATGGTCTGTCCTGATTATTACTACAGTACAATAATATAGTAACAAGTTAGAATTTCAGAGAGAATCCTGGTTAGAAAAAAAAAGTCATCTACAATTTTCATCCTCTTTATTCATCTGGTTATCTTAAATAAATATCAAAATAATAATTTTTAAAATGTGTTTTTAAACTTAAAATTTTCTCATTACAAATTTCTGTATCTCCAGGGATTTATAACATTATTTATTTAATTTGTATGTGTTTATAGTGCTTCCCCTACTCAGGTATTTTCAAATATTGCAATGAACATGCTCCCCCCCACAAAAACTAGCATGGTTCCTTCACGAGATGTATAAATTTTTCAAAAGAAAACTATTCTATGTTTCTAAAATTCATTTTAAAGTACAGGAACAAAAGTTGCTGTAACAAAAATTTACTTAAAAGTAATAGAAGAAATAAGGATAAAATCGCACTGTTACTCCCTTCTTTAAAAGTGTGTCATTTAATCAAAGTAAGCCATGTGAAATGAACACCTGGGTTTGGTGAATTTCTCCTCTCTAAAAGAGAAAATGAATTCCATTTTTTAGCATTTGAATTCACATCACAAAACTTGGTTCTTCAATAGTCTTCAATAGCATCATAACTAAGCATACAAGTTAAGTCCTTTGTACTCTGAACGGAACCTACATGCCTAGCCCTCTGTGCATCTTATACTCCAATGACTAGATATTATTCTCTGAATATATCTAGTATTTTCGTTTAATGGTCTTTTTCTTTTCTCCTTGGAATGTCTATTGAAATCTGAGACAACTAGCTTAAACTTACCTGCTTCCCTTTGGTGTTCCCACAGAACTGATTTTCCTTTTCTTAAGCAATAACAATTCTTGATTTACATAGTACATATGTGTATACATATTCATTTCTAAATCCTGTTGAGTTGCCTGTATCTCAGAGGTAGAGGCCTTGCCTTGTTTAATCACTTATCATTTAGAGTGTCACTCAAGACATGATCAATTAAACTAGTATTGACAAGTTAATTTAAAACTGAATGTCTTGTTATACAGTCTAAAATAATGTCTTAATTTACAATATTTAATTGAATTTCTGACCATACTTTAAAATCCCCTACTGTTATATATGTTTGATGTCTATGTTTTTAATTTTAAATAGTGTATTGAAATAAAAATCTTGGTGTAGATTTCATTTTTCATTAAATTTTTTTCATTTAAAAAAATTTCCAATTTTAGGACACCAAGATTAAAGGTGCTGGAAAAAGATTAGCTATTAAAATATATTACCAAAATGTTTTGTAACAGGATTGAACTGTTCAAATACCACAGAAAATCTGAGTGTGCTAAATCCTCAAGGCTTTTTCAGAATTGAACATTAAAATGTTTAGTTTTTGACAATTAATTTGAGTTAAGAATATATAATCTTTTTAACGTATTTCATCTAATGATATTTTCATCCAAACTTTGTTTACTCATTTTGTTTCTTTTTTTTATTCATTAGCTTACTTTTCATTTATTGGCAGCTGTATTTCTTAGTTATTAATTTTAATAAATGCACATATTAAGATGTTAATATTAACTAACCTATTGTAGTTGTAACCAGTATTTCTACCAACCTGTTTGCTGCCTTTTACAACTCATTATTATTTTTGTTGCTCCAAAGCTTTAAATTTATGTATTTATTTATTTTTTATTTGATACCGAGGATCAAACCTAGGGCCTCACACTTGCTAGGTGAGCACTCTACCACTGAGCCACAACCCCAACCCCTAAAAGCTTTAAATTTAAATGTGGTGACAGCAACAGTCTTTAAAGCTGTTATCTTTTTATATTCTGACCTCTTCAAAGGTTATAGATACCATTATAGAATGTGTTGTTTTTCAGGTGAGGTATACATTTTACCCTATTTTTAATAAAAATCTCATTATATAGGTATCTACTCACTTTTTAGTGAAGAAACTGTGGATGAAGTGAGTTAAAAAGCTACATTAGAGTTTTTAAGTCAAAATTGAAACTCAGGTTTCCTTAGAACTAAGGTTTTATTCCACTGAAAACAGAAATCATATTTCCAAAAATCCAATTAAGCAGTCAGTGATATTTATTACTAATTTTTTGACTTTATTTAAAAAATATTAATAAACTTTTGATATCCTTTCTATGTAGCTAAAACAGCAGAATTACTATATTAGCTTACAAGATGAAATAAGGTAGGATAGGTAGATGAAATTGGTAGGATACATGGCTAAGGAAAAAATAAACTCTGAGAAGATAACATTTTGGATGTAAAGTTAAAAAATAAAAAATAGTGAACTATCACACACCCTTGCTACTATCTTTAGTGAACAGAAATCATCTACTCCAGAAAGAGAAACTTCTAATTATATTTAGTCTTAGTGATACTCTTAAGTTGTTGAAGCAGAAAAAAAAAAGCTATTAGTATTAAGCAAAGTTCCACCAATTTCGTTGCTATCAACTTAGGTAAAAGCTATGCTGAATCTATGAAATTAAGAAGATTATTGTAGATTTAGATAATAAAAAGTCATAAAATTATATTTCAAAGTAACTTGAGGGTTTTAACTTTTTCAATAGATACTCCCAGTAACAACATTCATTAGGCTTATTGCATGACAGACCATATTTAACTAAAACTCTCAATATCACTAATATATATATATACTCAGTACCCATGAATCAAAGTGCCCATGATATGACTCAGGGACCATGAGTGAAAAGAATTCAGTACAGAGATGGGTGGGAATGCTAGATACAATATCAGAATTCTTAAAGACTTATGTACAATTTTGTCCCTGAAGAGGGAAACAATATAGATTTGACTGATATCTTGAATGAAACACAATATGAAGATTCTAACTGAAATACCCATTTAACTTAAAATGAAAATCATAACTGAAAACAATGGCTCAATAATAAAAATATCTACATCCTATTGACACATTTACAAATATAAGCTGCTACTATTCCTTGAGGTATATTGTGTTTTACATAGAGATTGCTTGAGACAGTATCTTAGAGGGATGGTAAAAAAAAAAAGAAAGACTATGCTGGGTGCCATGGTACACGTAGTAACTTGGGAGACTGAGACAGGAGGATTGAGAGTTTAAAGACAGCCTCAGGAAAAGTGAGGTACTAAGCAACTCAGTGAGACCCTGTCTCTAAATAAAATACAAAATAGGGCTGGGAATGTGGCTCAGTGGTCAAGTGCCCCAATTTCAATCCATAGTACAAACACAAAAACAAACAAACACACAAACAAAAAATATGACTATGCAGGGTAAAATAGGAAAATTGAATCCATACTGCTCATTATCCTTTCACCACCTTAAAATTTCATTATCAATGTATGTTTTTAAAAAAATAGTTTTACAATATGATATTTAAAGTCTTATCAGTTTCAGCCAGTTTCCAAAATGATGTCAAAGCAATCCCACTTGTTTCTCATAAAACTCCACTAAAATAGGTATTAAATACTCCATCATCATTCCATTTGATAGAAGAGAAAGTAAGTTTCAGAAATGTTTAGATGCCTGAGGTCTTATAGCCTCTAGAGTTGAAATCACACCAGATTTTTATCAACTTCTTGTTTTAAGCCTCATTTGGAATTCATGAGATACTCCCTTTCCAGAGGAAACCTTGTGTTCAATCTCTATCTTGCAAGCTACTTTTGGGGCCCTTCACTTTTCACTTTTCTCTCTCTGTCTACTTAGTTCAGTAGATGATTTAGAAATAGAGGTGAATTTTCTTATGAGGGTAACTTTCATATTGGTGAAGGGAATGATTAGGGAAATCTTGAGAGAGACACAGTGAGAAGGGAAAATGAAAGGCCTCTTAGTGGAGTTTTATTATTTAAACAAACAAGGTTATAACATATTAGATAAAACTATAAAGAAGTGCATTTAAAGGTCTTTCTTGTTAAGAGAGGAATTTGAGATGATATGTTAAACAATATGAAGTAGAGTAAGTATGGCCCAGTAGAGATTAAACTGTATTTCCATTAACAGGAGTCATGAGGCTAAATTTCTATGTACTATACTTGCAGATGTTCCTTGTAATTTCATTTTAATGTTTTGAGTGCTTAATTTCCCACTTTCCAAAATGTAGGAAAAAATATCTCTTATCACTTCAATAATAGCTTCTTTGGAATTGTTAGAAAGTTAATATGACTACCAATAAAAAAAATTAAATTCTGGGACTCTGAGAAAACACTCAAAAAATACTCTCTCTCTCTCTCTCAACACACACACACACACACACACACACACACACACACACACACACACACTTTTGCAATATGGAGGAATGAACTGAGGATTATGCACATGCTAGGCAATGCTCTATCACTGGGCTAAATCTAAAGCCCTTTTTGGACAGGGTTTTCCTAAGTTGCCCAGGCTGACCTTGGAACTTGGCATCATACTGTCTCAGCCTTCCAAGTAGCTAGAATTACAAATATGCACCACTACATTTGGCAAGATTATTTTATCTTTTGTTATAATATGCACTGTGAAAGTTTCACTTTTTAAAGTCTCTTTAGGAGAAGTAAGGGATAGAGTTAGGTTGAAGAAATTTTCTTCTATTTCATTAAAAAGGAAAAGAAAACACAACTCAATACCCTAAAGACTTTAGGAAGTCCCATATTGGATCCATTCTTTTTGCTTTTGAATAAATAGAACAGAGTACAGTGAAAAGGGTGGACTTCAGAGTTATATTGGTTCAAATCATGATTTAGATAGAAGTGTCTGGGGAAATTATATACTCTCCCTTTTACTTTATCTATATAATGGGTATAAAAATCTTTAAAGGACAGAATAATAGTGCAGATCATATGAGAAAATTAAAATGAAACCACCTATAGATGGTCACCCAAGGCCTTTTGTCATAGTTTGTCCAAACTTGATGTAAATTATTAAATTGATATTATTAAATAAAATCTTCTATATATCTTAAGAGAGTACCAATACACAAATTACCTAGAATAGTTCTTAAATGTAATGTGCATGAAATCACTTGGGAAGCAGGTTGAAATGTAGATTCTTATTTGGTAAGCCTGAGATTCTGAGGATCTGATTTTCTAACTAGAATGCAGGTGATCCCATGGCTTTTTAGTTATTTGAGCATACAACAATTAGTAAGGTAATGTTTTCAAGATTTTTGGCCTCAGAGTTCCTGTACATTTTTTAAAGACCTTTTGTTTTTTTAGGTTATATCTGTCAATACTAACCTCAGAAGTTAAAACTGAGAAATTAATTTAAAATATTAATTATTTAAAAGAACAAAAATTCAGTAGATAACATATTTTTTTTAATTTAACTGCATTTCACATTTTTAACTACAATTTAAAAATCAGGAATAAGTATTCCATTAAAGTCATATTAAAAGAAGTGATAAGTGAATACATCAAGTAGTGGAACATTTCAAAAGATCATTTAGTCAAGAAAAAAGTCAAAAAATCTATGAAATTAATGTCTTAGAATTTGTAGATGATAGATATTTCATATGTAAAATACCAGGTATTTGTGGCACATTACTTGCTTTAGTTCCTTATTGCTTGCTGTAATTTGTATCCTACCTGTTTTTCTGCATGTCCATATTCAGGTCCTTGTATAGGTAAAAAGCAGGATATCTGGCCACAATTTTTTTGCTCTTTCTATAAGAGACATAGCTGTTCTTACAGTGGCATTTTGAGCATGTACAAACACCATCAATGACAATAAAGGAAAATAGATTATTTAATATTCCAGTTTATTAAATTATATCTCAATACAAAATCATCTTATATAATCAATGATAAATCTTTCAGAACAAATTCCAATATATGCATTCTCCCACAGTGCCATGATTTTGAATAAAGTATATACAGAATAAACTCAAGTTAAATAAAAATCCATAACATGGCTTTATTATTGGCCTATAAGTTGGTTTATATCTAATGGATGGTTTCTATAAAATGTGTTTAATTTTGTGCATTCCTCTTCCAAAGTCATCATTCATAATGCTTTTATTCATACTATAAATTTGAAAAAATAATGTGACCAAATGAAAAAGCAAAATTATTTTTATCATAGTAATGAAGTAATTGTGGGGAAGGTGGAGATCATAAAAGAAACACAGGAGAGAGGAGGTACATAGCCACAGGCAGCCAATATAGACTACTAATGGTTTTCTTAGTTTATTCTCTTCAGGTGAATTCGCACGCTGCCTAAGTGTCCCTGCTAGGGAAACTGCAGGCAGCCTGCAAGTTCAGCTCAAAAGAGTTGCCACATGAGCTGTATGTAACTAGCAAAGCTGAAGAGGTCGGGTTGCCTGAGTTCCTGGGAGACCACATCTTGCCACAGTGTGCATCAGAAGCCAGACATGGGGACCTAGGATTTAATGTTTGCCATGTTGCATTTCAGTATTCTTTGGTCTGATGGCTCATTATTATTTTCCTATTCCACCCTCTTTGAAGGAGAATGTTTACCCTGCACCACTGTATTTTAGAAGTATGTAACCTTTTTCTATTTTTATTTTTATTAAGGACTCAAGGTTTTAGTTTGCCTTGAGACTCTTGAGGACTTTGTAATTGGACTTTTGAGCAATGCTAGAATGGTTAAAATTTGGGGGACTCTTGGAGATGGACTGAATGCATTTTGCATGATGAGATGGACCAAAGCCCTTGGGGGCCATGTGTGGAATACTATGATTTAGTTCTTATATGTCCTCAAATGCCCATGTATTAAAGGCTGAGAGTCCAGCTTGATAATATTAAGAGGTGGTGGAAACTTTAAGAGGTGATGATAAATGGGGATTTTAGGTCACAGGGGGCATTATTTCAAATGTGTCAAAGCTGGTCTTTTAACCCTCTCTCTTTCCAGCCACCATGAAGTCAGCAGCTTATTCTACCATGTCTCCAACTTAATGTTCTGCCTCACCACAGACCAAAAGTAATGGGAGTTTCTGAACATGAAAAGAAATTTATGAAATCATGAGCCAAAATTAGCCTTTCCTGTTTTTAAGTTGATTATCTTAAGTATTTTATTACAGCAATGGAAAGCTAATACAATCTATAAATTATTAAAGAAAATGTTCTCACATATGTGATGCTAAAACTCACATTGGAGTAAAATCTCTTAACAATCATTCACAAACTGGAATGTTTAAATAACTAATATTATTTTAGCATCTATTCAACATAAAGATACACATATAATCTGGAAAAAAATCAGAATTTCTTCAAAGAAAAAAATCTCCAAAGCATTTAGAAAAAAAGGGAGATAAAAGCATTTAAGTCAACTGGAAAATTTAACAGAAGTTAACAATAAAGGTATAAAAACTTGAGATTTCACACTTTATCAGGGCTCTCAGTTGCTGATAGTATTTTCAAAACAAACATAATACGTACACACATGCGCATGTGTAGAAGTACACATACATATATGTAAATGTGTGTATATAGGTATATGTATGTTTGTGTGTGTTTTGTTTTTGCAGCACTGGGGATTGAACCCAGGGCCATGCAGGTGCTCAGTGAGAGTTCTGTCACTAAGCTACATCCCAAGCACATTTTTTTTTCTTTTTATGGTGATACAGACTGTACCCAGGGCTCGGAACATAAAAGGCCTATGCTCTACCACTGAAGTACTTCAAAAGGTCCATATGAACATTTTTAAAGACTACACTAATAGAACTTATTTCAGAAAGTGTTGCTTCTACTTGAAAATATCTTCTGTTTTCTTACTTTTGACTAAAAAAAACTCTGATTTTGGTGGGCTCTCTAGCTTGCACAGAGGAAATATCTTTACCTCACAGAACGTTAAGAGACTACATTTCGACTCAAATTATTATATTCTCATAATTACTGACATAATCTCTTTAAGACTAAGAAAAAAGGAAAAGTCTGTTAACCATAATGCCCAGATGAAGCTTCACCAATTCCAAATCTGTCACAATCTACCATTTTATCTCTTGTAAAAGGTAGGAACATTTCAACTGCAATTTTGATAAGGTAGATTTTTTTCTTCCACATAAAAATAAAATTTATTATCTATAAAACCTCAGTAACCCTCATCTTTATATTTAATCAAACTTAAATTAAAATAAAGTTACTTCTTATTTTGTTTACATATTTATTCATTCAAATGTTTCTAAGCATATAGTCACTTTCAAGCAGTAAGAAAGTTAAAAAAATGAGATAAACTCCCCACCTTCACTGAGGTGAGAATCAAGTATGGTATAAAGAAACACAAAATATTTTTACTTGATAAATATTTACTAACCATGTATGTGTAAAATATTACTAAAAGGAGAAATATGAAAATGTCTGGAATAGACATGGGACCTTCCATGAAAATCTGTATAAGAAAGAAAATAAAACTACACATGATTTAGACAGTGGAACCAAAGGAAGGATGGAATGAGGATAATGCAGAAATCCTAAACATTAAGCTGGTGGGTCTCCTTTATTCACTCATCCTAAGGTATTTATGCAGTACCCACTATGTTCCAAGCCTTGGACTGAGTAACAGTTATACAATATTCCAAGACTCCAATTTTGGGGAGGAAATAAAAAAAACTAGGATATACAGCCTGGCCTGGCTGTAGAAGCAGCGTATGTAACAGGGGCTAAAGTAGTTTTTGGAATATTTATCTTTGGTATCTTTGGTGTTAACTTGAAGAAGTATTTTTCTCTTCCTTTTTTTACACTGAGACCCAGGAACTCCTTCATGGATTCACTGCTGGTGCTCATTTAAACAGATTTGTAAGCCCTCTTCTAAGACCATCTGAGTAAGAAGAGGGGTGGGATCAAGAAACTGAATTATTAACAACTACAGAGATCACTGAAGTATTATATGAAATGACATATTTATCCTCCTCAAAGTCAAAGAAGTTTAAAAGAAAAATAACACCACCACAATAAAGATTTTTTTAAAGGTATTTTATATAACAAGTAGAGCCTCAAATTCATTTACCAGATAAGCTAGGGTAATATAATATGACAAGATTTTTATTCTCCATAATGCAAATGCTACATTATGTAAATTCTTTTGCAATAAAGATACAGTGAACATAAGGGAAAGTAAAATATGACCCTAAATCATCATTAATTATTTCAGTCTGACTTGTCAACTTATCACTTTGCAAATTATTTTCTTCTGTAGCCAAGAGAAATATTAGTTACAACTTAAAGTAGCAATTTATTTTTATTAAATAATCCATGATGTCTTGTTCATTAAAGTAACCTATTTTTCTTTTTAAGATTTTTCTGTCTAGAGGCTTCAGTAGAAGTCATTACAAGGTTTTGGGTCTTTATAAACATACTTGATTTTATACTTTGTTAATTTGGTTAATTACTTTAAATGGTCTCATGAAAACTGTTCTGTTAGTTTTTGCAAAGCACAGGTTTTTAAAAACTAAAGTATAAAGAACTGCATTTGATATGAAATTTGGATATTAAAAAAAACTATGACATTACTTTTAGGTAAAATTTTATATGTAACATTAAATAAAATGTAATTCAATATGAAAATCTGAAAATTTTGAAGAAGCAGAGCATGGAATGCTGTGGTAAGGAGAGAGAAAACTCCCTTAAAATTGAATATTTGGTACTTTCTAGATTATGTGGGTTTGCATCTGGAATACAATACTTTGTTGTTCTTTTTGTTGCTTAAAAACACTTAGCCACAATGCCAGATAATGCATAGTGAAGTCTAGCCTCATTAGCATATGGGAGTAAAGAACATAATGCTCAGTGTTATGCTTTAGGTATGAAGCATCCCCCAAAAGTTCATGTAAATGCAAGAAAGTTCAGAGGTGAAATAGATTATGAGAGGTGTACCTATCAGTTCATTAATCCACTGATATGGATTTAACTGAATGACAAGTTTAAGTACGTAGGGTATGGCAAAAGGAGAGAGGTCACTGGGGAGGTACCTTTTTGGTTTCTTCCCTGGTGAGTACGGCTCGCTTTCTGTTTTCAGGTTGCCATATCCTGCGAACCATGATTTTGTACCTCGATGTATGCCTAGAGTTATGGAGTTAGCAGACTACGAATTAAACCTTTGAACTCATAAGCCAGGTCTTTTCAGGTCTTTTGATCACAGTGAAGCAAAGCTGACTAAAATATCTGTTTACCCTAAAACTGAATTAATTAGATATAACTAAGAAAACTACAAAATTGTTTACATTTCTGTGTGTACAACCCACAAAGACTTCCCTTCACAATTCTAACTGCTGGGATATAATACCCCAGGACTTTATTCCATTGAAGTTCCATAGAGCAGGCATTTCCCAACTTGTAAAGCTTCCTGTGGACATTCAAAAAGAAAGGTTGCCACTGAGGGGTTATGAACTTGTAGCAACATGTCCTTTGGTGACTTTTAATCTGTACAATCAGGATATAGTTTATAGAGAACAGGTTTCCTTGAGTTTACGTACTCTGTGAAAGTGGAAAAGAACCCAGAAAACTCCTCTTAAAGGACTTTATTCAAAAACAATATATTTATCCCAAGAACAATCAATCAAAAATTTGGGTCTACCTTTGGGAAAGAGAAACAGAAAATGGGAGGAGTCTCAAACTTTACAAATTATGGCAGGATAAAAGCTAATGAAATTGAAGGCAACTTAAGGAAATAGATGTTTTTGTGGTTCCTTACTGATCCATTATTTTTGTTATTTGAATAATTTTATTGAACATAAAAAAAGAACAAAGGCAGGACATATATACCATCAAATTACAATTTAGAATAACCCAAAGAAAGCTTCCTGATGGAAGTTTTGACTAATCCAATAAATGTTCTAAGGTATGTGTCTTAGTTAAAAAAAAATGCTAACCAGAATTTTAGAGATTTATACTTTTAGGAGGAAAAACAAGAGAAATGTGCTCCAATATATTTCATACAATATCATGGAATGCAAAAGTTATCTATAGTTGAAGGTGTTGAGAGCCTCTGCGGGCTGTGTTGCACATTATGCCTAGTGAACAGGATAATTACACATATCGGCATCCAAAATATAAAACTGTGTCTGGGAACTCACAATGGACATTTCCTCTGATTGACTGCCCAGAGACATTGTGAATTTCTATTCAGCTCTGCATTGTCCCACACAGCACTGAGAGAGTAGGGTGACCTGCTAGAGTAACACAGCCCTTCTGAAATGGGTATGATTTGACAAGATGCCAGTCAACCTGCTGTTTGCAAGAGGTCAGAAAGCAAGACTCTACCCTTGAAACCTTATCTCAGCCTTTGATGTACACCTTTAAATAAACTATGGGAGCCATTTTCTTTTTGTCTAGCTGCAGCTCCTCTATGGACAGAACCTATCAGGACTCCATCTTTAAAACTATCCTTCTGACTCTTTCTTGTTCTTCGTTAATTATTCCAGACTTTAATTTCTCAGGAGGCTTAGCCCTTGGAGCAGGCAAGAATTCCCTGGTAAGGTGCTGGACACCCCACAATAGAAGGGACCTATGCCAACTGCCACTACCTGTGTTTCAAGCCCAAGGACTACACTACTTACAATGTGATGACAGTGTATGATCAAGTGAAAGCATACATTTTCCTGCATTTTTCTACATTCTCTTCCATTTTCTACAATCTAACAAAGTTAGAATACTGAAAAAGAGATGAAAAAAAAACAATGATTTTTTATTGGTTTTTAAATGGATTAACAGAAACTTACAGTCAAAATGGGGGCTAGAAAGAATAAGCTAATACAGTATCTGTAATTGAGTATAAAACTTAAAAGCTTTAATCTTTCTTGACACACAGTTAAAAAAGAAAACATGCCCCTGCACAAAATGGCAAAATAGAGGAGGGTGTTTTCCTGGCTGCTCCCTAGCATGAAATCAAGATATCAGATAGGCAACTTTACAGCAAGGGGAGGGGGGGTTACAGGGAGTTAATACTGGACTTTCAAAGCAGATCAGAGACTCAGGAAGTTGGATATAAGAAAATAAGGAGGAAATCCCCAGCAACACTGCTAGCACCTCCACAGTAGTCCCCCTGTAAGCAAAGTGGAGGGATATAGAACCCACATTCTCAGGAGGCCTGTGGCACATTTGGGTATGCAGAGATCAGAGATCAAAGACAATGCTATGCTGTATCCTATCCTTGTGCAGGACAGGAAGCATGACTATATCGGCTGTCCACAGACAGAGAAAGGAGCCATTTTGTAGCTGCACCATGGGCCAATGGGTGGAGAGGAGCAGCTTTGGGGACTGACTTCTGGCAAATTTAAGCTGGGTTCAAAGTACAGGCTTGGAGAACCCTCACTGCATGACATAGAAAGTGCCTACCAGAAGGTCAGATGCAAAAAGAGGATTTCATGAAAGAGTACAGGTCATTGAAACACCACTGACAACCCCAGCCCCAACTCCCTCCAGTCCTGCCTATTTCAGGACCAGCTGGGAGGGACAAGCTCAGCCTGGTGGGGGGAGGAGTGATTTGACTTTGGAGCCTGAATCTGAGTTTGTAGGTGACAAAAGGGATAAATGATTTGTTCCTCCCTGCAAGAGTGGAACCCAGAGTTTCCCAGCATGGGCAGGCAATTGCTGGGTCCTGGAGGAGAGCTGATTTAAAATCCTCAGACTCAGTGAAGAACACAGAGACTACCCATGCCTAAATCCGACCTCCAGGAGCTTTGCCAACAAGATCTCCTCTCTCACTCCAGCAACTCCACCACGAGGGGGGAGTAGACATCACACACCAGCCCATGCCACCTAACACTGCTGAGAAGGGAAGCCAAGAAATTCTCAACTCCAACTGAAACAATTCTTTATATTTCCATTGAGAACCTTTTGTTTCTTCTTCATTTCTCTGATTAATGGTGAATGAATGACTAATGGACACTTATACATATTTGTCTCTTTTTATCACTTCTATAATTTTTGGAAGGCAGTTATCATCAATAGCTCAGTCTTTTGTGGGCTATGATATTTGATCACTATATTTCAGTTTTATTTTATATTCTATTACTTATTTTTTTATTTTATTTTTTTCTTTTATGTACTAGAAATTGAACTAAGGGGCACTTAACCACTGAGCCACATCCCCAATCCTTTTCTGTATTTTATTTAGGAACAGGGATTCATTGAGTTACTTAGCACCTGGCTAAAGTGCTGAGGCAGACTTTGAACTCACAATCCTTCTGCCACAGCCTCCCAAACCACTGGGATTACAGGCGTGCATCACTATACGTGGCTTAATTTTTTAATGTATATTTTCTCTCTTGCTCCCTCATACTCTTCACATTCTATATCTCTTCTGTTCTCTCCATTTTTAAAATTCTCCCCACTTTTGAAATTGTGAAACCTTTTGCAAACGTACTTTTTTTCCTATGGGCAATAACTGATCACATCATTTCTGTTCATTGTGCCAATGAACACAGAAAAGGATGTAGCAGAAACTATTTGGTTTAAAGCTATATGTTATTTGAATGTGTTGCTGTTATTATCTGTCTCCCCCAAAACTATGAAATACTGGAAAGCTGCAGGGAAAGTATAGGTCCACAGGGTAGAAACTCTACAGCCTCAGATTGCTATCTTTAAGTAGATAGGCACACAAACAACATGAAAAAGCAAGGGAACAAACTGCACTAACAAATCAACATGATCCAATAACAGAACCCATATACAGCACAGTGGAAGAAATGCTCACAATTAAACTGATCTGTGCAGTACAGAAAGACAGAAGAAAAGATGTCAGAGTGAAACTACAGGAAGTGAGAGATCACTTCAATAAAGTGATAGTGGAGATTCTGAAAAAAGAAATCAAGCAGTCAAGCAGAAATTCTAGAAATAAAAGAATCAATACAACAAATCAAAAACTCAATGGAAAGTATCACCAGCAGACTAGAACACTTGGAAAATAGAATTTTAGACAATGAAGAGAAAATATATAACCTTGAAAATACTGCTGAATACAGACAAAAGATGTTAAAAGACCACAAATAGAAATTCTAAGAAACATGGGATAACACAAAAAGACCAAATTTAAGATATACTAGGATAGATGAAGGCTCAGAGATAAAGCCAAAGGAATGCACAATATTTTCAATGAAATAAAATCAGAAAATTTTCCAAACCTCAGGAAACAAATGGAAAATAAAATATAGGAGGCTGACAGAATCCCAAATATACAAAATTAAGACAGACTCACAACAAACCATATTATCATGAAAATTCCTATTATTACTGTGTGTATATAGTGAATGCATGACCAATGTGATTCTGCAACCTGTATACTCACAAAAATGAGACATTATATTCCATGTGATTCAAATGTAGGATATGTCAAGGTCATTGTACTGTCATGTGTAACTAATTAAAACAAATAAAAATAAATTAAAAATTAAAAAATTATAGATTTTTATTGGTGCAATGACACAGTAGAATAGAACTTCCTCTACCCTTATAAAATAGTCATTTTGAATCATCAAGAAATATTAAAGAATACAATTAAAATATCAAAAAAAAAAGAAATTGCCTTACATAATTAGGATAAACTTTTAAAGGCTATCTGAGAAAAATAACAAGTCAAATTTAAGGAAAAATCATTCTGGATCACAATGCAGGCTCTCAAAGATAGAAAGTTTTGTAATAATAAAGGCCAAACTCTGAAAGAAAATGGATGCCACCAAAAACACAATACCCGGCAAAATTAAGCTTCAGAATTGACAATGAAATAAAAACATATCATGATAAACCCAAGTTAAAAGAATTCACAACTAAAATATATGCTCTACAAAACATACTAAACAAAATATTTCATCAAGGAGAAATAAATGATAAAAGTGAAAACCAAATGAAGGGACTACCCTAGAAGAATAGTCATAGGGGAAACAAATTCAAATTATGAACCAGAAATAAATCAAAATGACAGGAAATAAAAATCACTTTTCAATAATAAAACTGAATGTAAATGGCCTAAACTCATCAATCAAAAGACAAGAATGTTGGTCTGGGGTGGTGGCTCAGTGTTAAGAGTGCTTGCCTGGCATGTGTGAGGTTGCCAACCAGAATATTTCACTGTAACAGTGGGAAATTTTAAGCTCTACTTCATTCTCAGTATCACATATAAATAAATAATAAAGTTCCATCAACAACTAAAAAATAAGATACAGACTGGCAGATTGGATTAGTAAACAAGATCCAACAATATGCTGTCTTGAAGAGATCTCGTAAGCAGGACATCCATAGATTTAAGGTAAAAGGATGAGAAAAAAAACTTACCATTCACTGGATAAAGCAACTGTGGTACATATACACAATGGAATATTACTCAGCATTAATATATAAAATCATGGAATTTGCAAGTAAATGGATGAGTTGAAGAAGATCATGCTAAATGAAGTAAGTCAATCCCAAACAAAACAATGGTTGAATTTGTCTCTGATAAGTGGATATTGATCCATAATGGGGGTAGTGAAGGGAGCAAGCAAGTAAAGGAGGAACTCGAAATAAGGATGGGAGGAGAAGAAATGGGGCCTAGGTATATGTGTGAAGACACAAATGGGGTGACTTTACTTAGTGTACAACCAGAGAAATGGAAAATGGTGCTCCATATGTGTACTATGAAATGAATTCTGTTGTCATGTAGAACAAATTAGAACAAATTAATTAATTAATTAATTAAAATCTTAGCATTCACATGGATCTTGTAAATAAGCAGGGGTTTCTATCCTCATATCAGATAAAGTGGACTTCAAGTCAACGTTAATCAGAAGGGACAAAGTAGTACACGTCAGACAACTTAAGGGAATTATACATCTACAAGACATAACAATCATAAATATTTATGCTCCAAACAATGGAGCACCTAAATACATCAAACAAACCCTTCTCAACTTCAGGAATCAAATATACAACAAAATAGTAGTGGGTGACTTTAACACAACTCTCTCATCACTAGATATGTCTACCATACAAAAACAAAACAAAGAAGCTACAGAACTGAAAAACACAATTAATAATTTAAACTTATGAAACATATATAGAATAATTCATCCGTCAATGACTTACTATAGTTTCTTCTCAATAGCACATGAATCATTTTCTAAACAGAGCATATCTTAGGCCACAAAGCAACTTTTAGCAAATAAAAAGAAACAGACATAATAAATATATTTTATCAGATCATAATGGAATAAAATTAGAAATGAATGATAAAATAAAAATAGAAGCTGCACTAACACCTGGAGACTAAATACCATGTTAATAAATGACTAATGGATAGATAAAAATTCAAGGTTGAAAGTTAAAAAATGCTTAGAGGTAAATGAGAATAGAAATACAACATAATATACTCTCTGATAAGTTGGTTCTTTAAAAAAATAAATTTCATAAAACCTTAGCAAAGCCAACTGAGAAAGAGGTTAAAAAACATAAATACTAAAATCAGCGATGAAAAAGAAAATATTATCATAAAAAATACTTATGTAAGTATTTTATCATAGAGGATCATCAGAAATTATTTTGAAATTTATGCTCCAATAAAATAGAAAATCTTAAAGACATAACCAAATTTCTAGAGACATATGACTTATCCAAATTGATTCAGAATGACACAGAAAATTTAAACAGCTCAATATCAAGCAATGAATTAGAAGATGCCATCAAAAGCCTCCCAACAAAGGAAGGTCCAAAACGAAATGGATGCTCACCCAATTGGTACCAAACCCACAGAGAACAACTCAAACCAAAACTCCTCAAATTATTCCATGAAGCAGAAAACTCTTCTAAACTCATTCTATGAAACCAGTATCATCCTGATACCAAAACCATACAAGGACACATCAAGAAAACAAAAGTTCAGACCAATATTCCTGATAAATATAGATGTAAAAATTTCAATATAATAATAACAAATCAGATACAAAAAATATATTTTAAAGATATTGCATCAAGACCAAGTGGTGTTAATCCCTGGATGCAAGGTTGTTTCAACACACGGAGATCAATAAATGTAATTCACCACATTAATAGAATTAAAAGACGAGAATCACATGATTATCTCAATAGATGCAGAAAAAGCTTTTGACCAAAGAAAGCATCTATTCATGTTCAAAACACAAGAGGAATTAGGCATAGAAGGAACATACTTCAACACTGTAAAAGCTGTATACATTAAACTTATAGCCAACATCATCCTAAATGGTGAAAAATTGAAAACATTCCTTCTAAAAACTGAAATAAGACAGGCTGCCCTCTTTTATCATGTCTATTCAACATAGTGCTGAAAACTATAGCCAGAGGTATTAGGAAAAAGAAAGAAATTAAATAGATATGAATAGGAAAAGAAGAGCTCAAACTATCTCTATTTGCAAAAGGAATAATCCTATATTTAGAAGGCCCCAAAACTGCACCAGAAAACATTTAGAACTCATAAACAAATTCAGTGACGTAGCAAGATATAAAATTAACATGCATAAGTTAACTGCATTTCTATAAACCAATGATGAATCAGCTGAAAGAGAAATTACAAAAACTGTCCTAATTCACAACAGGTTAATAAAAAAAAAGCTACCTGGGGAATCAATCTATCAAAACAGGTGAAAGACCTCTATAATAAAAACTACAGGGCTGGGGGTGTGGCTCAAGCGGTAGCATGCTTGCCTGGCATGCGTGCGGCCTGGGTTTGATCCTCAGCACCACATACAAACAAAGATGTTGTGTCTGCCGAAACCTAAAAAATAAATATTAAAATTCTCTCTCTCAAAAACATAAAATAATATAAAATAAAAACTACAGAACACTGAAGAAAGAAATTAAAGAAAATGTTAGAAGATGTAAAACTCTCCCATGATCTTGTACAGGCAGAATTACTATTGTCAAAACAGCCATACTACCAAAAGTACTATACAGATTTAATACAATTCCTATTAAGTTCTCAATGACATTCTTCATAGAAACAGAAAAAGCAATCACGAAATTCACTTGGTAAAATAAGAGACTCATAATAGTCAAAGCAATCCTTAGCAAGAAGAGTGAAGCGGGAGGCATCACAATACCAGACCTTACACTACTTTACAGAGCCACAGTAACAAAAATGGCACAGCATTGGCACCAGACCAGAGACCCTGTGCCTACTACAAGAAACTGTAAGCCCAACTCTTCATGGTGTGGGCTAAGGGACCAAATTCCTCAACAAGATTCCAGAAGCATAATAAGCAAAATCAAGAATCAATAAATAGGAAAATATCAAATTAAAAAGCTTCTTTAGTAAAAGAGGCAATAAAAAAAACCTGAAGAGGGAGCCTACAGAATGGGAGAAAATCTCAAAGACACGTGTACTTCTGCTATAGCATTAATCTCCAGTATATATAAAAAACTCAAAAAATTAATAGCAAAAAACCCAAATAACCCAATCAGTAAATGGGCAAAAGAATCGAACAGGCACATCACAGAAGAAGAAAAATAAATGGCCAACAAATATGTGAAAAAAATTTCAACATCTCTACTAATTACAGAAATGCAAATTAAAACTACATTGAGATTGCATCTCACTCCAGTCAGAATGGCAATTATCAAGAATATAACTAACAATAAATATTGGTGAGCATGTGGGAAAAAAGGTACATTCATACATTTCTGGTGGGAATGCAAATTGGTGCAACTATTCTGAAAAGCAGTATTGAGATTCCTCAGAAAACTTGGAATGGAACCACCCTATCACCCACTTATCCCACTGTCAGTATATACTCAAAGGACTTAAAATCAGCATACTATATTGACACAGTCACATCAATGTTTATAGCAGCTCAATTAACAATAGCTCAGTTACAGAACCAACCTATGTGCCCTACAACCAATAAATGGATAAATAAAATGTGGTATAAATACACAATGGAATATCATTCAGTGATAAAAAGAATGAAATTATGGCATTTGCTGTTAAATGGATGGATATGGAGATATCATGCTAAGTGAAATAATCCAATCCCCCCAAAATAAAGGCTGAAGGTTCTCTTTGATATGTGGATGCTAACACACAATAAGGTGGTGTTGGGGGGGGGGCAGAAGTTCAGTGAATTAAATAAAAGGAAATGAAGAAAAGAATTGGAGTAAAAGAAATACAAAAAGGTCTACTGAGTTAAACAATGCCCTACAAGTAGCCCTTCAGGTAATGCACCCAGTGGTATTATGTAAAAATGTGGATGTGTAACTGATGTGATTCTGCAATCTGTATTTGGGGTAAAAATGGGAGGTCATAACCCACTTGAATCTAAGGTATGAAATATGATATGTCAAGAGCTTTGTAATGTTTTGAACAACCAATAAAAAGAAACACAATGTAAAAATAAATAAATAAATAACATAAAGTTGTTGTGTTCAACTACAACTACAAAAATAATTATTTAATCTAAAAAATGAAGCATATCTTATCACTTATCCTGGTGTTTCCAAGGCAAAATCAGGAACTCACTCTTCCTGCTGTTATGGTTGAAAGGTACTTTTATGCATGCTTGCAGAATTATAATTTCAATTTAAGGAGTATATATCAGCATTTTTGATAAACAAGAAGTTTCCAGAATTAATTATTCAAAGAACAAAAACTGTTATTTCTTGAATTATTCAGGATTTTGTTCTGGGTAGTTTTAAATGTTCTTATTGAAGAAAAGTATTAAGGAATGAATTAATCTATTCAACAAGAATTCATTGATTTTTCACTATATCTCAGACCTTTGCTTGCTGCTTAGAATATAAAACTCAATCAGAGCCAATTCTAAGTGTTCAGATTTAGTATCTTGTAGTACCCATCACTTAAACCAAAATTCTAGCACAGGTTGCAGTGGTAGAAATCTATCTAGATTCATTAGGAAAACACACACACACACACACACACACACACACACACACACACAATAAAATACTAACCCTTTGGACTTAATCAAAATATAAAACTTTTTTGCATCAAAAAAAAAACATTAAATAAATGAAAAAAAAAAACCCTACAGAATGGGAAAATTTGTAAATCATGTGTTGAACAGGGACTTATATGCAGGCTCCATAAAGAATTCTCACTATTCAAGAATAAAAAGTAAATAACCCAATTTAGAATGATGGAAAGATTGTGAACAGACTTTCCTCCAAAGAGGACATATGAATGGATAAAGAACACATGAAAGATGTTCAAACCATTAGTTAATAAGGATCTGAACATCAAAATCAATGAATGAATAGTATAATCCAAAAGACAGATAATAGCAATGATGGAGAGGATTTGAGAAACCTGAAAGCCTCATACGTGGCTGGTGAAAACACACCATGGTCTGTTGTTCTGGGAAGCAGTTGGCTGCTCTTCCACAAGGTAAGTGTAACTATCATGTGACCAACAATTCCTCCCTGTGCATTCCTATGAAAATTAGCAAACCCAGGGCATAGCTTGATGACGTGTTGGTTTCTAACTAGGCTTACTCTTCAGACTCACTGGGCAGAGTTTGCAACATACACATTCCCAGACCAAAGCCCCAGAGAACCTCACTTACCAGGGCCCCCTGTAGGTTGCCAGGGCCTGGGCAAGTGTGTAGGGATGGCCATGGGTGTCAGGAAGACCCCAGCACTGCTAGCTGAGCTCCTCTGAGGCCCAGGTGAAACAGGATAAGAGAGGCTTCCTGGTGGCCTTCCTTTGGGTACCAGTAGGTGCCTCAGCAAGCGATATGTCAGAAGTACTGGAGCTGCCTCACCAAATGCCACTCAATTTTAAGACAAAGAAGGTTGCCTGTGGAAATGTCTTGTTATCCTTACAATTGAGCATCACCAAGAGGGATTCCAACATAACAATTAAACCTGCCATCCTTTGGCTTTAAGAGTGGCTAAATCACTAATGCCTCAGGGGAAATTTTGTACTTTATCATTAAATAGTATAATGTTGCCATTTCTTACGTGATGATATATTTTTTTAAAAAATCCTAAATGTTAATTCACTTTCCTCTAAAGATTCTGAGAGGTACCTGTGAATGTAAGCCACACAGAAAGTCATTCAATGCATATAAGGGATAAATGCCATCACTGACAATTCACCTGATGCTAACAAGCCCACACTGTTTTTGAGGGAATTTATATGTCAGCTCACTTTACCAACAACTATTTTGTTTTATCTTTGATTTGCCTCCTTCTGGAATCTGTATCTGAATACTTAATTATCCCCTTGTTTCTATAAACTATTCCATCTTGTTTCAGCTAGGATTATCTGGCCCCTCCTGCTACATATTTACATTAATTAACTGGATTATTAAGCAAATATTGATAGATTACCACCAATGCACAATTCACTGAGATAGGTGCTCCTGAACACACAGAGAGAAAACAAGGGTCAACATGAGCAGCTCAGTAAATGGATTAAAAACCACTGCAAGGTACGGACCCTGTGAAAGGGTAGACCTTATGGCATTAAGAAAAAAAAGTCTTAAAAAATAGGTCAGAGGGCTTTTTCAATTCATGTTTATAGATTAAGAAGCTAAATCTTATTTCATTTAATTTACTTGTATTGAAGTCCATGGCTCCTTGTAATAGCATCTCCCTTTCTGAGTTTTTGCAAAGACTATTTTCAGTAATCTGGGGTAGAATACTGTCAGG
The DNA here is from genome assembly GCF_048772815.1 of Callospermophilus lateralis. NCBI lineage: Eukaryota > Metazoa > Chordata > Mammalia > Rodentia > Sciuridae > Callospermophilus > Callospermophilus lateralis. The sequence continues at coordinate 361,033 of NW_027516379.1, read as the reverse complement.
CTCATGGCTCTATGTAATCCACTGGTGCTTCATTACTTGGTAAACAGGAGCATTGGCTTTTCACCAAACATTTGGAATTCTGCAACTTGCTATGTCATGCATCTCTATATTACAATGAATTCCACTTTTATATACTATTATACTGCACCAATTAAAAATAATAAATAAATAGAAGAAAACCAATAGAGTCGAGGAAGAAGAAGAGGGAAGGTGTGAGTAAGAAAAGGGAAGTACTGGGTGGTTGAAATTATACAAATTATATGCATTTATGAATACATCAAAATGAACCCCACTGGTAGGTACAACTATATTGTACACATACACACACATTTTCCACACACATCCAAAAATGACTGTATGTGACCATATGTATACATTCTTTCCACTAAGAAACCCTGTACAACTAAGATGAAACATATGAAACAATAAAATATTGTTTATATCTATGTAAACAAAACATTGGGAGAAGACTGTAGCCATCACTTCCTCTGTTAGACTCACAGACCCCAAGGTGATAACACAGGCGGTCACAATAAATTTTAGTGTTGGTCAGGTTGCTCAATTATCTCATCTGCTACTTCTAAATAAAAAAAGTTCCAGCCCAGAATTCAGTTGTAAGCTGGTATCTCTGATGGTCTGGGTTAGTAGGGGCTGTGAGTAAAACAGAATTTTCTAACATTCCCCTCTATTACAGATGCATCACTTATTCTAATTTGTTGAAAGAAGAAAAAATAGTCTAAAATCCAAGGTGTATCGTGCTCATTATTTTCTATCCCATTTTCACCTTCACTTGGCTGCTGTTGGAAAGGACTTTCTAAACAGGGTTGCTTCTTGCTCACTATAGATTTCTAAAAGAAGGCATGAGTGCTGTATGACACTGGTGGGTTGAAAACTTGGCTTTGTCCCTTTCAAAACTGCCACAGTCCTGTCCCGCTCTTGTAAATTTTTTGTGGTGCTGGGGATGGAACCCAGGGCTTTGCGCAGGATTGGAAAGTGCTCTTCACTGAGCTCTAACGTTGATCTCATGACCTTCCTACCTTGGCTCCCCAGGTAGCTGGAGTTACAGATGTGCTCTTTTGATGTTTATAGTTTAAAGAAAAAAAAAAGACATTAAGTAAGTTTCCAATTACAAACCTGATAGGTGTGGGAAGAGGTCAGGGAAACTGGGTGTGGAGGTTGAGGCAGGTGAGGTCAAAGCCAGGAGGGGGGGTGAGGAGGAAGGGCAAGTGTCAAGGTTGGGGCCCACAGGAAGGAAGAAGAAAACCCAGTTAAGGCAACAGCACCTGCATGGGCTTGTAGAAAGAGCGTTGAGCACAGTGTGGAAGAAAGAATTGTGGAAAAGAGTAAATGCTTGGCTTTGTAAGCTTTTCAATGAAGAATGGACATGACCCTGAGGGTTCTAGAGAGCCAATGCTGTACACTGGCAGGTTCCCAGCCCTCAAAACTATCTTCACAAATCACTGACACCGTAGATCTGTGTCATGAATGAAAGGCACTGAGTAGAGAAGATGCTACTTTACTATTTTAAAGCATTAGGTAAGTGCCAGGCGCGGTGGTGCATACCTATTATCCCAGCGGCTCAGAATGTTGAGGCAGAAGGATAGTGAGTTCAGAGCCAGCCTCAGCAACAGCCAAGCACTTCTTAACTTGGTGAGACCTCTCTCTAAAAAAATACAACATAGGGCAGGGGTGTGGCTCGCTGGTCCAGTGCCCCTGAGTTCAATCCCAGGTACCCAAAAAATTTTAAAAAAGCATTTGATAAGAACTTTAGTAAACTCAGAATTCCCATGTTCAGGTCCCTCTCATTATTTCAAAGTCATCTATTTGGGAAAACTTAGACCATGTAACACGAGATCCACATTTCTAGTCAATTATATTTTATAATCTATAAAAAGAAAACTCCTCCAAAGTACACATTCATGAATAATGAATAATTTAGACAGTCTAGGGCAGATTTTTACATGTTGATATGTGTTTGTGTGTATACATATAATATTCCATTTGAAATAATGCAACAGTGTAGGTTATCAAACTCAGACAAAAATATCAATCAACATATTTAACAGCAGCAATATGTTAATGGGTCTGACTTAATGTATATATTATTAAATATCTTTTAATGGAGCTTATGAACTTGTATATATCTTATTAAATATCTTATTAAGAAGCTCATTACTTTCAATATATCTTATTAAGTATCTTTCATTTCTTAGTTTCATTAATATTCAGCCAAATGCCTTATATTCTTAATATTTTCTTTCATTCAATTTCAAGTGCTTGAGTTAGACGTTCCTGCCTTGAGTCGGAGTGCTGACCAGCCCATAGGTGCCTTCTGACTCCAAACCGATACAGCCAAAAGCACAGAGGGAGATTCTGAAATGAAATACATTCATTGCTCTTTTTTTCTTGATATGATGAATTTACGTACTACCTTTTTAAAAGAGGCTAATTAGCTTTTTAAAGCTGCTGGAAATAAATTATAAGGAATATACTAATAGATGATACATATTCAGATTTACAGGACAATAATCTTCTCGGAGTTCAAACTGTTACTGTTGAACTGCAGGTTCCCACACACACTCTGGGTCACCTCCTCAGGTATAGGGAACTAGAAAGGCATTCCTCTTGGATTCACAGCAAAGCAAGCTAGACAAGTCATAAGTTCAAGACTTTTTTGAATCTATCAGAAAGCTTTGGTCACAGGGCCACCATGAAGTCCAAAATCCAGGGAGAAAAACACAACTGCAGAGAAGCCAGCACTTGTCCTTGGGGCAGAACCCACAGGGATCTTGGGGGAAATACAGACTAGAGGAGGAAGAGCAGAGTGGAGCCCCGGGGACCTCAGATAAAAGGAGGGGGAGGGTTCACATCCTCCATCTGACCTTCTCCACTGACCCCGCGGGCTTCATCTATGTCTTCATCGGTTAAACAACAACAGTCCTGGCTGGGAAGCACTGGGAAGGAGATTCCTCCTCAGACTCTTCCCCACCCACACTCCATAGAAAAGCCTTAGGGGGAAGGGGGAAGAAAGCACTACTGCCCCAGGGAACCATCAAATAGGCGGCAGCCCACAGCAAGGGAGGGACAGGACTGCCAAGACCATCCACCCCCAAGAGCAAAGGGTACAATGTTGGCTTACTGGGAAAGAAGCCACCACCCTCTCCACCACCCCACTGAGGGGAGGTATGAGGAAAGAAGTGTTTGAGAGCAGCTAGGAGACAGAGAAGGAGTAAAACCACTTGGAAATCAACCCCACGCCAAGCACAAGGTATCACCAGAGGGGGCAGCCGGCAACCATACCAACCCTCAAATTGCCTACCTCCCCCTTCATCCCCACGCTGAAGGCCCCACAGGAAAATATGAGGGGCTCACCTGCAGGTTCAAGAATGACTTACTTCTACCTCAATTGTTTCCATAACATATTCTGAATTCAACAAGCAATCATAAAAATCTAAAACGATAAAAATTATTGCAAAAGAGGACCAAAGTTGACGAATGTATACTACCCATTTTTGAGGTTCACGATAAAGCTAGTGTAATCAAGACAGCCTGGTATTTGCTGTAGACACACACAGATACTATAAAAATAGGTCAGCATTAACACAGGAAGCTAATGTTTTACGAAGCTGCAAAGGTAGCCAATTGAATAAGGACAAGTTTTTTCCACAAATGATGCTGAACAAATGATAACAACTTGATGTCCAGATGCAAAAAAGAGGAACCTGGACCCATATCTCACCCTTCATACAAAAATAAGCTCAGAATGGATCACAGGCTTCAGTGTTGAACTATAAAGCACCTAGGAAAATCTTTTTGTGATTTTGAGTTAGGTAAGCAGTTTTCAGACCCTACCCCAAAAGTAGGATCCACAAAAGAAAAATAAATTGAAAACTTTTATCTGTATCAAAATTAACTTTCAGACACTGATACAAGAATAAAAAGTCAAACAAAAGACTGACAGAATATATTTCAGATTGAAGACTTACATTCAGAATACATGAAGAACCCTCAAACAATAATAAAAAATCTATTTTTTTTAATAGGAAGAAGACTGAAACAGACACTTCAGAAAAGATACAGGGGTGTCATAAAGTGCTCAGTGTTATACAAATTAAGGACAGTGTCACTCCCCTGAGTTCTGACGAGGCTGACTCCTTGCTACACAGTAAGCTGAAGGTTTGGTTTTTCAGAGGCAGATTAGGTTTTATTTTATACTTGATATCCAGAACAGTGTTCATTCATTCCAGTGTTATATTTAACATAAAAATGTTCAAAATTATTAATTAATCAGGGAAATTTATAATTAGGGAAATTCAAATCAAAACTAGAACCAGGAGATACCATAGACTCTCTGAACTGAATGAATCCTGAAAACAGCAAGGGTCTGGGCCACTACAGAACATGCACACAGCCACCTCCACCTGCACAATCACTTGTGAGGTTAGAGCTTCCTAACATGCACCTATCATGACTCAGCAATCCCCCTTTCTGGTATTACTAACTGAAATTCACAGCCACACACACACAAACACACACACACACACACACACACACACACACACACACACACACACTAATATGTACATAAATGTTAATAGTAGCTTGATTTATAATCCTCCAAACTGGGAACAACCCAGATTTTCTTAACTAAGTATCCATACAAGAGAAGGCCACTCTGTCATTAAAGGAAAAAACTCAATACCTCATACAACGTGGATGAGTCTTAAATGCAATCTGTAAATGAAAGGACCTAGATTCAGAAGACTGCATGTAAGACTGCATGTATATGATACTTAGACCAACAAAATTATAAGGACAGGTCAGTGGTTACAAAGGTTGGCATGAGGGCAGGGTTCTATAAAAGACAAGCAAATGGGAATGTGGGTGTGACAGCTGCTCTGATCATCACTGGGGAGGATTCATGACTCTGTGTATCTGTCAAACTTACAGAAGTATATTCCACAAAGAGTCAATTTCACTGAATGCAAATAAAACTAATAAATCACTACTGTTAATCTGCCTCTGAAAAAACAAAACCTGCAGCTCACTGTGGAGCAGCAAGAAGTCAGCCTAGTCAGAACTCAGGGGCTGATGCTTTCCTTAATTTGCATAACACTGAGCAATTCATTTAGGAAAGAAACTTGTTACTCAGACGTCTTCTTCCCAGTTGGTACCTGGAGGTTCCAGTGCTCTTAGACCAGCTCATTTCCATGGAAGGTGCCATCTGCTCCTAGTACCACTGAGTCAAAACCCTGCATTGCTGTCTTCTAGGACAGGACCAGCCATCGGCTCTTGGTGAGCGCACTCACCTCCTTGGAGAGCTCCTGGCTCTGGGCACAGAGCCCTTCACATGTTGGACCTGCTCAGCTGTCTGCTCTCCTGCTAGAGTGTTCACCCCTCTTCTGCACTCCCTGGAGTTCAGCCCAGGTTTCACTTATGCAGGCAGGTCTTTGCGACACACTGCTCTAAAGCTACCAGGTAAGAATCTCAACATCTATACTGGTAGAACAGCCATCAAAGTCCATCACTACTGTAATTAACTAAGGAACCAAGGAACTGGAGAAGAAGGAACCACCTTCACATCACTCACCATTAGATCTTTAGCAGTTAGCAAAGGACCCTACAAAAAGTGATGATCTATAAATACTTACTGACTGAATGAATGAACAAGTAGCTGTATTTTAGTGCTGATATCCAGAACAATTCTCATTCATTCCAGTGTCACATCTTTAAAAGTAAATTCAACAGTTCATTGCTGGCTCACACTCAGCTCCAAGGGAGCTGTTTTAGTTTAATTTCATGTGTTAATCTGGCTCGGCCAGGGGGTCCTCAGGCACTGGTCAAACATTGCTCTGGGCATGTCAGTGAGGGTGGTTCTGAATCGGTGGACCAGTGAGCAGACTGCTCCCCTCCTGTGGGGGGTCATTTACCCAAGCAGTTGAAGGCCTGACTACAAGAGAGAACTGATATGGCCACCTGACTGCCTGAGATGGGATACCAGCCTTTCCTGTTTTCAGACTCAAAAAACTCAGTCCTTCTAGGGTTTAGAGAATGCCGACTTTCAGACTAATACCTCACCTACCAGCTCTGTTGATTTTCAGGCCTCTGAATTGTTTTTCCAGGTCTGTAGCCTGCTAATTACAGAAGCTGGAACTTCTGACCCTCCATAACTGTCAGCTAATTCCTTATAATAAATCTATTTGTTAGTGGTTTTTCAGGAGAACTCTAATATAGGACTTCCTATAAAATTTTCCCCCTACATTAGTTACTTTCTTAATTTCCTGACATACTTGGACTTTTTTATGCACACTCTGCATCTTGTACCCACAACGCATCCATTTTGCTTCCTACCATCTTTGCAGTGTTGCCCCACTTCACTGTGTCCAAATACTGAATATGGCCCACTGTGTGACTTTTTGGTTTGGGTTCTAGAAAGAAATAAACTAAACTGCTCTCCAGGGACCTGTTAAATAAATGAAATAAATTAAACGGTATCTTATAAAGCAGGGACAGGGCTTGGCTCAGATCAGAGCATGTAGATGTAGCACCTGCCCCCTCCCCCACACAAACAGCAGCTGACCCACTTCGGGGGAGTAGGAATCCAATACTGTCAAAATGGACATTTTTATTTTTTGTCCCAGGAACACACAAAAATCGGAATATGTGTGTGAAACTTCCTGAATTGGGCAGAGAATATATTGAATTTATAGTGTACCACTGGATTCTCTCTGGCCTACGCAAACAAGCAAAAAACCTGACTTATCCAAAGTGAATAAAAGCACAGGACTGCAGAGCAGAACTGAGAGTGTGGCGGGCTTTGAGCAGACCAAAATGCAAATAGGGCCAACATGTTGAGCCACCAAAGCACAGGTGGCCGAGGCCCAGGACAACAGGCTCAGCAAGTGGCCAAGAGCACCACAACAAAGCAGAAGGTGCTTCTCTGTGAGGCCCAGGAACCAACCCAGCATGGAGAGAAAGGGCCAGAGGAGGGGGTGGGAGCTCAGAATGAATGGAAATCCACCCTGGAGTCCACCCCACACAGCTCCAAGTCAAAAGCCAGAGGACCACAGTGGAAAATGGACTCAGACTGGGAAAACTGTTTTTGAAAATACACCGATTTGTTTTATTTTAAATTTGGACAGTCCCAAAACTCTTCAGTGATCTTTTCATCTGACAATATTTGAGCATTGACAGTGATGGCTATCTGAAATAGTACCAGGTATATGAGATGGATTACGGAAGGAGAATATTCTGTGGAGAAAATACTCCACAAGCGAGGGCAAGAAGGCAGCAGCCCTCCTGCTCTTGAGCCCCTTTGTTGACTGTGCCAGAAAAACTTGGAGCCAGTTGAGACATGAGACAAATATCTGGCCACTTAAAACTCCCTGGACTGATGCCATATTCATGCACGCTCTACAGCAGACAGCATGTCAATCAATTAATCACCATACCAGCCTGGTCTGCAATTAAAACTGACCTAAATCATCAACTACCTCTGTTTTCTCTTATGAAGAGCTTGGGCATTCTTTCAGCTACGCTGTGACAGTCTAGATGGGCAGCAGCATTGTGTGCTGCTCTCCCTCAGAGGACAGCTGGCATTATGATATGTAAAGTGCCACACAAAGCACTAGTGTCCATATAAAAATTTCATCAGAAATGATGTCATAAAGAAGCCTAACAGAAGGGGTATGAGATACAACAGATGCCTAACAGAAGAGGTGTGAGGACAACTCAAGGTAGAAGTTGAGAGAGAGTGAAGTGAAGAACCATCAATGCTACAAAAACAGATAAAAAGCTGGGAAAGAACAGTCCATCTTTGAGGGACTCTTATTTGACACAACAACAAGTGTCAGGGTGGTCTCCCAGTTCGCCATCTTGTCCTACCAAGCCACGCTGCCTTCCACCATGGACTCAAGTTTCCTGCTGAACTCTCAAAACCTAGACAACTGATCTTAAATTTTCATCACAGTTTCATTCTGTCTGTGCTACATCTGGGGTGCCCTGAAGACACTCTTTCTTCCTACTCCACAGGGCGACATAGGAAGCCATGCCACACACAGAAGACTCACTCCTGGTCCTGCAGATGTTGGCCTGAAATGAACACAGGCTCTGACATGAACAGGACATTTTTTTTATGAACTGTTCTTAAAAACACACAGCTTTTGGTCTCAATATTTGCAGTTAAGAATTAATGATGTTAGGGCTAGAGTTGTGGCTCACTAGTAGAGCACGTGCCTACTATGTATGAGGCCCTGGGTTCAATTCCCAGCATTGCATATAAATAAATAAAGGTCCATCAACAACTAAAAGAATATTTGGACTGGGGCTCAATGGTAGAGCACTCGCCTAGCACATATGAGGGACTGGGCTTGATCCACAGCACCACAAAAAGGTAACTAAATAAAATAAAAGTACTGTGTCCATCTACAACTAAAAATATTTTAAAAAATAAAATTGATATTAAAAAAAAATCATGACAACTAAATCTAAGAAATGACATGCTGTGCCAAGTCCGAAGGGAACATGAAGGTATGGAACTAGAATAATGTGAAATTCCTCTTACCTCTCTTTGTTATTTATGAAAACGGAATCTCTGTAAGTTGGTACTTAATGTGAATACACAGTCTTATCATTGCATGTAAGAAGTCAGCATACGATATTATGTGTTTCACCTAGTATTAAGAGTGAAATATAGGGAAAAATAGAAAGAAAAACTGAAGAAAAAGTAAGTGGCTAAAAAAGCATCTATTACTAAATCACTTCTCTGAAAGTTCCCCAGCTTAATGGATCTGAGAATAAGGGTTTTTTCTTTATCAATTTCTCACTACTAATAAATTATTTCACATGATTATGTGGAACTATCAACATTATCAAATTTTAAATGTTAAGAAAATAACAATATAAAAGCTGGTTTTGGATTTTGTTTTTGTTTAAAGTGAAAAAAAGATTTTGTGTATCTTTGCTTATATTTATATTTCATCTCATCACATAGCTACTTCTATCTCCCTCAAAATACCACAACTCCTTGAAAACAATGGTCCTCTGTCCCATGGTCTGGCTGTTAAATTACAACTATACATGCCCTGATAGAATATGTTCCTATTAAAATCCCCTTGAAGGACCTATTTAACAAGTCAGTTGACTTAGTCAATTTTCTGCTTCTGCAACAAAATACCAGAGAATGGGGAATTTATAAACAGAAGAGGTTTATTTAGTTCTCCATTCTGGAGGGTGAGAAGTCCCTGATGGAGGGGCAGCATCCAGTGAGGGATTTCTTACTGGTTAATGTGGTAAAAGGGCAAGCAAGTGTAGACATAGAAAATATAGGATGGAAAGACAAAGCGATTAGCACCCACTATCAAGAATAGCACCTACTGTCAATCAGAAAAGCAGTGCTGGTGTGGTTTTCACACACAGCTCTAAATGCTTCTTTCTTCCCTTCAATTAGATAATAACTGTAAATTACACAAGAAAAAGAAAATATGAGGAACAACTGAGTAAGAGAAAAATTTCTTTTAGAAAAATCAATGATACTATAGTGAGAGGTATGCTTAAGTATTAGAACATCAAAAATATATAGTTATCAGGATTTTAAACATTTAGGTATTAGAAATTTATATATGCATTTCACTAAATTACAAAATTATATAATTTTAATTAATTAGGGTCTTCTTGAATTCTTTGAAAGTAATTGTTTTAGGTGTCATCCAAATAGTTTATGAACTTACTGATGACAAAGAGATTAAAACTCAGGTCTTCACTATTGATGGTTATCTTGAGAAAAAGTAATAAAAGATGTTTTGGGGTAGAGACCATTGTCTCCTAAAAGGGAAAGTTTTATTTTCAAGACTCCCTCACTGGCTCAATGATAGTGACTGCACAATGGACCCGCTCCATCACACCTGCCATCTCCCGTCCGTGCCACAAGCATTAACTCAGATATCCTCATAGACTGGTGAGTGATGTAACAGTTTTAAGCCTGATTTTGATGACCAAAAGATGCACCCTCACTTCCACTGGACAGCACTGACATATTAAAAGACCCCAAGAGTCCTATACTTCTCAAAAGCAAGACTCTGTGAGTTGAATAACCCCTCCCAAGTTTAAGTTCTACACTATCATTCCTGATTCTTAGCCACACTGTGTGCCAGCCCTCACTCTCCAACTTCACTGCACACCAACATCTACATCACTCCTCTTTTCATCAAGTCCTTAAAAGAAACCTGTTATTACAAATATGGAGAGATATACCTCAAATGCCCCTTAACTAGATTGGACAGTTTACTTCACTTTCCACCCCTCAGTTTCCTCATATGTAAATGGGAATTACCTCACAGAACATTATGAAAATGAAATAGTTTAATATTTATAAAACTGTTAGAAAAATGTCTAACATACTGTTTGCTATAATTACTAAAGATTATCAATATACCTTCAAACTTTATAAATTTCATAACACTAGATTTTAGGAGGCCATAAAAACAAGCATCCTTTTCAGAGCTACTCAAAACTCTTCCAAGTCCTCCTGGAGACACACTCATACAAACCTCCAGTGCACAGTGCTCCATAATCCTTGGGGCACAAACTTTTACCTGATAAATCCTAGTTAATATGGGAAGAAAAAGGTGTGTGGCAAAATGAGTCATTCAAGTAGAAGGGAGGCAAGAGCCAGCACACAATGACCAATTGCTACTTTCACAATGACCAAGGAAGTGACAGGCAAAAATTATATTTTCAAGAAATTATGTTTTCTTGAGCAAATTTTGAATCTGCAGCCACTTCAAAAAGCAACTTGCTTAGATCAGTCCACTCACCATGAACAAATGCTTAACTAAAACTGTGGGGGGAGGGGGGAATGTTCTCTGCACCACTCACTAAAAGCACTAAAATAATCCCAAATTTTCACTATGTTATAAATATCACATAAACTTATAATTCAACTTTTCAATAAGTTAATACGGGAATAATCCCAAAAACACATTAGCAAATTTTCTTCAGATTCTCAATGCCTATGACACCTTTTAAGGAGAAATTTTCATGTAAAAAATAATATGCTATAAGCAAAAAGTTACTGGCTTCTACATTGAGAGTTCTCCTACTTCAGCTCATAGTATAGATAGTTCATCCTCCCTGAAAATGAGGCCTGGTTTCCAGGCAGCTAACTGTTCTTCTTTATCGTAAGAAAAGACTCCCCTGACCACTGACAGTTACCGTTAGAAATGGAACATTCTGTTGTTAAACAAGAACAGTTAAGACTTATTTTTAATCTATATATTGTGCAATACAAAGTTCTGTTTCTTCCCATACTAAAATAAACAGTTGTACTCAAAACCACTGATTAAGCCCAACTGCACAGCACTAGTAAAAGTACCTCAAAAAAAAAAAAAAACCTAGCTAAAAGTCTCTAATTGTTGCACAGAAAACCAAACACAATGACATTCTTTGCTGTTACCTTTTGAATGCTTCTGCTGGGTTCCTCTCACATTCCCCAGGCTGTAAGAGGCTTTGAACGGCTGGGTCTCGCAGCTTGTCCTCATATCCTTGGAGTAGTCCACTGTGGCATATTTGGGCAACCAGACTTCTAACGAACCCTCCAACATACAAAGTATCAGAGTCCTGGGCTTTGCAGAAATGAAAGGCCAAAGCCTGGCAAGGTAAATCTCTCTGCAAGCTTGTAGGTGAACTTGGCCATAAGAGTTTAGTACACAGGGCTGTCTTGCCACTACCAGGCCCTCCTACCAACAACACACCCCAGGCAGCTGCCTTTCCTGAGACAGCACCAGCATTATTCCCAGAATTCATCACAAGGGACGGTGTGTTGACAGCACTAATGTAGCAGCTTCTTTTCTCCTGGAGGCAATGCTGAACCTTGTGGAAAACCCACTCCCTACAGTAAAACTGCTTCCCTTGCAGTAAACTCGTCTAGGCATTTTGCAGACCTTTTCTTCCCAAGGATTAGTCATAATAGGTTTTCTATCTTCAACACTGGCTAGGAGCTAGGTACACCAATATAGTCTTTATATCCATTTGGAAATAACTTGCATTTGAATGACAAAAGTAACCAGTTACAGAAAAATTCAACAGTCACAATTTATCAATACAATGTGTGCCGCAGTCTCTCGGCTGGGCACAAATCACGAGTCTCCACACAGCTTGTAGATTCAAACAGCAATTCTTTATTCCCGAACTCACACCGGCCGTCTACAAACACGTTCTGGGGGAATCCATGTTCTCTTTCCAAATCCACACTCTGCCCTAATCCACTCTCTCCCAAATCCACTCCGCATGGGCTTCTGTCTCCCAAAATATACTGTCTGACCCTAAGCACTCAAGAGGAACTCAGCAGCAGGATACGCCCTATTCCAAAAGAGGAACACCCTAATCTCCTATTACTAAACCGCCCTATTCTAAAGGGGAAACACCCTACTCTCCTATTATGCTAAACTGCCCTATTCTAAAGGGGGAACACCCTAAACACGGATCCTGCCCTGGTCCTTGAGCAAGGTCACCTTTCAGAAGTCCTTCCACTAGACAGCATGGGAATAAGCTGGCAAGGAATTTGTCATACCTACTTGGCTGATGGCTCCCAGCATCTCCCCCCTTCTGATTAATTAAACAACAAGTAATGTGGCTTAAGGACCGTGCCTGGTAGGTTGTCCAGTTCAACATATGGCTCTTACCCGTCATCGGAAAACTGACCTTTAGGTAACTGACCTTTAGGCGTCAGCCTCCTGTCTTAGGTTGATACCATTGCAACTGGATCATACCCGTCACTGACTACCGGTCCAGCATACAGCCATACTTGTGGATAGGTCTATGCACCAGTGGGGGGGTGAGGTTCTTTGCCTCACCTCTGTTGGCCCCCAAATTTGGCCTTGGTGCCAGTGGGGGAGTGAGGTTAATGTGGCTTAAGGACCGCGCCTGGTAGGTTGTCCAATTCAACATATGGCTCTTACCCGTCATCGGAAAACTGACCTTTAGGTAACTGACCTTTAGGCGTCAGCCTCCTGTCTTAGGTTGATACCATTGCAATTGGATCATACCCGTCACTGACTGCCGGTCCAGCATATAGCCATTGGCCCCCAAATTTAGACCATCACTAGCAGAAGGGAGGAGGATACAGAAATGCCACGACACCAAGCCAATTGACAGTTCCTTTGGAAAAATTGCATCATTGGTGACACCATCAGCAAAGATCACTGGTGACACCATCAGCAAAGATATGCCAGCATTACCACAATTTGCTGCACTAAACGTAGTTACATAGTCCAGGCAAGTTCTGTAAGCAGTTCAAAGGGGAGGAATCTATCAATCTGTCCGTCTCCTCCCAAAGTCCGTTTCCTCCCAAAGTAAGTTGACTCCTTGATTGAGCATACTTGTTGAGTTATATTCATTGGGATGAAGATAGGAATTCTGGCAATGATGCTAAAAAGACATTAACCTGAAAAGAATTATTAAATATAATGAAAAGGAAAGGTGAAAGTAAACAAACAGATCTGTTAACCTACTTAAAAAACAATCCTTAACAGCTGTTTACCTGATTTAAATTAGTAAACAAGCAGATCTGTTAACCACCTTTAAAAAGAATCCTTAACAGCTGTTTACTTAATTTAAATTAAGCCATTTAAATCACGTGAATAAAAAATAAATAATTCGGATCCATTTTCTCATGAGCGCTCCTCATATATGAAATATGGACATACGTACACACAGACATATAATACAAAACACAAATGTGCAAACAAACGTACAACACATAAGATAATAATAAAGGCCTTGTAGCTTTACCTAGGTGAAATCTCCATTGCAATGTTTAAAAACTCTATAGTCAAAAAAATAAAACTGATCAGAAAAACATTAACCTAGGTTTGTATGAGCTCAAAAAATAAAAATAGAACCTTATGATGTGGAAAAATGCAATAATAAAATAGATATTGAAAAAAACATCCTTGTTAATCACTGTTGAAGATGTAAGAATGGCCAAGCTGGAGTTCTGGATATCAGCTGTTATGGATTTGAGTCAAATCATCTTCTTTTCGATCTGTAGAAATCGTTTTAGTTAGTCTTTCTGGAATCCAAATCGGCTGCTGTTCTCCCTGTGGAAACACACAAACAGAGCCCCGACTCCAGACAATCACTGGGTCTGGACCTTTCCATTGTCCTGTTAGAATATCTTTCCAAAGAACTTTAGGCTTATGCACATTTTTTGGATACATATGCCTTTCCGCAGCACTAAGTCCTGATGAATCCAAATTTAAAAAGTTTAGAGTAAAAAGTGTTATTTTAAGTTTATCTTTGGGGGATATATACCCCTTTCCAATTCCCTCTTTTTGTTTTAGTAAGTACGTTTTAATAGTTTGATGAGCTCTTTCAACTATGCCTTGTCCCTGTGGATTGTATGGAATTCCTGTTATATGAGTAATACCAAATGATGAGCAAAATTGTTTAAAAGAGGTAGAGGTATAGCCAGGACCGTTATCAGTTTTTAACTGTTTAGGAACGCCCACAGTGGCAAAATTTTGTAAGCAATGAGCTATAACATCTTTAGTTTTTTCTCCGGCATGAAGGGAGCCCATCAAAAATCCGGAAGAAGTATCAACTGTAACATGTAAATATTTTAATTTTCCAAATTCTGGCAAGTGTGTGACGTCCATCTGCCAAATATGGTTAGGTATCAGTCCTCTAGGATTGACTCCAAGATTAACTTGTGGTAAAAAGGTCACACAATTTTGACATTGTTTTATTATATGTCTGGCTTGTTCCTTAGTTATTTTAAAATGCTTTTGTAAAGTATTAGCATTAACATGGAATTTTTTATGAAAATTCATAGCTTCTTCTAGTGTAGAGAAAATATGTATGTCATGTGTAGTTTTATCTGCTAAATCATTGTCCAAACTAAGGGCTCCAGGCAATCCTGTATGTGCTCTAATATGTCCTATAAAGAATGGATCTTTTCTGTCCCAGATTAGACTTTGTATAGTGGAAAACAAAGAGAAAACAGTAGAAGAAGGGGAAATCCTACCAGCATCTTCAAGAGATACTATAGCATTAACTACATACTGACTATCAGAAAATAAATTAAATACAGAATCTTTAAACATTAAAAAGGCTTGTAATACTGCATTAAGCTCTACCTTTTGAGCTGATTGTTTGGGTACTAAAAATGTAAAAGTTTGATCAGGGGTAACTACTGCTGCTGTACCATTATTTGACCCATCAGTGAATATATTTGGAGCATTCATGATAGGGGTTTTTCTTGTCATTTTTGGAAAAACTACAGGATGCTTAGACCAAAAAGACAACAAAGGATTAGATGGTAAGTGATTATCAAATGAAACATTAGATTTACACATGATTATTGCCCAAGTATTTAACTCATTAGCTAACTCATCAATTTGATCCATAGTATATGGAGTAATAATTTTATTGGGAGAAATTCCAAACACTCCCTTCGCTGCTTTTATTCCTTTGAGTATTAATTGTCCTACAGCCTCAGGATACCTAGTAAGAATAGTGTTAGGAGAATAAGATAAATGTATCCACAATAATGGACCTTCTTGCCAAAATACTCCTGTAGGAATATTTTTTGTTGGTAGTACAATAAATAATAAAGGCAAACTTATATCAATTCTATCCAAATGTATATTTTCCATATATGTTTCAATAATTTTTAATGCCTTTCTTGCTTTAGGAGTTAATATGCGAGGTGAGTTTGGATCTGATGGACCTTTTAGAATATCAAATAAAGGTCCCAACTCTCCTGTTGGTATGCCTAGATAAGGCCTTATCCAATTTATGTCTCCCAATAACTTTTGAAAGTCGTTAAGTGACTTGAGTTGATCTACTCGTATTTGAATTTTTGGTGGACGGACCATTGTTGAGGATAATAGAACTCCTAAATAATTAATTGGAAAATTTAATTGTACTTTATCTATTGCTATCTCTAGATTATAATTTTTTAATAAGTTTGTAAGTGTGGCATAACATTCCAGCAATATGTTTTTATCTTTATGTGCCAATAATACATCATCCATATAGTGAAATATTTGTAGTTCAGGATTTTGATTTCTAAGTGGCTGGATTGCTTTATTAACATATATTTGACACATAGTTGGACTGTTAGCCATCCCTTGAGGGAGTACTTTCCATTCATATCTCTGATCAGGACCTTCATGATTTAATGCAGGGATAGTAAATGCAAAACGTGGACTATCCTCGGGATGAATTGGAATTGAAAAAAAACAATCTTTAATATCTATGGCTAAAACATGCCAGGTTTTTGGCAAAGCAGACAATTGAGGAATCCCTGATTGAGCAGGTCCCATAATAACCATCTCATTATTAATGGCTCTTAAATCTTGCAATAATCTCCATTTACCAGATTTCTTTTTAATGACAAAAATGGGAGTATTATGGGGAGATATGGAAGGTTGTATATGTCCTTCCGCTAATTGTTGTTTGACCAGATCATGGGCTACTTGCATCTTTTCTTTAGTCAGGGGCCACTGAGGAACCCACACTGGTCTTTCTGATTTCCAAGTAATTTTGATTGTCTCAGTGGCCCTTTCTGAAAATCCAACCCATGTCTGTCTGTTCCTTGATCTATTTGAATTGGTGCTGCTATACCTTGTCCTTGTTTTCCTAATCTTTTTTCTTTCCTAAAACCTTGTCTAGCCCTAGTAGTGGGCGCATTAGGATTGGTGTTATTTGTTAATGTCAAACCTAATTGATCTAGGACATCTCGTCCCCATAAATTTATAGGAAGATGATCCAATACATAGGGCTGTATAGTTCCCTCACAACCTTCAGGATCCTTCCAATCTAATATCATTGCACTTCTATGGGGATTAGTAGCCACTCCTAGGCCTCGAAGCGTTTGAGTGGCTTGTTGTAATGGCCAATGTTTTGGCCATTCCTTACTAGATATGATGCTAAGGTCTGCACCTGTGTCCAGTAGCCCATTAAAGTCGTGTCCTTGAATATTTAGTTTTAACATTGGGCGAGAATCTAAATTTAAAGACAACATAGCCCAATCTACACCTGTGGAGCCTAATCCCCTGGAACCTCTTTTTACACTATGACTAGGAAATTTATTATGTAGGCTGGGTATTATTAACAACTGTGCTATTCTGTCTCCAGGTGAAATTACTGATATACCTCTTGGAGAACTAGCTATAATTTTTATTTCACCTACATAATCGGGATCAATTACCCCGGGACTTATCATAAGTCCTTTTAATGTAGATGAACTACGTCCCAATAATAAGCCTACTGTCCCTTGGGGAAGAGGTCCTTTTACTCCTGTGGGAATGATTTGAACTCCCATCTCTGGAGTTAGTACTGCTCTGGCAGAGGCGCAGATGTCCAACCCTGCGCTCCCTCGGGTTTGTCTGATGAGGGATTTAATGGACAATATGTCCTGGGCACTACTCTGATGGTGTTGCTGGGTTCCTCCACTGCCCCGTATATTTGTGGTTGTGGGCCCCGGAGCATTGGGCCCGGCTGTCCGTTTTTTGGCAAGGGAGCCTGATGCCTTTCTCCACGGTATCATGGGTAAATACCTGGTCCTTGTCCGTTTTTTGATAAGGGAGTACCCTCCATGGTAGTTTGAGAACGGCATTCATTAGCCCAATGTCTCCCTCTACGGCATCGTGGGCAAATACCCGGTATTCTATTTCTTTGATACCTAGTTTTGTTAAATCCTCCTCCTATGGGGCAACTCCTTTTAAAATGTCCTGTTTGTTCACAATCATAGCATGTTTTTGGACTGGCATCTAAAGCCTGTTGTACTGCAGCTGCCAAGACTTGCCCTTGTTCATTAATATCTCTACATAATTTAATATATGTGTTTAAATCTTCATGTCTCCATGGTCTAATAACCTCTCTGCAGCAACGATTAGCTTGGTCATAAGCCAGTTGTTTTATTAATGGCATTGCTTGTTCCGTATCCCCAAAAATTTTGGCAGCCGTTTGAATTAGCCTATCTACAAAGTCAGCGTAAGGTTCATTAGCTCTCTGTATTACCTTAGATAGCTGACCTTGTAAATCTCCATGTCCTTGTAAAGTCTTCCATGCCCTAACTGCGTCTGCAGCAATTTGTGCATATATAGCAGGATCATATTCAATTTGTTGCCGCTGACCCTCATAAGGTCCTTTTCCTAGCAACATTTCTAAATTTCTTTGAGGGTAACCGGCTGCTGCATTTCTCCTACCTGTCTCTGCACAAAATTCCTCATTGGCAACCTTCCATAACAAATATTGTCCTCCATTTAGCACAGATTTACACATGCTAGCCCAATCTGCTGGTGTCATGTCCAAGTTAGTAATGGACTCGACCATGCTCACCGTGAAGGGAGCTTGGGGACCATAGGTTGTTACAGCCTCTTTTAACTGCTTCACTGTTTTAAAATCTAAAGCACAGTGAATTCGCTGCCCTCCTACCTGTTCAAGTACAGGGCATGCTAATCTTTGAGGTCCTGTCTCAGGATTCCATTTATCAACTACGGGGTTTGAGGGCCACTCAGCTGTCTCTATCGGTGGGGCTGTTGGTTGAATTAAACCCTCTTGTGATAAAACGGAGTTAGTAACAGCCTCCTGTTGTGGCCTTTTTCCTAACAACCCCTTTTCCTTTAAATTTTCTTCCTCTGTCTGACTAGCTGGAGAGACCTTCTCTTTTGCTTGATCTAAAATGTCTTTCACCATGTTCTGAACCTCTAACAATTTACTTAACATCTTTTCAGTTTGTTTTAATCTACTATAAAGATAACGCAACCCAATAAGATAACACAAAACAAAACCGAAACTGAATGAAGCAAAAACAGAATAAAAAATCGTTGTATCAATTTTCTCTTCCTCAGGGCCGACAAACTTCAAACCTTTAGTCAACCATTTTTTCCAGTTTGCCTGAGAAATTTCTAGGGATAGGCAGCTTGAAAGAAAAACAAAATAAATCAAAAGAAGAACACATTGTTTTCTGAAATGGTCACCCATTCTCTCGCCTTCCCTCAGGGGCGAGCAATTTCACTTACCTCCAAGTTTCAGACGTTCCATGTACGGGCCACCAGATGCCGCAGTCTCTCGGCTGGGCACAAATCACGAGTCTCCACACAGCTTGTAGATTCAAACAGCAATTCTTTATTCCCGAACTCACACCGGCCGTCTACAAACACGTTCTGGGGGAATCCATGTTCTCTTTCCAAATCCACACTCTGCCCTAATCCACTCTCTCCCAAATCCACTCCGCATGGGCTTCTGTCTCCCAAAATATACTGTCTGACCCTAAGCACTCAAGAGGAACTCAGCAGCAGGATACGCCCTATTCCAAAAGAGGAACACCCTAATCTCCTATTACTAAACAGCCCTATTCTAAAGGGGAAACACCCTACTCTCCTATTATGCTAAACTGCCCTATTCTAAAGGGGGAACACCCTAAACACAGATCCTGCCCTGGTCCTTGAGCAAGGTCACCTTTCAGAAGTCCTTCCACTAGACAGCATGGGAATAAGCTGGCAAGGAATTTGTCATACCTACTTGGCTGATGGCTCCCAGCAAATGTGCATGACTGTATTTGCTTCCATATTCTTGATTAGCAGAGAATATACTCATTGTTGAACAGATGCAAAAACAACTGGTTCCAAAGCTTGCCAATAGTTTTTGTATATCTTGATGGGTCATATAGCTCCATCCTTATGTCTGGAGTTTATGTGACTGTGGAGATTTGAAGCATACACATGAAATAATAAATCAGGAAAACTCAAAAAGAGAAAATTCAGTCTTTCAATATATAACAAATGCTTCTTCAAACTCCAGTGTTAATTGTGTGTATGAAAATTAGATGTAGAAAAGTTGTCCATTATCTTAAATGCCATCAAAGAGATAGCATTTATATAGTACATAGGTAGCTCTATGTTTCTTGTTGAAGGATGACCACTCCAAGTACTAGTTCTTGCCAGGTTTAGGCATCTGGGCAACTGCAAGGGAACTGATTCAGATTATCCCTTATGTGGCAGAAATGACAAACCACTGTTTACACTTTCTTAATTCAAAGCATTCATAAAATGCATTTCTCAAGACAGCAGATTCTTACTAAATGGGTTCCTGGGTCTTAAGATGTCCAGGTAATCCACAATTTCCATAAGTAACTAAAACGAAATAAATAAAAATATCTTAGTCCAAAATACCATATATTAAAAGATTATCTACAGTTCACCCATTAATCTCAAAAATCTATACACCTCATCTCTGGCACTTTCAAGAAGTTAGGACACTTAACCCTCAAAGATATTCGTTCCATTTCCCTTTTGCATTATTTTCTTCTATGGTTGTAATTCCCAAGCAGCCAGATATTAATAATTTAATATCGATTTTTGAAACCTTTTCACCCTAGAAAGGGAGAAAAAGAGACCTGATAAACATGGAGTGACACTCTTCATTTTGGCCCAAAGGCTCTGAGGTGGAACAGCGCTCCAAGGAAGCGCTCTCAGCCCGCCGGGCACAGCAGTCAGAGGCTGTCTACTGAACTCGCCACACTTCTTTGTTGGTAGTTTGCAAAATCTAGGAGAAGAACCCCAGGGTTGCGGCTGGATGGGAACTGGTTAACAGAAAAGGGAAGGCGAGGATCCCTTCCACAAATGATAAATCAAACACACTACAGTGTGACTCCTTCCCCCGCTGCACCAAGGGCGACACGCAGGATGGGGTCGGTTCGCAGCCGCGAACTCCTCTGGAGCACGGGCGCGGGGCAGAGGTGCTGGCAGGGCAGCCCGAGTCCAGCTCGGCCTGGAGACAAAAGGGTCCGAGTCCGGCACCCGGGTCGCCGAGGCTGGCCGCCCAGCAGAGGCCGCGCCCCGCACCGTGGTCCCCCGCCCCGCACGCCTGCCGCCGCCTGCCCCGCCCCGCCCCTAGGATGTGTCCGCGGGAGAGTGCGGGGTCCTCGGAGCCCCTGTGAGGGCCGCGGCCAATGTCCAGCACGGCGCCCCCAACCCTCCAGGCCCGCGGAGCGGGGCGCACCTGAGCGGGGATGGCGTCGAGGGGAAGCGGGTCTCCGCCAGCCCCGTTGCAGCCGCGCGCTGCCGACCGAGGGAAAGCCTCGATCCCCCCGCCGCCGCCCCTGGGCACAGCGGCCATGCCACCGCGGCCCCTTGGTACCTGGGCCCTGCCGCCGCCGCCGCCTCAGGCACTGGCTGCGGGAGATTCTGCCGATTGCAGCGCTTCCGTATCCAGCTGCAGCCACCTCCTCTGCTGGCCTGGGGTGCGCTCCCAGCTGCAGATCCGCCTCTTGGCTCCCGGCGACGGCCAGCTCCAGCTGCCCCAGCAGCCCGGGCCTTGCAGCTCCCCACCCCTACAGGCCAGCGGCCGCCACCGCCGCCATCAGGGCATTGACTGTCTGGGGCAGCCTGGACCTGCTGGCTCCGCCCCGCCGCTGAAGCTCCGCCCCAGGCCCCGCCCGCCCTCGAGGCCCCGCCTTAGCCGTCCAACCTGCCTCTCCCGCCCGACCGCCTCCACCCGCCCGACCAGGCCATGCCCCTGGCTTTGGCCCTTCTTCACTCGCTGGCGGGCGCCCTGCGCCCGTGACCCTCCTAGCTTCGCTCTACCGGGCAGGTCTGGTTGGGCTGCACAGGCCCCGCCTTCGCCGTCTAACCTGCCTCACCCGCCCGACCAGGCCACGCCCCCGGCGTCGGCCCTTCTTCACTCGCTGGCGAGCGCCCCGCCCCCGTGGCCCTGCTAGCTTCCCTTGCCCTGGCAGTTCCCTTGGGCTGCTCAGGCCCCGCCCCTAAGGCCTTTCCCCGCTTCCCTGGCGGCCAGTGCCCGGGCATCCGTAATAGCTTGGGACCCGCTGCCTCTCTTTGGGGGCGCCTTTCGGGGCGGGCGTCAGGTCTCCGCCTTTCTACGGGGGCGGGGACCGGAGGACAGGGCGGTGGTGCGTTCTCGCCACCTGAGCGCTTGGTAGTCGCAGCCTCCCTCGGCCATGAGCCTGCCTTTGTCCTGCGGGCCGCCTCCCTCCCTCGCTGGGCGCCTCCGAGGCCACTGGGTTGGCAGCCCCGCGCAGGCCTGGTCGCCATTCTGTCCACTGAATTGCGGGGATGCTTTCCCAGACCAGAACTCCATGAGGGATGGGCAGAGTGGGGGACGTTGCAGGGCCGCCGCCGCCCGCCCATTCAGGACGCTCCGCTGTAGCGCCGCCGGCCACCTTGCTGTGTGCAGGGCGCCCGCTGTTGGCTCGCCCTGCGCCCTCCCGAGGTCTAGATCCCGGGTTTCTCCTGGGAAAATAGGTGTGTGTCAACCGACGGAGTGGGAAACCTAGTGCATTTATTATTTTGGTTGTTTTGGCTAAAATGCAAAGTTCTCCTCTTTTCTGGTATGTTTCCCAAAATGCCAAGCCAATCTCCCTGGTTTTAGGAATTTCAAAGTACAATACGTAAGTAGAAACTCAACCAAATAGACCTGCTTGTGCTTACTCTCCCATATTGCTTATTCATGACATAAGGCTTAATGTTTAGCTTTGACTTATGTACCCTTAATTTGGTGGATCTTTTTCCAGAACACAACCAAAATGACAGTAAAGTTCAGTTTTTCCATAATTAGATGAAAGTTGATTTTATGAAACTATGAATTATGATTTAAACAGCTTATTTGTTTTAATAGTTTTACTGGCACATTATAGTTGTACATAATGGGGGATTTGTTGTAACATATTCATACATGAACACAATGTAACAATTTGGCCTGTAGCATTAACCAGTATTTGTCTTTTTTATCGCTTGCTCCCTCCCCCTGATCCCTCTCCTCAACTGATATCTTATCTCGATTTATAGATTTACATGAGATTCCCCCCAACACACCTTTATTTTTCTTTTTCCTCTCTAGCTTTCACATATCTGAGAAAACATACCACCTTTGACCTTCTGAGTTTGGCTTATTTCACTTAACCTAAGTTCTCAAGTTCTATTCATTTTCTTATGCATACCACAATTTCATTTTTCTTCCTGGCTTAATAAAACTCCTTTGTGTATACATACCACATTTTCTTTATCCATTCATTCACTGATGGACGCCTTGGCTGGTTCCATAGTTTGGCAATTGTGAATTTAGCAGTTATAAATGGGTATTTATCTGTAGCTGTAGTATGACTAATTCTTAAGGATAAATACTATGCAGTGGTTTAGCTGGGTCATATGGTGGTTCCATGCCAAGTCTTTTGAGGAACCTTCATACTAATTTTCCATATTGGTTGTACTAATTTACAAGCCCATCAACAGTATAAAAGTGTTCATTTTTCTCCACATCTTGTCCACCATTTATTATTGTTTTTATTCTTAATGGCTGATGTTCTAACTGGAGTAAAGTGAAATTTCAATGTAGTTTTGCTTGCTTAAGCAGTTTTTAAAAATATATTATTTGTTCTAATTAGTTATATCTGATAGCAGGATGCATTTTGGCATCTCATAGGTAAATGGAGCAGTTTTGATCATGACTTAGTTTACCATGCAACACTGATTGACTCTAGTTTCACAGTTGTCATTTTATGTTTACTGAAAATTTTAAATGAGAAAAATGTATATCACATTTCATTTCCATTAAGCCACTTGCTAGTGTGATAATTAAAATAGTTTCTACCTAACAGGGAAATTCCAGAAACTTGGTTTGGTGCCCCTTTCTAATGATAACTATCACCCTGCATGGAATACAATTTATAGTAACATCAGCTACATCTAAGCAGTTAATAATCTTCAGCCCATCTAGAATTTTATTTTTTTTACTTTTAATACATTTTATTTCAGGGCTGGGGTTGTGGCTCAATAGTAGAGCACTCACCTCGAATGTGTGAAGCCCTGGGTCCCATCCTCAGCACCACATAAAAATAAAGGCATTGTGTTGTGTCCATCTACACCTAAAAAATAAATATTTTTTTAAAAAATAAATAAAATTTATTTCATATACAAATAAAGTTTATTTCATTTTTTATTGCTTTTTGCTTTCCTCAATAGAAAAGTTTTAATAATAACAATTTTATAATACTTCTTTTTGTTAATTACCTGTATGCTAAAAATAGCATGAGCAGAGTTCTTAGTCCTGCTACTATTCACATTGTTTAATCAGTTTCTTAGCCATCATTTTCTCCAAAAGTAGGTACTGGCATTTTCTGAAAAATGCCTTTTATTTTCATATGGCTTTCCTTATTATTCTTTATAAGATTTCCTAAAATTATCTTCACAACTGCATAAAATTGAAGTTACTGACACCTTCAATTACTGCTTCTCTATAGAATCTTAAATCAAAAATTTTCTCTGTTTGTAGGACGGCATCTACTACGTTCAAGCAAACTCTGCTTAATGTATTCTCAATTCTGGTTTCTTCAAATGTTCAGCTTAAATCTTTCCCTAGAAATTGTCTTTTTAAAATCCACTTAGAGCTACACACGTCAACATATATTTTTACAAGAGGAAGCTCAACATATATTTTAAGTTTGTTGCTTTGATGATCTTAAGCAAATTTGTAGACTGCACAGATTGACATCTCAATTTTAGCACATTTGTGTACAAAATATAGTTTGTTGTTGTTGTTGTGGTACTAGGGATGGAAGCTGTGGCCTCCTGTGTACTAGCACTCATCCTACCACTAAGCCACATCCCCAGCCCCAAATATAGTTTTATCCAATTAGAAGCTCCATCAAAAGATTCTCCCCACAAGTTCAAGTATCCCAAAGCACAATTAAACATTTCAAAATTAGTTTTTTTATAAAGTTTATGCTCTTTTCATAGAGTACATTGATTTTCTTTTTGGTCATTATAAGACTTTAAAGCTGCTGAAGGTGAATAATCTGATTTTAGAGTGCCAATAATTTTGAATGAAATGCATGAAAATGTAGAGGTTTTGTGTCAGTCCTCCGGTTTAACTAGTAGGTCCATAGGTTTATTCACAACAGAGTGCTTTAAGGAGCTTTCCCAGCAGGCTTTCCAACTGGGCCACAGTGTACAAAAGCATTCAGCATACTTGCTTTCTCCTCTGCTGTAGGCAAAACCATCTCTATTTCACATGTTCCAGACAAACCTCATGAGATTTTCCACATGTACCAGTGGGTCTGAGAAGTAGCAGCCCGGTAGGGCTCTTGTGTGTGGAAAGTGGCAGCAGCAGGCCACAGCATTCTAGGCACAAGGCTGACACACAGAGTCACAGCAGCGTCAGAGGCCTCCCAAGCTTCTCTGATTATGACCAGGCCCAGGACTGCTTGGAGGTGCACATGTACCACCTCTCATATCAAGTCATATTTAAGTCATATTTACTTACTTCTTTTCAGATAGCACCCTGTACAGTATTCTAGTCACTTTGAATCTGGAAAGGTTCAGGAAAAAAGTTATCACCGGCCATCTTTCATATTTCCCCACAAATTTAAATTCTGTCCTCTCACACACTATTAAACATGGCAAACGCTGGAACTAAGACAATGAAGGTCTATCAAACTCATCCCAAATGATTTTAATGCTAATATTAATAAGGCCTTATCTACACAAACACGTGCATTTGAAAGAAAATTGACCACAACACTCGGAGCAACCAAAAGATCTTTATTGCATCAGTGCAACAAAGAGAAAGAAAAGAAGGAAAGAGAGAGAAAGAAGGGAAGAGATGAACAGGGAGGAGAGCAAGAGCGAGAGAGAGAGACAGAGAGCACGTGCAAGAAAGAGAGAGAGAGCAAGAGAAAGAGGTGCCTGGCAGGAGGGAGTTTTTATAGCCCAAATCTAATGGGGCCTCTGGGTCTGCAAGCTGCCTTGTTGGCCCAAGGGGTGTTAAGTGCTCAGCCTTGAGCGGGACTTGACACAAACAGGTGATAAAGGACCAGATAGAGGGGGGTTTGAGTGCCTGGGCTATCTTGCAGCCAACATCTGTTCAGCCTGCCCTGCAGACAACACAGTTCAGCCTGCTCTGCACCCAACAGCATTATGTTAGTTATGTTGATTGGTCTTGAGGGAGACCTAGACCATGCAAAAGATTTGATTGGCATGATAAGTGTATTGATAGGGATAGCCAGCTGTGTTGCTCTCTTAAATACTCTTTTAAAACAAACCTTATTTAAATTTCACATTTAAAAAAATTAGGTGCCAGCTTTATTCAGTGCTATTCTTGAAAGCATGTCTTAAAATAGTCTTTACTTATAAAATGTGAAAGAAAAAAGCCTCTCCTTCAAAAATTAAAAGAACGCCAAAATATGATTCATTTTGCAGAATTACCAGCTAAGCAAGATGAAGACTTGCTAGCTATGATTATCAAGTAGCTGATTACAATGCTTTACCATCAACCAAAGGTCTACCCCGCCCCCTTTCAGAAGCAGTGCAGAGTGGCCCCAAAAGGTCATCCCAGGGACAGGGAGAGGTCCAGCCAGCCCACATCCCAGGGGGCAGTGGGTCCTGGGATGATTCCAGCCTCCACCACCATGAGCAACAACTTTATGAAGAACCCCAAGAGAGATCAGAGAAAAAATTGTCCAGCTGAGCCCCGGGAACCCCAGAAATATAGGGGCTGACAAGGCCAGTGGTGTTTTGAGGTTCTGGGGCGGGGCTTGTGAAATAGTAGTAAGTAATTTAAACACTGTCAGATGGAAACAATAAACAGCTTCACGGTGCATACATAGGCTGAGCATCCTGAATCCAGAAATCTGAAATCCAAAATGTTCCACATATGAAATTTTTTAGTGTTCCCATGACACTACAACTGTAAACTTCCATGCCCAGCCTCACAAAATGGTCACACAAGAGTCCCACTGCATTTATTGTTGCAATCTCAAAAAATAATAAAACATTTATTTCCAACCAAATTAGGTACATTAAAAGCCTAGAGTAAATGGAAAGGGAGGGAATCAAGTTTATGCTTAGAGACCTACAATCTAAAATAAAGAAGGAAGCCAGGGACAGGGAACACACCTGTAATCCCAGTGGCTCAGGAGGATTGAGGCAGGAGGATTGTAAGTTCAAAGCCAGCCTCAACAACTTAGTGAGACTCTAAGAAACTCAGTGAGATCCCCAGTACCATGAAAGAAAGAAAGAAAGAAAGAAAGAAAGAAAGAAAGAAAGAAAGAAAGAAAGAAAGAAGCAATCATTTTGTCTAAGAGAACACAGGAAATAATAGTAATAAAAAAGGAGCTATGTTGTACATCCTTCAAAAGGGAGTATGTCTTTGAATTTACTTTAAGGTGAAGTCATATTTGAATGTTAGGAGCTTCATGGTTTGAGGACAGTGAAGAGTCACCACAGATAACTGCACAGGCTGAGTACTGCACAACTTCAGGTGACATTATTCAAATGGATTGTGATGCACTTCTCAAGGATTAGAGGGCATCAGGTTGGGAACATAGTTAGAGGTTATATTGAGTATGGGTAACAAAGCCCCCAAACAATGGTTTGATCACGAGGGCGTGTTTCTCTTGGGCAACAAGAAGTTAGGGAGGCCTAGTTTATATGGTGTACAAAGCCATCAAAAACCACCCTGATGTCTCTCTTCTGCCATTCTATGTAGCTCAGCATGGTGGAACAGAAATAGGGAAGCGGAGAGCCAGAGGAAGCCAGGCTGGGGACTGCCCAGGGAAGGACAGTGGGAGGCCGAGGAACCGGATTGTGGTGGGTGCATGCATATGATTCCCCAAATTGTCCATCCTGAAGTGCATCCTGGGGAAGGAGTGCCAGACAGCCAGTCAGGGCTCTGCTAGTGAGACAGGCGGTAGGACAGGTAGCAAGGTTCCTTTTGGACTTTCAGATACTGGGGGAAAATTCTACCTGAGAAAATCAATGATCTCAAAGAGGTAAATGAATATTACTTCTTTTTGGCCTATGACAAGAATGTTTGCCTTTAATTTGAGATTCGTTAAGTAATTCTGTTTTGCTCATTGAAAAATTCTAAACTTTAGGGGTTGGGGATGCAGCTCAGTGGTAGAGCACTTGCCTAGCACATGTGATCCTCTGCACCTCATTAAAATATATATAAATGTGTATGTATGAATGTGTGTGTGTGTGTGTGTGTGTGTGTGTGTGTGTATATATATACACAAATAGAATAAAGTGAAAAAAAAATCTAAACTTTAAGGATAAAATTTTTGGGCTGAAATGAAACTATTTCTGTCACAATGATTTTGTTTCTCAAGCTAGAGCCTAGATTTCCACATGTGGGCTTCATTTCTCACATTGGTCTAGGTTAATTTTACCCCAATAAATTTTCTCACTCCTCTAAGCCAAGGAGAAAAAACAATTCTCAAGAAAAATGAGAAATTAACAATAAATCAATAAAGACATCTTAACGATAAAAGCAAAATTTTGTAGAAAAATAGATGGTGATTTGATGACTGAAGAATTTTTTTAAAAATGTATTTTAATGAAAATGTATGTGTGTAAATTTAAGCTAAATATTTTAGTGTCACATGATAATTAGGATAGCTCGCTGATTGAAAATGGAAACCATTTGTCTCAAATGAATACTGACAGTTGTTGAAAGTGACAGCTGAATTGGAAGCACCACCTCCTACTTAAATTGGGGCACATTTAGGAATATATGCCCTTATCAGACTGGGGATAGCAAGAGCCATAACAATCTCTCTAGGGGAAGTAGTATTTATTGCATATTTCAATTTCCCCCTACTAATATTTGAAGGGATTAAATAAGTGAAATCCAGAACTAATGCTATTTATGTAAATAAACTTTAAGGAATCAGTAAAACAAGTCAGTCCTTATTCAGATATTACAAATAAGAAAATAAAAATGACTGTAACAGACTTACAGACCAGCATCACAGCTGCAGTGGTGGAAGATAAGACAATGCTCTAGGAACCAGTAACATAAATTTGATTTTTCTTGTGTGGACCTTATTTTATTTAATACTAACTATTAAATTAAATAGTAATTGTTTCTTTCATCATCACTGTGGGTGATCATCGTTTAGAGTAGGGGATACGGATTTATAATTGCTTGAGTTCAGACCTGGTGAACATAAAATGACACATTTCTCAGAGGGGGAATCCTTCCTCATGAGAGCTTTTAAAGCTCCAACCTGAAGATTCTGTATACTTGTCTAAGGAAGGCCAAGGCATTCCATGGAAGATGGAACCTTCTGGAATAAAGAAGAACCAGGCCCACAGAGTCGGCAGCAGAAGAGCTGCGGGGCCCCTGCAGCAGCCCCGCTCTGGTTTGGCTCCGCTGAGGCAGGAGGCTTTTGTGTCTCAAGCCAGAGCCTAGGGCTGGAGATGTGGCTCAAGCAGTAGCACACTCACCTGGCAGGCGTGCGGCCCCAGGTTCAATCCTCAGCACCACATACAAACAAAGATGTTGTGTCCACCAATAACTAAAAATAAATAAATAAATATTTTAAAAATTTAAAAAATAAAAGAAAAGAAAGATGGACCGAAGGGATCCTTCAATTAATTAAAAAAAAAAAAAAAAGCCAGAGCCTAGATTTCCACTCATGGGCTCCATTTCTCACATTGGTCTAGGTGAATTTTACCCCAATAGATTTTCTCACTCCTCTAAGCCAAGGAGAAAAAAAAATTCTCAAGAAAAAGGAGAAATCAGATAACAATACAATGGAGGAAATATTACCTGCAGAATTGGCTGCCTGTCCCTGAGAAATTGAAGATGGTTTGAAGCCTGCGAGCTCTTACACTGATAAAACGATACTGTAAATTTTAATTTATTTAAAGATAAAAATACACTAAGTGTAATTTTTGAATAGGAGAAATTAATTACAAATTTTCAAAGTATAAAAATAATCTTTTCTATTAATATTATTCTCTAATGCATTTTTCTGAAAATGATGAATGCAATATTACCTCCTTTTGACTCATTGAATAGAAAAAGATCATTAAAATGTTGGTACAGAATCTCTTTGTATATAGCAGTTTGTAAAGAAGTCTGTGGTAAAGTGGAGTTTTTGAAAGAGGACTCATTTTTTGTACCAGCTTTTGGTGGAGGATTAGATTTTTGGACTCTGTGGCTGCATTGAATCCCTTAACCTGAAGCTTAGTGGCTGAAAACAACCCTTACCTATACTTCTCCACCATGCTGTGTTCAACTGGTTGCTCTGATGCCTATTGGGCCGCCTCATGCAGCTGCCCTGAGGTGGGGGGAGGTCACTGCATGTGTAGTCTAGCAGCTGAGAGACCCTAAAATTCGGTACTGGGTCTTCTTCTCTTCCTGGGGGTCCAGAGTTCCTCAAGGGCTGGGGGCAATCGGGGAGGAGGTTGTGAAAAGCTGTGAAAGCTGGTGAGGTCTCTATTCTGAAATTGCCCCACATAGCTTCCTGTCACATCTTATAAAAGTCAAGGCATTTGACCAGGACAGCTCAGCATCAGAGGTGGGGGCAAATCATTGGCATAAGGTTCACAAAATTACAGCTATGTTTTTTAAAGACCACAAATGGAAACCTTTGAAAACTTGATATTTCATATTAATTCCCCACCAGAGAAAAACAAAAAGCACACATATACCAGTTCTCTGTCCATTTTAAAGAAAGCTGATCTTCTGTGTTACCTTAGAATCAGGATGGTCTGATTCAAACAGCTTCCATTTTTATGGATTTAATTCTATGTACTCTTTAACATGAATAAACAGGAAAACCACAAGAAAAAACATATGTCCATCTGTACCTTTTTCAGTGTTAGTTCTGTACTTATTAAAAATTGTATTTTTATTCAATATAACATGATTTTTACAGAAGTTAAGGCTGAGAAACTTGAAATATAGTAGTTCAACAGAAACTTATAACTTTTGGAAAATATTTTGTTTGACCTCAAATGGAACATTACTCATATGAATGAATACATAACAAGATGATAGTACTTTTCAAGTTTTATAAAAAGCTTTTTTATTTCAATTAATTTGTCATTCTGTCTCTGATTACATCTTTTAATCTGAGGAGGCTAAAAGCAAATAGTTTATAATCTTCTGCAATTATGGGTAGAAGGAGCTTCCCTCAAAGAAGAAAGCAAATATATTTTTGCTTAATTAATGTGCTTTAAAAATATGTTAAAGCATATGAGCATTTTGCAAAAATAATTTAATAATTACTATAATTTAATAATTGGCATCAGTTAAATCTTCTCAAGATTCATTTCTTATTTGATAGAATTTTTGTAGTGAATTGATTTTATAATCCCTCTTAGTTTAATTGGGCTAACTTTAAAATGAAATCAATGAAGAATATTTTATTACTTTTATTTTTTATGTGCATTCATTATTTGCTTCCAGAAGAATTTAGAAATACCAATTACACAAGTGTCTAGCACTTCAGTCTATAATTTGTGATGGATTAGAAAAAAGCAGGACTTTTGGATATGTACACAAGTTACATAAAAGAAACCCTGGCACAGTTCCTGAACTTCAGGAGAACCAAGGTGCTGCCATTGGATGCCACACAGGAACCTGTAGAGAGAAATATCATAATCAAAATATGCTCAGATGGGAGCAGGGAAAGTCATGGTAAAGTCCATTGTAGGGGGTTATATCAGGAGCTCACTTATCACACACTAAAGTAAATGAAGGAAAGTCCCAGTTCAAGCAAGATTATAGAACTAAACCCCACCTTGGGGGTGACTGTCTGGGAGAATCTTTGTTCAATTGTATTTTGCAACACTGTTGCTGGCCTTTGAAGATGGAGAGGACCATAAGTAGGGATTGGAGAATGACTGCAAGGAGCCAAGAGTGACTGCTGCCCAAATACCCAGGAGGACACGGGAACCTTAGTCTGCAACTTCAAGGAGCTGTATTCCCCCAGTCACAAGAATGGGCCTGGAAGAGGACCTGATGTTCCTGAGGGAAACAGGCCAGCAGGACCTCAGTTGGTCCTGCTTTGACTCCTTAAGCTGGGAACTCGATTGAGTCCTGCTAGACATCTGGTGCACAGAAACTGGGAGGTAGCGAGTGGGTCCTTTTTTAAGTTTCTAAGTTTGTGATCATAGGTATGGAAGCAACAGAACACTGATATAAATTCTGGTACCAGCCATGCTACCATAACAAAACCTCAAATATGTGCAAAGTGTTTTGGAATCTGCTGGTAAACTAAGCTGCTGGAATTTTGAGAAGAATGATAATAATTGTAAATGCCTAGATTGCTTTGAAAACTGCTATAATTATGGACCCCAAAAGGACTGCAAGGGAGTTCTCAGAAGAAAAAAACCTCATGTTATTGAAACTGCAGGAAGGGAGACCCTTGTTCCACAGTGGCCAGAAGCTTAGGAAAATGGTTCCCTCCCTTTAGGAGGTAGGACCTGTCAATGGTGAGTTTACAAGTTGGGTTGAGGAGATGTCTAAGCAAAGTGTTGAAGTGAAAGCTGGTTCTTCTTTATGTTTATAGTAAAATTGGGGGGTGGGGAGAGAGAGGGAGAAACTGAGGAAAGAGCTGTCGATATGGGAAATCCTCATCCTCTACAGATGGCAAAAGGTGCTAAAAATAATTGATTGCTGCTCTGGAGGTTAGCACAAAGAGCTGAATGGGTACAGCAGTACAGCCCTTTGCTGCAATCTCAGGAAGATGGAAAGGTCCCAGCATTCAACACCAGGGGTTCAAGTAATGCCAGTGGGTCTTCTCAGTCCTTTTAGAGAGCCACCAGGGAGCTTCTTGGAATTATCCTTCAGCCACCCCAGAAGAAGCTGAAAATGGAAAAGGAACAACCTCAGCAAGATGAGAGCACATGTTCTGTCTCATGAGGCATCCAAGGGGCCCACAAGGAACTGGGCTGTCTCATCAGCAGGAGAGCTGCCTGTGGGAACTGACAGGTACAGACCACAGGACAGGGGGAGATGCTCAGAACTATCAAGTTCTCTGGCAGGAGGGGACTGGGCAAGCCACACGGCTACTTACAAAAGTTCCCTTCCATGCAGAAGCAAGAAGACACAGTGAAGCTCCCAGAGGGCAGAGATAATCCAGATAGGATTTTCCCAGGCCTGGGGACCTAACATAGAGGAATTCCCCCATTTGATTCAATTTTCCCCATGTTTAAAGAAGAATGCCAGTAACTGTCACTTTTCAATCCCCATGTAACAAATTTGCACAAAGGTAGTGACTTAAAACAGCACAAATTTTTTGGAACCTGTTGAGAGCCACAGCCACAGTCAGAATGATGCCTGGCATATTGCCAGAAGGAGTGGTTGAAAGGTGACACCAGTGAACCATTGAGATGATGATTTGAGTTAAGTTGTATATAATTGCTGTGGTGCTAGATTGATTGAGTTGTATATGGACCCTGTTGGGTGGGGGGAATAGGGCGGCTCCTGGAATCTGCCTCAGGCACCTGATACTTTGTAGTCATGTTGCAAGGCTCTTCTTTTGGAATTGCTTTCAGAGTTTATTGGAAATTTTTGAATGGTGATAAGTCTTGTTCTCTAAAGATTAATTAATTTTCAGCAGTAACTAAATTTCCAAAAAGCAAAGTATGGTATATAAATTTGGGCTCAAAATTAGACAAAGGTTATGAAAGGACTAGAAATCAAGTAGACATAATTTCCCATATGGCTTTTAACTGACTGTAAAGAAAACTCAAGAATAACATTTAGAATAGTTGAAATCAGTTGTAACTTCCCATATTAACTTTGCTTTTATAATTAGTTTGACATTATCTTAAAATCTAAGTACTTTCATATCATATCAAACATTTTAGCAGATAACACTAACTTGAATCAGTTACTCTTAGTTTCTTTACCTACATTCATTATATTCAAATAATAATAATAATAATAATAATAATAATAATAATAATAATAAATGTGTTAGGCACCATTCTGCTTCAAAGGTGTTTCTATCAAAATTTTTGTGAAATTACAGAAGGAAAGTAAGATTTTACCTTGTAGGTTGAGTTCTGTTGCCTATTATAATAAGTAATTCAGCCTCAGGTGATTCTGTGCAGAGTTCTGTATTTGCTGTCATTCTAAATTTTTATTAATATTGTCAGAGAAGCTGACAGGTAAGGGGTAAGTTTCATGAGTTACACTTAGACCTAAAGACCTTGAACTTTACTGAAATTGTTTAGTAGCAATGAATCACAGCCCTGCATCACCTGAGTCCTCTTCCCATAACCAGAACACTGCTGCTGACTGTGTAGATTTCCATATAGGCTGCAACCAAGAGCAATCATTAATCTCCTTACTACAAACAGTAACTCTAGAGTTAAAATGTTGACTTTCAAGAGAATGTATGTGAGGCCAGAGACCTACCAGGTGACCCGATGATAGTGTACCACTCCAAACCAAAAATTTCACAGTAGGAAAAATGTGGCAGATTCCTAGAGTACAAAGTTGGAAGACATCAAATCCAACATATTTTTTTTTCTTCTGTTGATAAACTTACAGATTTCTTCTTTAAGAAAAATTCTGAAGAAAGGAATTACCTTATTTTCATAGTCAATGTGTAACTGATTATGTTTTTCTGCCTCTTCTGTTAGTTTAGGAATGAACTTCAACCTTGATTTCTGTTTATCCTTTACAACAAATGCTATCAGAGCAGTCAGTTAATTTTATGTTCATGGAGCATGGCACAGAGAAGGTCATGAAGAAATCTTTTTGTTGGAACAAAGAAAAGAAATAAATTATCTTACTGGATTTTGCAAGCTTAAAAATAGTTTTGGAGTCAAACTTTCTGTATTAATATTTTATTTATTTTTATGATGTTGGTGAATAAAAAAATTATTTCCTCCCATTGAACATTAATTCCCTTAACTATAATGCTGGGGTATAATTTGACCAATCTAAAAACACTGTTGTAAAGATTAAATGAGATAATACAAATAAAGTTGATAATATAATAAGTAGGTATTATATAGAGTTCTAACTGTAAATAGCTTTATACCGTGTAGATTTCATTACTTCAAAGGGATGTCATGAATCTATTAAAGAATCTAATGGAATCCCCTCATCATCCCCTCATCATTCCATAGCTTTAGCAAGCTCTTCAAACTATCTAAGCATAATTCACAATAGCTAAATTGTGGAACCAACCCAGATGCCCTTCAGTAGATGAATGGGTAGGGAAATTTTGGTATATATGCACATTGGAATATTACTCAGCAATAAAAAGGAATAAAATCATGGCATTTGCTGGTAAATGAATGGAGTTGGAGAATATAATGTTAAGTGAAGTAAGCCAATCCCTAAAAACCAAAGGCCAAGTATTTTCTTTGATATAGGATACTGACTCATAATGGTGATGGGTGGGTAGCATGGGAGGAATGGAGGAACTTTAAATAGGGCAAAAGGGAAGGAGGGAACGGGAGCGCATATGGGGGTAGGAAAGACTGTGGAATGATTTAGACATCATTACCCTAAGTTCATGAGCCACATCCTCAGCCCATTTTTGTATTTTCTTTAGAGACAGGGTCTCACTGAGTTGCTTAGCACCTCGCTGTTGCTGAGGTTGTGTTTAAACTCAAGATTCTCCTGTCTCAGCCTCTGGAGCTGCTGGGATTATAGGTCTGTGCCACAGTGCCAAGCCCATTATATTTTTAACTAATATGAACCAATGGAATGGAGTGGAGTAGAGTGCAGTTGAGTGGAATAATAGAAGAATAGAGTCTATGCTTTGCATTTAGTGGGATAAATAAAGGTAAACATTTTGTGCAACTTGCCTTAAAGTGTATGTGCATAGTATGCTTATGTGCCTATATATGTATGTTAGGTTCAAATATATCTTGCTTGATCAAGATGGCTCACACAGAGCATCCTGCAGATTTCTATGCCTTATCATTTTCATCACACTTGCTGTTCTTAGTTTCAACTGTTTGCTTTATTTCCCAACATCTAAACACAACAGCTACATTTGCAATACAACTGACCACAGAGATCACACTCATTTAAAAAACAGATTAAATCAACCAAGTGATCACATTATCAAGCAATCACAATAATTGTATGCTAGATTCACCGATAACACAAAAGGTCATGTTCAGAAGGCAAGATGCATCAAATTTTGAGTGTTCCACATAGATGACCTATATTCCAGAGTTTCTTAGACTATGACCCTCAGAGTATGTTATACACAAAGCAGGAAAATGAAGTTGCACTCTTCTAGATGATGTCAGAAATAGTTCTAAGTCAAACTTTGTATCAGAGCATGATGCCTTAGAGTAAAATTATAATGAATAAATATTCCAGATTTTTGTAAATAAGATGCTTTAAGCCAATTTATCCACTTTCTTAACTTGAAACTAGAATCAGAACGTGAATCAAATATGTCACGTGGTTTTTCTTACAAAACATAATTCCACAACTATATATAAAATGTTTTTTGTTCGAATGATATATAGTAAAGACTGTTCACAAAAAAAAACTAAAATCCCTGCAGATGATGGAGACACCTTTGAAATTCTCCATTCCAAGGACCATTAATCTAATTTTCTTCTATTTCTTCTTGAATTAATATCTCTTCAAAAAGGTTAGTTTTTTATTGAGTCTCTGAAATGCAGTGTAGCTGTTCTCCCTCATTGTTAATGTCTTGTTTATTAAACTTTTTCAAGAATTAATCTAATTAACATTGAGTTTACTTTTTAAGACTTGTATTGTTTCACAAAGAAAAGACATAAAATTATTTGAGGGAAAAATGCAGGCATTTATTGTTTTTACCTGGTGCATTTTTACTGTTTGCCACATTAGTGATTTAATTTACACTGAACAAACACAACTCTCTCCAATACAGTTTTATTTAATGCAGCTAAATTTGTATTTGGCAACATTGTACTATATTTAGGATGGAAACATTAGTTAAAAGAGCACATAAACAAAGTATTTATTTTTGATATTCTATGAAATCAACATTAGAGATTTTAGGAAGATTTGCCAGAAGAATTCCAGAAGTTATAAGTCATTATTTATTTGATTGGTCTTCCAGGGAATGTTTGGAACTTTGCATGAATCTATATCTCATGTAGATGCTTGCCTTAAATATTGATTGGATGAAGAATTAAATAGTCAATGTGCTAGAAATTAAAAACATAACTAAACTTTTAACTTTAGCAATTCCTGGTCTGTTGACTAAGGATATATGGATGTTCTTTGAGGCAAAACATCTTTAATAAGCTTTAGATTATATATGTTTTTGACGATTTGTAACTTCATATATATTATGTGAAGAGTTGAAATAAAGCAATTAACTATTCAAGCCAGATCAAGAATACCAGGAAACATGTCATTGGTGTAATAAATGGTGCTCTGTGCATGCAAATTTAGGAGATAGAATTTACAGGCATAAAATAGAATTTGTAACAATGGCAACAGAAGCCAAGCAACCAGAATATAGTCACATGATATGTTTCCTTAAAGAGCATTAGCTGAGCAGTCAGGAGGTCTTCATTTTATTTTCCTTTTGTCATGACTATTCTTAGTTTGTTATCTTTTGTAAACTGAACATCTAATTATAAATGTGTGAAACAAATATAAAAGCAACATTTGTATTTGTTGTGGGACAAAACACTGAAAAGGATTTGTTTTGGAAATAAGATACTAAAGTGGTTGCTTAAGTCACAAAGTTCATATTCAGGCAATTATGACTACCCTTTTAATTTCTGTAATAATAATTTTTTTCCAATAGCATAATTTTTTTGTTCCCTCAATGGTGACATTCTTGAGTAATTTTATAAGCACAGAATTTTTTTAAAAAAATAAATGTTCTCCAGGAATGTTTAAAACTTTAAGTTTTTCATTTAAATGCTGCCATTCCTTCTCTCATAAAAACTTGACAAAATTCTAACTGCAAATTAAAAGAAAGAAGGATGGACAGACTCAGTCATTTTCATTTATAATCCTTTATATCCAGTCCCAGAATATAATTTGGAGTCCAAAATAAACAGTGAGGGCAGGGACCACATTTATCTTTCACTGATCAAGTTACCAGCCCCCAGTAAGATTTCAGTTAATATAGTTTGAGTAAGTGAAAGAACAAAACTAAATCCAATAAAATGAAACATGATAAAAAACATTTGTGCTTTTAACATAGAAGAGCAAAGGCTTCTTACCTAGCATTTTTTCTCTTGAAATTTCCTATTACAAAATAGTATAAATTTCTAAGCAATTTTTAATTAATGTATTGTCCATGAATTTAGAAAAACTTGTGATTTTCAGAGTTAGGCTAATTTTCTCCACCAATAAGAAGAAGAGGAATTGATACAGTACGTTATACTGTTTGATCCAAAAATATTGGATGACATTAGGCAAATAAAGATCCTAACATGCAAAAGAGTGCAGGTCCTGAGCAAACCCACACTCAGACAAACAGAAAAGTTATTTTTCATGTACTCAGAAGATGTCTTATCACTCATGGACTATCTTCTCTTTAGCTGTGGTTTTTAATTAATAGAAGCACAAAAGAAAGGCTATGCGGTGGGATGGCCAAGTTTTGCAGAACACTCTGGAGATGATGCACCTGCCTATACTATTTATCCCAGGGGCACCCAAATTTGGGTTGACACATTTTGAAGTCTGTGATAAACGTTTGCAAAATTAAACAATATTGACAGTGAAATGGGCTTTTTATTAAAGTTTTTTTCAACTTTGATATCTCATTTAAACAGAAGTTTTCAAATAGAATATTATTGAATAGTAAATTTTGCTGTTTCCAAGCTCAAATAATTTTAAACTTTAGAAAATTGGTAACAGAAACACCTTCTGAGATTGCATTAAAAAGACGGAAATAGAAAACATTGCAAGTGCAAGAAGAAAACATTAGATTTGAAAGGAT
The DNA here is from genome assembly GCF_048772815.1 of Callospermophilus lateralis. Taxonomy (NCBI): domain Eukaryota; kingdom Metazoa; phylum Chordata; class Mammalia; order Rodentia; family Sciuridae; genus Callospermophilus; species Callospermophilus lateralis. The sequence continues at coordinate 322,338 of NW_027516379.1, read as the reverse complement.
AAAAGAAATTGAAGTTAAAATGTAAAGGACCAGGTTTTGTAAAGTTTTCAAGCTGCACTCAGAGCCTGAAATTTCTGTGGCAGTTAAGACAATTCCTGGAACCGCCTGTTAGATGTGTGTCGAAATCTTCCCTTGACCACGTAGTTACTAAATCACCCCTTCCCAGAGGCTGTGCAGCTCAGCACATACACTTCTCAGGGCTTCAACCAATCAGTTTAAATGTATGCCTATCTTAGTGCTGACCAATCACCCCCACCGGACCTGTTCCTGCCAATGAATGTGCTAATCATGTTTTAGAGTTGTTATTTGATTTTCCCGCAGTATATGATGATTTGCTAAAGGAGGCTATGACGTATGTAAAGCCCCTGCCCTCTCTAAAGAATGTATATGAACTCTGCTCAAGTGGCTCTTGGGACTCTTTGTTCTCTGCTCTTCTTAAGTGAGCTCTGAGCCACAGCATGCTGGATGCCCAATAAACCCTTTGCTGTTGCATGAGAGGGTCTCTTGGTGGTCTTTTCCTCCAACGCTCGCCATACCTTTTCAGATTAAAGGAACAAATTTCAGTGTCTCTATTTACAACTGCCATTGATTGATGAATACAGAGAGTCTAGGAGTACTATGAATGGGGTTCCTTCCTCTTTTATTCATCCATTGAAAGAATCCAGCTACCCTTGATACTTCTTTGAAAAATGTCATTCAACTATACCAAAGAAAAAAAAGAAAAGAAATGAAAGGATGCTTTTTTTTTTTTTTTTAGAGAATGAAAATGGCCTTGGTTCTCAAAGACTGTTTCTTTTTCATTAATTTATTCAGACATGACCAAGTTATGATGGAAAGTCTTACAATTTATTGTATAAGTTGTGCACAAATGCAAGAAAAAAAGCAAAACAACACTTATTCCAAAATAAACTCAGTCTACTTAAGAAAATTGTTATTAACAAGTTAGATTGAATTTTAAACAATAACTGATGTGTCTGAATTCATTTTAAAAGAGCTAAACATATGTTAAATTTTTCTATGAGTATGATTTAATTATTAAGATATCTACTTAAAAGTTCAGAGATGCATGAAAACTAATATATTTACTTTCTTAGAAGTCTTTTTAAAGAGGGAGCCTGATACTTCTTCAAAATAGATAATCCAGGTTTCCTAAGAAAGTGGTGAATTGAAGTTTTTACCCCAGGATTATTTACTGTAGGATTATTATGTAAGGGCTCGAGTTGTGGCTCAGTGGTAGTGTGCTTGCCTAGCATGCATGAGGCACTGGGTTCGATTCTCAGTACCACATACAAATAAATAAAATAAAGGTCCATCAACAACTAAAAAAATTAAAAAATAAATAAAAAAATATGGCCTGAGGCCTTGTTTAAAAAAGGATTATTATGTAATTAAATTAATTTATCATGTTAAAGTTTTAAGTATAAATTCACATAATTTCTCTTGGTAAGTAAATAAGCAAATAAAAATACATAAAACATACCCCAAATCACCAGTGTATTTAGGGACTATAGCAGAATCATGATACCTTTGAGCTAATGTCATTATCATATTCTCTCATGCTTTAAATTAATAATTTTCCTTACACATTTACACATACATTCACACACATATGCACACACAACCGGTTCATACACTCACATGTATAGACTTTAACCCTTTTGCTTTACATTTAGACATTTATAGCTAAAACAAACCACTATGTGCCCTATATGACTAAATAAAACTTTAAAAACTCTCCTGTGGGGAATTGTTAACTTTTGTATATCATTGAAAAATTTATTTACTACCTCCAATCAATTCTGTAGGAGAATCAAATGAGTATAAAGTCATCTCGAAGATTTAAAAGACTGCAAACAAGTTTGGAAGAAACACTGCATCCTGAATAGGAAAGATAACATATATGTAATAACGAAAATGATACACTTAGGCAAGGGAATTTGGAAAAAGTTGTAATAATGGAGAAAATAGACATTTATACTCTGAGCTGGACCATCGTATTTAGATTTTTCTTTTTAAAGTTACTCATATGTTAAATAAGGATAATAGTAACTACCACCCTGGTCATTGTGGAGATGATCAGGCATGTTAAATGACTAGCTCTGGAACAAGTATATTTATTAGAATTAGCAAATAAATGTTCATTATTATTAATGGAATTTGATGACATTAATAGTTATAATCATACTTGGTTGTGATCTTCTTCCCCAGCACCCCTCTCACACTGAAGCTTACTTCACACTTGTCTCATGATCCTTTTTACCTGTTTGATTATTAATATTGTGCTACAAGTTGTTGAACTATGTGAGGCCAAGTATTATGATGAGCTGATGTGTGCATCCTACAAAGCAAGCTCTCTCCAACTACAATCTGGTTTCCATGATTTTATTCTGTTTTATTTTCATTAAATTTATTTTAACTGATACATAAAAACATGAAAATTACACAGATTTTGGAGACTATCATGAAATGTTTCTGTATATGTAAACATAACTTACTTATTTATCTACTTAACATACTGGGGATTGAACCCAGTATGTTAAGTAGATAACATAACACTGAGCTACTTCCCTACCATCTATTTCTCCCCTGCCTCTTTTTTTTTGAGACAGTCTCACTAACTTTTTGAGGCTGGTCTTGAACTTAGGATCCTCCTGCCTCAGCCTTCTGAGCAGCAGGGATTACAGGTGTGTGCCATTGCACTCAGCTACATGTAAATACTCTCAATAATTCTGGACAGAGTTCTAAGGTTTTGCACTTTAACGATGATTCTGGTTCCTCTCATCATGCTTAGAGTACAAAGGTGCTACCATACTTACCACATTGCAAGATAGTCTATATTTCTTGAATTAAAATGACAACATAAAACATACTATTTAAATTATAAACTTAATGATTGAAACAACCATTTTTCAAAGATGTTCACAGGGAGAAACTACAGAAAACTTTATAGGAAGAGAGTTTTCTCAAGTTCTAAAAATTATAAAAATGAAAATGGTCAGGATAGAAAGAAAATAAATTTAGATTTGTAGAAGACTTTGAGCCAAATGGAGCAGAATGGAAGGAATGTTCATGCATTAGTGCAGCCTGCATGCTTTTTTGAAACATAAACTTTAGATTAGATTAAAAATAAGTTCAAAAATATTAGTTGATATAAATGTTTATCTGAAAATGAACAAACGTACAAAGTTTTTAAGTAGAGTCTGTGAAATGATCATGATGTTTTTAGGACAGCTGTTCCTTACAGCCATATAAGGTAGTTGAGAGTAAAGAGAAATGTGGAAGACAGGTGCTTCAATAAGGTCTTTCAACTTCTATCTGTATGTTCAGTGAGATTGCCAGAATTTAAATGTAAGATATCCTTGCACATGTTTTCTATTGCTATGTTAAATCTCATGCTAACCCTGAGACAATTAAACAAGAGTATTTGTATATTTTAGCCTCAAAATAAACTTGTTTATAGTTCCTTCTGCCAATTAAATATGTTAATATGATGCATTTTTCCTGATTTCAAGCATCTCCAAATTTCTGAGGTCTCTTACAACTTTCCTAACTGCATTGTATTGGGACTCATATTTAGCAAATATCACTGTTATTTTTACATATATAATAAAATTTCAATGAAATGCTTAAAGCATGAAACTATTAACAACCCATGGATGGGGTGTGAAAAGTAAGCCAATTGCTTACCTTCCATAATAAAGTGAAAAAATAGAATGTAGCATTGCCTACTATATTTAATAATGGAGCAAAGAGTCATGTTTGTGGAAAGCAGTTTTGACTGTATTGTAAAATAATTAACAAGTTTTGACCATAAATTCTTAAAGTTTACAGCTGAAAAAAATCACTCACTAATGTATATTTCAGTGTATCTAATTGCAGTTTTTCCTATTATGTGATTCAATTCTAGGGGGAGATAAAATGAGACTTGTCCCATATTATTTAGTAGTAACATCTAATTAGAGGATATAGCTGGCATAAAATAATTGAAGAGTAACTCTCACTAGTGATGTCTAAAATCAAGTGATTTAGTGTACTGCATCACTTAGAACCAATGAAGCAGAGTAAGCAATTGGCAGTAAAAGTTTTTAAAAAATAGAGAAATGGCAAAGCAAGGCAACTACCATTAACATCAACAACAACAGAAAGTAATGATATTATTATAGACATTGTATGCCATCTCCACTCTAATTTTCACAACTCTGGATTCACTTGCCAGATTTGCAATAATGTTTTCTTCTATCACATAATTTTAACTTTAATTCAAGTGTAAAATAAGAATACTGTTTAATACTGTTTAGATCTTTATTATAGGTTTCACACTTAAGTTACAGTGTTTCATATGCCCATGTGCAGTATTGATTAATACAGTTGCTTTCCTGCCCCTCCTTTTCTAATCTGAGATATAGTGATTCATTTACATATAAAAGTCTGAAGGTAAGCATCCATTAATTCATACTACGTATGTGGTTGAAAAGATTATTTCATATGTGGAAAACTCAATCGAAATCACAGAGAGTTCAAAAGAACATTATAATAAGGCCTTTTAGAAATAGATCTCAGTTTTTTGAACTGTGAGATCTGATTTAAAAATTCATGAGAATTACTTTCCTGTGAGAAGGCTCAGGGAATTATGAATATGACAGACAAAAGCAAAATAAAAATAGGAAACTCAAAAAATCCGGAATTCATTCATTATTTGGGTTTTATAGTTTATTATTACTGATTAAGATAAATCTTGGACATTTTTCTTCAGTTCAAAAACTGCAAAGGAGAAGTTTTAAACTACCTGTGTAAAATTGCTTTGGAACCATGTAATTGTAATTAGATAGGTCAGGATATATGAAAAGACAATCATATGCAGTAAATTCTGTGATATTTTTTAATTGAACACAGATTCTATTTTCAACTTTTCTAACAGTGTTTATTATTACAACAGTTTTTGTTTTAAACTTAAGAGCAATATTTAGAATGTGTGTTCTGCATTAATTTTTAATCATTGAATTTTCATGGACTTTCTGTTTTATTGCTTCATAAATAAATAACTTGTAAATTTGTCTAGTCAATTTTTGTTTCCACATAGAAAACTTGACCTTAAAAAGGAAGTTAATGTTCTAGATATATAATGAAAATATTTGTGAAAATGTAATTTATCATTAAGCATTATAATAGGGGATACATAAAAGAGAAGCACAGCCTCTTTTTTCAAATACAATATAACCGTTTTAGTTGTAGCAATGATTGGTTTTTTAAAAAATAAACATAAGTCCAATTATTATTGCATATATTCGTGTACATAATGTTTCTAATGAAAAGTAGGTTAAAAGAGTGGTCATAGTTACATGGTGAGTGGCACACACTTATAATCCCTAGCAACTTTGGAGGCTGAGCAGGAGGATTGCAAGTTCAGAGCCAGCCTAGGCAACTTAGCCAGGTCCTAATCAACTTAGTAAGACCTCTATATTATATAGGGGTGAGTGTGTAGTATAAGTGCCACAGTCAATCAACACCATCCAGTTCTATGAGTAGTAATGAAATAGGGCACCTCCGCACCTCCTGCTTGTATCATTATTAATTGTGCCAGTCTTTTCTAGAATTTTGGGCTTTATTTGAAAATAAATGTTACAGTATTCTGCTTTGCACAGTATGGTGCAACTATATTTAAGAGTGAAATTTGATTCACTGTGTGACACTGGTTGAATTGTTGCCTTTCTCTTTGTAAGATTTTCTTCCTATTTTTAAGAGGTAAATTATATTTTTCTGCCCTATGCAACACATAATGTTGTTTGGAAGTTCAAATGAACCTTAAGTAAAGGTGCTTTGAAAAGTGCACTGTCTTAAAGAAAAACATCGCTGTGAAGAAATTTCTAAAGAAAACCTCAGGCCTGTGTTCTCATGATCTTAAGTTCCCTACCAGTGCTATGATGTGTACTCCAGTCTCTTTCTCAGAATTTGTCTAATATTTTATCTAGAATTGGTCAACATCCACTCTGATTTGTGCACAGTACAATTTTCATCAAATACCACAAGGCTATTATATTGCAATATAACTTCAAATAAGTATTTTGTACAGCAGAAACCTAGATAGAACTGGAAATTGAGTTCACCATTTCCACAAACCCTTAGACATCTGTCATGTGTCCGACATTGTGCTTGTCACAGGAATACAAAGAAGAGTCTGCCCTTCAGGAGCTTTTTATCTAGTTGAAGAGAAGAGCAAATGAGCATATAATAATGTATTGTAAATATTATTACGCTAAAGTGGATAAATGAGATAAATGAGAAATGTTTACTCATTTTAACAGTTTGATTTTATTTGATTTTAGGAGTTACCATATGATTCATAAAAGGAAGTTACAACTAGTAGTATGATTCCATTCCAATTATTGATTTATGCCAATTTTTCAAATAAATGCTATTTTGAAGAGTAACGTTCCTATTGAATGTTACCCACTATAGTTTATTTAAGTTCTAAAAGAATAAATTTTTAATTTAATTCACTAGTCAATGTCTTTCTGGCAGTAAAATTTATGGGCTTCCCATTGAGCTAACCACTTATATTGAATTAAAGTGATGTGTTTTGGTCTATACTGCAGTTTAAGATGGAAAGATTACAACAATGACCCAAAAAGTTTAATCAAGATTTTCATGTTTATAGAAATGCATACAGAATTTATAATGGATTCAATATAACTAAGTTATATAAAATATAATAAATAAACAGATGGCATTTATAACTAATTATGCATAATTTTTAACCCATTTATTAATTCATTGTAAGACAATAAGGAATCTATCTATTTACAGATACTTAATAATTACAGTTGCCATCACTTTTGCTGGGAAGCCTTACAGGAATCCAAAGTTAAGACATCAATTTTTTTGATTATTCTATAATAAATAGTAATTGAGAAATTATTCTATAATAAATAGTAATTATTTATTATTATTATTATTATTATTATTATTATTATTATTATTATTATTATATAAATAGTAATTGAGAAATTAAGGGAAAAAATGGTTCAGCCAGAGAAATTAATAGAAGAAATGCACATTCTGGCTATAAAAACGTTTTGCTCTGAGAAACTATAGCAGCATTTCTTTATAATCTAAGAAGCACTAATGGCAACAAACTTACAAAGATATTGAAAGAAAAGAAATAAAATTATAAGCCACTGGTGCATAATAAAGAAATAAACAAAAGACTCAGAAAATTAAGACAAAGATTTTGATTCAGTCACCTCTTGTGGAGTTGAAGACAATGTGCAGAAAACTAAAAGTGCAAAAATCAAACAAATGTAAAAACCAAATCCAAGCTTTTTCAGTTAAGTTTGGGGTAAAATCCAGGTCCTCTTAGAGTTAGTTCATCAAATATACAGTGGCAGATCAGCATAGACATTCCATAGTCCAAGGATCAAGGGAATATGTACATTATGAGGCACAGAGGCAAAGTGAGTTCCAGCATTGCCAAATCAACAGTCACTGTCCTTCAGGAAATCTCTGAGGTAATCTTAAATTTTGAATTATGGCTTCTCCGTCTAAGTCAGGATTTGAGGGGAGATATGATTTGTAATTGAATGCACTAGTAATACTGTTTCTCTTCAAGCATATTTGTCATAATTTTTTTTTAAAAATGATGAAAGCAAGATCTGTAGGGGAGACATTCTTTCCCTCCATTCCTGGGAATTCTAGAGACTGTAGAAGGAGCATATTCCTTGAGCTTAAGAGTTCATTTCTAGCCACCACATAAATGGATATCACCCTAGGAAACCTCTATAATGAAACTCATATTTACCACATTCCCTACACCATCCCTTTGTGTGGCTTTTATGAATTAATTCAATAAATTTTTATTGTGTTCATGCATTATTTCAGGAGCTATTTTTCTGTGCCAGTGAAATCCCAGTAAAAAACCAAGGCCCAGACCTGGGGGACTTATATTTTGGTCAGGAGTTGAAGATAAGTAATAAATAATGAATAACATAATGCAGGTTATTAAGAAAAATGGACAGGGGGTGCAGGTGATACTGGGTCTCTTGGAACAACTCTCTGATAATGTGGCTCAAAGAAAGAAGAATGTACAAATCCGTGGGAAGAATTTCCAAAACAGGAGAAATGAGTTGAAGAGCACTAAGAAACAGCTCATATAAGTATCAGAAAGAAGGTGTAGGTGGTTGAGCAGGGTAAGTCAGGAGAACAGGATGAACTGAGGATGGGTGAGGACACAATACAAATGACACAGATCTTGTGAAGAGAATTTGATCTGATTTGCACAAAGTAGAAATTACTTAGTGAGAGATTTTAAATTAATCCCTCTGCCCGTTGAATAATGAAGATAGTGTACTGACTGGGTTAAGGTAGATCTTGCACGTTAGTCAGAAAGTGATTGCAATAGTGCTGGTGAGAGCTGTACTGGCCATCGCTGAGAGTCTTCCTTGGGGCAACGAAGCCTGACTAGATCATGGACACATTGAAGGGTGTTGGATGGGTGTGGAATGTTTGGAGAGTGAGAATTAGGCGATGATTTTGAAGTTTTAGTCTTAAACTACTGGAATACTGGAGCCATACTGAAACAGAAGGGTGGGAATTAAGAGCATGGTTTTGAGTGGTTTTGAGATGCCATTTGAGTATCTAAATGGAGTTGGTATGCAGGCATTTGGATATGTAGGTCTCGAGTACAAGGAAGGAGTTGAGCTTGAAGTTATAATTTGGGCATCATCAGCATTAAGATATAATTAAAGACCTAGGAAATGATTGTAACAAAAGAAAAGGTCCCCCAACTGGCATTTAGGGAAGATAAATAAGGTGAGCATACAATATTGGTGTTTCTCTTGTTAAGAGATAAGGTCTCAAAAGACAGTAAGCCAGTCATCTTGTAGTGCTCAGCACTGAATCATTTGCAGATAGACAGTTTGCAAGTCACTTTCACATTGATAGGTGAGACCCAAACTGTGTTAACCCCAGTATACAGAGACAGTTATTCTTTTGCAGGTACAAATTCATTAACATTTTGGAATTAACCAACATATTGTAGAATTCTAAAGAAGGAAGTGTGAGACAGAATCTTACTGCATAGGCAATAATCCGATTAAGAGTCAAATTCTGTGGCATTTCTTTGATTAAATAAAAATCCTTTTTTCCCCTAAACTATCCAAAATTTTGGATGTCAATATCCATTGCTTTAGTTATAGGAACATCCAGCTATGATTGATCAAAATCTATCCCTTAAAACATGGATGGTAGGTAAAATATTATAGCAAAAAACCTCTTGACAGTTATATTTCATAACAACTTGTTTTTAATATTTGATAATGGAAAACATAGTAAATAAATATTCATATAATACTAATAAAATGTATTCATATTGCCTATGTCATTAGGGAATTCCCAACCTGTTGAAAGAATGAGAGATTTGTGGTGTCTTGCTTAATGTCTACTCGTTCATAGACTTTTCTCCATCTGGTTTTCTAGGAGTTTTAAAACATCTAAGTTAAAGTTTTTCATTTTCATTTGTTGTTGTGTTAATATGAAAATTATTCTTGCCAGAAGCATTCTGTTACAATCTTTTAAGAAAGAAATTTAAATTAGATATATGTGCCTGTTAATGTTGTGAGAATAGCGCTAACTGCATCTGCTAACTAAATCTGTAGATTAGAAAATCTTTGGTTTAGTGATCACATCAAACTTAAGGAGCTGCAGTTTAAAAGAGATTAAATGTATTTCTAACAACTGCTTCCAAAGCTGTTGATAGCAAAGGAAATGAATGACTATTATCTTGAGAAATGTCTGCAAATTTTCTTAAGGTAATATTTTGATCTTTTTTAACTCAGGTGGCATTATATCAAATGCAGGGTATTGTAAAATAGTGCTTTTGCAAGTTTAAATAATAATGCTTAAAATATTTTTCTATGAAGTAATTATCTTTTGAAATATTTTCTGAGATGCCAGAATTGTCCAGAATTTATACAGAATTAAAATATATTATATGAGGAAGCCCAGCATTCAGATAGTCACAGAATTGCAGTTTGAATCATAGTGATGTTAAAAATCAAAACTGGAGTCTAAAGTAATTGAAACTCATTAATTTGTAAAGGCTTAAAATAATGCAAATGTGAAAGACCACATTAAAAATGCAAGCTTTTATAGGAACATTTTTTCACTTTTTAGGAAGATACACAGAGAAATCAACATTAGAGTTTTCCTCTGGCAAGAAATAAAATTGTATATTCTATTTGATGCAATGCTTTCTAAAAGAGCATATTTAACTATTATATGAAGTTTGCATTCTGAATGATATAGAAAAGAAATGACTATTGTTTGAACTGCATATTCTATTGAATAGGTTGACTTTTTAGCTGTAAACAGGAAATGTAAAGAAATTATTTTATATTCATATAATCTTTTTATCAACTTACAACAAAAGCACCACTTGTAAATATTTCTTAGTTCTCAGTTTAACCTGGAAATGGGGATTATAGAATTTTTATTATACAAATATACAAGCTCCATTTTGAAAAAGTCTAAGGAATGTCAAGAGAATATTAAAATTATAGACATGTGGTAATCATTGTTCTTATTTTATTTATGTATTCAGTATGTTGTGGCTTCATAGAATGAAATCGATAGTGTATGATGTCTCAATCCATGATGTCAGGTCTCCCAACTCGATTTCAAGTCCTTGTCATTATTCTAACTAAGACCTCAATTTCCTCAGAGGATAAATGGATTTCTGTATATTTTTATAACCTCCCTAGGATGTAACATGGTTTCTATATGATTAGAGAAGAGCAATTCCAGTAAATTGTGTTCATAATGCAGCATCTGCTATTAAAGTCTCCCAATTTTCTATTTCAAAAAAAGAATATCTCATAATTCTGCAATTTGCTATCATTATGATATAATTTCAGCTGTATACATACAGACATGCTAAACAGTGGAAAAGAAGGGTATACCTGCAGAAAATAAATAATTCTGTCCTGCATTTGTGTTTACCTCACATCTAAGAAATTGAAAGTAGTTAAAAGAAATGAATGTTGAAAATCAGAGGCAACTACCTGTAAAATATAGTTACCACTCTGTTTAGCAAGGTGAAGTATATACACACCACACAAAGTAAGAAAATTGCTCTCTCCGGAATAATATGGGGAGTGAGAGGAGTATTCTGAGTATATCTTTTACTACTTACACATAGTGATTTTTCTTTCCAGAAATAAAATAGTGAAAAAAATTACAATTGGCCCAAATTTGCTAAATCGTGTCTTTTTTTATTTTTTGTTTGACTCTTTTACTAAATACAATAGTACTCACCATCCACAGGGTTTTTGTTCAAAGACACTCAATGGATTCCTGAAACCACATTCACTAAATTTTTTTTCTATATAAACCTATCTATGATAAGGTTTAATTTTTAATTTAGGCACAGTAAAAATTAAAAGAAATAACTGAAAATAAAACATAATAATTATAAAAATAAACATAATAAATGTTATGTGAATATTGTGTCTCTTTAAAAAGTCAAGACAAATATTGACATTTTTAAATTGTATTTCTCCAAGAGTAACTACACCTGTAAGTATGTGGTGACTACTACACTGAAAACCAAGATTTATTTACTGCTCTACATATGATAAATACAATTCACAAATTAACCTGTTAAACCCTTACAACATCATAAGGTATTATCTATCATTTCACAGATGAGGAATCTAGCAAGAAAAAATCAGGTAGCCTGTCCCAAATCCCACAATAAAGAACTAGGGTTAAAATGTTGCTCCACTACCATTAGAGGTAGCCTTTGATCTTAGAAGGACTCTATGTTAGACCAGCCAATAACTTCCTCATTGTCTGTCTAGAGTTTTCTAAGATTTCATACAGTTCAAATGCCGATAAATATATTTCTTCTTCTCTGGATAATGGAACAGCCTGTTTTAAAATATTCACCTCTATTTTATATAAAATGGTTTACTATCTTCACAGATTTGACATTATTCTGTTTAAAGAAAATGTTATTAAGCCCATGTATCTCTCTTACAATTTTTGTGCATTAATAACAAGGGAAGCCTATTACTACTGATTTTAGTGATTGGAAGTTATGATATAATAAAAAAATAATAATTTGTTGGTGCATCGGTTTGAAAGCCATTCACAGTGTGAACAAGAATCAACTTGTCAGTCATTGTTTCTTGGCCTCTGCCAAAAGAAGAAAAAAGCTTAACAGTAGTTAGGGAGCTACTGAGTTGAAATCTCTAAGGATGTTTCAACCTATTTGTTATATTTTCATCCACCCTGTCCACGGATGAAAAGTGATGTGATCTTAACTTATTACTGACTGAAAATCAGCGTCAGGGGCTTTTCTGTAGTCCTTGTAATGGTTCTGACTAACCATGCTTAAAATCCAATTGCTATTTAAATCAGACAGTGAGGCCTTCTTTTATTGACATGACATTTGCTAGTCTGTGACTTGAATGATTATATTCAGCAGGTTCTTAACTTTGGGATAGAACTTGGCTGTTGAACTCAAGGTCTTTGACCTAATAACTGTAGTAAGTAATGGTGATGAAACTACCTGAATTAATAAAAGTTGCTGATCATTAGTCCTGAGAGCCAAAATGATATTTTTCTTGGGAGCACATTTATAACTTTTTTTCAAACTCAGACGTCCTTGTTCATAAATTATGAGACTAGAAATCACTCTATTGTTCATTACTTAACTGTAACATTACACATCATGATCATGCATTCTTATAATTTTTTTTCTTTCTTTTTTCTTAAACTTCTTTTTTATGTTCTCACCACACCATTGTAATGTCTACAGCTCACCCTGTTGGTAAGTAGTCATCCTTTTATCCATTTAGCATGGCTTTTTACAACGCTTCATAATTCATGCATAGTAGAATTTGACAGAAATATAATTATTCACCCATATTCAAATATTACTGGAGGGACTGTCTACCATAGAAATTCTTCTGACTTTTTTGTCACTCTGAAAAACCATTTTTTTAATGACTTTTGCTACAAAGCAGTGTGTAGGTGTCAGTTTGTCATATAAATGTATAAATGAATGATTTATGGTATAAAATGCTAACTTTTCTTAAGGGGAAAAATGGAATTCTTTCCTTTCCTTGTATGTATAAAAGAATCAATTACTATTTATGCTTGGTATTGGTTAAGACAAAAGATCATAAGATCTTATAAGATCATTTAAGCAATTCTATTACTTTCATCACTTATTTTATTTTAACCTACACAGACTCCCAGTTCTTTAGGAGTATTTTTACCTGCTACACACCTGTTATCTGCATGCCTATATAAACAAAATTAAGTAGAACGCTTTAACTTATTGTGAATAGATTGTGACCCTTAGTGTATAAGGGAAAAGAGAGCAGTGGTTTTTGGCATGAAAAGTTAATGTTTGTGTTTTTAACATATCTCATTCTTCATTTGGCTTTGCAAAATTGAAGTAAGAGCTTATGCTTGCAGAAATTTAGGTAGTAATTATTCATGAGTATGTGGTTGATAAAATATTTTCAAATTCATTGATTTACTAATCTTTTTGTGTCAGATTTGAATTTTAGTTTAACCCAAAAAATACATTTAAATAAGCGAAATATTGCTAATTGTGTGATAAGTAAATTAACAGATGGATGTGTACATGGCTGAATGAATGAATGGATCAATTCTACATATTGCTTCTTTAATATACTAAGAAATAACAAATTTTTTTGTTTTTAGGAATTTTTAAATTTTTCCAGCTAGCTTAAAAACTTTCCTTAATATAATAACTTTAAATTGCTGACATTGATATATATTGATCCAAATTCATAACCCTCCCCCTATCTTTCTTTGAAATAGTCACAGACATTATTATCACATAGTACATTGTTTCATTAATAGCAAGTATCATAAATAGAACTTTAGTGTCCCAATCTGAATTTCTGATATGCCATTTCTGACCAGTACTTTCTTACGTTAGCTCTTGAATAACTGAAACTTTCATCATCTCTTCTGTAAAACGGACAAAATATTATTGACTTATCAAAGTTGCTGCAAGACTGGATTGAGCTTATAATTGATTATGTATTTGAAAAGTGTTCTATATGCCAATACTGGCTAATGTATTCCTTGTTTCTGAGACACTATTTTGCATTTTGATATATTGAAATATGGTTATGACTTAAAGTTATTTGAAAAATAAAGTACCAGGCTCTTTTTTTCTAGGAACATTCATGTTATTTGAAAATTGTGGACTATATTGTTATAATATTTAATTTTCATTTTCTTGTATTTGAAAAAAATCCTAGGAATGATAACTTGGTTGTCAATGGAATAGTATCTAAAATATGGAAGAGAAAGGGAAAATTGAGATAACAGAGAAAGCCTGAGAACAAACTGACAGTAGGCTCCATGATCACTCTCTCTGATTTCCTTGTTTCAGCATCTGTGAAAACATTTTCTGGTTCAGGGGTGGACTTATTTATGTGTCCAAGAAAGTATTTCATTATTTATTAATGTTGTATAATAAAATATAAGTGAAGAAATTTATACAAGTCAGGTGTGGTGGTACATGTCTAAAATAGCAGCTATTTGGGGAGACTTGAGGTGGGAGGATTATAAATCCAAGGCCAGCTTGGACAAGATTAGTGAGATCAAGTCTCAAAACAGACCAAAAAAACAAAATCAAAAGCAGAATCATTTATATATAACAAATTTAAGGAATGAATAAGAGTAAATGTAAATATAACATTAATTGACAAGGATTAAAGCAATTTGAATTTTTTTTGGAACTCTTGATAACTAAGTAACATAAATTTACAACTTTAATTAGAAATTATTTTAAAATATTAAACTTATGGATTTTATAATAAATATATAAAGATACATGATTCGATGTGAAAATTTGTCAATTGAAAGGTTGGCAATAAGTACCTCAAAATTCAATTTGATTAGGCTTAGGTATCAATTTTAATTATAAGATCATGACCTCAAATGAATAGAAAAATATCACATATAAATTATAGATTTTTATACAGCAAATCCTGAGTCTGCTATATTGTTACCAGTTAATTTATATCAAATATTTCCAGAACATAAAACAATATTTTAATAATTTTTTATGTATTTAAAACATTTAAGCTAAGAAAACAGTACATTGATGAAAACAATGTGATGTACACAGAGTATAGGGATTTATCTGTCACCTACAAGTACTTTTAAAAGTTATTTTCATTTTTTATTCTTGTTTGAAATGATTCTTAAATTCCCATTGGACTGGAAATAAAGAATAGCTTCTTGACACATTGCATTTTACTCGAGAAAGTCTGTCATTTCATAAATCTATCTCGAATGCCTTATAACAGTGTTCAGAAATATGAATAACTATACTTTATACTTGACAACTACTATTAATTTTGAAAACTGAATTTTAGATACATTTTTATTGAATTACTAAAAAAGAGAATGATAATTGGGAAATTAGTCTGTTTTTTCTATCAAATTCTTACATCAATTTAAGTTTAGGAACTATAGGTATTTGAACTTTTATTGTTAGTGGACTCAGAAGAAAGTTTTTAAACTTTCAGGTGATAGTAAGAATATTCTGTAGACACCATAGACTGCGAACAGAAGCTAGTTTTTAATTCCAATATGTCTGGTGAAAAAATTTGTACCCAGCACATAAAGCTTAGAGAAAATGCAGAGAGGGCAAAGCTTTCTTTAGAAATCATTGCAGATTCTAGAATTCTTACAAATTCGGAAAATCATCATGGCATTACACCAGATGAAACTTCCTGATGGTCTATGGAAAGTCCCACTTAGAAATCTTTTAAAAACCCCAACTGGGAGTTTGTTTAAATGAATGACTCTTATGAGTTAAAGACTCTACTTTGGAGATTCTATAAAACTTGTTTAAGAGGATCCCCAATGTGGAAAAATATTGCTGAAATCAGTCCATTATACACTTGCCAATGGAAACCAATATTTTCCAGATTGCATTATTCATCTGTAATGTTACCAACATCTCCTAAAGAGCCCTTTAATTCAACCTCTGTATTTATTGGTTTCCAAAAAATCTAGACCAATGCCACTTTGACAATTAAAAAGCCATTTTTACTATTTCGAAGACATTCCTTCTAAGAAAAGCACAAGTGCATTGTAAGGCATAGTTAACTAAGAATGTTGAAATGTTCTTTTGTTTATGTGGAAAACTCTTCCAATGAAGGAACTGACAAGAAAAAAAAAAAACATGGTCTTAATAAGCATAAATATCTTGCTTCCTTTACCTGTCTGTCTTATTTTCCTATTGGAAGCCTTTCCCAAGCTTAAAAATAAAAAAGAACATCTATTTTGGAGATGGGCAACACATTTTTTCCTAGCAGCAACTCAAAACATGATGAGTAATTTGGAAAAGAACTGTCAAATCGACCAGCTGCCTTACTTGTGATGCTGAGCCCTGCCTCATTTTATATCTTGTACACCATATGCTATCTGCTTATTGCCTCAAGTAGAGAGACCAAAAAAAGCTGAATATATCAGGTGAAACGTGTTTGAAATATCACAAACAAACTTACAGTACACAACTTTATAAAAAAACTTTTTTCCCAATTCAGTGATATAAAAGTATGTTCTTTTTGATAGTAGAATATAATTGGTTACAGAAAAATTCATAAATATTGAGAAAATCATGTTCTTGGCAAAATTCCACATTTTTCGATTATGATTTTATAGAATCTGCCACTAGTCAAAACAGACATCTATAGGGACATAATTTTTCAATGTTTTAACTGCTTAAGCACAAAAGTAAACATATTCTCATTTTAGAAAGTTCTATTTTATGAGTTGAGGCAGTTTTGGAATAACATGTTCTAACGTATTTTATTCCTGAGGCCACCAAGAAATACAACAACAACAATAAAAATGAGTGAATAAAATAATAATTCAAGACAAATAATAAATCAGTTATTACTAAGGAACAAGTTGACAGATATTTTTGACACCTTCATATCCCACCCTACCTTGAAATGTGGAAACTGTAATGTGCTAAATGTAATTTAAATTAGAAGTGGAAAAATTATAGTTGCTTTCAAGTAAAAAAAAAAAAAAAACGTGGTTATTATGCAGCATGCTGAGATGTATTGTTTGTAAAAGGTGTTCTGAGTGTGTTTTGGAAGGAGACCTAGAATTTTATTCCTTGCATTCTTTCTTTGTTGGACAAACTGAACCTCATAACCTGGGCTAATCTTTTCTTTCCTTCAAGTTCTTGATGTTTCTTGTACCTGGCACTAATTAGCTACTTTATACAGAGTCCTGATTAACTATTACTAAATAAATATCATGTTTTTCATCACACCGTATATTTTTACAAAATTATGGGTAAAAATGCATATTCTAATAGAGTTTCCACTATGTGAAATGTTCAAGATAGCTTAAACTAATACTTATTTTTAAAGTGAAAAACAATTTCAGATTACTTCTGCTGGGCCAGTTTTAGCCTTATGTTCTTGACAGCATCTGTCCATTGTCTCTATAGGGAAGGTTAGGTAAGAATTATTGAATCACATATTTCTTTCTTTTCTTTTTGTTTCTCATAACTGGATGACATATTCTCTTGTTTTGGAATTGAAAGGTACTTACACAACAATTCCCTCTTGGTTGGGATATCTCTTTGCATATTCTTCCAAATATATTTTCTGGATTACGGACACCAAAAGCTTCCTGAATCTATAGGATCATAATTAAGTTAATCCTTAAAGGATGTTTCCTTCTGTTTTATCTTTGAATATTTTTCTTTCACTTATTTCCTTCAGACATACTTTGTATATTGGCTTTCCTTTGTTTACATTCCATGTTTACTGACTATGCTGTAATAATTTCAAAGGTAAGAATTTTATTTCATATGTGTGAATTTTAATGTCAGTTTTCACCTTCCTTTTTAAATTATAATCATCACGTATTTCTTCTTACTAAAATAATTTATTGTTTTTCTCTTTCTTTCCCCATTTCCTTGCTGAGCCCTTACATACCTTTCTTAATCTCATGTGTCACTTAATCCATTTACTTAATCCAATTTTATGAATTTGTTTGTTGCTTTTGTAGAAGAAAAACTTCATTGTATGTACTTTCCTTTAAAATATGCTCAACTATTGTAAAGTATGTCTGTGTTTCTTTGATAATTCCTAGAAGGTACTGGTCATTTCTCTTGGATTAATTATTTTTCCTTTTTCTCTTTAATTAAATAATTAGTTCAGTAATATATATATTTATTTTGTTTTGCATAGATCCTATTAAAACCTTATCTGGTAATTATCTAGTTGAGTGCAGAAGACTACAGTTTGCATGTTTAGAGAAGAGAAAGAGGAAAGTATGAGGGTCATTTGCTAGCCCTTGCTTGGAATGCAATCTTAAATATCTCTTTTTTTCTTAATTTTTAAGCTTATTCATTCTAATCAGTTATATATGACAGCAGAATGTTTCTCTGGTTGTACATGAAGTAGGGTCACACCATTGATGCAATCATGACCTAGTATAATGATGTCGGTCTCACTCCATCATTTCTTGAAATCTTCATGCTCCCTCCTCTCTCTTCCCTGTCTTTGCCCAATCCAGAGTTCCTCCACGCATCACATGCCCAACTCCCCATTATGGATTAGCATCCACTTATCAAAGAGAACATTTGGCCTTTGGTTTGGGGGGATTGGCTTACTTTGCTTAGCATGATATTCTACAACTCCATCCATTTATGTGCAAATGCCATAATTTTGTTTTCTTTTATAGTAATATTCCATTGTGTACATATACCACGGTTTCTTTATCCATCATCTATTGAAGAGCATCTACATTGGTTCCTTTATGAAAAAAATAAAATCAATTTCTTTTTAGTGTTTTATTGACTCTGCTGATAAACAATAATCTTTGTTAGGTTTGAGCTCTCTGCTTTCCCACATGAAACTACCTCCTCATCTTCCCTTTATATTCCTTTCTTCATAATGAAGATGGCTTTCAGGCATGGTAGTTTTCTATTACTGAGAGAAAATCGTCACAAACTGAGCTATTTAAAACAACATCCAGGGCTGGGGATATGGCTCAAGTGGTAGCGTACTCGCCTGGCATGTGTGCGGCCTGGGTTCAATCCTCAGCACCACATACAAACAAAGATGTTGTGTCCGCTGAAAAAACTAAAAAATAAATATTAAAGATTCTCTCTCGCTTGCTTGCTCTCGCTCTCTTTTTAAAAATAAAATATAAAACAATATCCATTAATTAAGTCAAAATTCTATAGATACAAAGAACAGACAGGTAAAAGCAGGGGGGGTTCTGCTTAGGGTCTCAACAGGTGAAAATCAAAACATATACCCAGTTAAGCTCTTCTCTGGAAACTCTCCGAAAGAAACCACTTCAAATTTTGTTTGTGTTGATGGCAGACTTAAGTTCCTTGCAGTTGTAGACTGAAGTCCCCAATTCCTTGGCTGCAAGTCAGTGTCACCCACAGTTTTGAGAGGTCACTCTTCAGCCTTCCTATATGGCTTACAGGGCCTTCAAAATTGGCAATGGTTTCTTGAATTCTTATGTGTTAATTTTGTATTGCTTCCCTTTTGGTACTAGAGAAAATCTACTTATTTAAAAATCTCATAGGGTTAAGTTAGGCCCAACTGACTCATCTTCCTGTCTTTGGGTTAACTGATTTGTACTCTCAGTTATATCTTCAGAATCTCTTTTGTAACATAACATGATCATGAGAGTAACTCCAGCAAGCGGAAGTCATGTGGGTCACCTTAGAATTCTGCCCACCACAGGACGCTTGGCTTTTTCTTTCTTTAAGTTCACCTTCCTTTCTTCTAAATTTTAGCTGGTTTTCTATGTAGTCATGTCTCTTATTTTCAAAATCATGATTAAAGGATCAAATGACTAGCTTTTGCAATGTGACAGGAGATTATAGTGACATGACTAGTGATAGAGAATGGAGGCTGGTTATGCTGATTGATGTTCACCTTGCTTCCTCTTTCTCTTCCCGACTTGAACCTGTTTAGCAGGGATACCATACAGTTTGTTGTTTTGGCTTACAGTAGCTTTTCCATATTATTTATTTCTTTTCTTATAATAACTAGAGGAAAATAGAGCAAAATATATTGACTACATTATCTTAAACCAAACATCAAAAAGTTTAAATCTCATTAATTTTAGAATCTCTCCACATAGGATTAAAACAGAAACTAAATATTTTAATTTGGTACCTAAAGTACTATAAGTTTTGAATATTGTAATAATGTAAATTTTGTGGCCTGAAACTGTCCAATAAGATGAGAATTAAGAGATTTCACTGGATGTAGACAGAATAAAACACATGAACATCTGAGTCATTCCTTTAAAAAAGGTAGAAATTTAAATTTTTATACATTATTGTAATTTGTAGACAGCAAGAAACTCTATGATATGTATGTTTTTATATCCTATAAAATATATTGTGATATGTATTACACCTCAGTCTTACATGCATGACATTTAAATTACTACACTACTTACTTAAACATATTAAAGGTCACTCAAGGGACTGGTACATAATTATATTCATTAAAAATATATAAACTAGCAAATTAAATTAAAATTTGAGTTAAAATATATCTGAATGCACATTAGGCTATCTGGCAAATATTGCTTCCAAGATTTATTGGTGATGCTATTTTCTTCTATCCTACAAAATGATTCGTTCTTTATCTGCAAATATGTTGTTGTATTAATCTTTCTGCTGCTTCTAGCTCTAGCATAACACTTACATGTGGTAGGGGCATGCCAAATGTTGGCACAGTTAATTGATACACACATATGCATACATAGGTAAGACTTGCATAGAAAATGTTTATGCAAGCAGCTTTAAATAGTGCCATAAAAATAGTAAGCAACATTAATGGTAATAGGCCAATCACATATTCCTCATTCTGCTAGTAGGAGATAAAATACAACAAAAAGAAGGCATTAATGAGTTAGGATGGTGCCTTACTAAGCGTGTAATTAATGTTATTAAGAAACATTTCAGTTGCATGTTAAAATTCCATTAACTAAGCAATCCTTCAGCATCAGTACAATGGTTCCTGGGTTGCAAAAAATTTTTCCTTTTTCCTTTTTCTGATTGGCATCTTAATGCAATCTTTCTTTAAAAAATGAGATAATGGGATGTGATCAGCCTTCCTGATTTTCCTGGAATGCTGATGTGACAGTTCTGGCAAGTTGACAGGTTAAGTGACTGAAAGTGGATGTCTTGTCTCACCATTTACTTGAAGAGGCATTTTTTAGGCTATAGTTTTCCCCTCCTCACTTGCACAGTTATGACCCCTTCTACCCCCAATATAAGAAATCTTATTTCCCCAGTTTAGCAGCATAGGACCTTGATATTTTTTTTTACAAACTTTTAAAACATTCTCCATTTGCTGGTCAAAAATATGATCGTTCTTTTCTGAATTATGTGAATATTGTCTTGATAAACAATTAGTTCTAAAATTAATAATATTTCATTTGCAAATCAAGAGTTCCCTAAAGAGTAAAAAAAAAATTATTCTGATAAAAAACAGAAAATATAGGGAAGTGGTACTTAGAAGTTCAAAATTTCTTAAAATGTTTATAGATGTTTCCAGAAAGTTTTCAATGTATATTTTTATTTTTTTTTATAGTTCAGTTGTTCTATGCAACTTGTATGTTGAATCAAGTATGAGTTTCTGTACTTACCTACAATCGAAATTAAATCTACTTTGGTAATCCAAGATATAATAAAGCTTAAATTTCTATAAACATGCCTGAGTTATATGATGAAGTAGGTATACTACTTATACTAATTATGACCAACTGTATCACTGGTGGAAAAGTGTCAGGAGCTTTGAGTATAATGAGATGAAAAAAATATTGCAATGTAGAAATATTTAATACCATCATAGGATTATAGAAGGCTTTGTAAAACAAGTAAAGACAATTAATATAGAAAAATATGTGGGTTCGCTAATATGATCCTTTTTGTTTAACAAACTGACTAAAAATGTGGAATGATCTAGATTGCCAGTGGTGACAAAGAAGGAGGTGAGGTTAATGGAACCCTGGTGCCATTGAAAGAATTTTATATTTCTAACATAAAACATATGTTTTTCTCTCTGTGAAGAACAACCTCTCACCCTTCCTCTTACCTGTTTAATCAATAAAAAAGAATAAAATTCTATCCTTCCTCCCTTTGTCCCTCTATAATTTCCCTCTCTCCCTCTTTCCTTCCTCTAGCTTCTCTTAGAATTGCTTTTACAGTTGCTCTACAATGTGATTAAGAAGTCCACTTTGATCACACTAGATAATAACTGGCTCACTTCATTGCCTACTCTGATCATCAGATTTGGAATAATTGAGAGTGTTTTTGGGGTTTCAAGTATTATATGAACCCTCTAAAATTGTAGTCTTCCCAAAGTTAACAAATTCCATAGGAGGAAGTAAGAAATCCACAGAGTAATACTAAATGACAGCAGCATCATTATTCACACAAGGAATGGATGCTCCTATGTATGTGACCTCTGATAGGTGAAGAGTAGGATGTGAAGTCTGATTAGATGAAGAATCTAAGACTCTCATTCATTGTGATCATTCTATTCTCTTTAACCATTTACTTTACTTTTTCAAATTTATGAAACTAGTAAACTATATAGTACTTTTCCATCTTCATTTTGATATCAGAAAAGTGTGTGTTTGGGGGTGGGCCAGGCATGGTTCTGGAAGCTGAGACAGGAGGACTGCAAGTTCAAAGCCATCATTAGCAATGGTGAGGCGTTCAGCAACTTAGTGAGACCCTGTTTCGAATAAAAAAAAAAAGATGTCAGAAAAAATATATATCTGTTTATGGTTTTACAAATTATATTATTGTCAAAAGAAAAGGTATAGATATTGGTATTATCTTAAATCCTATATTCCAAATTTATATTTTCCATTACAAATGCATTCTTTCCTCTGAGATGAATTATGTATTAATATGCTTCAAATCAAATATTTTATGACATTATGTATGCATTTCCAATATTAAAAGAAATGATATGAACTCAAGTGAATGTTAAATAGTAAAAAAATAAATAAAATTAAATAAGTTCAAAACATTCACTTATCAATTAGAAGTCAAACTCTACTGTTTTTAGATTGAATAAACATTTACCTCTTATTCCTAGAGTATACTGCATTGTAATGAAATGACTTCTGCCTGTTTCTTGTTGGTAAAGGCAAGTCTACTAACATTTTGCCAGGACTTCTAGGTCTGATTGCTATAAAATGCCTATTTTTGTCTATATGCTTTTGTTCCTCTGGGATGGTAGGTACTTGTTTATAGTTATATAGTCATGTTCAAATTGGTTAATTATTTTTTTCCTACATTTTCTGTCATTTCCCTCCATCCAAATTATTACCAATAGTATTGGTGAAAAAATCAGAAGCTTTGAGTAAAATGAGATGGAAAAAATATTGAATATTTTCTATAGATCCATTTTTAAAAATTTCCTAATCTATGCCCTTTACTTAGAAATTCTCTCTTAGAAGATTTTCTAGGCCAAATAACGACAACATTTCAGTGCAAGGTGGTAAACAACACTTCACACCAATAAGAATGTACTACAGATCTGAGTAAGATATGTAAATGGGGGAAAATAGAGAAAAAAAGAGAGAGAAAATGCAAGCCAGGGCAACTACAAGGTCAGGATGTGTTCAGGTAAATCCTTGTTGACAAGGTGAATCAAAAGATAATAGATATCAAGATTGGTTAAGCATAAGAAAAGCCAATATATATGTGAGTGATGGAGAGAAGACTGGTCTACTGAAATTCTGGAAGTAGTCTGGGGACAAATGAATGTCAAGATGATAAAATCTTGGGAGAGAATGAGTTGCAAGCCTTGCAATGATATGCATTGTAGGTTTTTATTGCCATGTAATGAAAAGCACTGTAGGGTTTTGAATCAAGGGTTATTTGAAAGAAAGTGTATTTAAGAAAGGCTGTACTTAGAGTTAGTATAGAAAGAAAAAAATTATGGGTTTTATGCTCCTTTAAATAATAAAAACAGCTATTCAAGAAAAGCATGTTATGATTTTTTAAATATTATACCTTATGGGAAGTTGTAGCCTAAATTTCTGACTCAATTATTTGATGCTAGATATGAAAAATTCTCAGTTAACCAGATTATAATTTGAAGTAAAACAAATTAAACTAGCAGTTCAGTGTTTAATAGGTCCAACTATGACATTGAAATGAAAGTAAAGTAAACCTATCTTCCAGTCTAAGACTTTAACCTTAAGAAAATTGTGTACCCTTTATAAAGTTCAGTTTACTGGCCTTTATATCATAATGGTAATCATTAAGACATAAGGTTTTCAAATTTTAAATAAAATAATGCCTGTAGATTGTTTAACATAGTCCATATCACTTAATAAGCACTCAATTAATGTTAATTATTGTCATTGTATTGCACAGTTTGTGACTGAGCAAGTCTTTGACTCAAGCAAATGATCAAAGAGATTGCATTTTAAATGTTTGCAGAATATATTAGCATTTAATAAGTAAATTATATTAAATAGCAAAAACTCTTTTCTACTCCAGTTTGTCAAGAAGTTCAAAATGTTTATTACTATTGAATCAAAAGTTTATTCATTCAGGCATGAAATTACACCCAAAGAAAGGGAGCAGCTGAGTGTGCCTGTAACCATCCTGTATCACATATTAATGTACCTAACTGCGGCATGACTATCTCCATGTTAATGCCTGCCATACAAAGTCATATTTTCCTGTAGAAACATCTTGAACATGATGCGATGAACCTTTAAGGTCCCCCTCCCCTCATCTCAAAGCCCACCCCATGCATGGCCTATGCTTCCTACTCATGTTCAGCCATCTGATTTCCATATCACCCACTCACTCTCACCAGCAAGCATTAGCATAACAGAGCTGTTGCATGACTTTGATTGAAGCCAGCTTGGGCTGAATTCAGAATCAAAGCATAATTTCGCAGAAATCAAATCTAATTTGCTGTGCATTGTATTTAAATTCTCAAAACACAGTTTCAAGTGAACTGGACTAGACCTCTAATCTTGATTGACCTTTTTATAGATCAGGTCTACTTCTCTGGAAATCACACAACATACTTTTCTCATAGAGATATTGTTTTTTAATGTGTAAGTGTTGATTAAATACTGAACTGCATCACTCTGCTCCATCTCATTTCTTCTTATAGCTAAAGCAATAAGGTATAATCACTTGACATAGCAGGCAAGTAGGTTATTGCAGCATAGTTACAGGAAATTTGTCTAATGTTTTCAGGTTTTAGAGAGGACATAAATATGTATTTCATAGTCATCTGTCTTAATAAACATCAGAGAATTGCCATTTTTATAACTAGCATATTCTTTTGGAGTTTATAACTCAATATCCTTAATTCACATTGGGTTTAAATTGTGTTTTGAATTGTCATCTTGAGGACCTAATTGTGTTTTTTTCATATTTAATGAGAACCATTGTATAAAATCCCTTTTATGTATATCCCACTTCCCACTATGATGCTGTGTTGATAAAAGGCCATCCCTGTCTACTCTCTCCCTTTGGTGCCATCAGCCAAGTACTGTCTTTTCAAACCATTCTCACTGCCACCTGGCAGAGATGCGGAAACTGTGGAGTGTCATCAGAAGAATAATTGATGCTGTTTTTCATTTTAAAACCTCAAAAGTAAATTCCTTGAGCTTATATGCCTTCACAGAAGATTGCAATATAGATCTTGGGCAGAGAAAGAGAATCTACAAAAGTAAAAGTGATCGTTGCAATTTTATTTGTTGGCCTGACTTTGGGTGACAAAAGGACATACATTTTCAGAGACTCAAAAGCTTTTTAGATTGTTTTGCTAAATGATTCAACATTTTTAGTTTTCTTTAAAAAAAATTTACACCTGACAATTCTGGTTCTATTGAGACCCACGAGGCTATTGACATGAAATTTGTCTAATGTTTTCATGTTTTAGAGAGGACATAATTATGTATTTCATAGTCATCTGTCTTAACAAACATCAGAGAATTGCCATTTTTATAACTAGCATATTTTTTGGAGTTTATAACTCGATATCCTTAATTCATATTGGGTTTAAATTGTGTTTTGAATTGTCATCTTGAGGACCTAATTGTGTTATTTTACATTAGAAATAGAGCATATTTATAATAACTTAGAATTAAAGTATAATATAAATAGATATCACAGGAAAAAGAGAGTTTTTAGGATTGATGGCTTTTGGTTAGTGGTCTTTAAAAAATATAAAACTGGAAAAAAGTTCAAGAAATTATGATTTCCTGGTCTTTCAGAATGATATCATGAGTGGTAAATATTATGTTGTGATACTGTAGCACTTCATTTTTGTGTAGGAGTTCTGATGAAATGTTTTCTTTAGGTGCTACTCATAGCAATTCTCACTGGATTTTCTGTCCCAACTTGCCAAGGTGTTCCAGCCTTTGTCTCTGTCTTTCTAATCATCATCTCCAATCACCATCTACATTGCTTCCAGAGCATTCTTTTTAAAACCATATATCTGATATCTATTTTGCAAAATCATCTTTGAAAAGATCTTAATAGCTTTCAGGACACAATTTTCAACTCCTTTGTATAAATTATCTGGTCTTATCTATATCAGCTCTGTACACCAGGTTTCTTCTACTTTTAAAACTCTTTATCTTCCTGTACCAAATCCAGTTCCACAGGTCTTTGCCTTATGTTTGGTGCCTTTGTTCTGTGACCTTAATTCTCTTCATCTAGTGATCTCTTACCTGTGCTTCAAAACACAGCTCATTTTCTATTATTGTACAAATCGTGTAATGGTGTGTTTGTTTCCTGAGAAATCTCTGCCATAGGACAAGTAGGACGAGAGCACCTCCTAACACCTCTTTTTTCCCCTCTCTTTTTTCTTTTATTTTGGGTGTCCTGGAGATGGAACCCAGAGCCTGTGAATGCTAGACAAGAGCTCTAATAGTGAGCTACACCCCCACTCAAGTGCCATGTTATATTTGGCTTCCCATGCCCTGAAACAAGCAGAATGTCTTAGAATTTGTTTTCAGTCAGTACATTTTGAATGAATGAATGGAAGAACTCTAGCTTCTCAGGAAAGTGTATGCATAGATATGGCCAATTCTGAATCCTTTTGGGGCGGGCTGTATTTTAGCAGCTGTGATAAAACTATAGGATGAGGATTTCAAAAATGTTTTACAAAAACACTCTTCTAAAACACATTTTCAAACATTTAAGTATCAAATTCAACGAAGTCTATAGCTATTTCTAAATTACAGATAGTGATTTTACTGACAGGTAGATGACAGAAAATAAAATGCTTAAAACTCTGTTTTCATTTATGTTTTATTTGATGATTTCAATCTGTTATTGCTTTTTTAAAATATATATATATATAGTTTAAGTACCAGGTTCTCATGTCTTACTAACTAGTTATATAGGCCAATTTAAATTTTTTCTCACCCAAAGCTGTGCAAATGAACTAATAAGCTGAACAGGCAACTTTTATTAAAGAGTGTCAAATAACTGATTTTGACTGAATTGGGTTTTTAATTTTTGAAGATGACATATAAGCTAAATTCCTCAATACTTCTCAAAAAGCTAATGTCCACATTGGCATTATTACTTTTCTTTTTAGGATTTCATACAACTATACACTGATTCTTAAATATTTCATAACATTTTTTTCTAGAAAAATCCCATATTATAGATGATAAAGATCAACCTTTAATCTTCTGTGGCAAAAATAATCCAGTGGTTTCACATTTCTGCTGAAAAATGAATACTGCTGTGCTTTAAAAGTTTTTCCTAAAGTAATTTTGTAACATTGATTTAAACTATCATTTATATTAGCAAACATGGAACAAAAATCAATGTATCTGCTGATTCAGGAGAAGTGTGTAGAAATAACAAGTAGATTGTGAGAGGCCTGTAATCTTCTGAGCATGCCAGGCAACATAAACCACACTCTGTCCAAATAGAGCCATAAATCCGGGTTCTCTGTACTGTTAGAATGAGTCTTCCATTATCTTTAGTTATAGAAAAGAATTTCACTTAGTAGATTTATCCCTTCTGTCCTTGGGGTATGTGTTGGATATCTTGAATTAGGATCCAGGAAAATAGAACACCTAAAAAAATAAATCAATACAAATCTCACTGAATTCTTTTTGAGAAAAATACCTCTGCTTTCACAGTGATAGCATTTTTGTTAGGATGAATGATTGGTTTTAGGTTTGGGGCACCATGTATTTATTCTGTTCTTAGATTTGCAGTTATGCACTTGAAAAACGTAAAAGAAATTCAGGTGAACTCTTTTATTGGATGTTGCTGATTGTCAGAGTTCTTTAGAGCTCACCTTTTAGCTGATGTATACCAGATTCTAAAACTTAGAGTAGATTTGAAAGTGTTTCCTTGGTCTTAGTTTTCTAGCATAAGCAACTAGTTAAAATAGAAACAGATGATCAGAAAAGTCATGGGATACACATGGTGTTTACAACTGATGTGGGTTTGGTGCTGAAGAAGATGTCCTTGGGAACATTTCTAGCTATACATTCTCTTGCTTTTTACTCCTTTGTCTCTCTTTATCATTAGGTTCCAATCTAAATTTTTCTGTCTTAGCATTTTTACCCCATCCCTGCCCTCTTTCTTTCTTTCTTTTTGTATTATATCTAGATAGATAGATAGATAGATAGATAGATAGATAGATAGACAGATATCTTCTGATATAGATATAGATATAGATAGATTAAACCCTGGGGTGCTCTAATTTGATACATTTATTTATATTGTTTGTTATTTCAAATATGTAACTTCCATCCCTTAAATAATTCAATGTCTTTAATCTTCAAATCTTGAATTCCAGAATATAAGAATTTTAATAATATGGATCATATTTTATGCCTTCTGACATCCCATTGCCTCATTCAATATCTTACAAATATTGTAATAAAATGAGTGTGTACTAGGAGATGGATTTTAAAGGAGGAGATAATTGTGTAAAGGAGTGACTCCTTTCCATGTTTTTCTATTAAAAAACATAACCAAATCATTTTTATAAAAAATGTTAGAATCATAAGGGATCAATTTTCCCATATAAGTAGGTGGGACACAGGGATATAATATAATGGACAATATTTAAAATAGATCTGCTAATAAGTTTTCTCACATTATTTCCCCAATCCCTCAGTGTTTTAAGAAATGCATACAAGTAAGTAAAAAATTGCTCTCTGGCACTGAGCAATGCACCCAGAGCCAGATTTTCTCTTTGATATCTTTTTCTTTGACAATGGTTGATATTTACACATTTTCTTTCCTTTTAAATTATAGCTCCTCCACAGTTTGTGGTTAGGCCAAGAGATCAGATTGTTGCTCAAGTTCGAACTGCAACATTTCCCTGTGAAACTAAAGAAAATCCCCAGCCAGCTGTGTTTTGGCAGAAAGAAGGCAGCCAGGTGAGTGTGAGGCTAGACTGCTTTTCTGAAGTCTCTGAACTTTGCTGACTTTGGTACTCCCTGAAGCTTGCCTTGCCTCCATTGCTATCAGATGCTGAACTTATTTTATTGCTAAAAGAAAGACAAATGATTCTAAAATAAGTGAAAGACAGATGTTCTAGCACTTTTTATTTGCTATTGGTAATCTTTGAAAATCCTGCATTTTGCAAGAAACAGAGTGTAGCAAACTTATTATAAAAATCCAACCAAACCTCTGTAGATATTTAAATCTCTGCAGGTTAAGGTGATTTTGCTTTCTTGCAAAGGATTAGTCTGTGTAAGTGAGTTGGTACATACAAAGAGCTGAGAATAGTTCCTCGCTCATGGAAGATGATCAAAAAATATTTCTAGCATTTATTGGCATAGATCCAATATCCCTCCACTCCTAGATAGAAAATATAAATGACTTTTAAAAATTATTAATTTAAGCCTGTTTCCACTTAAGAGTTGACGAAATCTTTTCTTTCATTTTCCCTTCTGGATTTCTTCACAGCAGGGTAAAACAGAAATAATATATTACACAAAGAGCCAATACCTACCTTATCTTTGCTTTGCTCTTTCTGGACATGATGGCCTCTCAATGTCTCTCCCAAAGCCAACTGGATACATTACTTTTATAATTTAGCACTTGGTCCAAATTCAGAGAGTGTTTAGCCTATACCTTCTGAGGCAATGAATGGAACTTTCAGCTAAAATTAGATCAGAGATTGTGATCTTTGCATAAAAATTTGTGCATTCCTGAGAGATCCTGAATTATTTTGTGCTAGATTCTCTAAAATCCTCCAGACAAGAAATGTAGTTCTTGTGGTACTCTTCCCCAGCACATTCTGATACTAGTCCAGGTTCTGAAAAAATTTCTCAGGGATTAATTGAAAATATTATTATAAGTCATAGGAAATCTGAAAACTTGGCCAGCAATAGGGAATGGTTTTAGCTACATTAAGAGAACCTATTGATTAGAACTCATATATGTCTGTCCTTCTGGAGAGCCTCTAGGAAGTCCTGCTCAGCCATGCTTTCTAATTTGTAGGGGTTCCTCTGCATTCCTGAACCACCCCCAAACTAGCAGTTATAAACTCTGAATTGACACCTGGTCATTCTTACTTTCTCAACACTCCTTGTTACTTCCCCTCTGAGTCAGGGATGTAAAGGCAATGAAGAAAAGAGAGTCATGCCCACTGCCTTATCCCATTATCAGAATTATCAGACTTCAATTCCCAATTTTTTTTATCATTTAACAGCTATAAAATGTATTTCTCTTCATAGATTTTCTTGACTATTCTTTTCAGTTTATTTCACATGAATTTATCCCCAAAATTCCAGTAAGTATGAAAAAAAAGATATGATAGTTAAACACACACATGCATACACACTCACAACCTTTAAAGGAGAGGCCTTAAAGCCATTTTCCTCCTTTTTTTGTTGCACAGTATTTGTAAGTGTTTTTCAACTTTACTAAAGCTAGTTTTTATACTAATCTGAAATTTTGGGTTATACATCTTACCTCCCATGAGTTATGAAGATTTCATAAATAATTGTAAATGTAAAAGGAATTTACATGTTATGAAGATAACACAAATTGCTATTTTGTCACTGATAGCAAACATAATGATGAGAAGCAATTTGATTATTGCAAATTCACACTTTAAGTCATGTTTTGAGTGAAATCTCATAATGTTTTCTGATATATATATATATATATATATATATATATATATATATATATATGATTTATTTTTGTAAGATTATTTCATGTGTACATAATATCCCTCTAAATAGCTCCAAGGTAGATAAAAAATGTTTTTTTTTCCTGTAGTCTAATTCACATATGGTATCAAACATTGTTTTTAATGGTTATGAAAATAGTTATCAAAAGCATTGAAGTATTCCTTTTCCTATTTGACAATGTAGCATGTAAATCCATATATACTATAGCTAAGGATGCCACAAAATTTCTACTTAGCTTCTTTGGCTTGTTTATTATCATATCAGAGGGAGAGAGAGTAAAGAGAAGTGCTTGAGCAAACTGTAAATTTTCAAATCATGAATTAGGATATTAGGAAAAATAAATTGGTCTTACTGTTTGTAGTATCCAATTTCTATGGTGATCTATGACTATCCATCAGTAGAAAGAGTGAAGTGCTTGGACTTAATGGTCCATATTCCCCAATATGTGCTGATAATGCCAATTAGTACTAATAGGATTCTCAGACACTTCAAGGCAAGCAGAGCTCTGTCGAGTGCCTTGGTTTTGCTTATAATCCATTTTCCTTTGGCCATGTCATACAAGCAGGAAATAAAGATGATGGGTTAATCTCAATCAAATGCCATTTTCCATGTAAATGGATCATTTAGAAGGTGGACTTATATTACATCCTAGAGGAAAAGATCCCAGAGAGAATTAGCCCATCTGATAGATTGGTGCTATGTAAATTGGTATTCTAATGGCTAATTGTAAGAAAGTGCACATTTTGAGTTATTGTATCATTTTCAAGTGCCTTTAAATTTAGACCCTTCTCTTTTGGATGGTTTATTTCTGTAATATATTTGGATTCCACGTGAGATTTAACTTGTTCTCAAATTATGTTTCATATGCATGAAAATATCTAGACTTAGATAGTAATACAAATTTTAGGAGAGGGAAACAGTTTTTTTGAAATCATATCCATGTCAGGCTAGCAAACATCTCTTCTTTTAGGAGTTTAATAACATGGTAATGTTTATGTAAAGTGGGCTAATAGTGTCACACTTGAATCTAATAAAGTGGACATCCATCATGTTGCAATAAAGAGAAGAGCTTCTAATTAAAGTAGGACATCATTTGCAGGATTAAAGTCATTTAGCGTAATTGAAAAGTGTTAATACCTTATTTTATCCTCTTCCATTGGTAGTACTTCAAGGGTAAAAACATTTTAAGGTGAAAATGTGTCTTGTGCCTTTAATTGAATGTTATTACCTCCTGATTGCAACTTATTGAAAATGTTTAATTACAAACCTGGAAAATTAATTACTATATTGAGAAACAGATCCCCGAGGGTTATAATGTTCTTTTTTGTAAGTAAATAGAACATAAAAATTGATATGTTCTTATTTATAATCCAACTTGGAAACATACCTCAATATGATTTATTATATCCAAATGTTTTTCTTAATTTAACAACAGTAAAGTGACATAGGTCATCTAAATTGATGTTACTGCACTCATATAAAAACTTTCAACATTTATGATTAGGTTATATGAGATATATGATAGGCTTTTTTGTGATATATAGTAAAGTGTTTTTTAAAAATAATACTTCAAAATTGTTTGGTTGAACATTCTAACTTCCATAATTATTCTACATCCTTTAATTTTCAGCCATTGATTTTATCATGCTTAGATTAGGATTTGTCAATAGCTCTTTGGGAAGTTGTCATGGTTTGCAGTGCATTATAGCAATACACTCAGCTTTGTCTGTCAGTCAAAGACACACACATTTTGAAAAATGTTAGAATTTAATTTGTTGTCCTAAAATATTCAAAATTATCAGTGACAATTGGAATTATATTTTACATTCTTTGTTTCTTGTAAGTTTAGAAAAGACCTACACATTTATTGTTACTCTCTTGATTCTTACCTTGTGTAGAAGTTAAATCATATGAGCATTAATCTGCCCATTTTATAGATGAGGAAAACTTGTTTTAGAGAGAGTAAATGGCTGAGATCAAGAAACCTTAATGTTACCCTGATTTTATCATTACATGCTGTACATATGTGCTGAATTTTTATACTGTAGCCCATTAAAATGTACAAGCATTATATACCAATCAAAACTTAAAAATTAAAGACAGATCCAGCTCTTTAAAAATGCAGGTGATCATTCCTTTAACTGAAGTATATTGAGGTCATAGAGCATACACCATGATTGGAAACTTTCCCAGTTAGTTTTCCCACTACCCGACCTATAATTATTTTGAAACTTTTTTGTTTAAATCTATACATCTTTTTACCAATCATATTTTTCATAACTATAATATTTGTTGTTAATGCGATTTTCCTTGTAAATGGTAAAAAAAAATATTGATAACATTGTGTTTGCTTCTACAGAACCTACTTTTCCCAAACCAACCCCAGCAGCCCAACAGTAGATGTTCAGTGTCACCAACTGGAGACCTCACCATTACCACCATTCAGCGCTCAGAAGCGGGTTACTACATCTGCCAGGCCTTGACTGTGGCAGGAAGCATTTTAGCAAAAGCTCAACTGGAGGTTACTGATGGTGCGATATTGTTTTTAGATTCGTCTCATAAAAAATATGATTTTTTATTTCAAGATACACATTAGATGTGGGTTTTTTCTACTTGTTAAATGGCTTAGATCAATGTTTATCCTCTAAATTTAAATCTAGGTAAAGTAACACATTTTAACAGTTTTTAATTTACCTGCCAGTATTTCCTTTAATGCCATTAAAGGCAGCCCATTTTAATCTTAAAAACATTGATTTGGAGGAAATTTTAATTTTAAATTTAAAGTAATTTTAAAGAAATGACATCAAAATTATTGTGTTTACAAGTATAATCTGAATACTTTTAGTTAGTCTTATGTTGACATGACTGCTTCTCAAAGATGTTAATAATTTTATATTTTATTGCAGAATAAGAGATATCATCTTTAATATTATCAGTGAAACAGAGAATTAGTTTTTTAGTTATCTAATCACATTATGACATTCCTCTGCCTTTAATTATACATTCACTAAGTTAAATTAATTAAGTACTTTTGGAAGCACTGATGAATGCTAAAATTATTATTTTTTACTTGCATGTATATACTTTGAATCTTAACTGAGACACTTACATTCAGAGTGAAAGTTGAAAATGTTCTGATCTTTCCCCAAGGTTCATCACAATTGACAGTTAGGAAGTTGTAGCTAATTTTTGAGCCTCTGAGCATGAATGTATTCCCTATTCTTCCATGCCTTAAATTAAAACTTTCTATTGCTGTCTTATATTGGTGAGCTTTTTGTGTTTGTTTTCCCTTCGCATTCTGGTTAATGAGATATAAGACTTTTCATCTGTGGTTTCTCTAATTCTCTGCTGGTTAAATTTCAATGTGATTTCATAGAATTTGAATTTACGTGTAGATTAAAAGGTCATTTAAAATTAATAGAAAGGCAGTATTTTTTAATATCTGTCCATGGTATGGCCTGATTCAGCACCATGTCAGTAATGGGAATAAATAAGACAGACAAACACTGGCTGTGAAGACATTGAGTCATTAATGTCTGCACCTGCTAATGCTCTGGAGATTTATGGACTGGAGCTGAAAGAAGAAGTCAGGTTCAAGGGTAACAGTGATAAGAAATCCTTCTTTAAATAGGCAGTGCTTCCTTAAAGCCTCTTTGATGGTTTCTACCTCTTTGTTTATTTAAAAAGAGTGAAAGATAATTATGAATATTTTAAAAGTACTCATATATTCTATCAGTAAAAATTTATAGGTATTTAAATTGGAAAACAAGATATCTGGGTCTAAACCTAAGATTTACTCTAAATTGCTATATTTCAAACATAATGCTTAAAATATCTACTATAATCTAGCTACTTGAAGCATTTTACTTGAGAGAGACCGAGCTTAAATGAATAATTTGCTATGAAAAAGCAGACATATATGTAGAAAACAAAATAAGTGAATTAGAAGAGGTAGTGGTTTCAAATGATAGGGTTCATGAGACAGGTAGATATTGAGAATTATTTTTGATACAATGAATTGAAAACTTATGTTAGTTGATGATATCTCACAGCTAGAATATCTATTCTAGGTCAAAATTAAAAAGGTCACGATGGAGTTTAAATTTTCAGTTGACTGAGATGGCTCTGAACATTTCATTACAACTGTTTCGAACATTAATTCCTACATTGATTTTTACTTAAGCAATCAAAAAGTCAAAGTTATTATGAATAACTATCTCTAAATATGAAATTGTGTCCTTGGCTGATGACTTCATCTTCTAGTCATACTTTAGGTTTTTCAGAATAGTTAGTGATTTAATCATATGTAAGTCATCATTTTCATTTTAGGTGTACTCTTTGATAAGATCTAGGGAAATTTTGAGTCAATTGAAATTGTAAATTGAAAAATATATATCATATTCAGATTATTCCATCTGTACCAATGTTTTTGTTATATCTTTGACATTAAACTCAATTACTGAGCATATATTTAATTTAAACATTCATATAGTATTCACATACTATTGCTAATAGTGATGAAATATGTCATGTCGAGTTACAGTTGTACAGATTATGGATTGAGGTAAGATGTTTCCAAATACTTAAGTTTCAAAATAGACCTCTAAAAGATCTTCTCATAGTTATTCACTTTTTTCCTTTGCCTTTATTTCAAAAAGTTAAAAAAAAAAAAACTTGTAAAGAAAACTCTATGGGTGGAATGAATAGAATCTAAAAGGACTAGGAGCTGAAATGCATTTCTGTCTTATGCTGACTATAAATGTCAAATCATAATCTTACATGCATGGTTTATTAAGGATTTATAATGCATAGTTAGAGAAGACCATGGAGTTGTTCACAGATCACTGGAAACCCTAAATGTTCATTTAAACTTTGACCTTAATGTCATGGAAACCTTGTGGTCATCTTTCACCCATAACATCCTTGAAAGTGAGAATTCCTCTGGCCAGGAGATTTTCAATTCACTTATTGATCGAAGTCATTCAAAAGACAATGAACCACTCATAAAGAAAAAAAAAGGCAGAGGGGAATAATTAGATGACCTTTGGCTACATCTAATGATTTCAGAGATATGACAATAAAAGCAGGTTATAAGAAATTACTGGAATTCTTACGAAGAACTTAATTTGAAGCAAAGATGTAACATTTAAAATTTGATAAATAAGTTAGACTCTGAAGACCTATTTTTCTCGCCATATTAAAAAAATCCATTGATCTAGTTTTGGCTCATAAACGATTTATGTAAAACCATTAGCTTAAATTTCTATTTGCCAAATTATTGCCAGATGTCTCAGAATTATTGTAATATTGGGCTCCCACATTCTCTTAAGCTTCTTCATTTGTTTCTAAAATGAAGAAAGTGATCAAAAAATCAGTGAAATAAGTAGTTCTAATTTTGATGTATGATCAAGTAATGGTTCTATGGTTTATTATAGTTTTTTTATTATCAATATAATAAATTCAGGTTCATTGGGGTCTACAGTGTCTTGACTTGTGGGGACCTATTATCCTAAGTTCTAATTTAAATTAAAATTGATTGGTTGTGTCATGGGTGGTTCGTAGAGGCCTGGTAATTTTAATGATTTCTTCCCCAAATCTGTGAACACTAGTATAAATATGATGCATACAGATGGAGACAGAGTCATGAAAATTGGTGTTTACAAACATGGATAGACAAAGGAATTGAGAACCTCAAGCAAAATTACTTTTCTAATTATTTACCTGGTAATAAAAAATAACTTTTTAGAGAAAAGAAACCATTTTTTTTTTCATCACAGTTGCTAAACAATAATTTAAGTCCACTATTCTTTTTTATTTTCTGGGAGGATTTTTAAATATATATCTTATGTATTGGATGTTATATGTTCATATATGATATATATGATGGGTATTGAATAAATACACAAAGTAAGTTATAAGTAATATGTTTGGCTTTGGGGTTTTCTCCTTACTTCCGATATCAGTACTTTAAGACTATTGAATGCATAGGAGTTAAAATATACTAAATATGTCTTTATTCATCAGTTCTGACAGATAGACCTCCGCCCATAATTTTACAAGGCCCAGTAAACCAAACACTAGCAGTCGATGGTATAGCATTACTAAAATGTAAAGCCACTGGTGATCCTCTTCCAGTCATTAGCTGGTTAAAGGAGGGATTTACTTTTCTGGGTAGAATTTCAAGAGCACCTATACAAGAGAAAGGAACACTGCAAATTAAGAATTTACGGGTAAGCAATATTTGGTTTGCATTTGAGTCCTTGTCTTAACATAAGAACTGTTATAGGGAAATATTTTGTGGTGAACTTAAAATCTTACATCTTAGCATGCCTTCTGTGCATGTTACTTCTTACTGTAAAAATTCTTAGTTGAAATTAGAGCAAGGGTCTTTTCCTTATGTCACTCATAAATTCAAAACAGACCTAGAATCTTTTTACTCTTGTATCACATCTGCTATGTATGTAATTATTGAAACTATAAATCATAGTTTAATGATGTAAGGATAGTAGTATAATATATAAAATCCTTTGAAAAAGTGACAAATGCTTCTGATTTTACTATCACTGATGAAAGGTATATCATAGCAAGATGTAGATAAGTTGGCTTGGTCAAAAAATTGTGTAGAAAAAATAAAGGGATGAGACTGAATGCAAGAAAGGCAGGTTTGGCTAGTTAGAGAAAACCCATAGGTTTTAGGGGATGTTGCTGTGGTTTTTTTCATTTAAACCCCAGGATGAAAACAAATTGTTGGTGATCTTTTAACTGAAATGTATGCAACAGAGAAAGACCATTCCTGGAAATTTAACAATTTGGTACCTCTTCAGGAGCAACTCAAAATAATATGTGTGCTTCTGGATATTTTTTAACTATCTATTACAATGTAACAGTATTGGCAGTAAAACAATTATTAATATCTCATAGCTTATGTGAGTTAGAAGCATGACCATGACTTAATAGGGCCACCTGTTTCAGAGGCATAATCAGAGGTGCCAGTTAGAGGAGATGAGGGCTCATATGAAGATTGACAGGATAGATTTGCTTCCAATCATCATGACTGCTGGTAGACTAGAGTTATTTGGGTCTACTGGATTAACAACCTCAGTTTACTTGCTTTAGTATATTGCTATGTGGACTTTCTCAATATGCCTGTCTCCTTCCTCTATGTCAACAAGCAAGATCATCTCCTACCAAAATAGGCATTGCAATCCTATGTACGAAAGTCACAAACAAGGTATCTTAAAACCTTGAAACCAATGGTTTTCAATATACTCAGGTGGAATATGGAAATTGTAAAATCCAGGTGAATGTCACCATGAGCGATATCTGTTCTCTGCCAGTATATTCAACTCATTCAACCAAGAATAGTTACTCTACCCCTACTTACCCCATGTTGCAAGCATTACACTAAAGCTGGAGGATATATTCATACCACTGGGTTTGAGAGCCAGAATTAAGATACTGGGTATAATATAATGCATGAGGAAAAATGGAATGAAAACAGTTCAGTGGAAGAACAGTTAGTAGAAACTGGTATCTAGGTAGAAATTGAGAATGAAAGACAAAGAAAAAACAAACAAACAAGCAAAACCATATTGCTCAATTTTCACATTCAGAAGCTAAGGAGGAAAGTAAAAAATGTTCTACTATAAATGTTTTCAAATGAAAAGGATTCTTCCTGTATGGTGGGAAATGTTATCTACACTTAAATGTTTATCTGGTTATTTATCACTGTAACTAACACACACACACACACACACACACACACACACACAAACACACACACACACACACACACACACACACACACACACACGCCAAATAGAAGAATGATCCTATTTTTGTAGCAAATACATGCTTACATTTTTAATTGTGTGTGTATGTGTGTATATATTAACACACACACACACACCACACACATATATGATTTTGAGACATAGGCATTAATTATTGCTCTTAAGTAACAAAACTACTGCCAAGTTCACTTAAAGGAAAATAAATTAATACAGACTCTTTTTAATGTGTCTTTTCATTGATTGTAAATTAGTTATTAACTTTCTTTGAACAAAATGGAAGTTATTAAAAAATTAATGCCAGCTCTCCTTGGGTAAACACTATAACCTCTCTCTCTGGGAGCAAGGCAGCCTAGGGCAATGGAGGTTAATGCATTTTCACTGTATTGTTGAATTAAAGGGTATTCTCAGAGTCAAGATTCCTAGGAGTGTTTGAAAGAAGCAATTAAAGGTGCGTGCTTGATGATGTCAAACTCAATAGTCTCTAAGGGGCTTATCTGTAGCCAACTGCACAAGGAGAAAAGTAGGATGGAGTGAGCTAGAATATACACCTCTTAAAGCAGTTGGTGAGATGAATGGATAAGGTTGGAAGAGAAGTGAAGCATTCTTGTCCAGAAAAGTTATTATTTAAAATTAAAACAATAAAAGAGAGTAAAGTGCTGATGATTATGGTGATAAAATAGTGAGATGTATCAATGATATTCAGGCATTTGATAAACACCAAAGTAAGCACATCATTCTTTTTCTGTAAAATGAGTCTCTTTCCAGGAGGATTCAAATGGGCTTTTCAGTGTTTCACTTGCATAATCAAGAAAGGTTTTCTATAGGTCATGTTCTTTTGTGTCTCACTATTTCCTTTTCAGTATGTAAAGCAAGAGAAAAAAATAACATGATGAATACAGTGTTCTCATAGTCCAGCTAATTGGTAACTGAATCTGTATCTTTTGAGACGTAGAATATTCCAGTACTCATTAAAACCTAGCTACCACAGCTATTGTCAGGTTGTATCTCCACACAATGACAAGGAGCTACAGTTAAAAAGCATCACCTACATACTCTTCTTTTAGCATTTGCACAGAATAACAAGTGCTATGTTTTAGTTCAACAGCTATAATAAAATGCAAATTTTTTTACTCTTTCACAGTCCATATTCAAATGAACATCCCATTAAAATCCAACCCTGGCTTATTATATTTAGTTTGTGAGTGATGCTTCTTAAATGCAAAGAATTCTAATGACTATAATGTGAACACAGCCACATTTGAAAGAATGGCTCATTCTACAATGGCTATTCCCATCATCCCTCTGTGTAATAGAAGACAATTGTACAGAGATAATATGGCAAAGAATGACGTGCAAGAGCAATTTGAAACTTAAGTTAAAATACATAATGACATTTGCAATCAATTAAAACAGTGAAATGGCAGTAACATCCATGCACTAATGATATACCTGAGAATCCATTCTGAAAGCTAGAATCATCAATACACTTACATTTTGAACCTGACAGATGCAATATTCTATGAACTCCCACATTTCACCAACAATTAAGTTCATGTTCATCACAGTTTTAATCTATGTCTTCTGCCTTGCTTTATTCTCTTTTTTTCATGAGCCTCTCTTCCCAGTCTCACTTCTCCTGTACTCCTAAACCCAACCTAAGTGAGTGTTGTTTACCATGGAAGCCCACAAGTCTCAACCACAGTGAGGACTTTTGAATTACATCTTTTATTGACCTTGGGGCTTTTTTCAAATTATAATGAGAGAATCTTTTGGCTTAGATTTGTAAAAGAGACCTCTTTTTAAGTGTCCTTGGCTGTTCTTCAACGAGTAATGAAAACATTTTCAGTCCTCAATGAAATGTCAGTTTTTAAAAATGTTTAAATTTTGTTAGATTATTTTTATGATCCCTTTCAACACTAACTCCATAGTCAGTATTTGTTGATTTACGTATGACACAACTTTCTTTTACTGGATTCTGCACTGCTACAATTTACATAGAAGTGAATACTGAACTCCTTAAAAGAAAAAAAAAATTCTTCTTAAAAAATATTTTTCTTCTTTTTTTTTCATGTTTTTAAAAAGAAAGAAAGTATGGCCTCCTATTATCTCATTGCTAATTTATTCCAGAGAAAATAGTTTATTTAAAACAGAAAAAAAAAAAAAAACAGAAAAGACAGCTTTTTATTTCTGATGGTGTGTAGCCTTATGATATTATGAATGAATTCTGTCCTGAGTTGTCTATATTTAACTCAGGCTCCATTATAAAATAGAATTAAGAGATTAGTATTATCAAAAAAGAAAAAAAGACAAATAGAATTTATCCTATACATTTAATTGTAGAAATATAATTTTGCAAACTTTCAAATCAATGCTATGAATAACATTGTATGAATTTATTTTAATATTTCATATATATAAAATTAATGCATTATTTAGATGGGCAAATGGTATCTTTAAAAAAATCAAATATTACCTGGTTGATATTGAGTAATTATTCTGCACACTGATTACAGTTGAATTCTCTCCTTCCATGCATGCTAGATTTCTGACACTGGCACTTACACTTGTGTGGCTACAAGTTCAAGTGGGGAGACTTCCTGGAGTGCAGTACTGGATCTGACAGGTGAGCTCTTTGTGAACCATCTTAGCAGCAGAAATCTTGAGCCTCATAATGATGGTTTCTTATTAAATAACAAGGTAGTGGACGATCAAAGTTTTAATTGATTGAATGTAAATCTAAGTCTGTACATTCAGTACCACTTTTTAAGCCCTCTACCAGTTCACACTCAGCATTACATTTGTGAAATTTAGTACATTGGTTCTTGAAAACTTTGTTATTTTACATCCTCTTAAGTGCAGGCAATTCTAGTGATCATGTGTGAAAGTAGAGTTTGCATTTACTAATGTGTATGGAAAGCAGATATTCACTTACATAGATGCTACTGATTAATGAAGATGAATTGTTCACCATCTAAGCCAACTTCTTTAGTAGACTGTTTTTTTCTTGTAAGCATCAATGTCAACATGACTGATCAGGAACAAAGTTTATTCTGTCTGTCTTCTATAGAATCTGGAGCAACAATCAGTAAAAATTATGATTTAAATGACCTGCCAGGACCACCATCAAAACCACAGGTCACTGATGTTACTAAGAATAGTGTTACCTTGTCCTGGCAACCAGGTACCCCTGGAACTCTTCCAGCAAGTGCATATATCATTGAAGCTTTCAGGTATGGCATGATTTCTTTTTTCTTAGTTGTGTTTTTAATTTAGCTCTTAAGTACTAAAGCCTCACCTGAGCTATCTGGCTGTGTTATGATAAGAATGGGTTCAATGGATGCATTTGAAGAATTTATCTTTTATATCAGTATTTATTCAAGAACAGACTTTATGTTTTAATTTATAACTTAATTGTAGAATTAAATATGCATCATCTATGTCTATATCTATAGAAATGTAGTCATGACACAATCACTTAGCTCATTTATTTTTCCTGACAAGTGTATGTATTTAAAATGAGAATTTGGGCATTAGAACTGGGAAGACAATACTTTAATTAGGGACAGACACATTTTTATGTTATGCAATATTTATTGAAGCATGAGACTTTGGAATATTTATGCCTAATAATTAGGATAGAACTTAATTCCAATGTTTTTATGCTATATATTTGAATAAATCTATTAAATATGTCTGCAAGAAAATGTAAATCTAAATCGAGAAACTGATTCCATGTGGTTTTAGTGCAGAAAGGAAAAGATGTTTTCATGTAGTTTTTGAAATCCTATCAACTTACAGCTATGAATGATAAATTAGCAAATATTATTATAAAATTACTTTATGGGAATTTAATGACATACTGATGCAAATGGGAAAATATACTTAATTTATTTTCATGTTTAATTTCACATCGTAACATCATACATTTTGAAGGATAGCCTTTGTCCTTTGTCAATAATGGGACAAATGATCACTTTCATTTTGAGCTTTTAGAATCCATATTTAAGATAATAAAAGGTACATAGTTTTCAAATTTCAAAATACTATTTTTCTACAGTTTGATAGTTTGATGCTTAAAGACATCTAAAATGAAACCTCCCTAATACCATTTTCTCTTCATTGTAAGCAAAAGTAGCATTTGACTATAGACAAAGTATTTTAAAATGTCATCCATCTGGCTCTAAAAGGTCTGTCTACACACACACACACACACACACACACACACACACACACACATTCAGAGATATTTCACCAGTCTGAGATGCCAAATCACAATTCTGTGTAATGTACAATTTTTTTAAAAAATGTAACCAAGGGAAAATATTCATTATATGCTTTCTTTCTTCTTTTACAGATATGTAGTTTTAGAAGGCTCTATTTTAATATTGCATGTGGAATTGATGCAAAAGAAAACACACCTTGTAACAGGAAAATATATTGGCATAATTTACTCTATAGTCCACTTATTCTTTCTGCAGGTTAATTCTTTTCAAGGTGTATATATATATATATATATATATATATATATATATATATATATATATATATATATCTCATACTTATTGTATAAACTTGATATTGTGATCTTGACCTCTGTTCCATTTACAGGTATTCATTTAGTGGGCTGCTGTGCATTAGCAAAGGGCTGTCACATCTCCTGGGCTGAGTTTAATTTTGTTGTGCATGGCACTTCCGTTAGGTGGGCTCGGCTTTGTTGTTGAATAAACTGAATTCATCCAAATGTTTCATTTATTGGACTGAACACTTCAAGTGTTCTGTGTGTGTGTGTGTGTTTAATTTTCAGCCATTAACCTTTGTCATTGCTACCCAACTCCATTTCCAATAACTGTATGACTGTTCTTTAAGTGAAATTTCTGTTCACATTTCAGGCAATCAGTGAGCAATAGCTGGCAGACAGTGGCAAACCATGTAAAGACCACCCTTTATACTGTGAGAGAATTGCGACCCAATACAATCTACTTGTTCATGGTCAGAGCGATCAACCC
This sequence comes from Callospermophilus lateralis, assembly GCF_048772815.1. Classification (NCBI taxonomy): domain Eukaryota; kingdom Metazoa; phylum Chordata; class Mammalia; order Rodentia; family Sciuridae; genus Callospermophilus; species Callospermophilus lateralis. The sequence goes on along the minus strand of NW_027516379.1, from coordinate 278,294 downwards.
TCAAGGTCTCAGTGACCCAAGCCCTATGTCAGACCCTGTGCACACTCAAGGTAATTTCAATAGCTGTAAACATGACTGGTTCTAGAGAGAAGCATCAGACTGACATTTGAGAACAAAGAGATTGCATGAGGAAAAGTACATGTATGTACACTGCTTTGTAAAATGATTTACTGGACTTTAGCTAGTGAAGAAGAAAGAAGTCAGCAGTTCAACTTGCTAAAATGTTTCCTTTCTCTGGAGCTGTTAGGATCTTTGCAGTGAAAAATTAAATCGGATACATTTACATGTTAAAAGTAAATCCACTAAGCTAGGACTTTAGTATATTTACAAGAGGGAAAAAAAGATAAAATAAATAAAAATAAAATTTCTCCTTCTTTGGAAGAAATTATACACTAGCCAAAAAAAGTGATATTTTAATGGATAGATGCTCAGATAAGGGTATCCAAATTACTTCAGAAATTCTATTTTTATAGTACAGTGACTGTCCTGAGAATGCAGCATCTGGATCCTCTGAGATAGTTCGAAACACAGATTTTCAGGCTCCAAGTCAAAAACACTGGGGTCAGCCAGTGTGTATCTTAATATACCCTCCAGGGGATGCTGGTGCTAAAGTTTAATGACCACAGTTATGATGTATTTTATTCAATCCAATGTTTCAAAAAGTGATTTAGTACAGAAAACAGTAAATCAAGTTTTCTTTCTGAGGCTTGTCATTCTTTTGACTAGTATAAAAACTCCTAGAATATCAAAATGTGATTTCAAAATGGAGATGTCCTCATCTCATCTTTTGTAACCTGACTCTTCCAACTAAAAAGTCACTGGAATCTCAGATGGAATGCAGGATGCTAGATTACAGTTTCCTTTTCTACTAGTAGGTAAAGGGAATTAATACAATAGAAGTAGTGCCTTTATTATTTGCTGCAAACAGCTCCCCACAGAGTTATAAGAAAGGGTTAATTATTTCTTATTTGTAAAAGGCTTTGAACAAGATATAATTCAAAGTAGTATTTTGTGCTATGAAAAGCACTATACAGCCATAAAATATTATTATAATTACCATGTAGTTCAGTGATAGTAACTAGCATGCCATTATAACAGAGAAGGTGCCTTAAAGGAATCAAGTGAGATAAAGTCACCACGTGACTAATGTTGCTGACATGATGACAGTCAAGAGAGGAGGGAATGCCACTCTGCTATTGTTCTCTAAGCAGTAATGTGATTAATTTTCCTTGATGATAAAGGGCCTGTATGTAAAAAACCTGTCTCAGGAAAAATAAAAAGCACAACAAAGAATCTGAACACCTGTAACTAGTTATATTTTATCTTACCTAGATCCAATTGCTTTATAGGGTGTCTGAATTTAATGAGTAAATTAAATTATTGGATGCAAAATGGAAAAGATGTATAATTTTAATTCAGGAAATCCTAGTACCTAGATCATTTACACCTGTGTGGATTGCAATAGTTTTTTTTTGTGTGTGTACAACTGCAGTGTGAGGTAAGGAGATAACAGAATGTGGACGACTTGCATGTGATTGAGTCTGGCAGATTGTCCAGATCATTCAATAACTATGCCAGTCACTAAATCTTGACTCATAAAATAACTCTCAGTGAAAAGATCAAGAAAGATTAATGAAAAGTTGTTTTTGATCTGACCTGTTTCAGTTGAGAGACTATCCAGAGCAAAAGACTTATGTTCTTTTAACATATATTTAATAGGAAAACTCATGTTGTGGGTCTGAATGTCAGGATCATTTTTGATACCTCACTTTCAGTAGCTTTGCATTTTGCAACCGCTAACTTTCAAAGAGCTCTTATTTTACAAAGATTTTAAATATCACAGAACACAGAAATTGTTTATTTCATTAAGGCTACTAAATGCTTACACCATCAACATCACAGTTGAGTGTATTTATGTAGGCAAAGATTAACATTGTTCATATAAAGGGACTCCCCCCTCCCTCAATTTCAATAAGAGTGTACTTTGCAGTTTTGTTAAGGATGAAACAAAGAAGGAAAATGAGGGGGAAAAATCACCCAAGTATAGTTTCCAAGTATTCATGTGGCAATTTAAATTAGTGCACTCAATTTAAATTATAGCTAAGATATACACTTAAAAGATATTTCTGCAAAAATGTGGTGTGGTGGCCTGAGAAAACAGGAGAAAAAAAGATGAAGAAAATAAATCATTTTAAATTGGACCTTCTTCCTTAAATAAAGTAGTTTGAATTCAACTAAACTTTGAAGTGTACCAGTTAAAGACAACTTGAAGAGTGTGAAATTCAGTGTTTGATATCAATTAAATGTCTATAAGGTACCATTTTGTCTTAATGGACACAGAATATATACCATTGTATAGGGCCGTAAATAGGTGGATGGTGAATAAGGAGACAACAATGTACAGTTACGCATGTCTTATTCAAAATGTCACCATTCTTTCTTTTCCTCCTTTCTTAATCACCAAAAGCAGCTGCATTTCCTCTTTTCAGATATTGGAGTTCTGGCCAAAATTTATTATTTTGGAATATTTTGTCAGTATTCTAAATTTTTCAGTGACTGTGAATTTGAGGAGCTCTGTCCCCTCTCTCCCCTACTCTAGTTACCTTTAATGACATAGTTCCTTGTCCCAGTCTCCCAAATTTTCCTTTCCATACTCCCAGACTTAAATAGTTCAAGGGGTAGAAAAACACAACCTGAAACAAGGGATTCAACAAATTTCTAACCTTCCGTGTTGAGACATGTATTAATTGACCACTGGGGAAAATTCTTCAATGCTCTAAAATCTACATAAAGCCAATCCTTCTAGAAAAGTCTCCGAGTATGTACTTCATTCTTTCTAAAGGATCATTCTAGTGATCTTCCACAATATTGTGTCTGTGTTTGAATGGAGATGAGGGACTTTAAATGGTCTTTCATTAAACCATTGTAATGAAGATTAATATCCTTCAACTTATGTCCTACCTTGTGAAGTACACACACACACAAAACACACACACACACACACAACACACACACACACACACACACATGCTTAAATGCTCTTTGTCATGAAAGGTTTGTAATTTTCCCCCTATAATTAGTTCTAGAAGGATAATTTGACTTGTATTAGGTGAATTGGAATTTTATTATGAATTTCTGAAAATCAGGAGTTTTTATTTCCTCTAACTGCAGATATCAGCCCACCAGCACAAGGAATGGACCACAGACAAGTACAGAAGGAACTAGGAGACGTCCTTGTTCGCCTTCACACTCCAGTTGTACTGACTCCCACTACTGTTCAGGTCACATGGACAGTAAGTTGTTGAAAACTATATGAGGCTTTATGGACAGCTTTATATATAGTGAAAAAGCCTATATGAAATGTTTTGTAATACTTTAAGGAAACCAGAAATAATAGGAAAATGCAAATAACCAAACTCAAAACAAATAATTAAAATGCTCACCTTTTAATATCCAAGTAAAATCCACAAAAATATTGAATGAATAAATGTGTAAGTGGAGAAGTAGAATAAAAATATATTATAATATAAACATGACCTTTTCTATCTTCTAAATTTTTAACAGTTTTATTAAAAAGGTATAAGTAACACATCAAAGTGCACAACTAAATATTTTTAGTATATTTATAGAGGTTTGAAATTATCATCAAAATCTAATTTTAGAACACATTTTGAAATGAAACTTTGTGCCCACTATAGGCATTCTCTGTACTATATATCTTAGCCCTGTGCAACTAGGAATTTTCTCTCTATATTTAGATATGCCTATTCTAGACTTTCTTGGGTATGGATTCATATAATATATGTCTTTATTGTGTGGCTTCTTTAATTCACCATGATGTATTTAATGTTCATCCATTGTGAAGTATGTGTCAGTACTTTGTTCCTTAAAATGTACTATTCTATTGTGGGATTTCATTCCCTTCTTTACCAGGATAGTGATTCCAAATAATACTACATTGTATATCATATTTTCTTTATCCATTTATCTAGTGATGGGCCTTTGGGTTGTTTGGAATTTTGGCTATTATAAATAATGGCACCTCGAACATTTGTATGCAAATCTTGGTGTGGACATTCATTTAATTGTTCTTGGTATACATCTAAGAATTTTTGAATAATACGGAAACTCCCCCACTTAATTTTTTGATGAAGTAGCAAAATGTCTTCAAAATGATGATATCATTGTGTATTTGAAACAGCAATGTTTTAACATTCCAATTTCCTCCAAATCTATTCCAACTTTTCTTTCATCCTTGTTAACACTTATTATTCTTTCTCTTTTTTGGTTATGGCTGTTCTAGTGGGTGTATAGTAGTTTATCACTGTGATTTTGACTTGCATTTCTTTCTAGACTAATGATGTTCTTCTTTTCATGTGCTTGTTGGCATTTGTATACCTATTTAGAGAAATGTCTATTCAAATTCTTTGTAAATTTCTAGTTGAATTGTTTGTCTTCTTCTTAAAGATTTATTCCAGATATGTCACTTATCTTATACATGACTTGCAAATATTTCCAGCCTGTGAGTTGTTTTTTACATTCTTTAGGGTGTCATTTGAAACACAAAAGATTTTAATTTTGATGAAGTTATCTTCTGAATTTAAATAAACCATCTTTATAGTCTTTTAGTGAATGTGATACAACAGCACAAAACATTTACACAATTTTAATCATTTGGCATGTGTGGTCAAAAAATTAGTGAGATTTAGGTAATAATTTGATATTTTAATGAATGTTAAGAAAGTTCAAGTGTCATGCGTTATTATATGTGTCAGAATACACACTTATTTCAAATGGCAAATGTTTTTATCAGATGGCAACTGCTGCAGTGAAATCAACAAATAGGATGAAAATAGAAATATCAATTGTATTTGAGAATATTGCTACTGTGTGTGCTTATTGTATGTGTGCGACTGTGTTTTGAGAGGAGTCAGATCCTATTCTCTGTGCCTACTATAGTTAGCACCAACTTCTCATTTATGTCCAAATCCCTCTCTATTATAAATCCAAAAAAATCCATTAAAATATACATATTGGAATGACAGAAAAGTACGGCTATTTGGAACACTCTGAGGATGTGACAGAATTTGTTAAAGTAATGAACATTTGAGGGCATGGTTAAGAGTTTTCACTTTAATTACAATATTGTTTATTTAGACAGTACTTGTGTTTCTATTGCTGTTGTTTGATATTATGTAAGTAGAAGGAAGACAAAAAGTTTAAATAATGTGTTTACTGCTCTTAGAATCTAAGTTACTTCAGAGAAAGAACTCTATCACTATTCCTACCAACTCCCTTAAGAGAGGAGAATGCAAAACTAGTTATTTTTGGTCAGTTGTGAGTAGTTATGTTTGGAATATAAGACACAATAAAGAGAAACATACTGATGTCTTCCTCATGATAATTCCATTGAACAAATCCAGTTCAACAAGCATTTTTTTTGTGAATGAATTATGTTCTAGATGGAGAATAGCACCACAGAAGATGTGATTCTAGTTGCTGATACACATGAATGATTGCAATAAGGATATTTATGCACACATTTAAATGAAAAGGAAGTGATTAATTCTATCATAGGCACCAAAAAAGACATTGTTATTCTTTCCCATCCATACTGAGAAATATGGAGGCATTATTGTGTAACAAAAGTAAAAAATGAAAATAACAGTTAAGAATGTTTAGTCCATGCTCCTCCTCCCAACCCCACTATGAATCAGCCTCCTTATTCAGAGAAAACATTCAGCATTTGTTTTTGGGGGATTGGGTAACTTCACTTAGCATTATATTCTCCAACTTCATCCATTTACCTGCAAATGCCATGATTTTAATTCCCTTTTATTGCTCAGTAATATTCCAGTGTGTGTGTGTGTGTGTGTGAGTGTGTGACATTTTCTTTATCCATTCATCTATTGAAGGCCATCTAGGATTCCAAGTTCAGCTATTGTGAATTGTGCTGCTATAAACATTGATGTGGCTGTGTCCCTTTGGTTCCATGGGAGGATTAGAGGAACTCTAGATAGGAAAAAGGAGTGGCAGGGAAGGGAGGGGGCATGGGGATACAAAAGATGGTGGAATGAGGTAGACATCATTACCCTAGGTGCAGGTATGAAGACACGAATGGTGTGAATGTACTTTGTATACAACCAGAGAGATGAAAAACTATGCTCTACATGTGTAATATCCACTGCAATGCATTCTACTGTCATATGTAGCAAATTAGAATAAAAAAAATAAAATGTTTAGTCCAATTATATACTCCATAAAAGAAAAACAATGCAGACAGGTTGAATAGTATCCCTAATCTCCCCTGTTTATTTATAAGTAAAGATAAGACTAGAAGTCCCTGGATTTGCAGATTTTTAACTTTTTTTTAAGGTGTGTAATTTTGGGGATTGAACCCAGAACCCCGAGCATGCTATATAAGCACTCTACTACTGACCTACACTCCAGCCCCAAATTACCTGACTTTACATATGCATTCTTATTTCTTTTTTTTACTATAAAGAGAAGCTATATATAAATATTTAATAGAAAAGAATGACTTTTAGTAATGAAATTTTGATATATGATCCTGGGTAACACATTTTGTTTCTTCTTAAATGAAACCTCATTATTGTTCAAATTTTCTAACTTATTCGTACAAAATTGGATTATATTTTAATAAAAATATGACTAAGTTTATAGTGACTGTTTCGTATTGTAGCACTCCTAATTCCATTTTGATATAATTTTGTATTGGCCTATTTTATGTTCTGCACATAACACTTTCTATTATTCCAATCCCATGGAAGTAATGTAATTCTCCAATAATTCCAGTGGTACAAACTGCCATGATTCTATCTTTCAGTAGTTTTGACTGGATACAAAACCACCCAAGCCAGGAAACCATGTGTTTTTCATAGCAGATTTTCCACCATTCTTAATGGAAAACATGTCCTCTGTAAATTTTGAGGGGGGTTCTTTTTCATTGATTTTTTAAAAATAAATGAAAGCAGAATGCATTACAATTCTTATTACATGTATACAGCATAATTTTCCATATCTCTGTTTGTATATAGAGTATATTCACCACAATCCGTGTCTCCATACATGTACTTTGGATAATGATGCCTATCACATTTCACCATCTTTGCTAATTCCCCTACCACCTCCCTTTCCCTCCCACCCCTCTGCCCTAACTAGAATTTATCTATTCCTCCCATGCTTCTTTACCCTACCCCACTATGAGTTAGCCTCCTTTCTTTTTCCTTTTTTCTTATTGGTTGTTCAAAACATTACAAAGCTCTTGACATCTCATATTTCATACGTTAGATTCAAGTGGGTTATGAACTCCCATTTTTACCCCAAATACAGATTGCAGAATCACATCGGTTACACATCCACATTTTTACATAATGCCCTATTAGTGATTGTTGTATTCTGCTACCTTTCCTATCCTCTACTATCCCCCCTCCCCTCCCCTCCCATCTTCTCTCTCTACCCCATCTACTATAATTCATTTCTCTCCTTGTTTTTTTTCCCCATTCCCCTCACAACCTCTTATATGTAATTTTGTATAACAATGAGGGTCTCCTTCAATTTCCATGTAATTTGCCTTTTCTCTCCCTTTCCCTCCCACCTCTTGTCTCTGTTTAATGTTAAACTTTTCCTACTGCTCTTTCTCCCTGCTCTGTTCTTAGTTGCTCTCATTATATCAAAGAAGACATTTGGCATTTGTTTTTTAGGGATCGGCTAGCTTCACTTAGCATAATCTGCTCTAATACCATCCATTTCCCTTCAAATTCCATGATTTTGTTATTTTTTAGTGCAGAGTAATACTCCATTGTGTATAAATGCCACATTGTTTTTTATTCATTCATCTATTGAAGGGCATCTGGGTTGGTTCCACAGTCTAGCTATTGTGATTTGTGCTGCTATGAACATCGATGTAACTGTGTCCCTATAATACACTCTTTTAAGGTCTTTGGGGAATAGTCCGAGAAGGGGAATAGCTGGGTCAAATGTGATTCCATTCCCAGCTTTCCCAGGAATCTACATACTGCTTTCCAAATTGGCCGCACCAATTTGCAGTCCCACCAGCAATGTATAAGTGTACCCTTTTCCCCACATCCTCGCCAGCACTTATTGTTGTTTGACTTCCTAATGGCTGCCAATCTTACTGGAGTGAGATGGTATCTTAGTGTGGTTTTGATTTGCATTTCTCTGACTGCTAGAGATGGTGAGCATTTTTTCATGTACTTGTTGATTGATTATATGTTCTCCTCTGAGAAGTGTCTTTTCAGGTTCTTGGCCCATTTGTTGATTGGGTTATTTGATATCTTATTGTTTAATTTTTTGAGTTCTTTGTATACTCTGTATATTAGGGCTCTATCTGAAGTGTGAGGAGTAAAGATTTGTTCCCATGATGTAGGCTCCCTATTTACCTCTCTTATTGTTTCTCTTGCTGAGAAAAAACTTTTTAGTTTAAGTAAATCCCATTTGTTGATTCTTGTTATTAACTCTTGCGCTATGGCTGTCCTATTAAGGAATTTGGAGCAAAAACCCGACAATATGTAAATCGGAGCCAACTTTTTCTTCTATCAGACGCAGAATCTCTTATTTGATATCAAGCTCCTTGATCCATTTTGAGTTAACTTTTGTGCATGGCGAGAGAAGGGGATTCAGTTTCATTTTGTTGCATATGGATTTCCAGTTTTCTTAGCACCATTTGTTGAAGATGCTATCCTTCATCCATTGCATGCTTTAAGCCCATTTATCAAATATAAAATAGTTTTAACTTTTTGGATTGGTCTCTGTGTCCTCTATTTTGTACAATTGGTCCACCTGCCTGTTTTGGAACCAGTACCATGCTGTTTTTGTTACTATTGCTCTGTAGTATAGTTTGAAATCTGGTATCGCTATGCCGCCTGATTCACACTTTCTGCTTAGAGTTGCTTTTGCTATTCGGGGTCTTTTACTTTTTCCATATGAATTTCATGATGCTTTATCTATTTTTTTTTTACAAGAAATGCCATTGGGATTTTGATTGGCATTGCATTAAACCTATAGAGAACTTTTGGTAATATTGCCATTTTGATGATGTTAGTTCTGCCTATCCATGAATAGGGTATATTTTTCCATCTTCTAAGATATTCTTCTATTTCTCTCTTTAGGGTTCTGTAGTTTTTATTGTATAAATCTTTCACCTCATTTGTTAGGTTGATTCCCGAGTATTTTACTTTTTTTGAGGATATTGTGAATGGGTTGTTTTTTCTCATTTCCATTTCAGAAGTTTTGTCACTGATATACAGAAATGCCTTTGATTTATGCGTGTTGATTTTATATCCTGCCACTTTGCTGAATTCATTTATTAGTTCTAGTAGTTTCTTTGTAGACCCTTTGGGTCTTCTAGGTATAGAATCATGTCATCTGAAAATAGGGATAATTTAATTTCTTCTTTACCTATTTTTATGCCTTTAATTTCTTTCATTTGTCTAATTGCTCTGGCCAATGTTTTGAGAACTATATTGAATAGAAGTGGTGATAGAGGGCATCCTTGTCTTGTTCCAGATTTTAGAGGGAATGCCTTCAATTTTTCTCCATTCAGAATGATGGTAGCCTGAGGCTTAGCATAGATAGCTTTTACAATGTTGAGGTAAGTTCCTGTTATCCCTAGTTTTTCTAATGTTTTGAACATAAAGGGATGCTGTACTTTGTCAAATGCTTTTTCTGTGTCTATCGAAGATGATCATATGGTTCTTATCTTTGAGTCTATTGATGTGGTGAATAGCATTTATTGATTTCTGTATATTGAATCATCCTTGCATCCCAGGGATGAATCCTACTTGATCATGCTGCACAATTTTTTTGATGTGTGTTTGTATCCGATTCACCAGAATTTTATTGAGGAATTTTGCATCTAGGTTCATTAGAGATATTGGTCTGTAGTTTTCTTTCTTTGTGGTGTCCTTGTCTGGTTTCAGAATCAGGGTGATGTTGGCCTCATAGAATGAATTTTGAAGAGCTCCCTCTTTTTCTATTTCCTGAAATAACTTGAAAAGTATTGGTATTAATGCTTCTTTAAAGGTTTTGTAAAACTCCACTGTATACCCATCCGGTCCTGGGCTTTTTTTGGTTGGTAATCTTTTGATAGCTTCTTCTATGTCATCCATTGATATTGGTCTGTTCAAATTGTGTGTATCCTCCTGACTCAGTCTGGGCAAATCATATGACTTAAGAAATTTATCGATGATGTCTTCACTATCTTCTATTGTATTGGGATATAGGTTTTCAAAATAATTTCTAATTGTCTTCTGTATTTCTGTAGCATCTGTTGTGATATTGCCTTTTTTATCCCGTATGTTAGTAATTTGAGTTCTCTCTCTTCTTCTCTTCATTAGCATGGCTAAGGGTATGTTGATCTTATCTATTTTTTCGAAGAACCAACTTTTAGTTTTGTCAATTTTTTCAATAGTTTCTTTTGTTTCAATTTCGTTGATTTCCGCTCTGATTTTAATTATTTCTTGCCTTCTGCTACATTTGCTATTGTTTTGCTCTTCCTTTTCTAAGGCTTTGACATGAAGTATGAGCTCATTTACTTGTTGTTTTGTTCTTTTTTTTTGAGGAATTTCCCTCTTAAAACTGCTTTCACTGTGTCCCATAGATTCTGATATGTTGTGTCTGTATTTTCATTTATCTCTAAGAATTTTTTGATTTCCTCCTTTATGTCTTCTGTAACCCATTGATCATTCAGTAACATATTGTTCATTTTCCATGTGATGTAGGATTTTTCCTTCCTTCTTTTATCATTGATTTCCAGTTTCATTCCATTATGATCAGATAAAATGCATGGTATTATCTCCACCCTTTATATTTACTGAGGGTTGCCCTATGGCATAATATATGGTCTATTATTGAGAAGGATCCATGTTCTACTGAGAAAAAAGTATATCCACTTGATGATGGTTGATATATTCTATATACGTCAGTTAAGTCTAGGTTATTGATTGTGATATTGAGTTCTGTAGTTTCTTTATTTAACTTTTGTTTGGAGGATCTGTCCAATGGTGAGAGAGTGTGTTGAAGTCACCCATAATTATTGTGTTGTGGTCTATTTGATTCTTGAACTTGAGGAGAGTTTGTTTTATGAACGTCGCAGCACCCTTATTTGGTGCATAAATATTGATAATTGTTATGTCTTGTTGGTGAATTGTTCCTTTTAACAGTATATAATGTTCTTCCTTATCCCTTTTGATTAACTTAGTCTTGAAGTCGATTTTATTGGATATGAGGATGGCTACCCCTGCTTGCTTACGAGGACCGTGTGTGTGGTATATTTTTTCCCAACCTTTCACCTTCAGACTGTGTATGTCTTTTCCAATCAGATGTGTCTCCTGGAGGCAGCATATTGTTGGATTTGTTTTTTTAGTCCATGTTACCAACCTATGTCGCTTTATTGGAGAGTTTAAGCCATTAATGTTTAGAGTTACTATTGATATATGATTTGTACTTCCAGCTATGTTTGATTATTTATCTTTTTTTTTTAATTTACTTTGTTTCTCCATGATTAGCTTTCCCCCCGCCCTCTGTCTTTACTGAGGTATATCGCACTGTTGGTTTTGGTTATTGTTTTTCATTTCTTGTTCATGTATTATTTTGATCAAGATTCTTTGCAATGCTGGTGTTCTGGCTGCAAATTCTTTTAACTTTTGTTTAACATAAAAGATTTTTATTTCGTTGTCGTACCTGAAGCTTAATTTTGCTGGATACAAAATTCTTGGTTGGCATCCATTGTCTTTCAGTGTTTGAAATACGTTGTTCCAGGATCTTCTCGCTTTCAGCATCTGTGATGAAAAATCCGTTGTTAACCTTATTGGTTTACCCCTGAATGTAATCTGCCTCCTTTCTCTTGTAGCTTTTAATATTTTCTCTTTGTTTTGTATATTGGATATCTTCATAACAATGTGTCTTGACGTTGGTCTACTGTGATTTTGAATGCTCGGTGTCCTGTATGCATTGACAATTTGTATATCCGTTTCCTTTTTTATTTCTGGAAAGGTATCTATAATTATTTCATTCAGCAGGTTGCTCATTCCCTTGGTTTGAATCTCTATACCTTCCTCTATCCCGATGACTCTTAAGTTTGTTTTTTTTATGTTATCCCATATCTCTTGGATGTTTTTCTTGTGATTTTTTACCAGCCTTTCTGAGTTGGCTAGACTCTTTTCAAGATGATATATTTTGTCTTCATTATCTAACGTTCTGGCTTCTACTTGCTCTACTCTGTTAGTGATACTCTCATTTGAGTTTTAAATTTGGTTTATAGTTTCCTTCATTTCTAGAATTATTGTTTGATTTTTTTAATAATCTCTATCTCCTGATAAAGATGCTTATTTGCTTCTTTTATCTGTTTATGTAATTCATTTTCAATGTGTTCTTTCACTGTTTAACTTTGCTGTCTCATATCCTCTTTAAGATTCCATTCCATATATCTAAGGTATTCCTTGATTCTTTATTTGGCCATTTTTCTGATGCCTCTAGGTCCTCCTGAATATTTAGGCTGTCCTGCTCACTTGGTATTAACCTCCGCAGGGTCAGAAGGGACAACCAGTTGTTTCAGTGAGATCGTTTAGTGCTGAGTCACAGCGGTTTGCCTGAGAGACACAGGCGAACAGGAGCATTAATTCAGCCTATCCGGGCTCAGTGCATGTTCTGAGAGGCCCAGACTGTTTGCCCCAGATCCACGTCAGCTCAGCATTACCTAGTGATCCTGAGCAAACAGCCTTTAGATGGCTTACGACTCCCTATGCCCGCACAGCTGAAGAGGTCAGAGACTTGATCTCTCCGTGCCCTCCGCCATGTTGGATCTCTGAGTCAGCCTCCTTATATCAGAAGAAACATTTGGCATTTATTTTTTTGGGATTGGCTAACTTCACTTAGCATTATCTTCTCCAATACCATCCATTTACCTGAAAATGCCATGATTCTGTTCTCTTTTATTGCCAAGTAAAATTCCATTGTGTATATATGCCACATTTTTTTATCCATTCATCTACTGAAGGACATCTAGATTAGCTCCACAGTTTAGCTAGTGTGAATTGTGCTGCTATGTGGCTCTGTCCCTGTAGTATGCTGTTTTTAAGTCTTTCGGTTATAGACCAAGGAGAGGGATAGCTGGGTCAAATGGTGGTTCCATTCCCAGATTTCTAAGGAATCTCCATACTGCTTTCCATATTGGCTGCACCAATTTGCAGTCCCACCAGCTATGTAAGAGTGTACCTTTTTCCCCACATCCTCACCAACAGTTATTGTTGTTTGTCTTTATAAGAGCTTCCCTTCTGACTGGAGTGAGATGATATCTTAGAATAGTTTTGAATTTGCATTTCTCTAATTGCTAGAGATAATGAACATTTTTTTATATATATGTTGATTGATTGTATATCCTCTTCTGAGAAGTGTCTGATGATGTCTTTGGCCCATTTGTTGATTGGGTTGTTTTTTGGGTGCTTACCTTTTTGAGTTCATTATATATCTTAGAGATTAGTGCTCTATCTGATATGTGAGGGGTCAAAATTTGCTCCCAGGATGTCAGTTCTCTGTTCACTTCACAGATTGTTTCTTTTGCTGAAAGGAAACTTTTTAGTTTGATTCCATCCCATTTATTGATTCTTGGTTTTAATTCTTGCACTCTAGGAGTCTTGTTAAGGAAGTTGGAGCCTAATCCCACATGATGAAGATCAGGGCCTACTTTTTCTTCTATTAGACGCAGAGTCTCTGGTTTAATTCCTAGGTCCCTGATCCACTTTGAGTTGAGTTTTGTGCATGTACAGAATAGAGGACACAGAGACTAACCCATAAAATTACAATTATCTTATATTAGACAAAGTTGCCAAAAACACGCATTGGAGAAAAGATAGCCTCTTCAACAAATGATGCTGGGAAAACTGGAAATGCACATGCAAAAAAATGAGGGAGCTTCTTTAAGCTACTTCTAAGTGAAGAAAATATTTGGGGAAGAATTAAAGTCATCATGTTTATGAAGTTAATTGCTTCAAGATTCACTAAGTTTAAAAGAGTACATCAAATTAGATTAAAATTGCATGTCTATATATTGGGAGTTCTTCCAGGAAAGGACCATGTCATATTCATCTCTGTAGCCCATGAAGGCTGACTTGCCAGTTTGCTTATCTATCTCTTTCTTGGGCAGGGATTTATGTGAGTATAGAATCCTTGTCCTTCACATCTGTTTTTTAAAATGTTCTTTTAATAACTGCCTATTAAACAATTGAACCAGTTGCTTTCATAGGTCTTTACATTTTTCTTTTGAAATGTAACATATTCAATAATATCTCAGGGTATAATTCCCCTTCAGTTTGTAGTTACACATATGTAAGAATGTATTTGAAGCCAGGCATGGGTGCATGCCTGTAATCCCAGCAGTTTGAGAGGCTGAGGCAGGAGGATCACAACTTCAAAACCAGCCTCCGCAAAAGTGAGACCCTAAGAAACTAAGTGAGACCCTGTCTCTAAATAAAATACAAAATAGGGCAGGGGTTGTGGCTCAGTGGTCAAGTGCCCCTGAATTCAATCCTTGACAAACCCCCACCCCCAAATACCAACCACCAAAAAAAAAAAAAAAACGTATTTGAGAGAGATAAGTTTTAGTAAAAAAGTCTGATTGGGGGTGGGACCAATAGCCAAAGAAATTGTAATTTTGTAATATTTTAACTTGCTAAATGTATAGGTTATTTAAATTATTACACTGTTGTCATTTGAATGACAGATTGTTGGAGTTTAAGGGGAGGAATATATTCTCCAGCCAAGTGATTGGATCTGTCGGCAGCTGAGGTGATTTACCAAAGGTCCACAGGATTCAGCTATCAAAAGGACAAGACGTTGTACTGAAAAATTATCCCCATGCCCCACCCATGGCTGAAGTTACAGCAACAATAGATAGCAATGGCTAATTTCAGAAGATCAAATTACCACTGTTTTAATGAAGATAGGCAATATGATTAGAAAATACCTGTTCCACAAAGAAAAATAGTCACTGAACAATGATTATTCCTGTGCTTGATTATTATTGTTGCTGTTCAAGGCCAAAAGGATCACAGACCATTTGACTCCGAAAACTCTCAACACTGACATGGAAAATAATATTGTTTTGAATTCAACTAGAACCAGATCAGTTCCTTAGCAGATAAACCCATCAAAGAAAACTCACATTGAATTGTATTTTTAAATGGATGTTTTTGTTTTTGTTTTATTGAAAACAGTAGCTATTCAACATCTTGAATGGTTCAATAACAACACTGATTTGAAAGCCCATATATTCTACTTCTTTTTAGTACATCCCTTCTTTAGCAAAGCTCCTTAACATTACACATCTCTACAGTTTGCAGTGTTTTTTTCTGAAATTAGACATCTGATTATTTTTGCACCCTTGAGCTGAGGGTATTATCTGAACAACACAAGTATAGGAAGGCTCAGAAAACTTAAGAGACTAAACTCTATTTGAAATCAAGGTCTTATACTGGAAGTCTGAAGTTTTCTTTATCATTTCACTTCTTCCTTAACACAATTCTTTTTAATGCATGTTTCAAAATACAGTGGTATTTTTTAAAATCATATAAACCTATAAATTTGTGGCCAGACTCTGATTGCAATAAACTTTAAGAGCACATTTTTTTTTCTCCTCAGAATGTTAATAAAGCTAGTGACAAGTGTATGGTTTAACTTGAAAATGATAACCTGTCAAAATGAGCACCACACATTAGTGGTGTAGAACACACATCCAATAAAAGCCAGCTTATTTGTTTAAATGGTAATGCTCAGCATTTTCATTTTTGCTTCCACCTGTAACAACAAATTTCCTCTCCCCCCAAATGCCTGGCAACTACACAAACTGAAGTTAAACTACGTGGCTATTAAGTAGGCCATTACTATCTAGGGGTTGGAGACGGTGCCCACTGAAGTGAGCAAGGAGATGTGGGGTAGTAAATACTAGCTTCATAAAGTCCCTAAAACACTTAATTAATGAAAACCAAACATGGATAAAACCAATTTACCCTGATTTACAGACTCCCTTCATCTGGAAACAGCTGCTTAATGCTCTTCTTAAAAACACAGCTTGCTTCTTTCAGTATTAACAAGCTATTATTGTGAGTTATGTCTTTCTTTCAGTATATAAATTCACTTAAAGCCAACACAGAGAAGTTTATAAAATGTAAGCTTCATGTTGTTTTAACGTACGCTGCAAGTTTTTTTTTTTCTTATTTTGTTTTTTTTCTCAAACTTTGACAGTTTTGATGAAAAGCATCACTCTTTGACTCTTGTAAATTTAACTTTTTGCTTCTTGGTTGCCTTATTTTATGATGTTGGAATGACTCCTGCTTTTTAAAAAAAATATGTGAGTCATTATGAACACAAACTGGTAACATGGATGAGGTCTCAGAGACCACGAGTTTCTGTGTTAGACCTGGGCTCCCCCTTTTCCTCATTCTTTCTCTTTCTTTCTTTCTTTTTTTTTGTTTAAGTGGGATTTTATGCATTTATTAAAATATCATTTTTACAAATCATTTATTTATTTTCATTGGTTTCTGTTAGTTATGCATGTCAGTAGAATTCATTTTTATAAAATACTAAAGTGTAGAGTGTATTATATTCCAGAGGATATACTTACTATATGGTAAGATTCACTGTGATATATTCATGTATGTCCATAGGAAAGTTATGCCAGATTCATTCCACTCTCTTTCCTTTTCCCATCCTTCCTCCCTTCCCTTCAATCCCCATTGTCTGCTCCACTGAACTTCTATCTCCCACCCCCTGATTGTGGTTTAGCTTCCACATATCAGTGAAAACATTCCACTTTTGGTATCTGGAACTGGTGTCTTTTACTTAGCATGATAGTCTACAGATCCATCCATTTACTGACAGGCAAATATCTTAAGTCATTCTTGATATAATCTTATACAAGTATAGCAGTAATTCCAGAAAAATCTGTGAGGGTTAGAAAGTTGTCAGATGGGTGAAGAAATTTATATTTGTTGAGACTCATCTGAAAGGCTGGAATTAGCTGTATATAGATACACACACAGTCAGACCCATCAACTTCCTAGAGATTTCTAGCTTGGACATTCTGAACATGGAAAAAAACAATTGTTCCATTGTTTTGCCCGAAGCTCTGCGTTTTTATTATTTGAAAACTAATAGCTTAATATTAATTGCTTTGCTGACTTCCCTTAACAAACAAAACAATGCTGAAGCTAAATAAGAGGTGTTAGAAGTTAATTCATGATAAAAACATTTTTTTGTTCATAGCAAGCTGACAACGGAATAAAGAATTTTTTTAAGAGTTAACATAACCATTTCCATCATCACCTTCTCTCTTTTTTCTTTCTTCATAACCATTCTGAAATGAGGTGATTTTATTTCTCTCCATTAATCTTTACTTTTGATTTGACAGTAAAATATATCAAGCTTAAAGCTTCTTAGTATATGAATATTAAACTATAATATGAGATACTAATTGGAGAAGTTACCATCACTGTTTATGCTTCAATACAGCATCTTAAGAAATAGGGTAGGAACAAAAACTCTTTAAAAATAAAGAAAAAAACCCTAAATTTCCTTTCCCTACAAATGAAGAAACTCTGAAACACCTGTGAAGAGTGCTTAATAAATATATAAAGGGAGCATGTTTATTTTTCTACTTGCACTTACATTATTTGATTTTCATGTAATTATCATGAGACTGAACAAAAATACATATAAAAATACATTAAAAAAGTTCTATTTGATTCAAATTTTAAATTACAAATCTCAGATCATTTTTAAAAATAGCTATTGTCTCTTAAGTAAATGAAAACATAAGAGAGTTTGGTTGTGTACAGAGCAGGACCACTGAAAGAATAAGAAGTTACTGAATTAACAAAAGCTTTTTCATGGACTATTTGGTAATGGGTATAAGTTTTCATATGCACTTAAAACATTAGTACTTGTTTCACAACTGAAATCTCTTTTATATGCTCTCTCTAGCCACAGGGTGGTTACACATCTGTCCCCACTTTTCTTTCCTCTGGTAAGCTCTATTTTTATTGCAGATGTCAAATCCTCTGACTTTTGTCTGGAAACTACCTCCCTTTCCCAAATCATTGAGCTTCTTCTGCTCTTATTTCCTGGTGCCTGCCATTCATTACATTTATTTCTGATGTGTGCTGTAACTGAACTTGGCCATGTAGGCACCGTAATGCCTACCTTCCACCTGGACTCAAAGTACCACGAGGGCAAGAGTTGGCTCTACCAACTTTTTCCATTTTATCCCCAGAGCTTAGCAGAATTCCTGGCAGATACTAGTAAGAACTCAAAAATGTCTAAGGAGCAGACAAGTAATGAGAATGGAAATCCCTGAAAAATACCATATCACATATAAAACCATAAATATGGGTGTTGAATGCAAGAGAGTTGTCCTACTCTTCATTTTGGAGATAATGTTGGGGGAAATGTGAATGTGGGATTGGAGGAGGTTATTGGAAGCAGGGAGATGAGTTAGAAAGCCCTGGTCTCACTGAGAAGATAGGTATGTGGATTGAACTGGGACAGAGAAGAGACGATAGGTCTCTTGTGATTCTGGCACACCTCCCTTTAGTTTCAGAGGGTCTTTGATGTGTTTTCCAGGTTGATCGCCAGCCTCAGTTTATTCAAGGCTACCGAGTAATGTATGGTCAGACTTCAGGCCTACAAGCCACCTCCTCATGGCAGAATTTAGATGCCAAAGTCCCAACTGAGCGAAGTGCTTTCTTAGTCAATCTGAAAAAAGGAGTCACTTATGAAATTAAAGTCCGACCATATTTTAATGAGTTCCAAGGAATGGATAGTGAATCTAAAACAGTCCGTACTACTGAAGAAGGTGAGTATCCCAATTTGTAATGTAAACCAAACTTATACTATGAATAAACCAACTTCTCTTACAGTTCTATTTTAGTATATTCCTTAGAAAACTAGACAGAGAACATTTAAAGATATATGGGCTGCGGTTGTAGTTCAGTGTAGAACACTTGCCTAGCATGTGAGGCACTGGGTTGAATCCTCAAAACAACATATAAATAAATAAAACAAAGGTCCATTGAAAACTAAAAAGTTATTAAAAAAAGAAAAAATATATAGTAGGCACTCTCATTTTTCTCTTTGTATTAGGAGAATTGTACAGAATCTGACAAAAATGAATATAAAAATATAAATAGATTCTGAATTTAAATTCTTCTTAAACATTTGAACCAAGTTTTATATGTTTCTGTGCCCTTGATTTTGATTGCAGCATATTTCCATATATTTATGTGGGTGCAGTTCATTAGGGACAGACTATAGAAAATACAAGATCACAGGTTATTCACAATGACTACTCCTTTTTTAATGTAGTAGAATGTGATATTTTCTTTTCTCAGCCATTTTCTACTGTGGGCATTGCCAGTCTGAAACATAAGCTCTGATTTGGAAGGTCACTTTCATGTTTGTAATACGTTTCTTCTTAGGAAAATTCTTGCCTTCTCTCTAGTTTTGAAAATTTTTTTACCCACAGATACTTTAAAGTCAATCAATGATGGACCTAAGATTGATATAGGTTTCAACTAGTCCATTTATAAAGTCTCCTTCAGTAAGCCAGAGACTTATAATGAATATTGCTATTAAAATAAAAATGCGGGATGACAAAACAAATCCCCCTTTTTGTTTTTATACTAATTTTATGTGCACCAATCCTAACAAAAACCTTTTGTCTAAATGTATGTTATGCAAAGAGATATTTTTAAAAAGGCTTTAAGAAAATGTATATTGTTTGCTTATACTGACCGGTATGTCTGACCAGAGAAATTTTATAAAATATAAATTTTCTATAATATAATACAGAGCAAAAATAGAATGTTCACATTAGTTTACAGTGTGATCCACAGGCAGGGGCACAAAGCCTTATTTTAAAGGCACATTTGCTTTACTTTTAGGATATGAAAAGAAAATGCAAGATTGATAAAAATTGGTAGTATTTTCTCCAGCATTAAATTTTTACCATATCTTGCAAGTGTAGTACTAATGAGCAGGGTGGATAACTCCAATACAGAAGATCACATTGGAATCCTCCCTCCGAAAGTCATTTTCACTGCAGTTAGGCTTTTCCTCTGGCCTAGACATTTGTCACCATTCAGTGTACATTCATCTCTGATTTCTGTGGCCTTGTGAAGGTAACAAATGGAACTCAGCTGGGCTATGTCTGGGAATGATGAGCAGCGATTTGGGTTCTTTCACATCTGTACAAAGAAGCTGAGTACCAGAATAAATGACCTGTCAGGAAGCAGGCCTGGTGTTCTTGCCAAGCCAGCAGTAAGGAGAATGAAAAGCCAGTTTCAAAAGTGTTATTTTTCAGTGCAGTCTACTTACTAACTACAAGGCTGGTAGAAAAGTGGTCAGATTGATGTCATCATACCCTCTTTTACAGCAATATTGTCACATAGAGGAATAGGAAAAGAGCAATATTGTATTATCACATGTCTGTGTACATCCTATATCTCAATGTAAATATGATCATTTCTCAATGAAATTTATGTCCTGACAACTTTGCCAAACATGGGAAAAACCTTATCAATGGGTCTTCAAAATATGTTTTAGATACGATTTTTAAGGGACTAAACTGTGCAGAATATAAAAGCATTGATGGTTTTATATAAAAATCCTTTAATGTCATAAAATTCTTTGTTTTCTAATTATCAAGGAATTTTTATGTAGAATCCTTATTATGCTTTCTCTACATTTGGTTTAAATTCAGAGATTCACTGAAAATAAAGGAGTATTTTTCTGCAAAATTAATATTTCTTAACTCTCAGATGCACCGTATGGAATATGCTTAGTCTAAATTCAGGAAAACCTTCGTGCTTCCTATTTCTCAGTACAGTGGTAATTAGTTATAGGAGAAACTATAAAGAAAAAGAGTTTTTGTTGGAAATCAAAATCTGACTACTTCACATTTGACCCAACATGAACCTGTTTTCATATTTATCATCATAGTCTCTTGCCCATCCATATAAAATCAGTTTTAAATCTTAAATTATGGGTCAGTTTATGAGAGTCAATTATTGTTCCCAGTGTGAAAGGATTGTTTTTCTTTGGTGGTGAAATTTATATCTGTGTTTCTGTTTTTATTTACTAAACACAATCGAAAACAATATTTTTTAAAAGACTGTCAATAATCCCACTATTCAAAAATAATATCTCATAAAATTTTGATATATATTCTCTCAAAATAATTTTGGTTGGAAGCTATGATTTTATTTTTCAGAAACATGGTCTATTAGAATTGAAATAATCAAATTCTTAAAACAGATGTACCTGGTTCAAATCCTGACTTACCATTTAACTTTTTTTTTTTGGTAAGGGAGTTCCAGGAATTTAACTCAGGACACTCAACCACTAAGTCATATCCCAAGCCTTGCTTTGTATTTTACTTAGAAATTGGATCTCACTGAGTTGCTTAGGGCCTAGCTTTTGCAGGGGTTAGCTTTGAACTTTTGATCACCCTGCCTCAGACTCCCAAGCTGCTGTGATTACTGGCATGTGCCACCATGCCTGGCTTCATTTGACTGTGATAAATTTCTTACAGTAGATCATTTCCTTTTCTGTGAAATTAAGAGTTACTTCTACCCACTGAGGTTATGGTGATAATGAAAATTGACATTTTGGTGCTGGGCATATAAAAACCACTCATTAGCATGTTAACTGTTAAATTTATTATTTAGTGCATGTTTCCCCACCTGTTGTATTTGCTTTAATTTTTTTATTGAGTTTAATGACTGAATTCTCAAAAAAAAATTGTCACTGTTAAATGCTATATACAGATTTAGAAGTACTGGAAGCCAGAATGTCATTGGTCTTGCCTTTCTATTAATATTTTGTAAGCAATGCTAATGTACACTGAGACTCAAAGACTGCATTTTTCCTAATTACTCCCTCTGCAGCCCCAAGTGCCCCTCCACAATCTGTCACTGTGCTGACAGTCGGAAGCCACAATAGCACAAGCATTAGTGTTTCCTGGGATCCTCCTCCTCCAGATCACCAGAATGGAATAATCCAAGAGTACAAGGTAGGGCCTGCATGAAGAAGAAAGGTTTATGGATAGTTTTTTGGAGAAAGTTCAGTGTCATATGAGAAAGAGACAGCTCTAAATATTCTCTTATTCATTTAAAGTGTGAAGTGGTTATACCTTTGTATGACAGGTAAGGAAACAAATGCATCAGGAATCACAACTTAATTTTAAGATTAGACACATAACTGAGTTGAGCAAAAAACCTACAACAGTGGAATGATTTTCTATATGGTATGATCCAGGAACCAAGGATTTAAAGGGATGGGGATAGATGTAGGTAATAAAGAGGTCATCCCAGAAATTGCCTGCATGATTATTATTAAATTCTATGTAAGGGACTTAGGGCAGCTGTTTTAAATCTGGTTCTCAAGAAATGGAGAGAGATTTTGGATTTAGAGTGGATAAGGTAGGAATAGAAGATGGCAACACCAACTTGATCTCTATATTCTGCTTTTATTTATTAAGATTTTGAAAGATATTTCCCTTGCGGCGGGGGGAAGGTGACCATTAAAACATCAAATTAAAAAAAAAAACTTAAAAAAGTTTTGTCTCTTTTATTAATTGATAAACTTGTTGCTATTTAGAAAGAGTATCTGTTGTTTTATCCTCATCCTTGATGTTTAAGACACAGGCCATGTCTAAGGATTCAAAATAAAATTTTATCTAATTGATATGATTAAACCATGGATGAGTGTAAAACTTCTCACTAAACTTTGTAAAATTTCAAATCTGTGTTGCTGTTAGGAAATATTTCTAGAATTTTGAAAACAACTTATGCAATAAAAATAATATAATAAAGAACACCTCACTTTGCTTCAGAAATCCATAATTGGTATGTGAAATAAAGTTGAAATAGTTCACTCAAAAGATTGCTGATTGAATTTTATCTCTAAAAATATCCTATATTTTAAATAGAACTGTATTAATTTGAAGGTCAACTTGGAAGCACATGAATGCACTAAAGCATAAGGTTTTATTTTAAAATGATTAACATCACTTTATCAGCAAACATTCTAAAAAAGTATAAGAATAAATGCCTTCATAATAGGATAGTTTTGTACATTCTCAAGTTTTAAAATATTAGAACATTGTTTGAACACTAGATAATTAATCACTATGGTGTATATATGTGTGTGTGTGCATGTCTGTGATTTAATTCGGTGAGGAATTTGCTTTAGGACCATCTAGGTCTGAATACCCTAAATTTACTTTCAATTAAATTTTGATAAATTTATTTACAACATGATGAATGTTTTTCATAAATTATAAAATTTTCCACTCATTATAAATCTGTCATATTTTATTAGCAAATTGTATACATAGATGAGTGATAAATATTCTTTTGCTGGGAACACAGATGTCAGATATAAATATGGAACAGGATGCACAATAATTATTTTGCTAAAAGAATTCAGGGGCTTACCTGTTTCAGAAACAAACCTTATGTATTCCTACATGTTCATCTATATGTAGATTATGAAGTATAATATGAATTAAAATAAAGATATGCAGCAGAACTATTTTACAATTACAGTTTTTCATATCCCTAAAGAAAATATGATCTAAAGTATGATTTCTTCTTGGAGTAAAGACCTAGGTGCTTTAACATCAGTGTCTACAGTATTTAACCATTTTATTTTCGTGTGTGTCATATGTGTCTCTGTGTGTGTGTGTGTGTATGTGTGTGTGTGTGTGTGTGTGTATGTATTCATCAATATAAAGATTTATTGGTGTCAATGTAAATATTGGCTTTAATCTCATTTTAGTCAATACCTATAACTTAGGTCAATTAATCTCACTGACTACTTCTGTGTAAGTTAATATTTTCTTTAATGAAATATAAATTACTTAGATGTATATCTATATGCCTTAGACATTATAATTCATAGCCATCATATTTTAAATAGGTTATATGCACAATAAATTTTGATAAATTAAGTGGAAAAAAGTATGTGTTTTTATATGTACCAAAATGCTATTTCCAACTAAAGACCATTTTCTATATAGGTGTTAAAGGAATCATTGTTTGTTATAGATTATTTATCATAATTCCTTGATGATATATATATATATATATATATATATATGTATGTATATATATATATATATATATATATAGTTTGAATGTTGAATAGTTGTATTTTCTTTTATTGTTCTTCCTTTAATTCACACATATACATAAAATGCAGGAGTTGGACTTTGGGAAATGTCATTCACAAACATTTCTGGGAGACCAGAAATTAGACTGGTCACAATTAAAAATATTTAATCAATTATAGTCATTCAGTTACCACAAATGGGATTTTCATATTTATGTGTTTTCACTTTCCCTTTGTGTAGATCTGGTGTCTGGGAAATGAAACACGATTCCATATCAACAAAACTGTGGACGCAGCCATTCGGTCGGTAATAATTGGTGAATTATTCCCAGGTATTCAATACCGGGTTGAGTTTGCGGCTAGTACCAGCTCCGGGGTTGGAGTAAAAAGTGAACCACAGCCAATAATAATTGGTGAGTATCGATGTAGGTGCTAAATACTTCAGCATTATTCAACTGACAACAATGTAGATTGGTTTCAGTCTACATCTTAACATATCATATGTTCATATGATATGAACATACCATATGGGCAAATGACTGAGTAGGATTTCCTACAAAATGATATAAGTTCTTGTGCTCTTAAGATGCCCACCAGCCTCTTGAATCTATAATCATTATGAGTTTAAAAGCTGAAAGGTATTTGAAAATTATTTTTAATCACTAGCTTCATTTGTAATTTTGGTGTCACTGAAATATTAAGTAACTGAAAGGAGTGCATCGTGTCTCAAATCTACATGCTTCTTAGCCAGAAAAATGTCAAAAATTAATCAGAACCAGGCCAAAGAAACTTAGTAATCCAAATATACTATCCCAAAGAAATTCGTGTTAAATCTACTTCCATCATTGCATGGAACTCTTCTCTATCAGCATAGATTATATTTGTCTGCTCTTGAAGTGTATATAAATGGGATCATGCAGAATATGATATGTTATGTCTGGTTTCTTTCACGAAGCTTCAGTTTTTTTGATGATTCAACCATGTATGTATTATGCAATTCACATGTTTTGCTGCTGAGCAGGATTCAGTTCTATGAATAAGCTGTATTTTGTTTATCTGCTTTTCTTTTGGGAGAATGAACATTTTTCTGTAAGCCTTTACAAGGACACATACTTTCATTTCCTTTGGAGAAACACCTTGGAGAGGAATTTGTGGGTAATAGGGCTTTATAGTTTTGACTTTATAAGAAACTGCTAAACAGTTTCCACAATTTCAAATTTTAAAATTTAATACTCCCAGCAGCAAGGAAAAGGACTGTCAGTTTCTCTGCATTATCACCAACATTTGACGTTGCCAGCCTTTGAAAATTTAGCATTCAAGTGTATGTAAAACAGTAACATCCTTGTGATTTTACCTTGAATTTTTTTAATGATTAATGATCTCAAGCAACTTTATATGTGCTTCCTAGCTGTTTGCAGATTTTGTTTTGTAATTTTGCCAGGTCTTTGCCTCTCTAAACTTGGATTGTTTCTTGCTACTCCTTGGGGAGAGTTGTTTTTAAATTCTAGAGATAGATAGATAGATAGATAGATAGATAGATAGATAGATAGACAGGCAGACACACACACACAAATATATATCTCACAAACATTTTCTCCTAATCCATTACTTTATATTTATTTTCTTAATGTATTTTGATGAACAAAAGTCTTAAATTTTAATGAAGTATAACTTATCATAATATTTTTCATATTTATTGTTCCTAAGAAATTGTGTTCTACTTCTAGATATTGACGACATTATCTCATACTTTTTCTAAAGGCCTTATAATTTTAGCTTTCATACATAGTTCTGTAATTCAATTTAAGGTAATTACATGTGGTTCAAGGATTAATGTTTATGTATGCATATCAAATTGTATAGGCACACTGACAAGACTTGTTTTCCTCCAGTTAACCACATACACATGGATTCATTCCTGGGTTCCTTATGTTTATAATGTTTATATGGTAATTATACTCTCTTGATTACTGTATCTTACAGTAACTCTTGAAATCAGGTAATGTGAATACTGCCCATTATCTTCTGCAGAATTGCTCTGGCTGATAATAGGCCTTCTACCTTTCCATATACTTCTCAAATTAATGTCAATTTCTACAAAAATATGTTGAAAGTGTGATTGAAGTGCAATGAATCTATCCATCAAAATTGGGTAAACATTTTACTTATGATTTTTTCTGTTCAGGACATGATATACTTCTTCATTATAGACATCTTCAATACTGTTTCAGAATATTTTGTAGATTTCTATGTATGAATGGGCTTACATGTTTTGTTAAAATATTTTGTGTGTACTTAAAGATTTTTTTTACTATGATAAATGGATTTTTGAAATTTCCTTTTGTTTTACATTATACATACAGTAAATTTTTATATTGCCATTCTATCTTGTGGCCTTACTAACATCTCTTGTTCATTTTAATAGTTGTGAAATGACTTTTTTGAGTTTATTAAAATGACCATACTTTTTTTCCTGGGTTTTGGTTTATTTTGTTTGGAGGTGGGCGGTGGTTGTTGACATGATCAATTCTAATGAATGGTTTTCAAAGGTAAATCAACTTTGCATTCCTGGGATAAATTCCACTTGGTCAGATTTGTCCTCTATATGGGTGTTTCTAGATGTGATTTACTGACATTTTGTAAAGAATCTTGCACTTAAAATTGATAGGTAGCATTTTTTTCTTCTACAATCGTTGTCAAGTTTTGGAATTAGAGTATCTGGCTTTATAAAATGGGTAGGAAGTATTCCTCCTCTTTATTCCTCTGGAATTTTTGGAGAGTTTTTTCATTATCTCTTCCATTAATATTTGCTAAAAATCACTGATTATATCCATTCCTAGAGGTTTAATTTTGATTTTTTTAAATTCAATGAACATAGATCTATTTAGCATTTTTTTAATTTCTCCTTGTATTGGCTGTGGTAAGTAGATTTTTGGTTGTGGCCCCAAAATGAACTTGTCTAATTCATCTAAGTTATTGAATTTATTATCATGTGGTTGGTTGTATTTCCTTATGATCTTTGCCATGTCTGCAGAATATGTCGTAATTATGTTAGCTTTTCTCCATTGTGACAAATACCTGAGAAAATAAACTTAGAGAAGGAAAGATTTATTTTGACTCATGGTTTCAGGGGTTTCTGTCCAAGATCAGCCAACGCCATTGCTTTGGGCCTGACTTGATCATGGCAAATGGGAATGTCAGAGCAAAGTTACTCATGTTGGCCCAAAAGCAGAGAAAGAGGAAGGGGCTACAGATGGAAGATAGTCTCCAAAGTCCTGTCCTATGGAAGCATTCCTTACAACTAGGCTGTATATCTCACATACATTTTCTCCTAATCCATGACTTCATATTTATTTTCTTAATTTGAAAAGTATATGGAAAGGTAGAAGGCCTATTATCAGCCAAAACAATTTCAACCTCCTCCCTAGAATGCCATCAAATTATTAATTTACCAAGAAGATCAGAGCCTTATGATCTAATCACTTCCCCAAAACCTCACTTCTGAACATTACTGCATTAGGGACCAACACATGAGCCTTTGGGAGACATTCCTGATCCAAAACATAACAGTAGCATCTCTCTTTTTTTCATATATACTGGGAATTTGTATGGACCTTTCTGCCTATTCTTTGTACCCCTTTGTGTCTGCCTCTCTCTCTCTCTCCTCTATCTCTCCCCTCCACACACAGTTATTACTATTAGTCTTTTTAAAATATACTTTTTAGCTGTCGATAGACATTTTAGTTAATTAATTAATCAATTTATTCTTTTATTTATGTATTTATTTATTTACATGCAGTGCCTCCCATATGCTAAGCGAGCACTCTACCACTAAGCTACAATTCCAGACCTTATTCAATCTTCATAATGATTTAGGAATTTTAAGGATATTTTAAAATTACAAACATTTGACTTTTTCGGTTTTGTTTTCTAATTAATTGTTTTTTGCTATTTCATCTTCTTTTATTTTGCTTCTTAAGACCAATAGTTATTTAATTTGGGGGACATTTTTTTTCTGATTTGAATATTTTTCTCATATGAATATTTTAAAGTTTTACTTTATTTTGAAGCACTTCTTCAGCTAAATATTCCCAATTTTGATATATATTGTTTCCATTTATTATGGAGTATATAATTTTTCTTTTTTTATATATTTCTGTTCTTTTTCTGAGGTAATTTGGAAATACATTGCATAATATACAAATGTTTGGGGAATTTTCCATATATATTTTTGTTCACTGATTTCTAATATAATTCCTTTAAGGACAGAGAATGTACTTTGTGTAAATTTAATTTTTTTAAATATAGAGTAATTTTATGGCTCAACACTTAATCTTGTATGTACTTGTATTTCATAAATGTAAAGTAAACTTGGTAGTGTTTTTCTAGTCATTAATGACTTTCTTTTTTTTCTTTGAAATACAAAGAAAGGGTCTGGAAATCTATTATAATTATGGATTTGTGCATTATTTTTCAGCCTACAATTTTGTTTCATGTCTTTATTCCTTTGTTTAAATGATCACATTTTAAGAATGTTAGCTTCTAAATGAACTTATACTTTAGCATTATAAGATTTCCCTCTTCAGTCCTTGCCCCCAAACTTGCTTTGTCTGATACTAATATAGCCATATATATATAGGCAGTGTAGTCTCTTCCAAGTATTTGCAAGATTTGTCTATTTTCCAGTCATTTAGATTAACCTCTATTTCATTGCATGTAATGTGCACTTCTGTTATTTAATTTACATATTAACAGGTCTCATTATTTATATATTCTGATTATTTTTGCCTATTAATCATGGTGTTCAGATTATCATTAGTGTATTTATTGACACTTTGGGATTTAAAATTATCAACTTGCTATGTGTTATCTGTGTTACTTTCTGCATTCTTTGTACAAACTGAGAAACTTTCAGTTTTATATTTTATCTCCACTAATGGATTTTTAAATATGTTTCTATATTTGTTTTTTGTTGTTGTTATTGTTGTTGTTTTTAGTGCTGATCAAACCCAGGGCCTTTATGTATGCAAGGCAAGCACTCTACCAACTGAGCTATAGCCTCAGCCCCTTCTATATTTGTAATGGCTTCTCTAAGATTTCCTACAAGGATCTGAAGTAAAATTTCATTTCTTTCTCTCATCCTATTTAATTAGCCATACCATTTATTTTTAAATTTGTAATAATTATCATTGTGTAAATTATAGTGCATTATTTTTTTTCTGTAAGGACACAAGCATCTTTCAAATAAATTTAAAATAAGAAAAAAAATTTGGTTACTCCTATGCACTTGATACTCTGCTCCATAAATTTAATCCCTGAGCTTTCCTAGTGACTCCTTGTTGTTAGTTCATGAATGATCTCAGTCAGATCCCCTGTTTCATTCCTGTATCTTAGAGATCACAATAACATTCTTTTTCTTATGTATTTAATCTGGTCTTGTTTGTGATGTTTGCACATGTCCCATGCCTGCTATTTCTTCCTGGGTAGAGGTAAAATTATCCAAGGAGTTATTCACTTAATATATTTTTCTGATATCCAATTTCTATTTCCTTTCTTTTATATTTTTCATTTCCCTCTGATATTTTCTATAGATTCATTCATTATGACTTTATTAACATTTTAAATCTATAACCACATTATAACAACTGCTTTAAAACCCATTTCTCCTGATTTCAATGTCTGTATTGTATCAAGGTATATTTTTATTGAGTATATTTTCTAGTTTTTTACCTTGGGGTATATTTTTCTAATTTGTTGTTATTGTTTGCTTATTTTTGCATGTCTGGTAATATTTATTCTATACTGATTATTGCTGATGACATTATAAAAATTGTATTATCTGTTAAAGTATGTTAATTTTGTTCTAGAATACAGTCTAGGTAAATACCTAGAATTTTTCTTTTTTTAAAATTATGTCAGTATGGAATTGTTCATGTATTCCCCTTATTCATAGGGCAAAATCTTGGTTTGATATTTACTTTGGAGGCATGGCCCTCCTAGGATTTCAATGAAAAGTGTAATATATTTATCTGATCTCCCTAACTTGATGAAATTTAAACTTCAATCACTAAGTTATTTTTAATAGCTATCAGATGAAACCCCTCTTCAGTCTTTCATCTTTCTAGTTTTTGATTTTCATGAGATCCTTACAATCTTATTCCTACATGCATAATTCAGGATTCACCCTAAGATTTGGGGGTGGGGATCATTTGGAGATTTGGGAATTCACTATCCACTGCTTTCTTTTGCTCATAGTTTTCCCCTTAATTTTCAGTAAGTATTGCAGTCCTGAACTCTACCTTCTGGCTCATCATACCATTAAGAATGTGACTTTTGAGACTGGGCTCTGGCTTCCCTATATTGCATGAGCTAAGTATATCTCTAAGGTGGAGGGGGCTTATCAACACATATTTCCTCTAATAGGGCTTTTTTTATTTCTAGAGTCAAATCTCTATCAATTAGCTCTGTTCTAATTGCTTGGCAGGGCCATTGATTCTTTAAAAAGTATTCAAAATATTTTTCCCAGAATTTATATATTTTCAAAATATCTGTCATGCATTTGTATAAGCCAGTTAGCTTTTAGATTCCATGACCAAAGTACCTGACAGGAACAACTTTGAGGAGGGAAAGTTTATTTTGGACTAATGGTTTCATAGATTTAGTTCATGGTTGTCCAACTGCATTGCTCTGGGCCTGAAGTGAGGCTGATAATTATGGCAGAAGGGCCTACTAGAGGAAAAGTTTCATCTTATGGCAGGAAGGAAGCAGAGAGCAAAAGAGAGGAGAAAAAGACATGGACAGATATAGTCCAGACCACGCCCACATTGTCCTATTTTCTCCAGCCCTGCCCCACCTGCCTACAGTTAATACAGCAGTCTGTTCAATTTATTAATCTATCAAGTGCATTAATCCACTGATGAGGGTACAGCTTGCATAATCTAATCATTTCACCTTCTGAGCACTCGTGCATTGCCTATCACATGAGATCTTTGGGAGAGCTTTTAAGATCCAAACCATAACACCAATCCCATTATTCTCAGTTTATTTTTTGAAGTAGCATATAGAGGCTATATTGCTATTGACTAGATAATTATTTCTACTGAAAAGTATTTAATATGTATATATTTAAACTCAGTCATAATTTTGAAACATTTAGATTACCTGAGTTTTCTCTGTTTTATACATTAATAACTTTGAAGAGAGAAAGTTAAAGTATTACCTTTTCTTTAAATTGCCTTCCCTTTCTTAATTAGTTGTAAAAACTGAATTAATTTCTTAACCGGAGGGAAACCTACAATCTTACCCTTCTGAGATTTTTCTAAAATAAATTGGAATAAGAAAGAAATACAGGTATACCCAAAAGGATTTAACTGATACATAGATACATATATAATAATATATATGTATATAATAATATATATACACACACATATGTACATATTTATTTCTCTTACAGTATTTAGAAATATGCCATTAATTGTTTCCCTAAAAACTATATATGAAGCAGGTTTAAATGCAATAGTTCATTGTGAGTGCCCCTAGATAAGTAAGAAACTTATTTTTTGTGTCTCTCTAATATATATATAAAACTATATATATATATAGTTTTATAGTAACATAAAGTAATAAAGTCATTTTATGTATGTATATATATGTATATATAATGGATTTATTAAATATAATTATTATAACTTGAAGATAAGTAAGATTACCAAACAACTATATTTGCATTTCATGTTTTATTTTTCTATACTTTAGAAATAAGTATATTTCTTAAGGAAGGGCATTTTCATCTTTTCCTAGTGACTGATGATTCCCAATATATTGGAGAACTATGGCTCTTGGAGGCAAAGAAAAAATAACAAATATAAAATATAACCAATCCCATGACATGACAATCAAAGTAATGTGCTGAACAGTTTTATAGTAACATAAACTAATTAAGTGAATTTAGATTATTTTAAATCAAAAAGTTTCATTAGCTTTTTAATCATTTACAAGAGACAGAGTCTCCAAATGAATAATGAGTATTTTAAAACAATTTTAGAGTACCATAGAAAGATTCAAATTTTCCTATGAAATTAAAAATATCTAGTAAATTATTTTCCTATCTTCTCTTCAGATAATTAGAATATTTTGTGATTGAGGGGTAATGATAGAAGGTAGAATTATAGTAAATGAGTAGATGCATGTGCACACACACATACATACACAAGCTGAATTCAGCCCCCAAAAGTCTATTTGTCTGAAGAGATTTATTTCTTTTTAATATCTACTGTTGTAGTGAGAAACCTCCTAATTGTTTCTTTAATCATCATCCATATCTACCTTCACATCTTGTCTGATAACATTATCTACACAACTCTTATTCCTAGTTGAATAGTGATGGCTAATCTCCTTTCTGTTTCAATTCATGCTCTCCTTATTGCTAATTTAATACTGGATACAGCATTGAAGAGACTCAAGCTCTCTCTCGTTTCCCCTTTGCTTTAATTAAATTGCATATTGTCATTTGATGTATTTTCTAGTTCCTCATTTTACATTTGTCCTATGCCAGACCAAATGTACTGTTTTATCTCTACCCTCTCAGTTTTCTTCATTTCAAAAGATTCCATAAGGAGACCATTAATTAGAATATTGAAAAATATAATGTATGACCTAATGCAAGCTTAAAACCAGTGTTATTCTTTTTTCTACAGTTTTCCATGGGAAAGGGACTTTTATATGAAAGTGTCCATAAGCCCATATCATTCGTAAAACTTACAGGCACAAAAATGCAACACCATTTGTTCACATACATAACTATCAAGCAATATGTCATGTAAAAATTTTACATTGATTTTCAGTTTTCAGGAGTCTTGATTAGTAATATATCTATTGTCTCTCTAATCATTTGGCCTTTTCATGCTTACATTACATAGTTGGTAATAATATGTGGAACAGCTGCAAACTTTCACAGTAATAGGTACAATCAAATCTGATGTGTCTAAATAATTTTTAGTCCAACAAATTAGTTTTGTTCTTCATTACTCTCCAATGGGAGGGAGACATTAGATTTCATTATATTTTTTTGTCTGCAGGAACAATGGAGCATTACAGGTCACACACATCCTTGTCTGTGCTCTAATTAGTCCAACTGATAACATTATTTCAAAAATGCTAGGAACATTAAAAAATAGTAACACACCTTGGCAAAATAAGTATTGTACCATACTAAATAATATTCTATGGACTCTTTATAAAAATGAAGGGAAATTTTTCTTTTCTCTTTGCACTAGAAGGTATTTATTTTCTTTTAGGTAACTGTTAATAGTTAAGAAAATCAACAAATCTAGTACTGAAAATGCAAGCTATTTTAAGTAAACTTTTAATTGTATTTATATGTATGATTTTTTATGGGTAAACTTATTGGAGGAAAAAGTAGCCTTATTACCTAAGTGAGTCTGGTTTTAAATGTGGAAATTAATACAAAATAACTTTGGGGAATAAAATATAAGTATGTATAAGGAAATATAAGGAGCTTCATTAAGCCTTCATTTTGCTTGTATTCACAAAATAAAAGGTCTTTATAGCCTTACTTATAGTCTAGTCTAAGACAGGTCCTCAAAATGGAAAATGGGGTTTCAGGGTCCCATATAGTGTTCCAGGAACCTTGTATCCCTCCAAACTTAGCCCTATTATCTCTTAGAGATTCAGCATCCTCCAATAGACCCTTTGTCTCTGTCTAACAAGAAAGGAAACAAAAAGAGTGTAAAGTATTGTTACAGAAAATAATGGGTTAGGGCCCAAGATGTTGTGCATCATTTGTACCTACACACTATTACTTAACATTCAGTTACTTTGTTGTATTCAACTCCATGTGAGTCTGAGAGATAAAAGTTAATTTTCTGCCCCAGGAGAAAGGGGGAAGAGTGTGGTAAACTAGTCATTTACAGTTTGACTTATATTTCATTCCGAAAAATTATTTGTATTAAAAGTAGTAAATCTATTTTTCAAATCTAGATAATTCATAATGACATGAATTTAACAGAAATGCTCTTAAAGTAAAACTCTTACCATTATGTGAGTCATAATTTTCAGTGAAAAAGATACTGTGCATCTATTAACCTCTTTATATGTATCATCTCCTTGATTCTTCCCCAAATGAATGAAGTAGACAATGTTGTTGCTGACTAACTCAAACAGAGACTTAAGATTAGTTATCTTACGTAAGTTCATTGCTTACCTAGCTAGTTAAGTGACAGAGATGGTACTCCAATCCAGGACTTCAAGGACCATGCTCTTTATAATAGTTACATTGCCATAAGGTAATGACAGTCCTACACATTCTTTTCATGTAATACACTGAAATGTGCCATATATTTTGCTTGCAATTCAATTGTTGAAGGTCTTTGATTAGATACTCACTAGATGTGATATTTACTTTACAAATCACTTAATTCCCAAGGTCTGAATTTCTTTATTTGTTAAATAAGTATCTGAATGTTCACTCTCTCGTGATGTTTTGATTCCATGAGTTTAAAACTTATTAAAAATATAGACTGAAATTTTCTTAATTTTTTTGAGAGTTCTAAATTTTCAAAACATGACCACCTCCAGAATAATCTTTGTCTAGATTTACATGTATATATATATATATAATTTTAGTTATGAAGATCTTAAAATTATTTTAAAGTTGTTTCTCATATTTGATATTTAATCATTGTTAAATTAGTCAAATACATGAGATTTACCTTTTCATTAGGTTTTAATTATACATGCTGATCTCTACAAAAAGACATTTTTATGATTATAATGATTTTATATAGCAAATTTTCTTTGAGAAAGTTAAAGCATAGGTGTTCAAAAGAAAAGGGTAACATGAAATTATATAGTTTTGTATACCAGGAACATTTGAATATAAACAAATACATGGCCAAAAATCAATTGGTAAATACCTGTGTTAAATGCTGTAGTTGCTTACTTTTCTGAGAACTATTTTTAAAAATATTTTTGCTTAACTCAAAAAAAATTACTGTTGTTTAAGTTCCCAGTACTTGTGTGAGTCCTTATTTATAAGGATATAGATCAAGAAGTAGTTCAGAATTTTAGCAAACCAAAACAAACAAACAAAAAAAAGAGAGCAATATTCTTAGTCATGGTTTTAAGGATATGTCTCAATTCTTCTTTTTAAACATGCAACATATGTATGTTGATGATTGTCACAATTGCAGGACAGAACAAATACTACTTGAGCTTACAGGGATTTTCTGTGCCTTTGATGCACCCCACATGTAGTCTGCATTTATTTTTGTCTTCATATTTACTGACACTGTTGTTTCTTCTATAGGAAAAAGGAATAAAGTTGTCATTACTGAAAACAATAACAGCATAACTGAACAAATCACTGATGTTGTGAAGCAACCGGCTTTTATAGCTGGTATTGGTGGTGCCTGCTGGGTAATTTTGATGGGCTTTAGCATCTGGTTGTATTGGCGAAGAAAGAAGAGAAAGGGCCTCAGTAATTATGCTGGTAAGAAACTATTTACAGTTAAGAAAACCTCTTATCTTTAAGAATGTAATGAAAAGAAAGAAAAAAAAGTATATGAAAGAACAAATGAATAATTTGGGCTTGTTTTAAAATCTTGCTCTGTAAAATGCGATGATAAACAACCTACTTTCACATACTTCTCTTGACCATATCACTTTATGACTTTAGGCAATCTTTTTGCTTGTATCTCCAGTGAAGCATAACAAGAGTGCACAGTGATAAAATGTTCAGCTGCTTTTCTCAATTAGTTCTTCAAAACCACACGCAAATACTTTGAACACTATTAAGACATTCTTTGAAAAATCTGTTTAGGCAACAGCATTACTAAAACACAAAAGGAAAATAAAGGAGAGATTTGGAATCTAGCTTGTAGTATGTCAGGATGCAGATTGCAATAGGAAATGTCCCAGAAGGAAAATACAAACAAGCAAAAATCTCACCAATATTAATAAAACTGATGAGGCATGAGTGGAGTGATTTACTCTTCACTTAAATGGTGTAGTCTATTTCAGTGTGAACTGCAGCCTTTTAGAAGGAAAAAAAAATAGGAGAGAGGAGCAAAAGGAAAAGGGAAAGAAGCAGATCAGCAGACCAAAATTAAACAAAAAACCTTGGATGTTCTATTTTTTTTAAAATAAATTGTTTTTGAATCCTAGACAGAGTATTAAGGACATTAGATATTATGACCTTCAAATTATCTCCAAAGGAGGGAGGGATAAAACAGGTGATAGAGAGAAAGAGATAAAAATCATAAAGTGGGTAAATGAGAGAAGATATTCAATGCTGAAGTTATGTTCAATTACATTTTGATCATAATTTACATTAAATATTATCTCTAACAGCAACAATTCATCTGAAACTGACAATATTTCATACTTTCTAGAATTTGTAAGTGGACCTATTTAAAATAATATCATCCTACAGACATTTAAACAGTTTCTGAGACATTATATTCAGTCTTCCATTTTTAATAATCAGCAAAGGATCTGTCAAAATAAAATATTATTAAGACATTTGTTTTTTAACAAAACATTAAAAATAGAAGATTTAATATAATGAAATACAATATGTACATAGTGAAAAATATACGACATACCACCCATTCAGTTGTATTGCATGTGTTATTTGACAGCATTAAACATAATAATCTAGTTGTGATATTGTGACTTATGTCTGCATCTTGTGAAGATTAAATTTATTAGTTATTGGTCAAAATAAATTCCAGGAGTAGAAAAAGGAGTATGGCAAATCCATTGAACAGAGGTTTCCATGTGTTTGACATTCTGCCATTCTCAGTTCTCAGTGGTTCTTGGCTGCCCAATTTCTTATGTTCTATCATCCAAGTGTTAAACCACTGCACCAATTAGAGATTCTTCCCAGAGAGGTGTGCTCAGAACTAACTGCTGAGTATAGAGTCTTGGACATTGAAAAAACTAAACAGATACATGAGGTGGGAGGGAAAGGGAGAAGAAAAGGAAATTGCATGGTAATGGAGGGAGACCCTCATTGTTATACAAAATTACATATAAGAGGTTGTGAGGGGAATGGGAAAATTAACAAGGAGAGAAATGAATTATAGTAAATGGGGTAGGGAGAGAAGATGGGAGGGGAGGGGAGGGGGGATAGTAGAGGATAGGAAAGGTAGCAGAATACAACAATCACTAATAGGGCATTATGTAAAAATGTGGATGTGTAACCTATGTGATTCTGCAATCTGTATTTGGGGTAAAATTGGGAGTTCATAACCATCTTGAATCTAATGTATGAAATATGATATGTCAAGAGCTTTA
Source organism: Callospermophilus lateralis (assembly GCF_048772815.1). Classification (NCBI taxonomy): domain Eukaryota; kingdom Metazoa; phylum Chordata; class Mammalia; order Rodentia; family Sciuridae; genus Callospermophilus; species Callospermophilus lateralis. The sequence continues at coordinate 240,767 of NW_027516379.1, read as the reverse complement.
TAATGTTTTGAACAACCAATAAAAAAACTCTCATATACTTTCTTGTTTTGCATTCTAGCCCCTTGCCTTCACCCATGAATGTATTGCCCATCAGCCTTTCTTTAATCAGTTACTATGTAATATTTTATCTCTGTGAGACATACATATAAATGATTTTAAAAAATAAGGAAGAATTGATTTAATTCAAGGAAAATTTTTTGTTTATCCCTTCACTTGACTTTAGAGATAATAAAAATGAACTATGCAAGTCACTTCAGTGCAGCGTTCTAAAATATCCATATTTGGAATGGTGCATTTTTAAACTTCATACTTCTTCATTCATTCATGACTTACAAATGAAATAGCTCTCATAGTTGGTAGGTTTGCACTTTTAGTACAATCACATTAAGCTGACTTTCTTTTTCTTCTACTACTTCTTTTTTTTTTTTTAACAGCCATTCTTTGCAAAACCTATGCACTTAATTTGAAAATATCTGTTGGTCTTTGAGCTTGACAAGAATAGTACATTTCCCATTATCATTTCTCATTGTGATTGATATCCATCTGCTTGTAGAAAACTGCTAACTCAGAATGTGCTATGCCCTTCAAATATTTTGGAAGAAGGCCAAGCCAGAGAAAAGCCTTTCAAAACTTTTATACTTAATTGATAGATGGCTTACTCTCAGAATGGATTTCCCTTCAGCTAGTAATTTGCCTTCTAGCAACTGCTGCTCCAGATGAGAAGCAAATGAAAATTTGCCAAACCACAGATACCTAGCATTACATGTCTGATTTGTGATATTTTCTACATATTTTCCTCCAAAAATAACCTGTCTTCCACCTTTTTAAGTTTTCACATTCTCATCCTTTTATAACTTAAAGAACAAGGGATTTTGAATGAGTAATAGAATATGTATTTATCTTTTGTTTCTATTTTTGACATTTCATGTATGAGCTAATAATCATACATGAAAGAGCAGAGAGATTTCATAAGGGCTTTTTACCTCGAAGGTCTTATAACAATTATTTTAAAAATTCTTGTGTTGGCCTTGCTTATATTTTGGTTTTCATACAGATTTCTTAGTAAGTCTTATAATTTTATAGTATAAAAACTGTGGAAGGTAATCAGAAGGAAGGAAAGGAAAGGGATATCAAAAAAATAGAGAAGAGACCCAGAAGACTAGAGCAAGGGAATATGGAGAGAGGAGAGAGGAGAGAGGTAAAGATGATAGGTTTGAAGGAATGGAGCAGACCAAATTGTGAGCAGACCAAGTTGTGCATGTATAAATATATCACAATGAATTCCATTATTATGTAAAACTATAATATACCAATAGAAAAGTGAAAACTAAACCAAATAGAATTCAAGCAATGTGACTTGATTTGCAAAATGTGGTCTGAAGTGTATATGTACTTTTTCACTACCTGGTAATATATATGTAGTCTCAAATCTATATTTACAGTCTCTAATTGTTGATTTATGATAAAACACTTTTTTTGTACAATCAGGTTCCACTTTGAGTCAATATTTAAATTATTTTATAGCACAATTATTTCAAAATTCAGTTGTGGTCATAATTAAATATTTGGTGGAATTTTCCTACATTAGAAAACATATTTTCAATGCAGCTGGATTGACTGTAAGATTGTAGACCAGGCTAAATTTTTTCTCAGACCTCCTTTTTCCTACTTCTTCATTTCTGTTTATCCACTAGAGGAAGGAAAAAGAAGATGTTAAATAGTGTAAGTGCAGAATTGCTTTACAAGGTGTGATCCAAACTCTGGGTAGGATGCCTTAGCTAACTCTATGTAGGCCAGACATTACCCATTGACTCATACTATAGCTCCTTTGGAACTTGCCATTATTACAGAAAATTATACTTGAAGACTTAGAAAAGAAACAACAACAACAACAAAAACTGCTCATCACTGTTAATACTTTCTTTTAGGTGTCAGCAGGTGTAACAGATGTGTCAGAGAACAGTAATGGATTAAATTTTAGATTAAATATCAAGAATCTAATGTATATCTATATATTCATATCATCTGGGAGGAAAATCTGGCCTAAACATGTTTTGCCTCTTCACATAGGAGAAAGTCGAGGATCCTCTGAGACAATGTTACACATCAACTTATAATTTTATATCTGCATATTAATCACTTACTTAAACTCTTCAGATATAAATACATATCTCAGGTTTTGACCCATAGCAATAAGGGCAGCTGCAAGAGCTAAAAGCATCTCTGTGTATCATATCCTAAATAAAATAATATCATACTTCTATAAGCAACATGAAGCGCCATCTACCTTAATTTTCACTGAGCACTATCAATCTCCATATCACTGCCAATGGGGGTCCTGTTTGCTCAACATATTCAGTCCTTAAACTATTATAAACAATAAAAAAAAGTTGTAGAAATTTAGATAGAAAATATTAAGTGGTTTTGAATTTGAAGTAAATATTTGGTAATATCTGTAATAATTTTTGACAATAGAAAAAAGGACAATGTAAGTTTGGAAAAAATCTACATAGCTTTGATAAGGTTCATATAAATATATCAGTATAAATGTATATAACTGTATTATAATCTTTATGATAAATGCACAGTATTTTTCAAACTTCTGCTATCCATTTTTCTATTTGTGATTACTGAAGTCATCAAATATTAATGAAAATAAATGTAATTTTCCAGAAGTATAAAGGGTAAGTTATGTTTTCTGAATATTATCTCTGAGGTTAACATTTTATGAAACTCAGTAAATATAAACAATTCATGAGTGAGAAATTTTGAAAATGCTAAACACCTCACACGTAGGTTTTATAACTGGTGGTGAAATAAGTTACTTGACAGTACTCTCCAAAAGCAGCTAAAAGATTTGATGGAATTTTTATACTCTGATTATCTGGGGTGAGTTAATGCTTATTAAAAAGGATTAATATGCTTTCATATTTGCCAAATAAGCATATCAGGAAAGAGAATGAGAATTGGCTGCAAGAATTTGGAGTAGGAAAATGTGAACTACTAGAGATATGCACTTTGAAAGCTACATTACCTCAAAATGCCAATTTACCACATAGTTACATTTTCCTCCCAGTTCTGGCAGACATGTAGTATTAATCCTGTCAGATAGTAGTAGACTTACTTTGTATATGATATAGCTTTGAAAAATCCCACTGGTATGTGGGAGAAATTTCTGGAAACATTATTAGTATTCAGTTCATTTTTGGTCAAAATTTCTGTATGTTATGCCTTGTAAGCTTTTAATTTGAGATTCCACACAAACTTCTGATTAAGAGCTTGTAATAATTAAGTTACTCCAAATTTATTTCTGATGAGCACAAAGTTACTGCACTGTGATTTCAAAATTATAAAAAAATAACAAGAAAAAGATTATTCACCATCGATCTATCACCCCCTCACCCTACTTTCTTTCACCTTCAAGTTAAACTTTTCTTATAAATGAGGACTACCTCAAAATAGCTTGTAGTATGCAATGGCATTTATTTTTATGTTACACATGCCCGTACACACACACACACACACACACACACACACACATACTTGCACGTTTACATACACACAAACATTCATCAAAATGCTATATATTATTTCCATTTTAGAAGTTTTAGTTTTTCATTCTATTTTGTAGTCTCCTTTGATGGCCTATTAGACTAAGTTACTCTTGTTCTACTTTTCAAAATGAAATTAATCTAAATATTTTGAAGCAAAACATTAAAAAAAAGAAGTGTGAAAAGATGTCCCCTTTCTTCCCTCACTTTAAAAACACAGCTAACCAGTGTCTGTAAGAGAAAATATGTGTGTGTGTTCTCTTCCTCCTCCTACTCTACTTTCCTTCTTCCTCTTTTCCTCGTCCGCCTCCTTCTTCTGTGACAGAAAAATGCAAAATGAAAGATTCCTGTGTATACTAAATTTTATGGAGTCCATTTTAAGTTATTCAGGTATTCACGTAATGTTCTGTGAAGTTTTTCCTATGTTAGCGGGCATGCAGAGATAGAGATGAATGATATTATAGAATATTTGACAAACTATTAGCAGTCTAGAATCCTTTGAGAAACACGTGTTAATGACGACTAGGACACAAATAAAATGGATATGTCCTGAATACTGAATGTGAAATGCTTTGAAATTAATTATTTTGCTTCCAAATTTAGCTCTCAACTGGCAGATATGGACCATCCCATGTGGTCTATATTCTAGCACATCTGCAAATTAACCTTAATAAATGATATATTTTGATAGAATTTTGAGTATTATGTCATACTACTTTAAACTTCACATTTGATGAAAATATGCCATTGGTTATCTCATAGAGTTAAGTACAACGCAATTTTTGTGACTCAGCTTCAGCTTCTTTTCTTTTCTTTGCTATACTTTATTCCTGTGGCAGTATCAGAAATTTTGGATGATGAAATAAAAGTCATCTAAATTAGGGAGAACTATGTGGCATCTCACATATCTCTTAAACAGCACATTTTTGAGATGCAGCCCATCAGAACCTGCTTATTTGCATATTTGCAATGATGTTCACAGCATTATCTTAACTCCCTTTTGGCAGAGTAAAACAATCACTTGATATTCCATTAAAATGCCACATAACTGGAAAGTCACATCAGATGGAAAGCTAATTAGCTGTACCACTTTCACATTGTGAAAATGAATTTTTACATGTGTGTGTCCTAATCAGGCCTTTATTGAATACCTCTAGTGCTCAATTTTTTTTGCATTAATTGTTTCAGATTAATTCTATTGTGTTCAAAGCAATTAATAAGAGGCACAATGTGATACAGTTGCACTGCTGATTCATGACTCCAAGCCCTGAAGTCACTCTGTAGTGATCAGTATTTTTTCATCATCTCTGCAGAGCTATCTACTGCCAATTCTGGGCAGATGTTAAGGTTTTGTCAGGATTGCTTTACAATGCATTTGAGGTGTTACCTGAAAAAATGATAAGGTTGTATATTTCAGATCCCAGTTTGAAGGCCCTTATTTATTTTACTGTCTTGAAATCCTGATGGACCCTTGGAATTATGTTCATATTGCCTGGTAGTGTCATGAAAAGTAATGTTACTAGATGACCTTTCATATGGGCCTAGGAAACAGTGCTTGGAAACTTACAAAATTTAAAGAGTTATCATATTTAATAGCTCAAACTTGAAAAGCAGAAGAATTTTGGAGAACCATTTAAATGAAAAAGTATCCAAACAATTTGTCTATCTTAAGTGGAAATATGCTTGGTTACTTGAAATATGAATTCTTTCATTAAAATTTTAGTAAATTTCACTTTTAGTCACCAAGCAACAATTTTTAATAGACATAATTATCCTGTTCCAAAGATAAGATGTATTGTTTTCACAACTGTGAAAAATGGTATTTTTCTTTCATTCCCAGGGATTGATTTAACTGACCCTTGCTGTTTGTTTTGTTTTGATTTGATTTTAGAATTTCAAGTTTATTGCAATTTTGTAATCTGTAAGTTTCTTAACAAATACCTTGTCCATAATTTTCTAGTTAAATAATTTAGTGGCAAAACTTGATACAAACTAGTGTGAAGCTATTTTAGACTTTATAATCATTCATATTCAGTTTTCATTGGACAAATATTACATAAATTTGAGTGCAATTTGCTACTTCAAACATTATAGTATGAAAAGTATATTATCTTTCTCGGGTATGAATCATTTTGAAGTCTAAATACATTTGGCTTCAACAGTTTGGGATAAGGTGATGGCCCACAACTGATATTTACATTCTTTGGCTGTTCCTGGAAGTCCACTTGCTCAATGTTAGCTTTGTGGAGTGGAAGACATTGAGTGGAGGGAGTGGCTTCATTGACCTTGGTTCTATTAGATACTAGTGGACATTGTTAATAAGTCACACAGTTTTGTAGAAAATTTTAACTTGTGATCATTACATATAATTGGAGTCTATTTAGTATAAATTGGTTAAATTTTTATTTTCATGAATATGCTATTCTCTATTAGTTACAGTTTACATCTACTGTAATTATACCTATTCAATTCATAATAACTATTAGCATACTTAAAAGGATCTGTGATGATAAGCAATGTGTAATAACAGTTACCTGTTTTTCTTATCTTGTTGGAAAGACATTACCTGTTAAAACTCTCCTGTTTCAATTTCTAGTATATATTTTGCTTTATGCCTTCTAATTAAGACAGTTTTATGTTATTATTAGCAGTTTTATTTGATAACTCTTCATTAATGCTGTGTCAATCATCCAGGATTACTAGGTCCACCACTTATAATAGTGTTTGATGTTTAAATCCAAATTGTCACTTTTATTTATCCATACTTTTGACTTGAAGAAACTTGAAATATTCTATTAAAGTTGGAGCAAGTGATAACTTTGCCCTGAGCCAAACCACTGTTTTTTACTATCTGCACAATTATGTTAATTATATTTTGTTAAAATTCCCATAGGCTTAGTTCTAAACTGAGGTCCAATATGAGTTGTTATTAATTGTAATTAATATTGACAACTTGTGTGTGTACATGCCTTTCTGTTTTTTTGTGTTTTTTTTTACAGTTACATATCAAAGAGGAGATGGAGGAATAATGAGCAATGGAAGGTATGCTAAGGAGATTCTTTATTAGTATTTTTAATCAGGACTAGAAAAACTCTGTAGTAAGAAGCTATTATTGTGATAAATGATCACTTATAAGTCTGAGAATTCTAGGAGGAGTTAAATGGCTTACTACTAGGTTTAATGATCTATCTGTTGTGCACTTTAGAGGAATCAAGTCCAGATGTTTCATATCTCCCAGATGCCCCTGAAGAAATTAGTGGTAAATATCACAAGGAATGTGTTCATTTGTTAGCAGGATGTTTATTGCATTAATTAGACATTAGCAAATGAAGTTGCTGTTGTTTAAGACTCCTTATTGGCTCACACTAAATTGCTGTGAGTGAACAATTACATATAATCGATCACAAAGTAAATGATTCATGGATGATGAATAGGCTGTAGATTGATAGGACTGGATTCCACAACTTTGGATACTCAATTGAAATTGATAAAAGCTGATAACAAACCCATATATCCTCATCTATTTTCCCTTTGCCAATATGGAGATTGTAATTAGGCTCTGGTAATAACTTCCAATCTCCCATTTAATCAATATTTTAGCAAAAAGAGATTAAGTCTAATGAGAACTAGTGGATGTAGCAAGGAAGCAGTTGAATCTTCTTATTGCAGTTCCCATAGAAACACATGTTTCTCTTAGGTATTATACCAGAAGGGGTCTATCAACAACAACAACAAAAAGGTACAATTATTATAGATGTTCTATTTCTTTGTAAATATGTTAATAACTTGGAAAGGAATCAAAATCCCATTTTAACATTAAAGAACGGAATTCTTTATTAAATATGATGTGAAGGAAATTTTCCTTGTAGACTATACTCACATGCTGGAGCAGATCACAGGTGTCTTTTATTGCCTTCAGAAAAACACTTAATAGCCCCCTGATATTTTTCCATTTAAAGAACTTGGAAATGTGCTATTGATGGAACAGTATAAGTACTGTTCATTAATTTCTTTCAAGTTCTTTGACTCTAAATCAAACATGAAGGCTCACAATAAGGGTGACAGGTTAGAGAGGACAGATTCATGTTGGGACTGCAGTTACTGGGAACAAAATAACCCAAAGTCCTGGAAATGGCTAATACCAAGAAGCCATTCTGAAAGATTGTTCCCTTGAGGTGTCAATTTATCATCAAACCTCGTGTGGGGTTACTACTATGGCCAATTCCCACCAATTACAGGGCAGAAGTCTGATTTCTTGTGGAGTTTGACAGGATCCCAGGCAAAGAGACTTCTTCCACTGACAGGGTTGATCAATACATAGCCTTAATGAATTGCCAAAGTTCTTTAATTTTGAGAGCCTACACATTTTAATTCTAAATTCAATTAAAATCTTCTTAAATTCCTTAATCCTTTCTAGTGCATGAGACAGGCATCAAAATCTTTCATTGAGCTCCATAGTCTGATTTCCTTTTCATTTCTGTTGTAGCCGCCCAGGCCTTCTAAATGCGGGTGATCCCAGCTATCCATGGCTTGATGATTCATGGCCAGCCACAACCTTGCCAGTGAACAACAGCAATAGTGGCCCAAATGAAATTGGAAATTTTGGGCGTGGAGGTAAGTTGTATTTTTCGAAATAATGTTGTTTTTAATTTTGTTTTTGATTCTGTTTTCATTTTCCAGATATTTTTAAGAGATGGAGAGTATTTCTTCCATAGTTAAAAGAATAAAGCACATATATTAATATTGCTGTATGTTTCCAAAATATTTTATTATAAAATTAGTGTGTCTATAATACCTTAAAAAATAAAGTAAAGAAGGTCATTATTAATGTGGAAGTATCCATAATACATTTTGTTTTTAGGAATATCAGTACAAGGTAACTAAAATCAGGGAATATACTGTTAATTAGGGTTTATGCTTTTGGAACAAATACTTCATTTTTCAAAATCTTATTCAACATGTATTTATTGAGTACCTCCTGTGTACCTGGCACTATGGCAGTCAGAAAGAATATAATATTGGTATAAAGAGTGATCATCCTTTATCCCATTTTATTTCATGTGAGGAAGACAGTTAACTAGATGGGGTGGCATGTTCAGAGAGAACTTTCTATTCTACAATCATTAATTGCTATTCCAAAGCAAAGATAAAACAGTGCAACGTGGCTGACACGATAAAACCTCCAAAATTTCACGCTAAACTCCCCTCCATAGGTTTTTCTAAAGAGACAGAGTTGTATCTAATATAAATAATGACTGCTTCCTCCCAAATGCACTTTTTCTTCTGGTCAATTGGATAGGTTAGTTTAGATAAAGATGAGAGGAGTAGAGAATTCCCTGATTGGCTCAGCAATTATACATAAGTTTTCTCCTGGTACAATACTATGCAGACAGTAAATGGACTTGAACTGCCTTATCAGTACCCTGATAAAAAAGGCTGAAATAAAGGCTGCTAGAAATAAGAGACTAGAAATAAGAGAGACATTGGGCTGGGGTTGTGGTTAAATGGTAGAGCTTTTGCCTAGCACATGTGAGGCCCTGGGTTCAAACCTAAAAATAACAAAATAATAAAGGTATTATTGTTGTCCATCTACAATGAAAAAAATTAAAAGACAAAATGACAGACATTCAATCTTTTTAAGAAATTAATAGGAGACTGTGGATGTAGCTTATTGGTAGAGGACTTCTCCAGCATGACCAGGGGCCTAAGTTGATTACCCAGCACTGAAAGGGAGGGTAGGTGAGGGGATAAGAAGGAAGGGAAAGACGGAACTTCCTAACGGTTGAGTTCAATGATGTTAGAAAGCACAAAGGGACAAGAAAGAAAAGATGTTCTAAGTCACATTAAGAGTTTAAACTTTGTCCAGAGGGTAATCAGAAATTATTGGTGAATTTTTAAGAGGAGAATGCTAAGATGTAAACACTTTTAAATCATTCAGGCTTCTTCTGGGTGGAGAATGGAAAAAGTAGAAAACTGGAGTGAGGAATTCGGAGATTCTTGTAAAGCAAAGCAAATTTAGATAGACACACTAGAAGATTTCCACACTTGGAGAATTAATTCGGAAGACCCAGGGCTGTGCTAAACTGTTCCAGTTCTACTAAAAGCTGCAGTGGATTTCACATGTATGACTATATAAGCATATACACTTAAAAAGAAGGGCTGGGCCTGTGGCTCAGTGGTAGAGTGCTCACCTAGTATGGGTGAGACATAGGGTTCCATCCTCAGCACCACATAAAAATCAATAAATAAAAACAAAGGCATTGTGTCCACCTACATCTAAAAAAAATTTTTAAAAAAATTGGAGTAATTATGGATCCTTGCATTTTCTCTTCAAGATGGATTAACAATGTATTTGCATATAAAGTAATACCTCAAATTATAAAGTTACTAAGTATTTCATAAGCCTGATTTCTATGAATATCATTTCAATTAACTCCTTTTCCTTCTTGAAAATAAAATATAAAGATAACCATCCCTACCTCGTAGGTGTGTAATAAGAATTAAATGGATGACAATATATAGTTTTCACACAGAGCTTAACTGCATAATCAACTCCCAAAGGTATCAGATTAAATGAGAAAATACAAAGAAAGCTGTAAGTTTCTTTGACTTCCTGCTTTCTCTCTGTATGCCTTTACTGTCGCCTGGGAAGTTTGTGTGTCTGAGTATTCCCAACCAAGGAAACAGATCATCTTTCCCCTAAAATGCAGACTGATTTTTGCCTAAAGGAATTCTGTTCCCAAAGTTTTTATCAGTCAATAATAACTTCCTATTTTACACTTTGTATTAGAACATCACAAGGTTCTATCTTTGAATCAAGAGATACATGCCTCAGATGGAGAAAACATTTTCTTTTTCTGTTGGCTAGCAAGCTAAATTAACATCTAAAATATCTTAGTCCAATTTAACTGAAGGTAGAATGGAGGGTTTTTCTTCCATTTGTACCTTATTTTTATGGCATGAATATCAAGGCCAAGACTAAGTTTTTCCAGTTTCTACCCACTCTCTTTTCAATTTGATAGTCATTTAAACACTTGTGCCAGAAATACTGTAGGACATTTTTGTATATTTAAATTTATGTCTTTTGCATAATTGTGAAATACATAAACATATTTACATGTTTAAAGTCAAAAGACTAGAGTTAAGCAAGATAATTTGAGAAGTGGATATAGAATGCACGTCTGGTAGATTTTTAATGCCTCTGCTATTTTATTTATACTGCTGTGTAGTCTGAAGTTGGGTTCATATGTATGATTTTATAACCACATTCACTTAGAAAAATAAGCATGGATACTGACATTTTCCCTTTACAAATAGAATACCAATATATGAATGTAATGAAAATCATATTTTGAAAAATGAAAAAATTAATTATCTCATAATTTTGCATTTTACCAATGCAAACTATGAGAAATGCATTTAAACATTCCATCAGCAAGTGCTTACTCTCATAACAGTAGGTGAGGAATTATGGTAATGAAAGCATATATCCAATAGGCTCCTGTTCTCAAGTAACTTATGATGCCATGAGGAAGGCAGTCCTTCATACAAATAATTACATTGGGCAAAAATAAAATAAATCCATGAATACAAATAAAGCCAAGGTACTCAAAAGCTGCACCACTAATCCAAACTGGAGTCAAGGTTTCTCGAATTCATAGGTTTCCAAAACAAATGTTAACAAGTGCCAGTCAGACAGCATTAAGGTTGGCGGGGACAGCAAGAAATATTAAATGAAAAGTCCTTCCTAATGATGGCCGCACTTATTCAGAGCCAGCTTGTTGAATGGAGGGCTAGTCCAGAGTTCCAGAGTATTTCGTGTTATAAGATTCTCCTCCACATACAGATATTCATGTGTGATCCTCCAATGTTTCAGTGTTGGATATAATTTAATTTAGTTTTTGAAAATGTGGGAGTGATCAAATAATATTTGAAGACAATACATGCAGCCCAAAAATCAATATAGAAGCACTTAGGCTGGAAGGCTGACTATAATTTCATCTAGCAGAGAAAAAGAGATACTCTATTTCCAGAGCCATAACTTTAGTGTTTAATTGTTAGTAATATTATGTAGAATTATATTCTTGGACAATATTGTTCCATTTTTTAATTGTTTGAGCACAGAACCCTTTCAATAACATGTAACTGAAGGGACTCTGGAGAACCTTAAGTTCAAGATATGAGAAACTGAGGTCCATGTAGGAGAAACATTTCTATTCAATTAATATTCAAATATTCAGCAGTGAGAGATAGGTGGAGAGAGCCCAAAAACTTATGCAAAAAAAAAAGATCTGGTGGGTTTTTTTTGCCAATTTTTGATATAGTCTTAAATATTCAAGGTTCTGAGAATTAAAAAAAATGATACTAATACTTGAGAATGAACAATGTTTCTTAAAATCAGATTCTATAATTATTAGTAACAAATAAATAATGACAGAAAAACAATTTTGATATTCTGAAATCCAAAAACAATTTCTTGCTTATGCAACCTAGCATAATTTAAAATGTGAATATGTGTAACAGTCTCACTGAGATGCCTTTAAAATCTTTACTTCAATAAACATCCACATATTTGTAAAACAGGTTGGTATTCCAGACTTTCAAAACTTCAGAAAGAGTGAAATTGCACACTCTACACAATATATTATAAATTTCTTGTCACTGTTGTTAATGAAGATTTTTTTTAGTATTTATAAAATTCCAAAGAAAAGCTAATACTTCTGTAAGCACTTTTATTTCAAGTACTATGGGCATTATCAAATCTAAAAGTTTTAAAGACAGTTGAAATGTCTTATAATGAAGAGATCAAGTGGTTTCATGACCTCAAGTCCTATGAAGTGATATTTTCAGAACATACATTATTCAGGACTGCACTATAATTAGATTTATCTTAACTGTACATGATTAATACTAGAGTTAGTGATTTCTCTTTTAGATTCACTTAGTGTCTTTCTTCTGAAAAGGGAAAAGAGCTCAGGAGCGAGGTGGCAGATCTGAATTATAAAGCATCCTGTAAAGATAATTCAGCATACCAAAATGATAAATGGACCGATTGATATTCAGTGTTGTTCCTGAAGTTTAATTTTACTCTTGCTGTATTACAACGTGAAACTGTAATTCTCCACTTCTAAGTGTTGATAGCATAAATTAAACTCACTGATCACTAAGGTTGCTTTTTCTATAGTTAAATCCTGCTATATTATGGAAATGACTTATTCATGAAATTTTTCCTTTGTTATGCAAGAAAAAAAGAACACATTTTCTACCATCAGTTCTCCATTTCTGCAGTTATAAAATCAGATCACATAAATGTCAAGTAAAAACTTCAGAAAAATGGATTTCAAAATCAGGGTCGTATAATTTTGGAAATTTTTGCAACTATTTAGCAGCCATATTCCATATCTTTGGGGATGAAGTGGAAAGAGCTGTTTTCAGGCACAATTTGTAGATTCCCTCTGTTCATTGCTGCTGTATCTTGCTACCACTTTCCTTGATTCTAAAACATAGTGAAAAACTGAAAGCATGTTTCCGTAGTGAAATATCCCAAATTTTTCATTCCTGGTTAGAGGAAATGGGGGAAGGGATGTGTTAAGCAGTGAGACGTGAAGGACGAGCAGTAGGCCTGCCTGTCACTGAGGTTGATAGCTTGGCGATGGTTGTATATCATCTACCCTTCATTGGTTCATGAAGCCCATCTCAGCTGAAATGCAAACGTGTGGCATGACAAATTTATTTTTCATCTTCAATTCTCATAGTTTTGGGCTTCCTGTGTGTCATTAAATTGTTTCATTTCCCTATGTTCATCACGGATTTGCTGCCACCAGTTCCAGGCCAAGGGGATAAATCAGCAAAGATGCTCTCATATGGAGCCATTTATAGCAGCATTGACTTCACTACCAAAACCACTTACAACAGTTCCAGCCAAATAACACAGGCTACCCCATATGCCACGACACAGATCTTGCATTCCAATAGCATCCATGAATTGGCTGTCGATATGCCTGATCCACAGTGGAAAAGCTCAATTCAGCAAAAAACAGATCTGATGGGATTTGGTTATTCTCTGCCCGAACAGAACAAAGGTAACAATGGTGAGTCACATTCTTCTGTCCTGAGAAGTTAACTTCATGTCATTTGTGCATGAGATAGAAATTAGTATTTGTTGTTCAATTCAGTGATGCATTACCAGGTTCACTACCTAAACTAAAAAAACATACTGGCATGTATTTAGTACCTTGAACAATTCCTACCACCACCGCCACTGCCTCCACCGCCGCTACCACACACCAACACCAATCGGGTTCATCCTTTCAGCTGTTTTTCAATATAGTGATCAGCAATCCATCTGTACTTCCATTAGGACAGGCTAGAGGAGTCATTCCTCCACTCTCCCACTACATCCGCTTCTGAGTTGCTAACTGCATGTTCTGCATGGGCTTGTGCTGTGAACTAATCACATGATGCCACTATGACCTCTGACTTTAACCCTTAGCCTTACTTTACATCCCTGACTACCGATTGGCTGAGGGATTGTCTAATAGAATGCCACACAACCAGTCACAGGATTTCAGCACCACCAGCTCTCACAACAGCTCAGAAAGGAGTGGCAGTCTCTCAGGTTGGTCTCATCACAGTAAGGAGAAATATTTGTTTGTCACCAGCATATGACCTGTGTTCCCTAACAACTGATGAGGAAATATTGAATCGCAAGCCACTGTCAGGCATTTATCTTTCAAATGACAATAACAGTTGATCCTGGTGAAATTATGCCTTGGTGGGGGTGGGCAATAAAAATCATTGTCATCACTTACGTACTAACTGCACAATAATGTATTGAAAGAAAAATAGTGCCATTTTACTAATTACTATTCCTTAAAGAGCAGATGAGTCCATTCCATCTTGAACCAAATATATGAGTCCAAAGAACTTTATAATAAAAAGATCATGCATGAAAGTTAACTCCAGGTCATTGATATCAAAAGATAAATTCAACTGAAATGAAAATAATCTCAGAGATGATTTCATATCGGGATGCCAATAATATAACTTCCTATTTTAGGACAACCTCTCAAATATTATGTAATAGTTATCAATTCAATGATTACTATGCTAAATATGAATGTTAATATGTGAAATTATTAATTTTTACTTCAAAAAATACAATATTTGATAACAATAACTATTTTATGCTGTCACTTTTAATATATATTTGAGAAATATCAGCTAAACCAACAAGCGTAAGGAAAAACGCATTTTATTGGATAGAAATATATTCCTATCCTAATGAGTTATCCTCCCTTTGTATGTGAGGATATTGTATTAACGACATTGTAAATTCCACCTATTTACATCACATGCCTTTTTCTGCCTACTTCTGACTGGTTCCTGACTCCACTTACTTAATATGCTTAATTATATGCTAATTGTTTTTACGGAGTTTCTGTTTGGTTTTTTAAAATTACATATTAATAATAAAGGATTATAGTGTACTATGATACTGTGCAGTCTCCAAGGCATCAAGACTATGAAGAGTTAACTTTTTCTTATCATTAGTGTTACATTTACTAAATTACTTTTCCTCAGGAGATGGAACCTTCTCAGAATGAAAATGTTAATGCTCTCTCTTCCCTCCAAAATGAGTCATTTGCTCTTCTTGCCTATTGGTAGGATTAGGTACATTATAGAATTCAGAAAATTTTAAACATCTGTTATGAATTTAAACTGGCTTAATAATATAAGGGAATGTTTTGAATGACCTTCTATGTCATTTATGCGGGCATTTATTTATAATTAGTCCCACAATTTTTCTGAATAATTAAAAAGTAATTTTGTTGGATATTCCTTTTTATTTCATTAAATATATGTAAAGATCAAGCAATATATGAAAAGAAATCTCCATATTGCAAGCCATGGACTCCATAAGACCTGTAAATCTTTCATTAATTGTTCTGTATAGATTGATTTTCACCAAATTTAAAAGTTATCTTTTGAGTAATTGAAAGCAGAACAGGATTCACAATGGTGCTTGCTGCTGTTTGAATCCATTAATCTCTTGAGTGACATTTACATATATCCAGGAATTATATTAACTACTTCATCTACATTTGAATACAGGATTACTTGAATTGGTGATAGAAAGCATTTTTTAGTAGGTAAGAGTGAGGTGATTATTCCTTTTACAGTTTAGTCTAATTGAGTTTAATGTTACACTTTTGTTTAATTCTTTTTATTTATAGCTATGTTTCCTAGGGGCCAAATCTAAGAATTAACTGCCCCGTGGCTAGCTAATCATATATTATGGGATTTTTTAAATCTGTGCACATTGGTGTAACCAATTTAAAATAATCACAGTGACAAAGAAAATTGGGCATTTCTGAATTATTTGAGTGAACTTCTTACCCTCTTTGAAACACTTTTATAATGCATTCAATATGTAAGTTCTGAGTACTTCTTGTTAAATATCCAACCAGTAAAAACTATACAATGAAACTCAGATGTTTTAAAATAGTATTTTAAATCATAGTTGTATGTGTATATAATATAAAATATTGGTAACAATAGCTAAATCTTTTAATATTTTTTTAAAAATAGACCATATGTTTAATTTTAAAATGAATTGCTTTTATGATTTATTTTTTTTTACAGAGAAGTCATTTTTTAAGCTTTAACTATCCAACTATTTACATTTTTATTTTAAGAGAAAAGGGTCAAATATGTTTACAAGGCATCAATATCTGCTTCGTTAAAACATAATTTAGGTACTCTGGCCTTCAGATGATACAGGGTTCAAGGTGAAACAGCAGACTGTGGCTTGCTTCTCTAAAGATTCAGATCTCAAGAGATTTTAACAGTTGTCAGTTATATCAAGCTCACCTCCATCTCAAAGTGTTGTTAAGACGTCCTAAGATGCATGTGTTGATGAATAATAGTCCTACCCAGACTGATCAAATGAAAGAACAGATATTTCTCCAGAACAGGGGAAAAATAAGTGTTGGTTGTAAAGTCCACAGTAATTCTCTCTGTGCTTCAGCTATTTCCAGAACACATTTAAAAGCCTGATGTTGTTTGGAAGCATAATAATGAGTAGCTTTCTTGAACCTGAGCAAGGGCTTCAACAATGAGGTTCAGAGCTCTAGAAATATTTTCAAGTTAAGCTGCTCAGTAGTAAATCTGATTGTTCTCTTGCTATGTGAAAGTGAATCACATAACATTCAGAGCCTTAGTGTCATCATCTAGAATACGGAGGTGTAGGAACTTCTTTCTTAGGCACTTTGTTCAGGTGAGATTCAAATGACATTTCTAAAATGCTGGAGAATGTGATTAGGATTGTGCATACATAAAGTTGAAAGGGAGTGATCAGGAAGAACAAATAGCTCAAGCATTCTTCTCTCAATCATTGAAATATAGTTCTGATACTGTAAAAAGGAAATAGACCTTAGTGATTGGTGGGTTAAGGAAATGAGGAATTGAGGTTCATTTACCTTAAAAACAAAAATTACATACTTATAACCGAGCAAGCTTATTATTATTTTTATTCTGAATATGAGGCCTTTTCTGACAAGTAAGACTTCAGAAAACAAGTGAAACTGGTTTTGCTATGAGGAAGAGAAGACAGGAGAAAGCAATTATGATTGGCATTTATTGAGTTTTTCTGTGCATCTGAGCACTTCCTATACAATATCTCTTATAATCCTCATGACAACTCAAGGAAGTAGTAACTTTTGCATGCCTATAATTCCAACAACTCAGGAGGATCACAAATTTTGAGGCCAGCCTCAGCAACTTACCAAGGCCTTACACAACTTAGCAAGATCGTGTCACAAAATAAAAACTAAAAGGGCTGGGGATGTGGCTCAATGGTAAAACATTCCTGGGTCCAATCCCAAGTACCAAAGAAAAAAAAGTGGAATAAGTTCATATTTCTTTTACATGTATGTAAGTTAAGGCAATACCTTTTGAGTGAGGAGTTAAATTTCAAACTCAGAAACCAAACTCTTACTCACTAAACATAGGACACTTTCTTACCCTCCTCTTAATATCTTTTGTCCTGTCAAAGAATAGAAGTGAGAGGAAAGCTGAAAGCACTTTTTTTGTAGGGATCTTCTTTTAAATATTTATTTATGTATCCTATGTGGAAAATGTACACAACTCAATAATTGACTGTAGTGTCTAGTTTAAGAGTTTTATCACTTTCTGGCACTCAAATACATTATTACCAAATTGCATAATCTGACTCAGCAGTTGTAGAAGAAAAAGGATGGATTGACTTCTTAGTGAGATCTAAATAGCTAGATAGCCCTGCTACAAATATCCTATGCTTAAAATTTAGCTATAAGTTGAGGTGGAATTATTGGAAGTTACTGAGTCACCCCTGAAAGGTCATTTTCATTTTGCTCATGAAGTATTCAGTCTGCATCCAACTGAGGTCCATTTTTATGAAAAAGCTTTATTTACTTGATTTTAAAAAGTACAGCACTATGCAGATGATGAATTTTATTTTTATAGTTCATTAAGCATCATGTAATCTCAGATATGGCTCATACACTCTTCATTTATGTTCTGCTAATATTTGTGCATGAATTCATTCATGTAACAAATAGTACTGAAACTGATCACTATATTATCATTAATTTTTCCTCCTTTTTGGAATTTACAAAATGTGATAGTTAAAACATCTGGGAAATATTCTCACTATATGCAAAAGTAATTGTGCCATTTATTAGTCAAAAAGTCTATGAAATGTATCATTGTGAGAGGTTTATAGGTATTCTCCAGATTGTACTTGATTGATTTTTATCAGTGACTTTTGAGAGAAAAATGTTACTCTCCTGGATTAATTAAATTGAGCAAATTCTAATGGAAAAGTTAAGCCTGTATCCTTAGACACTGTATTTTCCACTGAGAGAGATTATTCAAAAGAGCATTTTAAACGCACTAAAATCTGACATTTAAAAGAATTTGTTATGGACCATTATTTCCTCTTACAGTGAAAACGTGGAGGCAGCAGACATGAATAAATCAATAAATGTTCTTTTGATACAGCAGCCATGTTTTTGGTTTATTCAGCTCTGCAGTTAATGCAATGGGAAAGAAACAATATCATTTTGAGTGATTTATAAAAATGTGTTTCTGATTATATAATTTCATTGTTTATAGCTTTTACCATCTCTAACATAGCGATTCTGGTATTTTGAAAACAAATACATCTTTCCACCTGATATTGCCTGTTCGTTCTGATATTCACCATGTCTAAATAAATGCATTATTATTTCCAGGTGGGAAAGGTGGAAAAAAGAGGAAAAATAAAAACTCCTCTAAACCACAGAAAAACAATGGATCAACCTGGGCCAATGTCCCTCTACCTCCTCCCCCAGTTCAACCCCTTCCTGGCATAGAGCTGGAACACTATGGAGTGGAACAGCAAGAGAATGGGTAAATGGTATTTTATATACCAACAAAATGGCCCAGCTTGCATTCCACTCTCTATTGTTCTCTTTTGCCCTGAGTTCTTGTTCTTTCTTAGCTCCCCTCCCACCCTGTTCATTACATTTTCCCTCTTTCCTGTTTGCACTGTCCGTGTATTTTTAGCTGATAAACACAAAACAGCACATATTGAGGACTGTGAATCCTTGGCCTTCAAGTGCCTCAGATTGTCTGCAATCATGATAATGCAGTCTACATTTATAATATTGCTTGTTAGTTTGAAAGCAAGTACCCACAGCTCTTTGAACTAAAGAGCCACTCCTGAGAAGGGCTGAAAGGAAATTAAAATAATCTTCCTCATCATCCCTTGCAGTTCTCTAATGACTTGATGTCTGGCCATAACAGGGCACCACGGTAGAGCGCCATCACAATGGGATAATTGTAGGGACCTGGGAAGTGGGTAGAACTTTAATCATCAGCTCTGATGGGAATTTGGGGGCAGGGACAATAAAAGAGGTTCAAGCCAATGCACACTCTGTAACAAAACCTTTTTAAGTTAGAAAATTTCCTTTGAGGACCTTTAAAGGTGATCAGTTTTCTGAATCTTTCTTTTGAAACATCTAACAAGAGTTAGTGTCCTCTGTAAGCTTAAGTGTTAATTGATTTTGAACACAGACACAGATAATTTTTTATTTGAAAGAAAAAAAACAGGTCAAAAGAATATATTCTCTTTTTCTGTATGAATAAATCCTATGTCTTCCTTATAATTCCTAGGTCACTGTTTATTTTGACTAGACCTTTATGTAACCTAAAATAGAGAATACAGACAGTTTTTCTTTGCATAAATTTTCTTTACTTAGAAATATATATATATATATATATCAGTTTATTTGAATGATAGATTTAAATCTTGTCTTGGTTCAAAAAAATATCATATGTATGTACTTATCATTTATTCTATCTGCTTTCTAAATCTTCTGAGGTTCCCAGAGTACTTTTCATAACTGTTTTCTATGTCATAGCTTTTGTTTTCTTTCAAAAATATTATTTTCCTATATATTATATATATATATATATATATATATATATATATATATATATATATATATACACACACACACATCTGTATAGATATAACATGAATTATATATATAAATATATATACACACACACATAGTATGTATACATGTACACACATCACACACATACACACACACACACACACACACACACACACACACACTCATCACATATTTTTTGTATGTTTTTTTCTCCCTCCAAAGGACTTTATTTATTTCTCTGGGATTATAGTGCCCATATATGTTCATATTATTATCATTTATATATTTTAGAAATATATTGACCTATGAAATAGGCAGCTAAGGGTACATGCTTTCTTTCCGTAACTTAAAAAAATTAAATTTTTTTATATGAAATTAATTTACCTCAAGGTATAAATGTGTTAGTCTCACATGAATTGTGAGCAAAGAAATAGCAGACCTATAAGGGCTGAAGGTGTAGCTCAGTGTTGGAGCTCTTGCTTAGCCTGTGTGAGGCCCTGGGTTCAATCCCCAGCACTGCAAAAGAAAAGGAAGAGCAAAGATACATATTCCATAAGAAAAGATTATCACACAGAATTTTACAGTCTGCATTTTTAACAGAATCATCACAAAATGAGGGAATGAAATTTAAAAGATGAATATGAAGAGAAAGCAGTGCTATTAAAACTTTATAAGCATAAAATTGAAAACACAGATCACACAAAAATTATGGGTAATTTGGAATTCTTTCTATTTTCTTTTTTTGTTGAGTCTACTTGAAATATATGTACAATATAATAAGGCCAGTTACTCATTAAAATAAAACTAATTCCATCAAAGTGAGTACTAAACTTATCACTTGATTTGTTTTATCTAGCAGTAGAATTGGAAATACTAATTTGATAATGAAATAACATATGCTATTGCAGACTTTTATCTTTTGACAAAATCATTTTCAGAATATCAAGATATAAAGCAAAAACTTATTTCTTAAGGGGATTTTAATTTGTTTAAATATTCATCCAAAATATATGATATTAAAAAATCCCTTTTTAAAGATTTCTATAATATCAACTTGATTTTTTAAATAGGTAAATTATATTTGTTGACCATATACATGTATATGTATATATCTACATGCATGTGTATATGTATTCATATGTATATTTGAAGTCTATTTAGGATGTATTTTAGTCCTTATTTACCTTTGAATTTTTATCACTTTACCTAGTATTTGCTGAAAAAAGTCATTCTTGCTCAAAGTAATGGTTAGGTCTTAAACAGTTAATAATACTAACCACAGAATTAGATTTACTTCTATTTTAGTTTTTTTTTTCAAAGAATATTGTAGGTTTTATTTCAATTGTTTGTGATGAAAACATATTTAAAGTCAATGCAAAAAGAACAAATTAAACTTACTAAACTGAGGCTGATATTGTTCCTTTGCATATAATCTTTACATTTTGGTGTTTTCTAATGTGCAAACCTCACACTATCAAAAAGGAAATATTATTAGACTCAGGTTGTAGTCTCCTATTCATGAAATTAACGTTGACTATTTCACAGATGAGAACTTCTATAGAATCTTTTTATATTTTAGTGTGAAAACTTCATAATTTAGGCTTGAGGTTTTCTTCATATTCAAAGTAGAGAAACTTTAGAATTAATTTTTTGCTTTTGATAATTTTTACTTCTATCCATCAAGGATTCTGCAGTTATACTACTTACAGAGATATACAGATTATGACACTTTTATTTCTAACATCCTAATAGATAATTTAATCCACAAATATTTCTATCAAGTATAATAAGTGCTAAGCATTGTACTTGGAAGAGACATAGGAGACACAAGATAAATGTACAATTACTAGGGAAAACTGACCTGTGACCCAGAGGGGAAGATAGAAAGCACATTCTAGATAGTAACCCCCTTCACAACACTTATCCATCTCCATCTCTCTGTCTCTCTGTCTCTGTCTTTTTCTCTCTGACACACACGATTTTGTACAATGAGCTCTTGGGGAATTTTGTATACAAAATAATAATTTGTCTACCCCAAGGAATAATCATAGATGCCAGGTAAGCAGGTAAGTCTTCAAAAAGCTGATAGCTGGAGAATATGTCCGTGAATCTTGAATCATTTCTTCATAAAGAACATTGCCAAGTTGGGTGGTTGTTAGATGCCAGATATAGAGCAAAAAGTAAGGACAAAGGAGAACAAGAAATAAGTCTCTGATCTAATGGATCTTATGTACTAGAAATAGGTCATTAATCAATAGCTGCATTGAAACAATACTAAGGTCACTATTTGAACAAATGGAAAGAAATTTCTGTGGGGAAAGAAAAAATTAAAATTAATACTATGTGTGATGAGAAAATGAGAGTAGAAATAGCTCCATTGGTCTTCCTTTGGAAACCCTGCCCTATTCTAGTTAGAGGTATCTGCTTTTCTCTTAGTTGCCCCTATTCAGTACCACCAGCTTCCATGCCCTACCCTCAGCACTTTATTTTAATTACTTGTCTGCATCCTTCAGCAATTGGTGGCTTCTGTATGTGGTTTTATGAGCTTTAACCTACATTTTGTATGACAACATCTGACATGGAGTCTTAGTTTTCATCTTGAATCCTTAATGCCATAGGAAAATTCTGATTTTTGAATACAGATGATGGATTGGAGAACATGATGCTGAAGGACATGAGATTGCAGGTGGATCACATACAAGATATCATAGCATATGATCTAGAAATCATATGATATAAAAATGCTAAGGCAGTAAAATAAGAGGATGAAAGTGGGTAGGTGCGAAAGGAGTAGATTTAGGCACAATTCCTAGCTGATAAAAACTGTGATCTGGAAAGTATAGTCTCTAGTTTTTGTTACAATTTTTAGTACAATTTCTAAGTGTTTAGAAATCAGCAATTTTCTTTCTAAGCATTTCTTGGACCAGTCTTTCCTTACAATACTAAATACCAAAAGTTATCAAAGCATTTTCCAAATAACAAAATATTTAATTGTTAATTCAATAATATGGTAACAATGCTAAATGTTCTCTCTCATCAATATGCATCTTCAGTTAGACAAAATAGTGTTAAAATGTATTAGTTCTTCACTATAAATATATACATTTTATTATAGTCATGATGCTAGGAAGCATTGAATAGTAATTAAGTATAAAACTGGTGCTTTGCTTTGTTATTGCAATTAGAGATTGGCAAGCTTTTGCTAGTGTTGAACTTCATTGTATTTTTTATTAGTAATTTGATATTTGTATTTGGCCTTTAACAAGTTAGTTCACATGTGGCATTTATTTGCCATCATCTTTATCATTATTCATCAGTCAAGACATAACATGACGCCTCATATTTCACTGACAGAATGTCAAAAGAACAAGCACTTCCCTAGGAAAGGTTGGCGAGAAGAACTATGGTTTGGCATTAGGAGAATTTTTATTCATTTTAATGTTACACAAGAAAAAGATGAAATTCTATCTCTCAAATAAGATGTGTATTATAAAATGTGAAGGAAACTATCAAAACAGATTTACATTTTTATAGACTTCATAGGCACATCTGTAGTCTTTTCATCCTTCCTTAGTAGCTGCATGAACTAAGCCTAAAATATATGTTCCTCTGGAATGGATCAAGACTTGACTATTTCAGAGATGATGAACAATTCTTCGCCATTTTGATTTGCACTATATCCCAGATTCCTTTCCTCTATTCTTTCATATTTTTCTTCTTTGAATATTCTTTCCTTCTTTGTTTATTTATCTAATGTTGGTACAAATCACTTTGAATCCATGGACTGTTCCCAGCTTTGCTTATATACTGCATGTAGACTTATATACAGAGTTGGTATATTAAAGTTCTAGAGTAACTTTGAAAAAGGACATAGAAGAATTGGTGATAAAATGTATAGTATGTTTGTGAGATAGGTGATGAAATATGTTTTAGTCATTTAATACACAATGCAATGCATTTACATAGTATTAAAAATAATGTTTTAATGGTTAGACACTTCTTTGCCTGATATTATTTGAATAATAAAAATGAATCTAATACAACTTACTACCATGTTTTTTTTTTGTTACCTTAACACATGTGATGCATATACCATACACTTTTCCTTTCTCTTATGTTCATTTTGTGTTTTCATTCCATAGGTATATCTCTAGTAGATTATTGAAAGTAAGAACAGTTTACTATTTATGGACTACACAAATTTTAGGAGATAACTGGCTAATTTCATTTGAAAGATTAAGTATATAGTTTTTTATTTAAAAGTATAATATATATGGGAATAAACCAATGTAAGAAAGTGCAATTATGACTTTCTGACACAAAAATAAATGTGCTCTTTTCTACTGAATTTTACAAAGTAAATGTAAATTTAATTGATGAACTACAGTGGTAAACACATTCTATACTGAAAAAGGACAATTATTTTATGATTAGCTTTCTTGTATATTTTTTTGTTTGAGTTAATAATATGATATTTAAAGTTAAGTAAGAAAATAAACCTAAGCATTTTTATTAATTAATCAAATTGTGTGTTTTCATTTCAAATCAGTAAATATGCTTATAACCTACTATTTTTAAGGTATACTGTTAGGGGCAACAGAACAAGAACAGTTCCGTGTTATAACTCTAAGGTAGCTTAAATCCACTTGAGAAAAAGATACCATAAACATGTGAAAAGTAAATACAAAAATAATTTAAAGTGTTAAAAGAGTCCAACATTGGAAAGAACATTAGATGGTGCATAATCAATTTTCAAATAAATGTAGAAAAATATTGTCAGCACCAGTTAAGAAGAGTAGTTTAGCAATGCTAGTTGGCCTCATCAAGGAAATCTTTATAAAGATATGAGATTTCACCTATAGCTTGAGGATTTATCAGATTAAGATAGGTAAATTTGGAGGCATCCAGTTTATTTGAATAACTTGGATTCTATAAACAAACCTACCAGAAAAGTACGTAGACAAGAGGAGACAAACCAATTTAGTTTGAGCAGAAGATTCATGTTGAGAAACTATAAAACCTATCCTAAAGGTAGACTAAAGATTAAATATATTTAATAAACAGAATAGATAAGAGAAATAAAATTGGTAGACCATTCTCATATTTTCATAGAAAAAAAATGTAAGTGGTGCTCTGCTTCACCTGTGCCCATTTTTTTTTCTTTCTTTGGAAGATATTGCCATTTAGGAAACTATCTGAATTGTTCCAAAACCATTTCCCTTCCACATATGTCACTTAAAATTTTCTCTTTTTAGTGATCACTGTAGCCTTGATCAACCCCAAAACAATATTAGGCCTTCCAAATCAATTCTATAGTACCCTGTATTTTTAATAATTTACTTAATATCAATCTACTGAATTGTATGCTATATGAAATAAAGTCAGGACCCTAACACATAACTGTTGGGAAGAAAGGATGATAAATTTGGGGTTACTTTAAAAAGAGATTTTAGTTTTATAGACCAGTTTTTGGTTCACAAAAAAATGAAGAAAAGCATAGTGATTTATCCCAACTTTCACATATGCATAATCTCCTATCATCTCTCACCAAGCTGGTGCAATTATTCTAGTTGATGAACTTGCATTGGCACATCATTATCTCCCAGAATGCATCATTTCCCACAGGGTTTACTTATCATGTGGTACATTTTGTGGTTTGGACAGATTCAGGTTGACATGTATCTACCATTATTGTATCATACAAAATATCTTCACTTTTCCAAAATCCACTTTGCTTTTTGCCCATCTCTCACTCCCCAGAGTCTGGCACTACTGATGTTTTTACTCTTTTCATGGTTTTGCCATTTCTAGAATGTTCTGGAATTGGAAATATACAATCTATACCCTTTGTATATTGACTTCTTTCACTTACCAAGGTGCATTTATGTTTTCTCCATGTCTTTTTATGACTTGAAGCCCAATTCTTTTAAACATTGAATAATATTCCATTGTCTGGATGTATCTGTTTATTTATTCAACTTCTGGGGATATCTTAGCTACTTCCAAATTTTGGCAATTATAAATAAAACTGCTATACATGTCCACATGCAGGTTTTTATGATATATTCAGTTTTTAACAAAATGATTAAAATGTTACTCAAGTGAAGATATTCAACTTACAGTGGATCTATATGAGTTACAGTTTTTTTTTATAAGGGAGATCAAGACTAGTTATGCATAGCTGTGATATGGATAGTTAATTCTAATTTTAGGTACTAAGCACTAGCAATGGAGAAGAGTATTAAATAGTTCTTGGACTTAAGGATCTCACAGAATATTAGGACAAAAGAGACAGAGACAAATAATCCCAATATAACATGGGTAGTTCCACAATGTAGGTATTATAAAATTCTAATCAGTTGTATATGGAAATGGTAGAGAAGGTTCCACAAAACTAACCACCTTTGAGGTGACCAGGAACCCACAGGCAGATAGATGATTTGAGAACAGTCATACGCAGACCCAGAGTTTAGGAAAAAATAGAAAATAGGCTGATGTTGGGGAAATAGTGAGAAACATGGCTAAAATAACAGATTAATCCATTGGGGAAGGATCTTTTAAGCCAGCTAATGAGTTTTGACTTTTCTCATATTAGTTATGATCGTAAGTGTAGGTGTGATGTGAATTAACATCCTGTTGCCTGCATTAAAGATAGGGTGGAAAAGAAGAAAAGAGAATCAGAAAGCTAGTGAACTATTTTATAGAAGGTGACTGATCAATAATTATGGAAGAGGAGATGTAGGAGGCAGATTCAGGAGATATTTAAGATGTTGAATTAAGAAAACAATTAAATCCTTTATTATTCTTATCTTATACTTAAAAATCTATAAAAAAGTATATTAGGACTTATTTGATTTCTGAAAACATTAGGGTTACAGAAAAAGTATAAGTAGAAATTCTGCTTATTTTGTACCACAACAAAAACATATTCCTGGTCATATTACGGTCATATTCCTGGACCATAATCCCGTTTCTAGATGTAATTTGAACATGAAATATAAGTATTTAAAATAATTGTATTTTGTGCACTTAAAATATGTCAATGAGGTTCATTTCATATTAAATATTTTACTACAATAAAACAATTTTTTTAAAAATATATATTTTGTAGGGCAAGGTTTTGAACTTCTGTTTTCTGGTTTGAATTTAACACTCAATGTAAGAAGAAGCATTTGATTTTACTGATAAAATTAAGGGAAATAAACTAATATTGAGTATAATTTGTGTCATGAAGTCTTATGACTGGAATATCAAATAGAAAGGTTGTCATTAGTCTAGAATAAAAGCAAATCAAGGGGCTGGGGATGTGGCTCAAGTGGTAGCGCCCCCGTCTGGCATGCGTGCGGCCCGGGTTCGATCCTCAGCACCACATACAAACAAAGATGTTGTGTCTGCCAAAAACTAAGAAATAAAATATTAAAATTCTCTCTCTCTCTCTCTCTCTCTCTCTCTCTCTCCTCACTCTCTCTTTAAAAAAAAGCAAATCAAGTTCTCTGATACTTCTTATATGGTCAGTCAGCTCTATTGATGTATTCTGCTGGTGCATAAGAGAAGGAAGCAGTTAAGTCTACAAGCACTAAATTCATTAATTGTCTTTTATTAGCAATTTGGTGTTTCCACATGAGTAACTTTGTTGGGAAGTTATTGCTTTTTGTAACTGTGGGGTAACAATTAGCGAAAAAGATCTTTAAAGAATAAATTGAGATACTGAGATAACAGTTGTAATTACAATTTCAAATTAGGTGATTTACTATAGTAGCATTGACAATGTGATCAGGATGAAGTAAACTGAGAGAACATTTTAGACACCGTGTGGTTGCTGTTTATTGTCAGTGTAGCCATTTTTGTTTGTCTATTAATGTGCATTTTTCCTCATCTAATTTCAGCTATGACAGTGATAGTTGGTGCCCACCATTACCAGTACAAACATACTTACACCAGGGTATGGAACATGAACTGGAAGAAGATGATGATCGGGTCCCAACTCCACCTGTTTGAGGCGTGGCTTCCTCTCCTGCTATCTCTTTTGGACAACAGTCTACTGCCACTCTTACTCCATCTCCACGGGTAGAGATGCAACCCATGCTGCAGGCTCACCTGGATGAACTGACAAGGGCATATCAGTTTGATATAGCAAAACAAACATGGTAAATATATTCACTGAGTCAAGGGATCCATGTTTTCTGCACATGGAAATGCCCTTTTATATAAATTCACAAGACATATTCATAAAACTATACACATGGGGACAAAATTTTGATTTTGTATACTCGTTAATCATTTAGAAAATGATTTAACTACTACAGAAATGTTAATTTGACCAAAGTCGCATAGCTAGTTGGAGAGTAAGCTAGAGCAAGAATTCAGGTCTGCTGAAATTCAGTCTAAAGTGCTATTTGGCTACAGTGGAATCTTCTAATTTACAACTGATTTAGCTTCAATTAGCTTATCCTTGAACTCACTTTTAATGCCATGATGAAGGACTCCTTTTGGATTCTTCAAAATGCCTGTGATTAATTCTGCATGTGGTTGTGAATATGTAAATCCAAGCTTCTGCAAATCATTTATGGTCAGTGTCAGTTATTAAAAGACCCTCTTTGGGCAGAATTAAACAAATCAGAAAAATAACAAATGTACTAACAGAAAATGCATTTTTTAAAATCATAAAGAATAGATTAAAAACCCAAATTTCATGTTTTTTTTCTTTTGGTACCAAGGATTGAACCCAGGGTCACTTAACCACTAAACCACATGCTCAGCTGCCCCCCTCACCCACACCTCAGACAGGTTGTCTCTAAGTTTCTTAGGGCCTCACTAAATTGGTGTCTTTGAATTTGTGATCCTCCTGCCTCAGCTTTCTGAACCACTGGGATTACAAGCCTGTGCCACCACACCAGGATCTATAGTTTTTTCTTCTAATTATTAAAAAACTTTCATAAATTATAGATGCAATTCATATAGGTATCTTGTACAAATATGGTAGATCATAATTTTATAGGGTTGGTTGTTTTTTCCAATGTTTTTCTCTCAGATAGTGATATATAGGCCTGCACCCTTGAAAACAAAATCTCTGTGACATTCTTTGAATTATGTTCTCTTGATTTATACCCTGTGCTTGAAATCATGGTAGCTTTTTTAAAAGATAATATTATCTTTCTTTTTATGGGAGGGTAATTCTAGCTACTAGAGTAAGTTGATTATGAGATGACTCTTATTCTCAGTGTTAATTGACTATTTTTAAAATATAACAGCTATATTAAAATATAACATAGTTAACTATACATACAAAGAGATTCTCAAACAGGTATGTCACTTAAAGCTGTATAAACATGCTCTTTCCTTAGGATAAGAGGGTCTTGAACATTTTCTCATTTTTTCTAAAGATTAAAGACAACCTCCTGTTACACATAATTATTTTATGATACATCACTGGTTAAAATGAAGCCAATTACTTAAAGAGTGATAGGATTCTCTCAAGGTTAACTGGTGAAATCACAACTTTAAGTCATTTGAAGCAGAGACTTTGGCTCAGGGGTTCTCAAATTTGTGTGTTTTGAAATCATATGGAGAACTTTAAAATATATTGGTCCTAAGTCCCACCTCTAGGCAGATTCTGATTCCATACTCTGAGCTTTGACTGAGGACAGCCCAAGTTGGGGCAGTTACCATGGAGGTGAACCTGCTTCCTATCTGCATAACTATGGGCAACTTGCTTACCACTTGCATGCTATAGTTAATGTGTTTAAAATGATGTCAGAAATAATAGCTCATGTATAAAATGAAAGGGCAGTCCTCACACCACTCTCATTTCTGATAAAAAATACAAATATCAGGGTCCTGAGACCACACTGAAATTCAAGAATTCACTAGAAAAATTTATAGAAATCTATTATTCTCAAAGACATAGTTAACTTCTGTAAAAACATATAAAGTCAGCAAAGAGAAGAGTTATGAGGCAGAGTCTAGAAAAATCCCCAAAGCAGAGCTTCTTGTTGTTTCTTCCAATTGGAGTCAAGGACAGCACTACTTTCCCTTAAGTGTGACGATACACAGGGGATATTGCCAGACTTGGAAATGAGTTTCAAAAGACAACAGTAAAAGAACATAACACTTACTCTTTAGTCTTGCTTAAATAGAAGGGGTATTTAAGATACTTTTGAATGACAGCAATGAAAAGACTCTGTTAAAACTTGTAGTACATTTGCTTTTAAATTACATTAAGAAACAACATTGCTGACGGCTGCAGTGGCGCACACCTATAATCCTAGTAGCTCTGGAGGCTGAGGTAGGAGGATTTTGAGTTCAGAGCCAGCCTCAGCAATGGTGAGGCATTAATCAACTCAGTGAGACCCTGTCTGTAAATAAAATACAAAATAGGGCTGGGGATGTGGCTCAGTGATTGTGCATCCCTGGGTTCAATCTTGGTACTTCCCCCAAAAAAGAAAGGAAGGAAGGAAGGAAGGAAGGAAGGAAGGAAGGAAGGAAGGAAGGGAGGGAGGGAGGAAGGGAGGAAGGAAGAAAGGAAAGAAGGAAGAAAATAACATTGCAGTGCTTTTGCTTAGCATTTTGTAGGTGTCCAGTTGCACATTATTTAGCCACCTTATTTGATAAATTTAAGTTTTACTTGAATATGTTTCAAAACTGTGATGGTAATTATAAGATTCTATTTATCTAATGAAGGTTGAGATTAAAATTATTTACTCATTGCAAAGGGTTTATCTAACACATCTTTTGTTCTAAACACAGAATACTAGGGTGAATTGTTTCTGCCTTGGAGAAGTTCAAGATTTTGGTGGCTGAGATAGATGCACAACTAGGTAGATAGAGCAGAAGATACTTGCCCTAACTGGGGCAAATGAAAATACTACTCAGCCTGCTCTGAGAAGGTCATGCAAAAAGAAATCCTCCTAAGTCCAGAAATGTGTTGAAGATGGAAGAGAAGGAACATTAGGCATTCCAGTGACATCTTAAGTGCTAGCAGGCCGCATGGGTGGGTTACACAAAAACTGGAAACAAAATAATATGTATATGTATATATGTATGGGTATATATATTATTTTTTGAAAAGGTAAACTTTAAATAGTCTTGTGACAAGTATTTTCATTCTGTTTTTGATGACTTATCTATACAAAATATATGTTTATATCACTAGAATAATTCTTAAATTTATGTGGTTGTTGGTAAGGCATATGCCCAGAGACCTATTGTCTCTATTGATGTGTATGTAATAAAGCATTGTAAACTCCAAAATTATTAATGCAAAAGAAGAATACTGTTACCATAGCATGCCATTTAATTCTTATTACAATGTTTTTGAATGTTAATGGACTGCTTTTCCCATTTTATTGTTTCCATTTGAATTCTAGGCACATTCAAAGCAATAATCCACCCCCACAGCCCCCAGTTCCACCATTAGGTTATGTGTCAGGAGCCTTGATTTCTGACTTGGAAACAGATGTTCCAGATGATGATGCTGATAATGAAGAGGAAGCTTTAGAAATCCCCAGGCCCCTGAGAGCACTAGACCAGACACCTGGATCCAGTATGGACAATATAGACAGTTCTGTGACAGGTAATGGAACTGATTTAATATGAATAACTGACCTATTTGCAATATTGAAATGCATCAAAAATCAAGTACTTTCTTACTTTCTTATGTAAGATTTATTCCACTCCATCTATTTCTGTAACATTTTAAATATGTTAATGTTAAACACAAAATTCAAAAAGGATTTGGAAATACTGTTGCTTTGCTGCAAAAATGATAAGAAAATTCATGAATTTTAAAAAGCTTTAAAGACATGAAAGAAAACTCAATTATAGTCATGGCTTTAATGAAAAGTTCACTGTTCTAGGGAACCAAGTCTATTACATAAAAAAAAAGAAACTTTTAGAAATGATATATTTTGTATATCAGGAGGAACATACAAAATGAATGCAATCTTAAAATGCTTCTTGATATTTCACACTGTAAAAGCATTCACTGATGAAAATAAGCAAGTCTTCAGAAAAAGACTCTTCAGTTGCACAAGGTATTAATTTTAGAGTGGAAAATGCATAGTGAGATAAACCATGCATTTATGCATTTTATAGTGTAGAATCCAACAACTTCCCCTCTTCCAAGAAGTATATTTATTTTGACTTATTTACTCCTCTGGCTTCTGCTTGCCTTGTTCACCAAGTGAAAGACTTCAGTTGGTACCCTCCTCTGATGATTCCAGGACTGATGTGTAACCTATGTCCAACAATTTCAATTGGAAATTTTAAAATCTTAATATGTACACAATATATATGGTGAAAAGTAAAAATTCAGTATTTCTGTTCACATAGTTATACATTCTTTGATATACAGGCACACACACAAAAAATGCCTTTTACAAAATTATGAAGACCTAGCTACTCCATACTAAGCCTGGTCTTTGCATTTCTTTAGGATTTCTAAGGAAACTACACATATCTGTATTTTCCTGGATGACAACTTTCATCCTAGAAAGCATCTTATCACAGTCTTAATTTACTTTTAATCCAACAGTTTCCGAATTCCACAGACTTTGTGTTCCATATTAGTTCTGCAAACACAAATGGAAACTGGTTTAGTGCTGAGAAAACATGAGTGCCTTCACTTTTCCTGTACAGCCCTCTCTGCATGAGGAAGTGCATGATGCATGAGTCCACTATTCGGTTTTCCTTCTTGCTTGATGGATGGTCAGCTTGCCAGTCAAATTAAGATTTAAGAACTGCAGATATACTGGTGTGATTTGAAACCCAGATCCAACCCACAGTGACAGAGAAAAAGTTAAAATCTTTGAATTCAGAAAGCTGACTTATTAGGGCACTATTATGTTAAGCCTCTTTGCCTGAATTTCTAGCATAATCTCCTTAAGGGTAAAATTCTGCATATTTTTGCATATTTCACTAATGATACTGAACTCTTTTTTTCCTTTAGGAATGCAGTAAAAATGTGCAATAATGATGAAAAAAAGTCAGCTATGCTGATGTAGTTCTTTTATTAAATACTATAATTAGAAAGATGATAAATGTATCTATAAATTGGGAGAACACCACCCTGCACTTTTACATACACACCTGTCAGGAACAAGTAAGGATGTCTAAAATAGTCCACTGGTTAAGATGTCAAGTTTAAACATCTTAAGTAACCTGCATTTCTCCTGTTGGTAATATAATGTTAATTCCAAATGAAGCTCTTATTGCTAAGAAAAGAAAGTCTAAATTTTCCTACTTGAATTCACTGCTTAATTACTTCTGAATATAGAAACCTCAGGGTGTTTAGGCATGAATTCCACAATGCACTTATCCTATGAATAATACATCTCCTTAGCAGAAGTTGTACTTTACACTTAAGCAACTTAAGCACCTCCCCCATACACATTTTTTTGTCTTTCCATGCACCAATGACTTTGAGGAGAAAGTTTGATCAAAGATTTGATTTGCCTTCCAGGGTGTGTTGTGTGTCTATGTGTATGTGTGTAGGAAGTGTGAATGAGTATATGTAGGTATTAGTGTGGCCATAGGGTATGTGAGTATTAGTGTATGTACATATGTAGGGTGTAGAGTGCATGAGTATAAATGTGTGTGAGAACAAGGAAGATTGAAAGTGCATATACAGTGTGAGTGTGAATGGGGTGTGCACATCTATACAGGGTATGTGCATGTATTACACAGTTTTCAATTCTATACAGTTTGTGAACATGTGTGTAAAGTGTATGGTATACATGTGTGTATGAAAGACAAGGCACAATGTGTGTGGAATATGTGTGAGTCTATGTAGCGAGTGAATATATTTGTGTGTGAGGGAGAGCAACTAGGATGTACATGTAATTGTGTGTGTACACATGCCTGTACATATGCTCAGGTGGATGTTTATGTGGACCAAATGTAATCAAAACCAACGTGATAATAAATATTGTTCTAATGATGTTCTTAGGTTTTGTTCAGCTATAAGGCTACTTTAATAGTGCTAATAGAGATAGGCCATAATACACATACTCCTTCAATGAGCTTTGGAGACTAGAGGACTCTGAACTTACCGTCAGTTTCTTAGAGTTCTAAACTCGCCTGTGGTGTAAATTAATCTTTACTTTCAACTGAAATTCCCTTATATTGTCATTTTCATGAAGCAAATGACCATTTTTATTAAATAGAACTAACAATTTCCATTCCTGGAGACTCTAAATCCATCCAGAATGGATGTAACACTGGGTAACACAGTAACACTGGGTGGGCTGAAAGTCTTTATGTAAAATTTCAAATTTTACTTGGCTGAATTGTACTCCCAACTGCCAGCATAGGGAATACCAGCCACTAACAGTCTACAGAGCTTTATTCTGTAAATATATATATATATATATATATATATATATATATATATATATATATACACATATACATTAACTCCAAATATTTTCATAGCAATTATGTAGTTTGTGAATGGCTACTTAAATCTTGAAATGATCATCAAGAATGAAAAAGAACAAAAAGAAACGAAAATATCAATAATTCCACATCCCATGATCTTAGTAATGGTAATATGTATTTGCAAGTCTCCTGTTTCATGTATTTATTCCCTAAACAAACATTTATTTTAAGCCCATGACTTCTAGTCACTTGAATAGACATTTAGATTTAATAATAGCAACAACCAAACAGCAATAATAATAATAATAAAGTAGAAAACCTAGCTCCTAGTCAATGCATGATACCCTTCTAAGCAGTGGCTTGTTTTTTCCTATGGCTGGCTGAGCTAAGAATGGATTTAAATGTTAGAGTTTGTAAAGAAACAAGATGTAAGTATGAAATCAGAACTAAAGAATGCATGACAGAACTATAGAATGGAGAAGCCTAAATTATTTGGTTTCTTACATTTGTAGAAAGAACTCCCTGCCCTGATGTAAAGTTTTACCATCTACTAACTCATTTAATCCTCATAACCTCATTATTATTGTTGTTGTTCTCATTTTATAGCTAAAGAAATTGAGTCACAGAAGGATTTACATCCTTTTTGAAGGTTATCTACCAGATAAGTGGCAGAAGAATGAACAAAATCAATCAGTTTTACTTTAAAGATAAATTACTATGATCTCTGCCCTGGAAATGCCCAGTTCATTCTAATCCTCAGAATTAGCATATTGAAGAGGAAAATAATGTTCTGTTTTTTTTTTTACTTCTCTCTCTCTCTCTGTGTGTGTGTGTGTGTGTGTGTGTGTGTGTGTGTGTTGAGAGGAATAAGTATGTATTTATAAAAATAAAATATGCATTTTATCGCTGGAAACGTTAATCCTTTCCCACAATGTGCTTAATTTTGATAAAAATATTGAATTTGATATGACTTTTATTATTTATTCTTCTCATATTTATCTCTGTGTGCAGTTACCTTTTTCTAATAAAATTAAAATCCATTAGCTCTTTTGGAAGGAATATTATTTTTATAATTTTTATTTTAATTTGTGCTTAATACTATTTGGTTGTAATAATGTACATTTTTTTAAGTTTCATACCATCACACTGCATTTGGGACTAAGCAATGTCTATGCAACATTGTCTTGGGAAATATGGACTGTTTCTTCCTCAGTGTTCAACTTGTCAGCTTTGCTCTCTGAGTACCAGGGAGGGGCAAGATTTCAAGATTTCTTTCTCTAACTTCCAAAAGGTGGTGGGAGTCAAGGATAAGTGTTTCCTGAATTTAATGACACCACCATGAAAACAAACCAAGGCAAGAGGAGAGTGGGAGAGGACAATGTCCTGAACATGTAGTCAAGATTCTAACTGCCTCACTGATTACAAAAAGACCCAGATTGAGCGTTGTAAAGTGAAACGAATAAACTTTCCTTGCCTGTTGGATCCCACATGAACACTACAGCTGAAAGGAAATTGTGGCCCTGTATTTTCCACTTTATATCTTTGGAGGTTTTTACTGGAACTCCCATACCAGATGAGTATGAAAGTAATAAAACCAGACATCCTCACCATCTGACCCGAGCACACAGCTTTTGGGTCCTTGGACTCGGGAAAGTTTGATCTGACAGATGGTGAAGCCTAATGGCCTAACAATTTCTCTCCCTCACACACAAATACACTCACTCCCTACTCAGACTCACACACACTCCACACACTTGCCACACTTTGCTTCTGCTACAAAAGCATAATAATTGAGTATTAAGGCAAATTCCAGGAATAATGCTAAAATTAAGGAAATCATTATCTGATGTCTTTAAAAAGAAATTAAATATATACTTTGGAATTTAATGGATAAGAAAAGTGCATATTTTATGCACAATATTTTGAGATGAGTTAACAAGTATTATATGAACCAAGGGAAGAGATTTTTTTAATTGCTTATTTTGCTTTTCCTATATGACACATTTCTCTCCCTTCCTCCCTCCCTCTCTCCCACTCCCTCCCACCTTCCCCCATGCCTTTCTCTCTCTGGAATATAGGTGGGACTATTGTATATTCAGACATTTGAGTGTAAAAAGAATTTCCAGAGACTTGAAATATTTCTCTGCCTCTAAACAGAAGTCAATATTTGGATTGATTTGATCAAAGACATTTAGAGTTGAAGATTTTACTTAGCAGGTAGTTAGGCAATGAGAACTTCATAGAAAAAATTTCAGGATTAAATATTGGCTCAAAAAATGGGGGAACATTAGTTTTTGTATCTCATAAAAATGGTAATGCAACAATTATCAGGGTCATATTAGAAAGCACAGACTTTACTCTAGCTTAATGGATCTAAGGATAAGCATTTATCAGCAAGGAAGGATTTAGCATATAACGACATGTAAATGAATTGATGACTGATCATAAATTAATTTTAGTGCTGAAGATGTAATAGAGACACAGCAAGATGCCACTTTATCATGGTATTTTATGTTCAGTAACATTTGAGCAACAACTTAATGTCCTGTGTGCATTTTTTCTTTAACAACTTGAATACATTTGAGATATTTTTTGACCTTTCAGTAATTTTAAAGCTGAGAAATTTGGAAAGATTGAGAACATAAACACAAATAAATTTCTCTATAGGACATAAATTCATTTTTCATTAAGTGTTTAAGTATGTATTGATTATGTTTGGGGCTATAATGTGTCAAATGAATACAAATCTCATGTAATTTGTAAGAATCTCTGGCTGAACTCCTTTTACCTGGTGTTCACTTTTATTTTCATGTTTATGCTTACATTTACAAAAAAAAACTGTTACCACTAAATGACTTCCTTTTTAATTGATGAGTTACTCTTTTTTGTTTTCTTTCAATTACTGTCTTTTTTCCTCCCCCTTTTCTCTTCCTCCTCAAGGATTTCTACCCTTCTCCTCCTTCTTTCCCTCCTCTCTTTAATAATTGTTTGCCTGAATCTTCAGATCATTCTTGATGTTCAAATCAAAAGTAAGAGGAAAAATTGTAATGACTGAGAGGTAAAATCAATAAATGTTAAAAATTTTAACGATTTTATGGTAGGAACTTTAACATATGTTATAGACCTTTTTGTTCATACAATATGACTAAACTGCTTTAAAATTGTCCTACGAAGGTACTAATTCTATGTATCTCATCCCCAATTCAGAGGAAAGTTGAAGACTTACCAGAAAGGCAGAGTAATGAAGGAAAAGGAAATATCGATTTCTTTCTGTTTATATTGGTTGCAATCTATTGAAGCAACTAACTTAACTTCTCTCTTTCACTTGGGATCATTAGTGTTCTCATTGCCTAATATGGCCAAATAGCTATAGTATATTTGTCTTTAACTCTAAAGTCATCTGTCTAGTCGCTTTGCTCTTATTGGAAGTACAAGTAAAAGAATAGCTAATGTTGTCTCTTTATCAACCAATACCCACTTGATGTCCTGCCTTCCAGGCCACTCTCTCTTCCCAGAGAAGGGAGTCGGTGAGCATCAGGAAAAGCTTCATGAACAAATGAAAAATAAATTCATTTTTAAATGAATTTAAATATGTTTAAATATTTCTTGATTATGTTTGAGGCCATATTGTGTCAAATTAAAGCTTGAAAGATTGAGAGAAATCAGAGCAAACACAAAAGTAGGAAAGTTGCTGATCTGTTTAGGGTAAGGCAGATGCATGTATGGAAATCCTCTTGTGTGGGACTCACTTTCACAGGGCGATAACAGTTTATTTGGGGGGAAAGTTGGGAAGTCTTACAAGATGGGATTTCTTTGGTAACATTGCTGTGATGGGAGATTTTTTTCTAAATTTTGCAGATTCAGAAACTAAATTTGTCAATATTCTAGATCCTCAGAGTAGAACCACACAGCAGGCAGAGTAGACTCAATTTCTTGGCTGATCATAGTGGATAGAAGTGGAATAAGAAAATTTTAAAAGAATAACAACAAAAATAAGAGCTTGGGCTAAGTGCATTGGGATGGGTGAATCTCAATAGAGATGTCACATATACACACACAAATAAATTGCCACTTGCCACTTAATGATATTTAGCATCTTCATTGGAAGACAATATTGCTTAACCTTGATATTCAAAAATATCAAAGCCTAACCAAGATGTACATCATATGAACTTTATTATATAATATATATCCTAATTTATATAATAAAAATTATATAGTACAATTTTTACTTTCTTACTTGAAGACGTTATTGCTTTTCCCATGGTTCCAAAGTAATCAACAAATATTCACTAATTTGTTTAATAAATTTTCTGAGGATGCTTGTAAGAACATTCTTTTTGCAACTAAAGAAAGGTCATTGCTAAGAAATTGTACATCAAATATAATCACTCAAAGAATTTACAGTGAATAAAAAAACAATAAATGCATTTAATTCCATATGCCCACTGTTCATTGAATTCCTACTGTTCAGTGACCCTGTACAAGAAATACTGAAGTGAAGAAGAGATAGTTCTTAATGTCAAGAGTTTTATTTCCTGGAACAGGAAAAATACATACAATATACAAAATATAGGGAGACAGGTGATAGACTACTGCATGCACAATGTTTTCACAACAAAGGAGGGAGTCACCCTAACAGAATGTTGAAGGTAGAACCCAGGTGATAAAGATGGTATTTTATTTGAACTTTAAAGTTTGGCAGTGATTATTAGATTTGGTGCAATACAGAGTATTGTCAAAAAATGGGAAGTGATGTGTGGGTGAGAGAGTGAGACTACACTAGTTGTGGGACAGAATGGGCTGCAAAGGTAGGCTGGCTTAATATTGGGGGGAGGTCTCAGATTCCTAATTTTTTATGTGCATTGGTGTTATAGGTAAG
Organism: Callospermophilus lateralis; assembly: GCF_048772815.1. Taxonomy (NCBI): domain Eukaryota; kingdom Metazoa; phylum Chordata; class Mammalia; order Rodentia; family Sciuridae; genus Callospermophilus; species Callospermophilus lateralis. Next base: position 201,474 of record NW_027516379.1, on the reverse strand, counting down.
ACTTTAAACAGAGGAACAAAGTATAAGATTGATGCTTTGAAAAGATAATGTAGATAACAATGAGGAAAGATAGAAGGGACTAGAAGGAAATCCGCTAAAAGGAGTGTCAGGATGAATTAGAATAACAATAAGGAGATGCTTGTTTGGAGAGTGAGCACAGACATTTAGAAAAACAGAAATCACATGGAAGGGTTTGGAACTGAGCTTTTGAATGTTTTAAAACTATTCCCAGTTCTCGACTTTCATATTCTTTTGTGACCCCTTGCTGAATCACTTTGATTTCTTCTTATCTCCTGTAGCATTATATTGCAAGACCCACTGCATCATTTCTTCTTTCATTTTGGGCTGTTGATCCTTGACTTGTGATTATTAACCTAGAAATGAATCTCTCAGAGGAGGCTCAGTTGCTTGTGTTATCTCAGGTTCCTTGCAGTGGTCTGTGTCAAGGGAATTTGTTTGGAAAGTAAAAAGTATATCTTTGTGCTTTTGGCAAATAGAATCAAGACTCTATCTTTCTCTGCTACACTTAACACCCTTTTAACTTCCAGATCATTCTAACGCTTTCAGTTTCAGTTTTCTCTGTTTTGAGAATGCATGCATCCGTGTTATTGTACCATGACAGCCTGAATTCTAAATTAACTTTTTGTAAGTCCTTTTTTTGTCCCTCTTCTAACAAAAGCAGAAGATAAGGTAAACAATACTTGATAATTTATTTTGTCATGAATTAATGGTACACCAACTTAAATATGTACTGCAATTTTAATTTTATTACATAATGAGTTAAGTTCCCAGTGTGCTTTTATCTAATATGTGTGTATGTATATGCATAAAATACTAAGTGACTTTCTAGAAAGAAAAAAAGTTGTCAATATCTTCAAAGTGTATTTTCTTTAAATATAAAGTTGCATTTTTTTTACTCTACTGCCATAGTTCATTTTGAAAAAGAAAATTGATAGAAATGCTGATAATAGTCTCCATAAAGGCTAATTTCATAAGTATCAGTGTTAAAGAGAAAATTAGAGTTCTTCAAATATTAAAAATCAAAGAAAGCATAAGAAATATTGAAATTAATAGCACTTTTGCAAACTAACATTTTCCTTATGTTCTATGTTTAGTTGATTTGATGTCATCTATACATTTTAGTTGATGTATTTTGTTATTTAAACAGTAATTAACTGTTCACCTTAAAATCTTAAAATAATTCCAGATCTTCTATGAAATACAACTGTACGTACAAGGTCCGGTATTCAAGTTTTTATGCAGATTACCATTGCCCTCTGAAGTAACTTCAAATTATACCCATACTATTTATTCAAGCAAGTCACTGATCAGTTTAAATTAACCATAATTTGTTTCAATAAAATTGTTCATCCCTGACTTGTAGAAAATACACATAGCAGTTCTTGCTTGGAAAAATGATCATGTAACAATTTAAACAATGTAAGAAATGAACCACTTGGAACATGTCTTGCACATGTGCTTCAAACAAATACCGATTTTACACAAGCTTCTTTCATTTGTACTAAGTGTGTTTAAAACACGGATAATGTTTAGCTAAGGAATCCATGATGAAACTTCAAAGTGGCAAGGAGTCGAGGCAGTGTACTTGCTCATTCGTATAGTGTTTGCAAGCACATGAGATATGCAATATATACAAACTCACTAGACAACTACATTTGTTTTTAGGTTCAATGGTAAATGGATGGGGCTCTGCATCTGATGAGGATTGTAACTTTTCTAGTCATAGATCTAGTGTAGGTAGCTCCTCAGATGGTTCCATATTTGCCAGTGGCAGTTTTGCACAAGCACTGGTGGAAGCAGCAGATAAAGCTGGTTTTAGGCTGGATGGAACCAGCCTTACAAGAACAGGTTGGTAGACTCCAAAGTCAACACTCTTTGCATGAGAGAATCTTGTCCTTGGGACACTTACCTTTTTTCTCTTCTTCTTTCTCAGCAAGTCTGACTGCAGGGCTCTCTGTAATATGCATGAACATTTGGGATGCTCTGTTGTCTGAACTCTGACCTGATGCAAGTTTTGCAGAGCCAAAAATAGGCTCCAACTTACTACCTTCTATCCTTAATATCCCTTTCTCTTCACGGTTCTGCTGATTAATTGGAATATACTTCCTTTCTATATTACGGCAAATCAGCAACTCAGATTGCCATTAAATTTTCAATAACTCACACTTTGCAAAATCTGCACACATTAATTTTGAACCTAGTGATTAAAATTATTCAGCTTTTATCTCCATTACTTTCCTTTGCCCCGTCTCTTTCTACAGATGCAGTTTCTGGGAAACCTTCCTCAGCATGGGGTGAATAGGTGTAAGGCTTTCAGTCTAACAGTTCAAATGGCTGAGGGTCTTATTGTTTGGCTAAGATTTTAATACAATAATTTATTATATGTTTTAAAGGATGCTAATTAAAGATACACCTACTGCATTTGCAAGTTGAATAAAATGATGACTACGTGTATATTGTACATTAGAGAATTTAATATTGATTTCTGAGAGTAATAAGTAATAATATAAAGGACCAATTATGTCATTTTCACATGCTGCTCATTCCACAAAAAGAAATGCAGTCTTAATTCTAAAAATAGATTAGCAGTTTGTAATCATTTGTTTTTCTGGGAAAAAAACCAACAATTTGGCATGATTATGCTCTAATATTTGTATATGTACTTCTTAACTTCACATTTAGGATGGTAATATATGAATTAAACTGAGCTCTCTTACAAAACTAATGAAATATCAAATGCATTTTTAAATCTTTGTAGTGTTCAAATATTAAATAAAAGTGATATGCTCCTGATATTTATTAAACTCTCAGGTTAGAAAAGTGAGCCTTGGAAATTGTCTTGAATTATATCATCAATGTTTATTTTGAGCACGTATTAGATATCTTCAAGCAAAATAAAATGATTTCTCAAGCATTGCAGAGGTTTATTTTCATATAGCATCCAATCTAAAATATGTTGTAATATAACTGTTATTTGAATTTTCTTGCTTTATAAAGCATAAGTCAAAAACTTTATGTTGTCTGAGTGCTTTTTGTGGCATTAGCTGTAAGCAGAACAGTGAGAAAGTGCAAGGAAACTAATAAATTAGACAGAATAGGTGCATTTCTTGCATGTGTGCTAATAGCTAATAAAACATTAAGCAACATCATGTAACATTGACTTAGGAAAATGAAACTATGTAGGATAAGTTTGTATGAAATGAAAACATGACAAGAGAATAAATATATGAACATAAACCATCCTTCTCTTACTATAATAAACAGTATTAAAAGACGTTTTTGAAAATGTATTAGGTAACCTTTTCCCAGAATAAATTTCACTTCTTTTGTACTAAACCACAAGAAAGGGAAATAGTACAATTCATTCGTCCATAAGAATTTGAAGTCTGCTCAGATACAGTAATCACAAAATACCTACTTCACTTTGGATATACAAGGTGATTTTAACCTGCTATCCTCTACACTGATGTTATTGAGTTTCCACTAAGAGATAGAGTTCATTTTGTTTGCATATAAGTGGTAAAGTCAATTTAGCATGTGTACCTGAGCAGACTTTTCAAATAAAACTACAAGGCATTTTTTACTGTGCTCAGATTTTTTAAAATTTCAGGGGTGAAAATGAAACAGTGTGCAATTCATTTAAGAAATAACCTCTTGAATTTTGAGAAATAATGTTTCATGAATTTGCATATAACTATAAAATTATCACTAAGATTTTCAAGGTAATATAAAAACTAATCAAGCAGTATGAAGCTTTGGATTGGTGGATTTGTTTTATGTTCAATTGTTTGAAATATTTTTGTGGGTGGGATGTTCTTAGCTTATAAAAATTGAACACATTATATGTAGCAGGGCATATATTTATTTTTATAGGTGCACCAATATTTGGTATCTTCCAATGGCGTCTCTAGGTAGGTTCACAGACTTAGCCTTAGGAAGAGCAGAAAATACAAGACATTATCAGTGCATTACAATGACCTTCCCTATACCCCACTCCCTTTGTTTTCTTTCTAGGAAAAGCCTTTACCTCCTCTCAAAGACCTTGACCCACCAGCCCATTTTCTACTGATAGTAACACGAGCACAGCCCTGAATCAAAGTCAGAGGCCCAGGCCCACCAACAAACACAAGGGAGGGCGAATGGACCAACAGCCAGCACTGCCTTACCGAAGGGAAGAAATAACAGATGGTAGGCTGATTTCTGTTCCTCTTCTTTCCTCAATGAAGAGATGCATTCTACTTGGTCATTAACTCAGATTAAAATATCTATGGTAGATTAGGCATTGCCTCATTACATACAAGGCAGGAACCTGGCAAAATGGTCTTGCTTACGTGAAACACCCTCTCTCTCAACAATCTGGAATTATGTCTTTATGATTAATCCCCAAGAAAGAGAAGCTGTACCACTCTTAACTGTTGATTTTTCTACCCTTCTGAAATTTTTCTTTATTGTATTTTAGCAAACATTCCACTTAAAGGTTAGGAAAAAAAAACATAAGCAGCATGTGCACATGTCATAGTATCAGAACATTTATGATATGAAATTATAATCTCTTTCACTCTTGGAAAAGAACTTGAAATGGTTTAGTAATTTTTTAGTTTCGTGAATTTCAGAGCTTAAAACATGCTAGCGGTTATGTAGTTGAAGAGTGTCTACTTGGGCTGCTATAACAGATAATCATAACTGTATAAACAGCAGAAAGTTTCTAAACAACAAATATTCATTTCTCATGGATGTCTGGGCTAATATTAGTGGAAGTACAAAGATCAAGGCACTTACTGATTTGGAATCTTTTGAAGGCTCACACTCTGGTTTACAGATGGTACATTTTTATTAATTCTCACATGATGGAACAGACCTCTCTGGGGTGTGATTAATAAGGGCACTAATCCCATTCATGTGAACTTTACCTTTATGACCTCATGAAGCCCTCATATTCCAATACCATCACCTGGGGTTAGGATTTCAACAGATGAATTTTAGGGATATACAGTCATTTGGACCATAACAAAGGGCTAGTATATATATATATATATATATATATATATATATATATATATATATATATATATTTTCTATTGAAATTCAGAGAGTAAATATTTGGAGTTTTTTTTAGCATGTGGCCTGTGCCACAAGTACTCTGCACTGCCATTATTGCATGGGTAGAGCTATAGTAAATGAAAATATGGGTGCGACTAATATCTAATAAATCGTTATTGATAGAATAGTGGCAGAATTTGGCCTATAGGTCATAGTTTGCCAAGGTATGTCAATTAATTGAATAGCCAATCTTTGAATATTTGCTTAAATAGTTAGTTTCAGAAAATATTTTTACTGGAAGTTATCCATGGTCAATAATGAGTATTTCAACTGCTCCACGAGCATAGTCTATTTCCCACATTTTCCACTTAATTATTATATCTTTTAAAGTCTGAATAAATATATTCATCATGAAACTTTATTCTAAGCATAAGCACATATGAAGTATATTTAAGGATATATAATTATATTTAAAGTGCCTAGTATGCAGTGAGACTCAAAAATGAGTTTCTTCCCTCTTCTCAACCTTATCTTTCATAAGCATACAAACTTTATCTGAGATTGTCCAACTAAACCTAGCCATGCTGAATGTTGGAAACATTTGGGGAGATCTTCAAATAAACCATGGAGACATTCATGATTATTCTGAGGTATAATCCTATTATAGGAAGTTTTGAAGCTCCATGGGTTAAAATTAATGGACATCCACCTTTGAGAAGCCATGACCTAGTCCTTAGCACTCTTACATCCATCATTATGAAACAGAATGAAGCTTGTTTTGGAAAAAAAAAGCATTTTCCTTTGTGGGAAGGGGCACTCTGTGTCAGGCAGCCATCTTTGTGCTTTCTTTTGTCACCCTGTAATGCTAAGAAGGCTTAAAAAAGCCAAACATGCTTGTTCTAAAAGCTTTCAGGTTTGTTCATATATCCTGCTTATTTTGTTTTCATGGGGAAGTGTTTCTATGGAATATGAAGATTAAGGGTCCAATTGAGTTTTTCATTCTCTCTAAATAGATACCCTGTGGTGAACAAAGCCTTTCTGCTCCACATGCTCTGGAGATTAGTTGAGCACTTAGAACAGTTTGCAGTGTTGATCTTATTCACTCTAAATAGAAAAGACTGCTCTCACTGATATGCTACAACTTGGAGAATTAATAATTTTATATATTTTTTTCTGCTCAGAATATTGTGGCAACAGAGAAAAATATAGTGTGTTCTTTTTACAAATCTTTGAAGACCATATGTAGTATATGTGGATGGCATACAATTTAAATATACAAAAAGTAGAGTGCTCTTTTTTCTTCTATAATCCTTTTTTCTGCAAGATTTTTCAATATGTTCACATAAAACTATCTTCCTCCTAGTTTAAATCATGATCAATATATTGCTTATCTTTCTAAAAAAAATAGGTCCCTAAATTTCAATTTTGAAAAGTGATTATGAATTATGTGTTATTAGTAGATATATTTTAAGTGATATTGCAAAGGAAATTTGGCTCACATATCTTCCCACATGTGCAATCCAGACACATTTAATTGTGAAACAAGGACATTTATTTTGGAGGCCTTAAGAATATTGTTATTTTACAATAAATGCTTATGACATGGCACTTACATGATATGAATCCATGTGTCAGGAATAATTCAAAACTTCTTTACATAAAATCAAACTGTTCTTTTTGGGAAGATTGCTGCCTAGTAGTTTATAGTGTATGGACACTTTACAATAAAACTTTTACATTATAGATTTTACAATAGTGTTTTATGGCTATATTAATTAGGGTAATTATTGCTAGCTGCTTTACCAAACAACCTCTAACCCTCAGTGTCTTGGCACAGTAAAAGATACTTTCTTATTGACACACTCATCTATCAAGGTCAGGTGGTTCTCCTCTAAGCAGTAATGTAAGGGTGTAGGTCTCTCCAGAATTGAGATGGCATTATTTTCAGAAATATTTATGGTTTCTGAGTGAGGCAAAGACAGATAATGGGTGATCATTGGGAGTTTCTAATGACAAGAACCTATTTCATGTCTCATATGTCATTATCAAAAACTCTCTCCCATGGTGTCTAGTACTAGAAAGTATCCTCCATGTGTCCCAGAAGAATTGGAATGTATATTTCTGTGTCTGTCCCAAAAGCTATACCAAAACCCAGGCACACCTAAGGAGACATTGATGAATCCACATCTTCTATCCACTTGCATAATGAGTCAAAAAATACCTTTGAAGCCAACACACTGAGTAAAAATTGGCAGTTCTCTACCCAACAAACTGATTTTCCTTAGACTACAACCTGTGTTCCCTTTCCCCTGGTTTTTAATGCCCTGTTCAGAAAAGGGGCCCTTTCCAAGCTCTGTCAAATATTAGCTTTACCCCTTAAAATATATATTAAGTGTATTCCACATGGTAGGCAATAGGAGCCAGATAGACAAAATCCTCTGGTTTCATGGAGCTTACATTTGAGTGTAGGAAGATAGATAAAGACCAACAGTAATACATGAATATAAAAAAGCAGTTGATAAGAGGGTGATCATTGCCATGAGGAAAAAGACAAAAGGGAAAGAAGTTGAGAAATATGGAGGTAGGGAAGAGATATTTTTCAGAATGTTCTTTAGGGAAGGCCTCACATACAAGGTGACATTGGAGAAAAGACTAGAAGAATGAAAGCAAAGATATCCAAGGAAAGGTCCTTCAAAGACATAAAAAAACAGCAATAACATCTGGGGCTTATTTACCAAAAATGTTAGGGGAGAAAAATGACTAGAGCAAGCATAAAAACAAAATAGAACACGAAGTCAGACAAGCAAAAGAGCACATATGATGTAGGACCTTAAAGCTGCAGTGTTGCAATCAGCCTTACAGTATGTTGAGTGGGAAGCTACTGGAGAGAGGGGTGGGGAGTGTGGGGTGGGGGGGAGCAGAGGAGTGACATGATCTTCTCTGTTTTTCTTTTTAAAAAGATCGTCTCCACTGTTGTGTTATATTTAATGGGGAAAAGGTGTAAAACAGATCACATACTTAGGAAGCTGTAGAAGCAACATAGGGGATTCATAACAAGTCAGAAATAAGTGAAAGCGATGAGAAGTGAGGAATTCTGGAAATGGTGCTCACAGGTCTTGTTAATAAAATTAGTAAAGCAAAGCTTAAAGGTCACTTCATAGCTTTGGTGAACTTGTAGGATGAAATTGCCACAGGTGGGGAAGAGGAATATCATGCAAGACACACATTTTATAAAGGAGGAACTAGATTTCAGTTCTGATATGTGCAATTTGAAAAGCTTTCTAAATATCCAAGTGGAATTTTCCCATGTAGATTTGGTTAGAAGAGTCTGCAGTTCTTGGGAGGAAAGATCCAGAATGGAGATACTTCATTTCTTTGTGGTCCCAGTTTCTCAAATAAAAAATGAAGACAATAACAACATTTATGTCATGGGATTGTGGTCACCTGACAATAGCTAATTCTCAGTAGTCTAGTAAGATACTCTTTAGTGAATTGACTTTGTTGAGATGAATCAACCTACAATTGAATAATAAATTTAATTTAGATAAAATGTATTTGCTTATATATTTTTATTTTTCTATAGCCATTTGCAATTCCATTTCCCTTTCCCGTTGGTTTATTTCAATGTGCTTGCAATGCCCTTTCTTCTTAGAAGACACAGTCTTCAAGGATATTACTTAATTATGAAGCTATATAATTTCAGGTTATATTAAATAGTCTTCAGAGTTTTAGCTGGCATAAGCAGATACCATTTTGACCATTTTAGAAATTAAGCTGCTCTGATGGAGAGTAAAAATCAATGTGAAGATCTGTTATTTTGGAAGCAAATTTTATAATTTCTCCTTGCTGTCTCTCTAAGAACAATAACTCAAATGAAATAATTAATTTGCATTTATAATAATGTTTAGTGATGGGAGTCCCAAACTCATTAGATTATCCAACAAAGAGATATCTCAACATTACATTAGCTTTTCATCTTGGAAGAAATGTTTGGAATAAAACCTTATTTTCCCAGACAGAGACTCTGTTCCCCTCAATAATTAGAAATTCATAATATAATGTGAAAAGTATACATAAGAACTAGTAACCATCCAACCTGGGTGCTCCAGATTCTCTGTGCAGTAGAGAATAATATAATTTTGCTCCTAAGACAAAGTATAAATCTTAGAATGACCAGTTTAACATTCCTTTGAAAAAGCTATTTTTTGTATATAAGAAATTTATACTTTTCCCTTTAAAATTCAATGATAATATTATTAGAAATAAGAACCTGGTTATAAAAGTGTCATAACAATGCTATATTAAGTACAGTATCTTCTAATTAATGAAATAAATAGTATACATGATTTTTGCTTTTTATGAATAAATAACATAATTGCCAATACTCTAAAGATAAACTAAGAAGTACGCAATAGCATACACAAAATCACAATAAATCAAGCTAAATGAATATTTAGAAGGATTTAAAAATTATTTTAAACCTGGGTGTTGTGATGCTCACCTACCATACCAATGACTCAGGAGGCTGAGTCAGGAGGGTCACAAGTTTGAGGCTGGCCTCAATCATTAGCATTTAATGAGACTCTCAACAACTTATAAAACTACCTCAAAATAACAAATTAAAAAAACTGGGGATGTAGCTCAGTGGCAAAATTCCCCTGGGTTCAATGCCCAGTACTAAAGGAAAAAAAATAAATCATTTCAGCTGGTGTAATATTTAAGGAAGAAAGTATGATTTCACAGTGGAAGATTTTCCAGACACAAAGTTTTAGATATGAATAGCTAATAAAAGGAAAATGAAAAATTTGCTGATACTTGAACTTTAAAGTTTTTCATTTCCGATATTTAATTTAAAAAGCGTTTCTAAAAAATTATCTATTCCACTACTTCTCAAATTTCCATGGTATATTGCCAACTCTAGTACCATAAAGCATATTCAATCTGTATGCTGAACATTGGTTATTATTTATTAAAATTAATACATTGGAAGATTATAATATATTAGTTGTAACTCATTAGCTAACTCATGAAACGAATAGCCAGAATTGGTTGTCAGGCAGAATGTTAATTGCATTTAATAAATGTTAGCTTAACCCTTTGACTTTTGCTAAATGTGCCACATACTTGGGTAAAGGCAATCATATGTTGCATATGATACGGCATATAGTTCTTAATTTCCCAAGGGTGATGTTTCCTATGGAGATTGGCAGGCTGGCTTTTGTTCTTTTATTAGCACAGTTGCTAGAATTTCTAGTGATGTTATTATTTTATTTTTTGCCATAGTATTTCTACCTTGAAAAGGGAAGGATGAAAATGAATTATGACCCTTAAGTTGCCCTTTAACCTTGAATGTTAGCCCCAGTGTGCAATTGAAAACATTTTCCATGTTTAACAGTTGGATGAATCCAGTCAATTTGATTTCAATGATGCTGTGGTAGAAGACAGCAGAGACACCAATAATATGCATTTTACATATCAATAATTGACTTTTATTTTTCTCTGTTTTTTTTTTGTTTGTTTGTTTGTTTTTGCATGGGTGATACTTGTACAAGGGCAGGAGTTTTTTTTTCCAACTTGAACTAAAACCTGTATTTTTTCATTAAATTTTAGTCCATTCTAAACATTATTCAAAATTTTTAGATCTTCCACCACCACCAGATCCCCCACCAGGTCAGGGTTTAAGGCAGCAAATAGGCCCGAGCCAGCATGCTGGTCATGTGGAAAACTCAACAGAGAGAAAAGGAAGCACTCTAGAGAGACAACATGCCTCCAGCTTAGAAGACCCAAAGAGCTCCTTGGATTGTCCAGCCAAAACCTCCCTAGAGTGGCAACGACAAACCCAGGAATGGATAAGCTCCACAGAACGCCAAGAAGACACACAAAACGCCCCACACAAACAAGGGTTTGGATCAGGTGTGTTCTGCACAGTCCCAAGCAAGTGTGGGCTGTGACCCTTTTATTTTCTACCAGGTATTCTAGAAATGGCAGTTGTTTAAGCGCATCCAAGAGATATTTGCCTTAAGTCAGTAAGTGAAGTAGGAATTTCTCAAGCAGACCTCAGAGGCATGTTCCTTGAAACTGATTACAGTGGTGATTGCTCCTCAAATTGACCACTCCATAGGTCTTTGAATCCAAGAAATCTCCAGCCTTCATCTACGGTCTCAGGGGACAATTTTGGCTTTTTTGCCTTTTACCTTTTCTATTGAGTAGCTTTAAGACCACTAAATTTCAGCTTTTGTGTCAGTTTAATCTCTACCTTCAAGGAGATTGTCATTTTGACAGAAGTAACCAGTCACTTGAAAGGAGAGCTCCTGTCAGTCAATTAGGTGAATTAATTGAGATTATAAATTTACAAATAAATGACCAACCAACAGACCTCATGTTGGAAAAGGTTAACTGATTAAATGTAGATGACTGTTCACATGGGGACAAGAATGCTCTTGTTTATAAATCACACTTCCTGGAAATGTTAAAACATAAATTTCATGGTTTCTGATTGGACATTAATTAGGGGTGGGGCTATTGCATTTTTTGGAATATCTTGCATCAGGATTTACTGAGTATTAATAAACATATACACATGCACACAACTTTTGAAACATATTCCATATTCATTTGGACTCAATCTTTATTAGACAAGTCCTCTCCCCATGCATTTCTGTAATTACATTTTGTTACAACACTGTGCTCAAGTTTTTGAAAAATTCAATTTGTGCAAGGGCCAGAAGATGACAATTTCAATATCTAGATTTACTGAAATGTTTAGGAATGGTTGACCATTCAAGCTGTGAGAGAAAAATTATGTGATCCCTGTCATTAAAGACTATCTAAGGCAAGAAACAGTAAATTCAGCCAACATTTTTTCATCATCTAATCACTTGTTAATGGCCAAAACCTCAAAAGAAAGAAAGAAATAGAGTAGTTGGGGTGGAGAGGAAGATGTGGAGAGATGAAAAGAAAGAGCTAAAGAAAGACAGGAAGAGAGAGATAAGAAATAAAGAGAGGAGAAAAGGAGAAGGAAAGAAGGATTCAAAATATTAAATAATTATTCATAATACATTTGATCAGTTATTTGTTGGGAGACAATATACAAAATAAATATTATCACATTTGTTAAAATTGGGTGGGTTTCTCTTTTTCTTTTAATGAAATTCCTAGCCTTTCAATTAATATATTTATGTCCCAAGCAACAACAAAAATTTAAGAAACTTACTTAATTTGTTAATACAAAATCCTTGATCTAAATTGATTGAGAAAATATTGCTGTGGTTTAAACTAAAACAAAACCACGTTCCTTCTGTTTTGATGGGAATATTGAAGCCTCATTGAACTCTAGAAATTATTCTAAGATATGCTTTTTTTTGAAACAAAGTAGTTCACTGTAAGCTGCTCTCTTTTATAATGAATTTAAGTTTTGCAAATAATATACAACAGTGTATACTTATCCCAAGATCTCTTTTAATTTAATCCTGCTTCAGATCCTATTGTAGGAAATGTTGCTTGCACATGGAAATTCCTTTAATATCCAGTCTTGATTAAACCTCTTAATTTTAATTTTACTAAAGAATGAAATAGTAAAATGGTCCATTCTGAGCTTAACTTGTAAGAGTTAAATTCGTGTTATTTTCCCAGGCTGCAGTTCAATTTAGCCCTTTATTGTTTTTTATTTTTCTTTTTCAGAGGAGGCCTTGGTGCCCTATAGCAAGCCCAGTTTCCCATCTCCAGGTGGCCACAGCTCATCAGGAACAGCTTCTTCTAAAGGATCCACTGGACCCAGGAAACCAGAGGTGTTGAGGGGAGGCCACCAGCGCAATGCCAGTAACCTTCTTGACATAGGATATATGGGCTCAAATAGTCAAGGACAGTTTACAGGTGAATTATGTAAGTGTTTTAGGTCACTGAAAAGGCTACCATAGCCAAGCACGGTGTGGCACAGCTGTAATCCCTATGACATAGAAGGCTGAGGTAGGAGGATTCCAAGTTTGAGGCCAGCCTCAATTTAGTAAAACCATCAGCTACTCAACAGGACCCTGTCTCAAAATGAAAAATAAAAGCACTGGGGATGTAGTTCAATGGTAGCTCATCCCTGAGTTCAATCCCCAGAACCAAAATAATAAAAATTATGGTTTATTGTGATTCAGAAAAAATATTAGATTAATAATATTGTCATATTAAACAAATTTAAGAATGATAGAAAACTTTCCCTGCTACAGGAAAAAAAATCAATGATTTTTAAACAAGTTTGGTCATAACGTAGATGATTGCTATTTATAGCAGGTCGATGACATAAATATTTCATTTATATTTCAAGATGATTTATGCTATGTTAGAATTACTTTAAACATGGTGGTGCACACCTGTAATTCTAGCTACCAGAGGCTGAGGCAGGAGGATCACAAGCTTGAGGACAACTTGGGCAACTTAGTAAGATCCTGTTTCAAAATAAAATATAACAAAGACTGGGGATGTAGCTCAGGATAGAGCACCCTTGGTTCAAACCCCATTACCAAAATAAACAACCATAAAACAACAGAAAATTGTTTAAACGTGGGCAAAGAGTCTCAACACTTACAAGTTAAATTAAATGTAGTTCACTGGATACTTTTCTTGCTCTTTTAAACTCAGCACAATAAAAAAGAGAGAAATTCTGGCCCTTTGGTACTTTAAAGAGTCTTCTTTCTTAGTAGTTCTTCCTATTCTTCATTTATTTGCTCTTCATTCGTTTTTTTTTTTTTAATTTATGGAGTCAGTCTTAAAAAAATTTGATCTTTGATTTGAGTTAGTTCACAATATTTTTATTATAATGATATAGCTATTGATTAAGTTTATCTTTTTGAATGAAGAACTGGCATTGGTTTTCATATTTTCTAAATATAAAAATATGAGGTAATGGTGAAAAATAGGGATGTCACAGTTCGTCCAATTAAAAACATTGAATTTGTGTTAATTCCATTAGGAAATTTACCAACTCCCTATTCCCTATTATAATGATGCCTGCTTAACATTGTCAACTGCTTCTTTGAATTCAGCTTAACCAAGGCTGTTAAGAGAACAGCCATGGCTTCTAATGTTCTCAACCACTTGCCTGATTATAGCTCATGAGAAGACAAAGCTACTTTTATGATCTCTTGAATTCCTCATGGAAAAATAGTTTATGATTACCATTATGCTCACATCACAGGCTGGAGGAGTTCATGAGCTAATGAAAAGGGAAAATAGTTTCAAACTTATTGTTTATGGATCTGAGTTATCATTATTGGCTATTATCAATCAGATCAGTATTAAGATTTATTTATAATTTTTCATTTGGCCCATGGGTACTTGAAATTTTCTTTAAATTTTATATTGACATAATCGTAGGTGTGCAGGGAGTGAAAATAAAATAGCTCTAGTTGAATTTTAAATCTCCAGATACTACATTGTTTCTATTTTCCTTGTTTCTCTGGTTCAACGAAAATGAATTGCACAAACACACCAAGATCTTTCTGATGACTTCATCTTCATTTACTATCCAGTTGCTCTGATATTGAATATGCGGGTCAGGATAGAAGAATGCATCATTTAACTCTTGAGCTTTATTCCTGACTTTTGTTTCCATCTCTTTTTAGAGTAACCGAGAGGAGACATACAAAGCTGCTCTGAAGGATCATCAGGTCCCAACTCATGAACGTGATGACACTAAACAGTGCAATGAACAATTTCTTTTATTTATGTACTATTAAAAGAACTGTAAATGCAATGTAAAGACACACAGCCACACATATCCCACAGATATTTTACTTGTGTTCTTCTCTTAAGTACACCATCCACCTTAACTCTTTCTTGTCAGGAGTATATAAAAAAAAGAAAGAAAACAAAACTTGCCCTCCAGGAAGAAAAGGATTTTTCTCTGTATATAATTTCTTCTGTGCATTGCTATGCAAGCTCACTCTTTTTAGCTCTGTTCCTATTATTGTCTGTTCTTATTGGTTTGTTTTACTATATGTGAATTAATAGGCTGTGGTTCCATATATTAACTTTTAATTGTGTAACTTTTTTTTTTGTCAGAACAGAAATTAGAAGTTTATTAAAGGACAGCAGAAAAGACTTCTCCCGGAGGAAGAAGGGAACCCAAAAGGT
The DNA here is from genome assembly GCF_048772815.1 of Callospermophilus lateralis. NCBI lineage: Eukaryota > Metazoa > Chordata > Mammalia > Rodentia > Sciuridae > Callospermophilus > Callospermophilus lateralis. The sequence continues at coordinate 186,294 of NW_027516379.1, read as the reverse complement.
GGAATCCGTGGAAGTGCAGTTGTTTCCCCTTTTTATAGTTCTTTCAGTGATGGTTTGTAGGTTGGAGGTCTACAGGTGGGCTTAATTATCACCTTTGGGGATGGGCTATCTCCAAGTCTGTTGGGGCTGTTTTCCCAGGCTCCATTAACATTTCCTTGAGGTGGACTTTGGCCTAGGGCCTTTTCAGGACTTCATTAACATTCCATGAGTTGTCCTGCGTTTTCCCTGAGTCATTCCCAGCATGGCCTCCATTTTAGATTTCACTCGATATTAGATTTACCTAACTACACTGACTACCTAACTTTTAATCTGGCTTCATTCCCCCTTCTAATTTGGGAACTCCTTACTGCTGTAAGGAAGGGGGGCGAAGAAAATCTTTCTGGCTTCTTCAGGCTGAAAAGGGACGGTGTGGGGCAAGCAGTTTGGAGTCCCCCTTTAAAATTCGGGTCTATTGAGTGGGTCCATGATAGAAGTCTGATTGAGAAGTAATTGGCTGGAGGGCCATTTGAGTGATGGGTGGTCTATAAGAGAAAAAAGAATTCATTAGTACTGGAACCAGACTGATGCAGCAATAAATCTCATAGCACAGGAATATGCCAATGAGTATGATGGCAAAGACAAAGACTAACAATGTTTTCCACCAGGAAGTACCAAGAACCAGGAGCTAAGATTGCTGAGAACATGGCTTTTATCTAAGTATGTAAATCTTTAAGGATATTTGTCACATTGCCAGAATTGTCAGGGATGTAAACACAACATTAAGATACAGTTTAATGTCATCTGGCTTGCAAAATCCTTTTACTAGTATGACCTCTGTGTCTAATAGAGAAATCTTTAATTCTGTTACTTAGGGCTGGATAACCATACTAGCAAACACCAGGCCTACCTGTGTAGGTTAGAAATAAAGGCCTTGAACTAAGAACTACTTTGGCAGTTCCTTTTGATAGTTATCAGGCATTCATGTCTGAGAATCTCTTTTGAAGAATCCAGTTTACTTATTTATGGAAGTTACATTTAAGTATTATTTTATTTAAAATGCCCAGGAATAGCTGTGTTTTGGCTTTGACTGTCTTTGCTAAGTGTTTAAGATGAAGCAAGTCAAACTGACTTTTGTTTCTATCTATTGTTAAGAGTCAGCCAAGTTTCCTTGGGAGTCCTCGGGAACTTACAGCAGCTTCTCAGATCTGCTAGTGCCATTTGCGCTAGGATGGGTCCAGGCCTTGCTTGACCATGTGGCTTCCCTCAGAAGCATCAGGAATGTCTCCCTTTTCTGATGACCCTCCTCTTCACAGCAAATGCACTGACTGGCTTTCTGTCCTCCACTGGTCTCATTAATCTCCCTGATCGGGAGGTTATGTGGCCTAGAGTTGCAAAGCTCTTTGGAAAAGTCCCCTATCCCCTGACTCAGACTGACTCAGAGGGCAAGAGTCAAATTTTTAATTTTAAAACTTAATCTTAAACATTTAGCAAATAAGTTTTAACAGCCTTATATTAAGAGCACTGGGCTTTAATGTCTATCTCTCTATCCTGTAGGTGATAACTCCTTATCTTAAATTAACCCAGGTTGTGAGTTCTTAAAGCAGTACCTCTGCAAAACAGGCAATCTTTAGACCATTTATAAGAAAACTACAAAATAAAATTATCAAGAGTAAAAACATATTTAGTTCATATAATAGCTACCTTGAATTTTGGTGGAGTTATACATTATATCCCCTGTTTGAGATCCTGGTAATCATGACAAAAACTAACTTTTAATGTACTGAAATCTAGCCTATTTCTTTTATAGTCACTTTCACATGCAGTGAGATGGGACATAGAGCCTTATCTCAAGTAAGGGGCTCTTCATGAATTTTACTATAGCTCTGAAGCTGATCTTTGCTTTTTAGACATCATTTTATAAAGCCTACATAAATTGTTGTAAACTTGAGCAAACACAACATAATATCACATCTAAAACATGAATTAAAGAAAGGCTGAAAGCTTCTAACATTTTGTAGAAAAGTAGCAAAGTACTTTTGTGTTTTACAATAAAACCTTTACATAGATTAAGCCCTCATTAACTTAAAAATACACTTAAGTTGTATCTCAGTGTAAAAAGGTAACATAGAACTGTACATATCTTATTGATAACAAGCCCAGTTATAGAACACAAATGATTTAATTATATCTCCAACATGTCTTTTTTTAAGCCTAAAATTACCATCATATAGACTCTTATCCAGAAACACATTTTTCCTCTATGAAATCCATACCTAGAACTTTCTAGTTTCTTTTTTATCTGTTAACCTCCTTCTGTTCACATTTTGAAACAATACTTGTAAATTTTGAATTTAATCAGATTATTTTATAGACATCAACATTTTTAGGTTTTATTTTTGAACACCTAGAAAAACTTATAAGCTTAATTTTAAAGACATCTTTACTTTTATCTGTTTACCCAATTTAAATTGAACCATTTGAATCATGTGAGTCAAAGAAATTTGGATCCATTTTTAAAATTTTTCATGAGCACTCCTCATCTGCCAATTGTTATATCACTGCATGATATATGAACATACAGACATACTGACATACAACACGTAACACAAGTGTAACACAACACAATATTAAAGGCCTTGTTGCTTTCTTAATTGTGTAACTTTTATGTTTAAATTTTGCACTGCAATTTTATTTGGTGATAAGCACAAATCTTTACTCCTCATGACATGAAGAAAAGATTGAATGTGAAGGGGGTTTCTGTACTGTGAGCTAGGTTGGATAATGCTGGTGTAACTCATTCTGTTAGATGGTTTTCAGCTGGGGTGTAGAAATAGGAAGATGCAAAGGAACAATGGTGTTGGCAAAGTCTGAACATCAGAAAACGAGTCTGTTTTTAAGAGAAGAAAGATGGATTTTGCTATTGACAAAAGCAAGGGGTCAAAAGAAGGAATTTTAAGTCTTTAGGCTGAATATGCATTAAAATATGCAGATAGCAAAGATGTACTAAACTTGCTTTAAAAAAAAGATAATTAAAGTTTTATTTAGAATCAACTTTACTTGTCATTGTAATTGACCCATCTGAGAATGGCGACAAGCAAAAGGAAATTAAGGTGTTTCACAAGAGCTGTATTTATATTATAGCTTTTTAAAACAGCATTTTCTGAATTACCATAATTAATCTCTCCAACTCATTAAGTCAGAATATAACATGAAGTTCCCCAAGGAAACAAACAAAATGAACTCGCGACTATCTAGCAAGTAAAGAAGCAATTTATTATTAGGACATGCTCAAGCTGCTTCCAAACATGAAATCTATTGCAATATCTTGTTTTGTCTTTCTAATACATGTACAGTACACACTAGAGGATAAAACTGAATCACTTAAATTCATGATTGAAAAAATGCAGTCTATATACAACTTTGTGTTTCATTTAACTAAGATATAAAGTTGATTTCACCAAAGGTAGAGCCAAATTGCAAGTGCTTAAAAAGCAGTGCTCAGAGTATGTTCAGTTCACCATCCATAAGTTTATTGGAATAAATATTTGATGGTACATTCTCGGAAATTGGCTACCAACTAAAATCTGTTTGACCCATTTTGAATGAGTAAATTGAAAAGAAAAAATTAAAAAGGAGAAAAAAAATGCATGTTTATACACTTTTTAAATAAAATCAAACCTTGTAAGTGGACACTAATAACAGTGTCCTCCCTCATTTGTTTTCACGACTTTGAGAACAAGAAGTTGAACATCAGCTACGTATGCTCAAAATAAATGTGACTTTGAAATATATGTTAGCTACTGTACATGTATAGTCAATCAGTCAAGTAGAAGATAACCTTCCTGAAATTCCCACTTGTGACATTTTCCCATGTGCTACCTACGCAATCTTAAATTCTAGCTCTGACTATATTTTCTTATGTTTTTCCTACGATATATTCAGTACTTCAAAACTATTCGATGTAACAATCAGGATCAGTTTTCAAGTAGGAGACCCTTTAATAGGTCTCATACTCTGCATTATTGGCTCAGTCACCGGTTCATGTCCTGTTGTCATAGCAAAGGGATGACATAGTTCAATGGCTCCATCTTTTGAATTCCCTGAGACTGCATCAGCACAGGCAAGCCTAGAATGTGATGTTATTTATGGACCCCAACATCTTCTCGGTGTCGTGTGTAGTTCATTTCTTCACTGAAGAGAAAAGGAATTCTGAGACACACTTATTAAACACTTTATCAGCTTTCTACCATCAGTGCCTGGATTTTCATGCAGTTTGATTTCTCTGGGATAAAGAGACTGGGAGAGGAGAAAAAGCTTTTGCAAAAAAATGAATACATAATAATTCACAACTCTAAGATGTGAGGAATTTATTTTTTATTTGTGAAGTTCCTTAATTCACCTCCTTTATTTCAAAACAAATATCTAAGAAGTTATATTCATTTGTATTTCATCTTTTTGCTCCTCAATCACTGAATTTAGTCTAAAATTTTATCACATAGATTATACAGATTCTTGACTCCTGGTAACTGGCATTTGTAGGCAATTAATAAACCAAGACTTAAAAAAATATGTCTTTATGTAGATGACATGTAGAATAATTGGAACATAGCATCATACCTTCCTGATTGTCTTGAGTACACAAAAAATTAACAGTTAGGTAATGCAATACAAACCCTGTGGTTACTTGGAATGTTCTTTTAGAATAATCCATGTTGCCCATTAAACTTAGTTTTAAATAAATTTGTCCAAAAAATCTTCCACCCAATATGGTCATCCTTTTATAGAGCAAAATAACATGCTATGGCTATATAAATTCAGGAACACTCTTAAAAATCAGAAATCTTCATCAACATGATACACGTATAAAGCTACCAGTCAGTACAAGCCAGAATGTCAACAGAATAACACAAATCTAAGAGAAACTTCGTAGATTTTTATTGTGTAGCTGATTGAATGAATGCGATTAGGAATTCACTGAACTAACTCTGCTAACCAGAGCCTACATAAACCATCAGAAGGAAAAGTGGGTGGGAGAGAATGTAACTTACTTTGCACTTACAGGCTTCACTGCTGTGAAGTCAAGACAGACACAAGTACTGCTTCATTTATAACGGGTAAAGTCTCTTTAGAGAAAATAACCATGTCAGTGCCCAAACTCAGGTATGCCAGTGTATGCCAGGGAGTCAACCCACCCTCCTCTAAATCTTTTCCATGCCATTTTTTAAAAAGTTAGGATAGTACAGGGGCATGAAAATAATTGATCCCTTCAGAGGATTTGCATCCAATTCAAGAGAGAATATAAGAAAACAAGGACCAGCATGTTAAGTTATCATACAACCAAAGGGAAGTAAAACCATTACAAGTTTACTTGCTTTCAATAGCAGATTTAATGGTGTTCTATGTCATGGTTTAATGCTCTGGGTATTTAAATATATTTTCAATTGAATTTGAGTTGAAAGTTTGTATGTGCTTTGGTGGAACACTTCCTAATTTCTACTCAATAAAAATATGTAACTGTCCATTGACAATAAAACAATAATGATGCCAATGAGCTCCAAACAGGGGATTATCTCCACTGGAAAGCAATTGTGTGTCAGTATTAAAGATATGCAGAACCATAGTATTCACTAATGTTAGTTTTTTCATCTGCTTCTGTATATTGTGTTTATAGAGTTACATGACAAGAATTGGTGTAAAGCTACATGTCTTTCCACATTATCTTAGAGGTGAAGTTACTTTTATTTTCCTTCTTTATAATGTGTAAATCAAATGAAGCACCATGCATTTATTTAAATGACATGCAATTTACTAATTCTTTTTAATTCCATGATTTTAAAATCATTTATTGTGACTTTAAAAGTGTTGCAAGATAAGGGATTCTGTGGCCGTGGGTAGACTTTTTATACTTTGTTTTATAGATGCATTTTTTTAAAAAACTGTAGTTTTTTTAAGTCACCAAACAGCATCCAAAAATCTTAATGTGTTTCATTTGATGTTAGATTGGCAAAGAAATTGGCATAAAATTGGTTAATAGTATTGTCAAACAATTGTGTATTGTGTACTCACTGGGAAAAAATAAAATATATTCACATTTCAAATTTGTAAAAAAGCCATTTAATGTAAAACAAACTTGCTTGTAGAAAAACCAAAAAATAGACTATTTTGTCACTTTTAGGTCTTCACATTAATATTTTGTAGCAAAATGAATAATCTTGTCTTCTAATTCAGGTACGGGTTGAAAAGTGACAGCTAGGAATTGGCATTGACCTATAAAAGTCATTAAAATACAATGATTGAGACCATGACCTGTAGTTGGAATTTCACAGCTCATTCTATCAGCACTGTTTTCCATATCTGAAGCCTCCACCACACCATAATGACCTTTAGATAGTTAAAATTACCACAAACATTTCTCAACAGAATTACTTTAATGAATTATTTTAAGTGTAAGTAAATATGAGAATTACAAGCAAGTACATAGTTCTTAATTGCTTTAGAATCGTTAATTATAATTGTTTGAGATGTTGGATATTGAACAATTACCTCTGGGACAGACGGGTACAAAAGAATAATATTCTATCTTATTGTACTTCATAAATACTTCATCATTCTTCATGGTAAACTATAACTGTAGGATATAATTCTCCAAAAGTAGTTTCTGAGTTTTTAAAAATAATTATCTCAGTAACTGTAAAAAGCAAATGGTAAAAAAGAAAAGATACATTTATTCATTTAAAAATAGCTTTAAAAACACATGGTAAATGGACAATACATTTTAGAGATCTATTTAACATAGATGCATCATAAAATGCTCTTAGAGTAATTACAAATAATGTTGCCTTAATATAATATAGTGGTGATACATACTATGTGGGGGTTAAAGATGAAACCTACCTGTTATCAATATGATGAAAAACAGACCAATTACAAAGCAAACATTGCTTTATTGAATTTTGTTGTATTGTAGAAACACCTACACATGGCAAAAATACAAAATTATCACAAAGGTTATTTTAAAAAACGCACTATTTTATCTTGATTACTGTAGATATTAGCTAAGGAAAAATATATATTTTAATAGTGCAGAAAAGCATTTATATAAAAATATTATTTAGAATCTTTAATTTGTGAAAATAAATTCTCTCTCTCCCATGGAAGACAGCAGGTCACTATAACTGCCCTTAGACCATAGTACCATAGTACTCTTTCCAAAAAAAAATAATGATAATACCTGGACAGATACAGAATTTATAGCACACATTTATTTAAAACAATTTTCAGACATTCTTTTTCTAGACCCATTTTTCAATAATTTGTTTCTGTCAAATATAGTTCTTGTTTTTATTCTTTTTGCAAGCAAGCACTGAGACACGGTGCTTAGAATTAAATATTCAGAGTGCTTTAAAAGGAAATAATTCTTGTCTTGAGAAATAGATTAATATCTTTTATTAAATCTTGCCCTGATTTTTAAGAAAGTATTGTTTTGAGTAATGTTTTTATGTTAATGGGAAAGACCCAAAAACCAAAGTTTTCAAATACATTTCATACAGTAAATTCTGTGTTAGCATCATTTGTATCTCAAACTCCCATCAAATTACCCTTGTTTTATTCTTTCTCAAAAATAGTATGTGGGGTATTAAAAGTTATTTTAAAAACTAAGAAGAGGCTAAAGAACTGGAAGCTCGAGGTTTGAATATATGTAGAGTTTTCATCACTGCCTGACTTATTTATACATCTTCTGTGACATAAAACCCTTTGTCCTGGGACACCTCATGGGATTAATACTCTTCCAGGATCTGTAGTACCTATTCTGCCATTAGACTCTTTAGTGACCCCAAAGGTATTTTATGCCATATCTTGCTGCATATTTTTTTAACCAATTTAACTCTTGGGAAAGAATCATGCAAATCCCAGGAACTCTGTGAAGGTGATGAGAAAAGTGAGTTATTAAATCATTGAATTATGTTTCAAGAACTTAATTGAGATCAGTACTCTGCACTTTCTCAACAGGTATGAGTGCATCATGTTCCTCAGCATTTCCACAATTTTGTGCTGTGAACACTTGAAATCATTAGGCTAAAACTAAAGCATAAAAATAGACTCATTATCTTTCCCCACCCCCAGTTCATATCTACTACCTCCCACAAAAAAATAATTATTATTTTTTAAGACTATTGCTTGATTATCACTAGGTTCTACATAAAGTGGAGTTTTGCTAAAATTAATAATGAATAACATGAAATTTAAGGGAAAAAGACTTATCTCAGTAAGATAATAATAGAACTAAGTCCCAGTAGAATTTTAAATATAGCTAACTAGAAACTACAAAAATCAGAATACTCAGAAATTTATAAATATAGATGCTCAGAAGTGAAAATGAAGGGTTACCATTAAACGAACTTTCACTGGCAGTGAGTACAAAGATGCTAATATTATCATAGAAATGAAAGTGGAATAGAGAATATAAAGATTTAAATTTGCTTGATTAATTTTGAATGATGGTAGATTGGTGCAATCAATAAATTTAAATATCCTAACAGTGTGATTTAAAAACAATTACCAATGGGTAATGATTCTACTAAAAGATGAAATAGGCAAATGGAAGCAGCCTGGGTGTTGGGGGGGAAGACACATAAGGCTAATATTCAACTTAAGAAAAAGGAGTAATATTTTCAGTAATATGCAACCCTTTCTTATGCAAGTAACCATTTACCAAGAATTAAATTAATCAGTAATAGAGATGTTATTTTTTAAATATTTAAAAATATGATGTTATTTTTTAAATGTATAAGAGAAATCCTTATATATGAATGGCAACAAAGTATTAAAAAATAAGTGTGTTCAATATCAGATAACTCCTACTAAAACTATTTCAATATTATATTACAAGTTAAAAATTGGGCTGGGAATATAACTAGGGCTTGCCTAGTGTTTGTTGAGACTGCCAAACCTAATTCATATAAGGTCCCAGCATGAGCTCGCATTCAGTTATCATTAACATCTTTAACCTATTCTTCAATTTCTTTAATGAATAAATTTAACTTCTTTCCTCAGAATATAGAACAATTGTACTTTCCTTCTTGAGCATTGTATATATGCAATATAAATTATGATGTTAAAGTATCCTATCAAGTCATAAACGTTATCACATTGCTTTTTGGTCAGAATCATAACTAATGGAATGATGTTAGAAAGGTATTGAAGAAACAGGTCTTGATTTATATTTTTCCCATAAATTCTTCATGAAAACAGATTTCACATACCAATAAAGTAATTCTGAGGCTGCATAAATTACTAAATTACTGGTTAAGTTAAAAAAAAAAGTGACAGAGCTATTTGTGCCTTAGTGGCTAATGTCAGTGCCTAATAAATTTGTTATAAAATGTTACAGGATTAAAATAAAGATCATCACTTAGGATTGGATTAACAATAAAAAAGCAGGAGCCTTTTCCTAAAGCTCTATGTGAACAATGGCACTTGAAAATGAAACACTGGCAATTTGACCATCTCCTGTGGGAAAAAGGAGGAAGGAAACAGCTGTGTCTTTGTAAGCAATCACACTGGAGAAGGCAGGCTTCTTCCTGGGGCATTAACAACATCTCAACAGGAATCAGAGATTTTTGTCAAGAGCCACAATTTACACAATAATTACACTCATTGGAGCAAATACTGATCCCAAATTGCCTACTACTTCTTGTTAGTTCCCCAAATCAAATGTTTTGTTCATGTCCCCAAGTTGTTTAAAAGGATTAGTTTATTAGTGTATTTGTTTAATAAATAGTAGCTTTTATGTGTGTGTGTGTGTGTGTGTGTGTGTGTGTGTGTGTGTGTTTTATCTTTCCAAGCAATCAATTCATAGCTCTGACATCATTTTCCTTTCTATTCATGTACAAAAAAAATTTAAATGTGATTTTGTTGTTGTTGTTGTTTGGTTTGGGGTTTTTTTCAGGAGGGTACTGGGGATTGAACTCAGGGGTATTTGACCACTGACCCACATTTGCAGCCCTATTTTGTATTTTATTTGGAGAGCAGGTCTCACTGTGTTGCTTATGACCTTGCTAAGTTGCTGAGGCTGGCTTTGATCTAGCGATCCTCCTGCCTCAGCCTCCTGAGACTCTGGGATTACAGGCATTTACCACTGTGCCTTACTCACTCATTTTTTATCTGCCTGAAATATAACCTTCTCATGTTTTTAAAATAGGAATCTGGATTCATTATTATCTGTAATGGGTAGCCAATATTCTAAATGCTCTCTGTAAAACCATTCATACACAAAAGCAGCTGTCATGTACATAGTGTCTGTATATACATGGGTCTGTATTTGAGCTTTTGAATGTGACCTGTTGGTTTATTTCCTTTTGTATGATTGTATACTTTGATAAATTTATAGCATAGCTATTCTTTAATAAATAGTATGTATCACTTAAAATTGTAACTAACAAACTGTAAAGTGTAATTACAAACTTTCTTCAAAAGAAACACATAAGCAAAATAAAAAAACTGCAGTCATTGAGGAGTAAAGGAAGGCAAGATAGCAGTCAGTGAACAGAAAACGGGAATCAGTAGACATTAGGCCTCAAATTAAAAGCTTATTAATTCTCAAAGTGAAACTGTTGTTCGAATTCGGAGCCTCATCTCCAGAAGCCTGACCAAATGTGACATTCAGACAGATGTTTTAACCCATTTTTAATCTGTTTAAGATACTAGCTTCAATTACCAATGGAAAACTGGATCATTAGCAATAAACCCTGAAGAATTAGACATCATAACATAGAAACTTTCAATGGGGCCAGGATGCCCTGGTATCACAAGTGACAGGTGGACTATGTAGAGCATGTCACCCTCACCCTCTCTGGCTTGGTTGTAGACCTGAGATAAGAAAGGGGGTAAATGAAGACTTTGACAAAAGAAACTAAATCACTCTAAAAATGTAAATAACCAAAGAGCTACTTTCAATGTGGCACATTTTTGTCTACACACTGTTATCTCCAGACAACATTTAGAAAATGTATCCCTTTCTGTCTTCTGCTAATAGTGTAATAGTGCTTTAGCCCAGATTTTCATAAGAATTCTGGAGAATTCGAGAAAGACCAATTAATCAATGCCAGAGTGGATAATGATTTATGACCAGAGTGAAAATAGGACTGCAAACCTTTCAATGTGGTTCCTTCTCTCCATTGACCAGACTTTTCTTTTTTTTTGTCTTTTTCTTGGAATCACTCCAAACATCTTGCTGGCAAAGAGGGTGTATTTTTTGAGATAGCAAAGTTGTTTATTGAGCCGCAGTGTTCAATCAGCATCAGTAACTCCTGCAGTCCAAGGAAAATTGGAAAGAAAAAGCTTAGTGTAAATCTTCGAATATGGAGTAACCCATTAGCTGGTTCAGTCAGTCACAGAATGGGGCTTGAAATGTGAACATATCATATACAGGGTTATGTTGTGGCTGTCTGTTGTAAAATATATGGGATAGTCTCTACCTATCAAAGCATTTTCATTTTTCTGCCACATGGGCACACAGATATTTTGACAGTATTGCTGGCATAGCACACCCAACCAAAATAAAAGATCTATATTATTTTTCTGCTTTCCACTTTTGTCTTCAAGCTATTTCGTTCAAATATTCATTCAGTTTTATCATGTTTTTTTTTTCCTGAATCATAAAATGCTTAACAATACCATATCATGGGCTCCGCGGAACCCGACAGCGCGGCAGCTTCTCCTCAGAGCCGGACGCGGAGCGTCTGCCACCGTTGTTGCAGCCATGAGTCGTACTTACAACGATGAGTTACAGTTCTTGGAAAAGATCAATAAAAACTGCTGGAGAATCAAGAAGGGCTTCGTGCCCAACATGCAGGTTGAAGGAGTTTTCTATGTGAATGATGCTCTGGAGAAATTAATGTTTGAGGAATTAAGGAATGCCTGTCGAGGTGGTGGTGTTGGTGGATTCTTGCCAGCCATGAAACAGATTGGCAACGTGGCAGCCTTGCCTGGAATTGTTCATCGATCTATTGGGCTTCCTGATGTCCATTCAGGCTATGGGTTTGCTATTGGGAATATGGCTGCCTTTGATATGAATGATCCTGAAGCGGTGGTATCCCAAGGTGGTGTCGGATTTGACATCAACTGTGGTGTGCGCTTGCTGAGAACCAATTTGGATGAGAGTGATGTCCAGCCTGTGAAAGAGCAACTTGCCCAAGCTATGTTTGACCACATTCCTGTTGGGGTGGGATCAAAAGGTGTGATCCCAATGAATGCCAAGACTTGGAGGAGGCCTTGGAGATGGGCGTGGACTGGTCTCTAAGGGAAGGCTATGCCTGGGCTGAAGACAAGGAGCACTGTGAGGAGTATGGAAGGATGCTGCAAGCTGACCCCAACAAGGTCTCTGCAAGGGCCAAGAAAAGAGGCCTTCCTCAGTTGGGGACCCTAGGAGCAGGCAACCACTATGCAGAAATCCAGGTTGTGGATGAGATTTTCAATGAGTATGCTGCTAAGAAAATGGGCATCGACCATAAGGGACAAGTGTGTGTAATGATCCACAGTGGAAGCAGAGGCTTGGGCCACCAAGTAGCCACAGATGCACTGGTAGCTATGGAAAAGGCCATGAAGAGAGACAAGATCATAGTCAATGACCGTCAGTTGGCTTGTGCTCGAATTGCTTCTGCAGAGGGTCAGGACTACCTAAAGGGAATGGCAGCAGCTGGGAACTATGCCTGGGTCAACCGCTCATCTATGACCTTCTTAACGCGTCAGGCTTTTGCCAAGGTCTTCAACACAACCCCTGACGACTTGGACCTGCATGTGATCTATGATGTTTCTCACAATATTGCCAAAGTAGAGCAGCATGTGGTGGATGGAAAGGAACGGACACTGTTGGTGCACAGGAAGGGATCCACCCGTGCTTTTCCTCCTCACCACCCCCTCATTGCTGTTGATTACCAACTCACTGGACAGCCAGTACTTATTGGTGGCACCATGGAAACTTGTAGTTATGTTCTTACTGGCACTGAACAAGGCATGACTGAGACCTTTGGAACAACCTGTCATGGAGCGGGCCGTGCATTGTCCCGAGCAAAATCTCGGCGTAATTTAGATTTCCAGGATGTTTTAGACAAATTGGCAGATATGGGAATTGCGATCCGTGTTGCCTCACCCAAACTGGTTATGGAAGAGGCTCCTGAGTCCTATAAGAATGTTACAGATGTGGTAAATACCTGCCATGATGCTGGAATCAGCAAGAAGGCCATTAAACTGAGACCAATTGCTGTTATCAAAGGGTAGAACCTTGATGGGAGCCTCTGGATGCCACTGACCCTCAGTGAAGTGGCTGTGGACTGCAACACTCTTCAGACGTCAGACTTGAGACTTGGCAAGTTCAAAGTGTGCTGCTGAAACTGTCCATGCCAAAATGGCTGCTGACCCCAGAGCCAGTGTTGTGAAATAACCTTCCAGAGGGGACCATCTGGAAAGGATGAAAGGGCTTCCTCCTCAGTAGTCCCATAGACTTTTAGGAAAATCTTTTAGGGGGAGGTATCAAGAAACTCCCTTTAATCATCAGAATGAACTCCTTCACACCAGATTCTGTTTACATCCTAATAGGTGTCGTGAAGAACATTCTACTAAATATAATTTTGGAATGTTCTCTTTTTTCCCCTCACTTTGTTCATTGACTGACTATCTACCAACCACCCCTGCACTAAACAAAATCTAAATACCCTTCTTACCTGCAGAGCACCCAGGGCTTGTAGTTAGGACACTGGATGATTAAATAATGAAACATGTTGAGGAGGGCATGTGTGGAAGAGCCCAAAAGAGAAAATAATTTTTAAAAGCATTACTATTGCATACTAAAGACAGAGTTGCCTGCAGCATCGTACTTGTTATCTGTCTTTAATTAGGCCCGACCTGGCAAACTTTTTTTTTTAAATAATGCAATTGCATAGCAGCAGCAAAAAAAAAAATAAATAAAAATAAAACTGAAAACCTTTACATTTCTTTATAATACTAAATTTTTTACATTTCATGGTTGAATTATTATAAAAGCATTAAGTGGCCAGCTGCAACATTCACAGTTGCTCTTTGTTGATGGTGTTATGTCACCTAATTGGATTTTACATTATGTATGGTGATGTCTCAAAGATGTTAAAGGACCATCATTATAGGTTACTAAGACCTCGCTAGAGTCCAAACATAAAATAGAAAAATGTAATAAAGTTGCAATATGTTGTTTAAAAAAAAAAACAATACCATATCATTGATGTATTCCATAGAACAAGACAGTATCTTATTTCTTCTGTGAGTGATTATGGACGAGTACCTTATATTGCAGAGATTAATGGTACTGTTTTAGGAAGAGCTGCTGTAGGATGGTGAAATGAACAGTAATAAAGTTGGCAGACTGAAGGCTGCTCTGTGTGTCTAATGTCTGAAAAAGAAGTCTGCTTTTATGCAAATACACATTGGCTGTGAAGCTTGTAATTCTGGAATCCAAACATCTAGCATGTGTCCTCTGTATGACCCAATATAATTTGAAAGACAGAATGTAGACAATGGGTGGAGAGTGCAAGATTGAGAAAGAAAATATTAATTATATTAGTGGTTATTTGTTAAAGGTCACTGCCTATTAAAGAAAGAAACTCAGGAATGGAACTTCTGCTAAATGCTCAATTATGATCTTAGCAATGAAAAAAGAGAGAACAATTGTTATTATTTTCTTTCTAACCACAATAAGGGTTAAATAATATCTAACACTGCCTTTGGTGCTTGGTAAACAGATGATTTCATTGTATCGTGCTGTTGTGAATACTAACACTGCTCCTTTTGTTAGAAAAGATAACAAAAAAACAGGAGAGAGTGCCTGATAGAGCTGTCTGCAGCAATCTGAGTGTTGAGACCCAAGGATTACTCGGAACCATATGGAAAATGTTTCTGAGTCACCAATGAAAATTTGAGAAGAAATGGGAACTCTTTTATATTATTGTCCTGGATGTGTATTGTTTTTGTTTCCTTCTAGAATTTCCTTTATCTTTTCATAACTTCCTCAATACTGGCCATGAGTACATCTCCCAGCCATGTTGATCCAATTGTGAGAATCGGACCAAAACTGGTTAAAAAAAATTATTTTCTGATTCCTGGCTGAGTTCAATGATCCAGGAAGCTTGGGAACAGGATTGCACCAAATTAATCTAAGAAAGTACAACTCTAGGATTTGAAATCTTAACATGAAACACACAGAAACAGTTAAAATTCATGTGTTCCACCATACAGAAGAAATCTATATAACATTATATGTTGATAAGATGATGTCAATAAGCAAATGGAAGCTCAATCCATACATAGAGTCCTATGGTCCTTCAAACCCTGTATCAAGGTGTTTGCCAGACTTCACTATACCCCAGTGTTTCCTATGTGTTGGATATTCACTAATTTCTTGTATTCCTTAAGTTATTCTGTCTTGTTAAATTGATTCAGATTGGCATTTGTCACTTAACAATAAGAATCTTGACTAATATCATTTATGAAATTAATGATTTTCAGGTAAGCTGTAAAAAAATCATCATCATGTATTAACTATGGTATAAACAAAAACTAAAAGTACAAGATTTAAGTCTGGAATTGACCCAAATGTATTTTTTTAAATGAGATCATTTACATAAAACACATTTAAAAGGTTAAGTAATCCTGAGAATATTCAATAGTTAAGTATGGAACAGATAAACAAAGAGAGACAATTCAATCTGTTATATGTGATTATGTCAGATAGAAAATATTTAACCATTACTCTTTTTATTCTAGTTCACCAAATTTTTTTTTAGGTTTCCTAAATACAAATGAGTACAAATTTTGCTGGATGAGCACTAATTAAAAAATAAACATGACAAATTTAAATTGGACATATTTGAATTGTTTATCTCTTTGCAGAGCAAATTCTAAGACTTCCCCCACCTCCTTATTCATGTTTGTTTATAGAGTAGCTACCATCCAGCAAGTATTGCAGATGGAACTAAAAATCTAATGGAAGAAAGAAGTAGTGAATTCAAACAGCACAGAATACAGTCATAAATTGCTAGCATAAGTTATGAACTAATTCTAGAACTTTCTGTGAGCACAATGGACAATGATTTATCTATTTTATGACCTGTCCTGTTCAATACCACAACCAATGGAATTATGTGGCCAATGAAAAAGGACTGAACATTTTATTTTAAATAATTTACATTTAATTAACCACATGTAACTAGTGGATACTGTATGGATACACATGTACATCATGTTACTTCATTTACAGTCCTAATGTGGCACAGGCCCTCACAAGTAGGAGGTATGTAGCAAATGTTGATTGCTTTGATTAGGTTGTTTATGATCATAGCAACTGCTACACAGAGATCTGCTATAATGAAGGGAAAGAAAAAAATAGGGGAAAAATAGAAAGTCACTGCCCGGAGTCAGAGAATTTAAATACACAAGATTAGAAAGTTTCATATAAAGATAATATAATAAATAATAATTATATATACTACTTAATCAAGCGAAGAACTAATGAGATAGGAAAACTAAATACTGAATTTAGTAAATAATCCTAAAAAGACTGATCAATTGATTGATCAATTTGGGATGTGCCAAGGAGCAAACTGAGGGCCTAATGCATGCTCTAATAAGCACTTTACCACTAAGCTGCAATTCCAGCCCCAGTAATACAAGCTCTTAAGTGGCTGATGATGAACATAATAAATAATGATGATTTTTCAAACACATGTTAAGCAGAAGTCAATTTATATATATATATATAATTTTTGCTTTGGGGACTATGTTGATTTTTCTCAATTTCAACTCTTCAAATTTTACCTGTCAAATTTTCCTTTTAAAATTTATTCTCACATAAATTAAAATTAATTCTACACCTGCCAAAAACCTAACTTAACACATAGGTCTCAAGAAAATTCATATTTTACACAGAAATAATAGAGGCAGCACATGGTGGGTTTGAAATCAGAAACTTGGGGTTCAACTGTTAGCTTTGTTCTTCATTAAAGGGAGAGGGGAAGGAGAAAAATGGAGGTGGAGAAGAAGTGGAGGAGATGGACTGGAAAGGGAAGTGAAGCCAGGGAGGAGGAGAGTGGAAGGAAGAGAAGAATATCTTTCTGTGAGAGTTATGTCATGAAAATGAAAGGAATTGAAATACAGGTAAGTGTCTCACAAAGGAATGGTACTCTGTCATCATATGTTATGTGTAAGTAGATTAAGTCTTTTGCAATCCAGGGCCATTTTTCATGTTTGTGTTAAGTTGGAATCTCCATGCACCATGATCTCCAGCTGCTGCTTCTCTGTCTCCTTCAACTTTTTATATATGGAACCATTGATTTCCTGTATGTGCTGATTCAGCCTCCCCAGAGTTTTCATAAGAAATCCCAAATGAGCCAGAATATTTCCCCACAGCAACCACACCAGTGTCTTCCTAATTTCAACCTAATCCAGTGGAGTTTTGAATTGTTGTTTGCATACTTTTCATTAAGGGTCCACACATTACTTCTCCCAAGTGTTCCTTGCTGCTAGTATCTGTAAAAAGTTAGAGTAATGCAAACCTATCGGGCTGCTGTGAAGATTAACTTAAGGAATGGATAGAAAATGCTCAGGAAGAGTAGGAAGAGGTTAATGGAGCAGAGGAAGGGGATTGAGGGTAAAGGAGGAGGGACAGGAAGAACACTGGAATGAATCTGACCAAAATTTCCTATGTAGGTATTTGAATATACCACAGTAAATCATAGACACACACACACACACACACACACACACACACACACACGGCACTAATTTAAGCAAATATATAGATAAATTGAAGAAAGATTAGTAGAATAGAGGAAAGGGAACACGGAGGGAGGGGAGGGAAAGGGGAATTACTAGGAACTGAATCAGAGAAAACTTTATTTCATGCTTGTATAATTATGTCAAAATGAACCCTAATAGTATGTATAACTAAATAGAAAAAGGAAATGCTCAGGAAAATGATTCCCAAAGCAAATGCTCAATACTATATACTATATATATATATATTTGTACATTCTCTTCTTCCTGTTATAATTGCATTAATTATTTGCAGGCACTATCTTCTTGGGTCTAATGATCAGTTCCTGTTCACAGCCCACACTAATGTTCTGGTGCCTTTCCAGGTTTCAGGTTTGACATTCTCTTCATATTCCCACTTTGGTTAATTAGTTTAAAATTTTCTTCACTTGTTCATTCATAAAATCAATTTACAGCTGATTTTATTTTTTTTAACAAAAATGGCAAAAAAAGAATGCCTAAGATAAGACAAGAAATGTGACAATGAATGTAAGAAAAAATGTTCTACCCAGTTCAGTATTGGGAAGGATAGAGGTAGAGAGGACAATTATATCCATGCACAATAATTAAGACATGGGTCTTTACTCCTAAATAGGGGGTGAGAATGATGGGAAAAAAATTTCCTTGTTTATTTTTGGTTTTCCAGACCTTGTGACCATAATCCGTATCTTCAAGTGGTAAGGGAGACAGTGTTGTTAATTTCCATGGACAATAGAAATTTTTAAAAATATATACAATAAGGGAGGAGAGACTGGCACATACACATATCATACCATGAAGGGCTGTGTGTGTGTGAGTGTGTACACATATTTTACCTGAAGTCTCCCCCCTTATCATCTGTCATTCCACTCCTGTCTTACAGTCTTTTCTACATGAAATATACAGAAAAGTGTCATTTTTCTGTGTCATTTTTCTCTGCTCAAAGCTCTTCAGTGGCATCTTGCATTGCTCAGAATAAAGTCTTAACTAGTTGATATGACTGAGTTCTTAAAGGAACCATGCTTTCTGAAATAAATAAGCTAGAAAAGAAGAAGGAGAAGGACGAGGAGGAGGAAAAAGAAGAGTAAAATGAGAAGGAGAAGGAAGAGGGGAAGAGGAGGAGGAGGAAAAGGAGAGGAGGAAAAAGAGGAGAAAG
The DNA here is from genome assembly GCF_048772815.1 of Callospermophilus lateralis. NCBI lineage: Eukaryota > Metazoa > Chordata > Mammalia > Rodentia > Sciuridae > Callospermophilus > Callospermophilus lateralis. The sequence continues at coordinate 167,342 of NW_027516379.1, read as the reverse complement.
GGGAAGAAGGAGGAGAAGTAGTAAAGGAGAAGCCGGGGAAAGGGTATGTGTAGAGGAGATCTTGATGTATTCCTGGTGCTACAACAAAATACCACATACTAGGTAATTTGTAAACAATGGAAATTTATTGCTCATAGTTCTGGAGGGTGAGAAGTCCAAGATCAAGGTACCAGCAGATTTGGTGAAGCTCATCTTTATTTCCAAGGTGTCATCTTGTTATTGCATCTTCACCTGGCAGAAGGTGAAGGGTCAAAAGGGCCCGAGTGATTTCTCCCAGCTCTTTCATAAAAGCATTGTTCCCATTAATGAGGGTTTCACCTAGTCCCCTCCCAAAGGTCCCATCTTCTAATATTATCATCTTGGGGTTTAAATTCCAATATATGAATTTTGTAGGGGCATACACATTCAAACCATATCAGTGGAGAAGAAGAGAAGGAAGAATTGCTTCTAAATGATGTAGCAGAGAAAAGAATTCATGAATTCAAGGGAAGTTGTCCTTTAACTAGAAGGAGATCAAGCATAAATATGGTAATCAAGTCCTACAGATAGTAAACTTAGGTCAATCCTAACCGGATAATCTATGCAGTCTATATTTCACAAGAGTTCAGTTCATCACTTTGTGAGAGAGCTGAGAATTTGTACCTTTATGTCACTAATTATTTTTTAGTGGCTTTTCCTGAAGGAACATACATTTTCAGGCTTTTTGCATCTCATTTGTGTAGACAGGGTATGCTCATCATCCTGAAGACAGCTCTATGTTTAAAAGATGCAGATTTGGACTGGTAAAATATGAGTTAGTGGGGAAATCTGTGGATGATTATAAGAAACGTGTGGGAAACATGATCTGCTACAATTCATCCATATCAATGGTCAGATCCATTCAGTTGTCACATTAAATCCATTACACTGTTGCTTCAAGATGATGTCTGATAAAATTCCTAGAAAAATAAAAATGAAAAGGAAGTATTAGTGAGTTATACTATATTGTGCTCTATGGCAGGACTTCCATCATAGTTGGTCCTGTAGCCTAAGTAATGTACACCATCTCCCACCTTCACCATTTATTCTAGACTTCTCTGACACTTGGTCAACACTTCTGCTACCCTGGATTAGAGGAGGATGATTTCAGAAGCTCAGTAAATAGATAGCCAAGTTCATTGCTCCAGGGCCTAGTTGAGGCAGAACTTCATGGTGGAACAATGTGGTAGAGGAATGTGGCACATGCTACCAGGAATCAGGGAGAGAGAACTCTGATCAACAAGGACAAAATATAAGTCCCAAAGGCACACCACTAGTGACCCCACCTCCTCCAGCTATATCCCACCTGCTTAGAGTTAGCATCCAGTTAATCCCTATCAGCAATGATCAGGATGTAGCTCTCATAAACCAATCATTTAATCTCGAAACTTTCTCGCATTGTCTCACGAGTGAGTTTTTGGATGATACCTCATATCTAAACCATAATATTCTGCCTGTACCCTCAAAAGCTCATGTCCACCCCACAGTGAAAAATACATTTAGTCCATTTCCAAGTCTCAATAATTCAAGGATTGCCCAAACATTCAAGTTCAAAGTCTCCACTGAGATTCAAGGCAAACTCTCAGCATGAGTCCCTCTAAAAGTCTGAAGCAAATTATATATATCCAAAATATGAAGGCATAGAATAAACATTTGTATTCCACAGGGGATAAATAGGGGGATAGAAAAAAGAAACAAGATCAAAGCAAGAGAAAAATTCACCTGAGAAAAGAAGTCTTGTAGCTCCTGAGACCCTGCAAGCAGCCGCTGAGAGGGTGCTGCCTGGAGATGTGTAAAGGAAGCTCAAGTAGCACTGGATACTCTCCAGATTAAGAGATGCCAGTAATATGGAGTGTCTTTTGAGGAAAGCTGTAGGAATTGAGCAGAATTAAGCCAACAGAGAGGGAGGCCAAGTGGTCTCCAAACAGCAAGGACATAGGGGTGGAGCTGCACAAGGTTTTTGGAGAGAAAGTTAGGATGCCATGTACCCCAGTTGCCAAACATGAGGCTACAAGACTTGAGTTTATCCTTTCCTTTCTTTAGTATATAAATGATATTTGACAAAACCCAATCAATCACACAATGATTCTAAAAGTTACTACTTCCCCTATATTACTTGAATGCTGGAGATAATGCAAAAGAAAATAAATTCATTACCTCCAATCCCATCCCAATTCACCTCAGAGGAAGGTTAGATATAAGACGCTATTGAATTACAAGTTACAATACAGTTTCCACCAGTAATTGCATCCCTGTTACCATCAGGCTGGTAAATGACCCCACCTCAGGATTCTCTCCCACTGTCCACTTTCTAGGACCAGCTCTGTTAACTCAGTTAATTCTCCAAAGTGAAATCCCAAGATAAGGAGTTTGAAATGAAATGAATTTACTAGAGAAAGTTCATTGAAAAAAAAAACTGGAAAAGGAGTGGGGGGGAATTAGAAATTGGTTTGCCTATATCTCTTCCAAATTTCCAGTGTAGTGTCATCAGGAATGAGACCTTGTGAATGGGATCAAGACCCCAATAAAAGAGACTTTCCCTTTCACCTTGTACAATATGGGGATGGTGTTCTTCCCTCTAGAGGATGAAGCCATGTCCAGACAAACAGATGTGCTGATTCCTCCATCTTGGAACTCCCAGCCTCTGGAATGGTGGGAAATAAACTCTATTGTTTATCAATGACCCAGTCTGTGGTATTTTAGGATAGCAGAACAAACAGGCAAAGTTCAAGCAAGAGTGTGATACCCACAAAAGCCCTATAGGTACCAAATTAGATTTTTGGTTTCTGACTAACAAATTACCACATTTTGTGACAATACAATGCCTACTTATTTCATAGCTCTACAATTTTGATGTCCAGCCAGACTCAACTGGGTTCTCTGCTTAGGGATCATAAGGCCCAAATTAAGGATTGGTCTGGTTAAGTTCAGACCTGGAAACTGAGGATGAAGATGCATCAAAATTCCCTTAATTATGGTAGAACATAATTCCTTATGATTGCTGGATTGAAGTCCTTGTTTTCTCGTTGGCTGTTGGGTTGTTGTTACCCACCTCTGCTAAAATCTCTCTACAGCCTTCACACAACCCCTTTATCTTCAAGGTCAGCAGTGGCTCGTGGATTCCTTCACATGCTTTTTATCTCTTTGACTTTTTCTTCTGCTACCAGCTGGAGAAAAATCCCTGCTTTTAAAGGATAGTCTCACCTGAATAAGCTCCTTGTATTGAAGTCAACTAATTAGAAAACTTAATTAAATATGCAAAATCCCTTTGTCACATAACAAGAGTTAGAGGAGGAACACCATGGGGCAGAGACCTCAAGGGCCATGTAGAATTCCATCCACCACAGTCTGGTACAGAGCTGTCATTCACCAAATATATAAAACAATTAGTTTACCTAAAAACAAACAAACAAATAAAAAAACCCTCATCTTTCACTGGGTTATTACAATATTAAAATGGATAATGCATACAAAAGTACAGATAGTCCCTAACTTAAGATGGTTTGACTTGAATTTTCAACTTTGGGATGGTGAAAAGCAAAGCACATTTAGTAGGAAATGAGCTTATGCATTGTATTTTGAATTTTTATCTTTTCCAGAGCTAGCAAAATGTGGTACAGTACTCTCTTGTGTTGCTTGTCATCTCCCAGGCAACCATGAGATCACAAACATAAATAACCCATTCTTTGCAGTGTCCTGCAATGCTATAGTTTTCAGATATAGTAGTTTTTTTATTATTTTGCATCCCATCATGTCTGCAAAATGCCTATTATGTGTATACATGAGATATTTCACTCTTAATTATAAAATAGTCTTCATATTAGATAAGTTTGTTCAACAGTAGGATCATGGAAGTGTTTGGAACACTTAATCTTAAAGATAGGCTAGGCAAAGCTGTGATGCTCAGTAGGACCAACCAGGTGTATCAAACACATTTTCAACTTAAGAAATTTTCAATTTTCATTTGGTTTATGAGGATATCACCCCATTGTAAGTTAAGAAACATCTTATTTAGAGGAGTGCTCTATTCATAGTAAGCAACAGCAAATCCCTCAGCTCGTAGATTAACAAGGTTTTTATAGCTGTTCTCTGAAGAAGGACCTCTACTGACCACGCTTCCTAATATTCATGCCCTTATATAATTCCTGACCCTTGAGTCTAGGCTGACATTGTGATATGCTGGTAACAAATAATTTGTGAGAGGGGTAATACTGTCTGACTGACTCCTGATCTTATGTCATAAGAACTCTTGTAGTTTCTAACTTTGTCTCTGGGTAAAACCAATTCTGCTCTAGGGAAAACCAATTTTCTCAGACCACTATGCTCTGTGGATACTCCAACTAGTCATGTGAAGTGATGGCATGGAAAAAAAGATGCTTGAACAGCCCTAAGTGGTTTTAACTCAGGCAGATGATAGACCAGTGATTGAAGAAGTTATCTTGATCGTGACCCTGTTAAACCTTCAAAAGTCAATTAACATCTGGCTGTAATGCTATGTGAGACTCACAGAGCCAGTAAAGATAATAATAAATTCTTGCTTAATGTCAACAAGTTTGCTATTTTATTTTTGTTTTTTTTTTTGTTGTTTATTTGTTTCTTTGCAACAATGGACAACTAGAACAAAGTTCAAAGCAAGTTACTAAATTAAGTTGTCATTGTAATATATTTTCATGGTGCAAATTCACATTACATCCTTTCCCAGGTTCTTTTGTAATTTTGAGATTGGTTGATCTAGAGGTTCTTTGTGATGTGGGAATCAGTCTTTCATTTGCTTTATGTAGACTTATTGTTCATTAGAACACACTTCCATTCCTTGACCATCTGTGATAAATGTCTATGTCTATGCATGGATGGTCAGATCTCAAATTAAATCTGACAACCACACCAAGTGGTTGGACTTAATTTGTCCTCCCCTGGCTCCCACTTATTACAAAGAGACCTGATCATTCAAGTGCTTTCAAGCTACACATTCCTGTAGTTGGAAGTTATTACATGTTGATAGTTATCTTCACTGACATTCACTAGCATTGATGTGGCAGGGAATTTTAAATAGAACTGAGAAACAAAGGCAATGCAGTTATGCAGACACCGGAATGTGAAATAACACTCCAGTGACTTAATGAAATGGGATCAAGATAGCTCTAATAAAATATGAAGGCTTTCGAGTTTCAGATCCTATTATCTCCAGTGATACTCTACTGTCTGTCTTTTAAAAGTGCAGATGCAATCCAGTTAGAAAAATGTCAGAGTTCTCCTGCAACAACAGAATGCTGTACACTCACAGTAATGAAGATTTCCTTCTTCAGTGAACATGTTGTCTTCAGTCCCCAGAGTTGAGACGTTCCACCCAAATTTCAAGATCAGCTTATTTGACAAGTGATTTGATCTCATCCACAACAGAAGCAAATATCGTCTATAACATTAGTAATTCGCCAAAGTTAAATAAAGAAAATGGTCCAAGAAGAGCAATCAGAAGCAGAGCCTAGAAGCTAGTGGAGCACACTGACTGAGCATCTCTGTCCAGCAGTGCCTATGTGGATTATCTTCAAGGGCTTATTGATGATAAATGACAGCGAGGTCATTATTTCCCTGAACCCAATTCCAAAACCTCCTCTTTCTTATACACACAGTCATGCATAAATGACATTTAAAGATATTTGTGACTGTCTAGAAGCATGAAGGCTGTAGCTCCAAGCTTAATGAACAGTCATGTGTTCTGAAGGAAATAAGAGAATTACCCAGCCGCCTTGATGGCAAAACTTTTCATAGTGAAATAAGAGAGACTAAAGCTAGACCAATGTAGGACTCCAAAACTGGGAAATGGTGGTGGGGAGATATTAGTTCATAGGTTCCTTAATGGCTACAATGTTACTTGTACAAAGACTGTAAATCTAGCTAACTTAGAGATCCATGTCTCTAATAAAGGAAGGTTTTTGCCTTGATTTTTTCCCCATTAAATGTCATCCTATCAATCTTTAAAAAATACAGCCAGGGTGTGTGTGCATGCTTGGAGGAGCTGAAGGATGTAAATCAACAAATAATCATAGAACTAGAATGGATTCTATAATTTCACTAGTTCAACCCTATTATTTTAGCTTATCCTCCATGACAGAAGCCTAGAGAATGAGTTGTGTGAGGCCAGGAAGCTCATCTGTGACAGTCAGGATCTGAATAAAATTTCCTTCCTCCAGTCTCTTGCCCATCTCAGTACTGCTCCTAGATGCTGGATATGAGGAAGGTCTGTTCTCGTCAGGAGCAGCTGCTTCCTGCTGTACTCACTCACCTTTAATGTGCCAGAGTCCCAGTATGGAGCATGATTAGGGAGGAGAAGGAGGAATGTTCTGTGTTCCCTGAGTTTCAGGGGAAGTCGGATAAGCAGGGAGTTCATGGCAATGGCTAACATTGCCTAAGTTTCCAAAGGATGTTCTGTACAGTGTTAGGGATGATTGACAAGGGAGTTTACAGAATATATATTAAAAGAAAATTAGTGGGTTCTCTGTCTTGAGGACCAGAAGACCAAAATTTATAGGCCCAAGAGGCCTTTCAAACCAGGTAACCCTTTTCTTTACTTTTTAACTTTTATTTCTCCTACATGTACATAGGCTGAATACTCTAACAATGTATAATTTTTCACCACTTCCTGTTGATCCATCTTTTTATTTCTAACAATTCTTTGGGGTATTATAAATACAACAGTAGATGAAGATAAATCTTTATTTTCCCAGATTTTGGGGGGGGGGGCGGGTAGTGGGGGCATGGTACCATGAGAAGAGACATTTGACACAATCAGGATTATATCTACTTGAAATCATGTTGATAAGATTCTGACAAATTCTTGTATTTCCAGGAAAAAAAAAGTAAGGCATAACCATTTTCTGTTTTCTATTCCTCCTGCCTGAAGCATGTGTGCAATGTTTGGAGCAGCAGCAGTCATGTTACAGTCATGAAGGAGTGGCATTATTGACCCTGAAACATATCCAGCAATTACTTATTGTGAACTTATTTTTTTTTTTGAGATAAAAATAAACTTTTGTTCATTGCAACTATTTCCTCTGGGTTTTCTGTGATATGCAACAAAAAGCATTCCTAACTAATTCGTTCTTGCCTTTTTTTGAGAGAATTACTCAAATTCTCTCAGTTCTCTAGTTCTTCATGCTTTTACATATTCTGACCTTTTTGAAATGAATATCTCCCCTTTCCTATATGTAAAATATTTTTTCTACCTATAAGAAAATTATAAACCATAGGCTTTTCTGTTAAATCCTCCCTTAAGTCTTCTGAGTTCACTCTATACTTTTGGGTGTCCTTATTACTATCTGTGGTTACCATCATTAGATACTTACTATAAATTTATTATAATCATATATGTAATCTACATTGGACTCAGGCTCCATGGACTCTGAGACTGTATGAGTATTAATATTCATTTGTAGCCTCAGTTGCCTCATAATAGCAGTTGCTAGAAAGACAATCTATGACCTCTCAATACTGTGGACACCCCACATGTGCAGAAAGAAGACCCATACTCTGAGTGTGGCTATCCCAGTCCTGGGTCTAAACTGGTAACTGTCACTGTCTCCAGGGCAATTGCTGACTCTAATGAGCATGTTGCCTCTCAGCACTGCCTGCTGCTAAAGCTTCCTCTTCCTTGGAGAATGAGGTCTTGCTCTGGGAACAGAAATCTAGGGCAGTCCAAAGCTGCAAAAACACCAAAGTAACAAAACTGTATTATGCTCTCAAGTGTAATATCATCCATTCTAGAGTGTCTTCAGGTACAGCACAAATCCGGTCCCATGGTCATGTGCCAAATGCCATGATAGGCTAGCTAATCCACAGTATTTCTCTTCCATCTCCTGCTTTTCCCTTTAAATAAGCACAAAGCTCTCATCCTCTCCATTACTACTACTGAAGAGTTCATCAGAAGATGGACATTTGAAGTACTGGTCACTGATCACACATGTTACATAAAGGCAGACTGTGATTCCCAGCTTGGTGTCCCCAGAACACCCCGACATATTTATTTTACATCTGCTCCTTTTACAAGGTTGTAAGTTCCTCTGAGATTTGGAGATTTTAGTTTAGTTTTACCCCCACCCTACATGTGTTTATTTTTTGTTCTTCTTTATTTCCTTCCTATCTCCATGTGCAGCCTCTGACATTCAGTGGGCCTTTGACCAATATTTACTTGATGATTTTATGAGGCTGAAAGAGGCTAAGTGACAATATTCCACCTGTTCAACCAGTCATTGGGGGAGCCAGAACTAGAAGCTTCTTTGACTTCCAAGCCCACACTCCTTACTCTTGAATGAGTCTTTAATGACACTTGGAGCAGTAAGAGTGGACATGTTTTTCACAAAAGAAAACATCTCTCTTGCTTGCAGATGAATCTAGTTCTTATAGTTTGAGAAAAGGGTTTATCATTTCCAACATATGACATGTGCTCAACCCCATAGTCCTAGGAGGCCATATGGCTTTCTGGAAGCCACTGGATAATCCTAGGAATCACAGTGGAGTCCAGCCTTGCTTCTGTTAGAGAACTGTTAGGTCCAAAATGAGTAAGTGGCCTACTAGTGGCATGGTGAAAAAGAAAACAAAAATTGGTAAGATTAGCACACGTGCAAAAGTATCTCACCTTGATGTGTGCACACTCACCCCCCCCACACACACACATATGGCTTCCCTATAAACATATCTTAGCAAAACTGAAGGTTGAGCAAAGGGAGCTCACAGAAGCAAAATGACAGCAATCAATACTTGAGTTGGCCTCCAGCTGGTGTTGAGGAAGAAAAGCCCCTGTCAAATGACTCGCATGATGACAATCATCTTCACTGAGAGTCCTGCAGTAGCGCCATTAGCCATCTGACTTAAAGAACGGGAGAGAGTAGCAGTGCCAATGTAGTGCATTATTTTATCCAAGCATCCTCCAACCCTACTAACTGAGTCGTCTCAACTCAACTGGTGACAGATTCAGTTGAAAAAAAAAAAACACAAAAAGCTGCATAGGTGTACGAAGGTAGGAGAGACAAAATATTTTTGCTGTTCTCATTATTTTAAATTTTAAAATGAGACCTGTATTAACTCAGGCTGTCATAACAAAATTGCATTCATTGGGTGGCTTAAACAACAGAAATTTTCATGGGCAGGCAGGATCATTTTCTGATAAAGTTTTTTTGTTTGTTTGTTTGGCTTGTACATTGCCGTGCCTTGCCATTTCCTCATATGGCAATTGATCTGTACATGGATATGAAGAGAAAAAGATATCTCTGCCTCTCTCTTTGCGATGCTAGGGACCAAAACCATGGTCTCATGCATGCCAGGCCAACACTCTACTACTGAGCTTTATCCCCAGCCCTTCTCTTCCTCATCAGACCCATATGATCTCAATTAACCTTAATTATTTCCAAAAGGCTCCATCTCCAAATACCATCCCATTGGGATTTAGGGGTTCAATATCTGAATTTGGGGGAGACATATTCCAGTCTATAGCTTAAAATGCATGTCCTTCTTGCATACAAAGTATATTTATTAAAAACCCAACAGTCCTGAAGTCCTAACTCATACCAGCATCAACTCAACTTCTAAAGTCTACTCTTGGCTAAACGTCATTTAAATGTGAGACTCATCCTAAGACCAGATTCCTCTCCAACTGTGAAATTGTGAAGTCAGATGAATTATGTGCTCCCAAAATACAATGGTTAGATAAGCGTAGGATATTCCCATTCCAGCAGGCAGAAAACAGAAGGAAGAAAGACACAAGATAGGTCCCAAACAAAGTCTAAACTCTACCAGAAACATTCCATCAGACATGAAGGCTTCTACATAATTCGTTTGTTACCAAAAGCTCCATCTTTGTCCCAGATGCCAATCTGATAACAAGGACATGATTTGGAGAGAAAGGAAAAAGAAGTTTTATTGCTTTGCTAGCTAGAGAGAAGCACAGAGGACTCTAGTCCCAGAGGCTGTGGTTCTTCTTCCCGGCCCCCAGGTTAGGGAGGGAAGAGGGAGAGGAGGAAAAGATAAACACATCCCTTTTAGACTAGGCCTCAGAGCAGTGAAGGCTATGTTCAAAAAGTGAAATGGTTCAATTCTCTCCCTTGTTTTTTTTCAAATGTATGAAAGATGATATGTCAAGAGCTTTGTAATATTTTGAACAACCAATAAAAAACAAAAAGAAAATTGCAATGCAAAAAAAGGAAAAAAAAAGTTAAGTGGACACCTGTTACACTAGAAGCTGGAGCCAGCAGCTACCAACTGCTCTCTGGAACTCTCCATTGCACTCTGATCCTCTCTGGCTGCTAGACCCCTCAGCGTTGCCAGCCCTGGTTTGTGGCTGCTTTTAGTACCAGCAGCCTCAGTGTTACTAGCTTTTAGAGTCACCAGGTCCGCTGGTTCTACTCAAGAGAGAAATCATGAATACACAAAATAAAACCCATTTCATTAGAACTTTTGTTGCAGCATAAGGGAAACAGTACTCAGACTATTCCACTGTTCCAAAAAGGGTGAGGAGAAGACTGCTCATGTAGGAAAAAACAAACAAACAAACAAAAACGGAAGATGGAAGGCTCACACATGTGCACCATGTCCTGCCTATACTGCGGACGTCCTGCTTCCTCTCGAGAGGAGCTTCTGAGAGACCACAGAGGGGACAGCTACAGTGGCCACAGAGGGGGACATCATCTAGAGAAGCTGTGGGGTGGAGTTATCTGAGATGAACACTCATCAAAAGTTGCAGCAGCTGAAGCAAAACTCTCTGGAACAGTCTCGGAGTATCTGATGTCACCGAGGCCAATGGCAAGACATTTAGGACAACCATGTGTATCAAAGACAGAAGAAAGAAAATAAGTGCCTCTTGGAAAACATGGGTCCTTCAGGCCCTTCAGGTCTGCCCCAGAGACCAACCAACATGGCTCTCTCGGGAGGGCATGTTCCATGTGTTCTTTGTGGTAACCACTTGTTCTGCTAAAATGGAGGAGGGAGCCACCTTGCTCCAGGCTTGTGAGGGAAGCAGCAGTCAGAGGTTCTCTGAATTCCTCGGGAGTCATTCCTCAGTTTTCTCAAACAATAACACATGTTGGCAGGCTTCCTTCACTGGGTCCTATTTTCTGTTTTCTTTAGTCCCAGCAGGCACTGTTTCTGTGGGTATAATCCTGGTTTTTGCTGAGCAGTCACTGCCTAAGCAAAACCAGTGTGTACATTGCACATTCATCAACACCCTGCGTGGAAAATCTTAAGATTCATTCATTTAACTGACAAGTTGCTTTTTTCAGAGTATTTTGGGTGACTTCTGGTTGGTCCCACAGCTGGAAGTACATATTTCATAGCCTCAGCCGAGTTTTTTTAGAGGGAAGATCTTTTGTGGGAACACCTGCAGGAAATATTTTAAACTTAAAGGCAATTTCTTCTATTACACACAGAACTCAGGCCTTTTCTAAATGCTAAAGATGATCCAAGGATCTTCTTATGAGAAAATATTTACTATCTGCACTCTGGGTATACATGTTGCTTAAGTAGATTGAACCTACAGGTAAGAAATATTGGTCTAATGCCCACACTTTAACCCCACCAAAAAATTGCCTTTGATAAGGTAATATTTACCGGGACTTCACCTCTAAGCATATATAAAAGATTTATATTAAAAAGGATCTGTTTCAAAAAATAGTCTTCTGACTTACAAAGCTGTGGTTGATGGTAGTGCTATTTTCTTACCCAGCATTTATCTGAAGTCTCACTTGGTGAACTTGCACTTGCTTAAAATTTTAGTGGAATATGTATATTTGTCTCTCCAGAGAAATGTTATAATTAATTGAACTTAAGTAGTGAAATGGTGCTTTATAAAGCTTTGTTCTTCTTAAGTGTATTGAAGACAAAATTTCAGCGCTTCATAGCTTCTAACTGTTTTGATGCTATTCTATTTCCACAACCAACTAAGGCTATTCTGCATTACGTTTAGACTTTTAGCTTATAGATAGAATATTTAGTGAAATGTGAAATGGCTGATTTTTCTAGTAAAGTCACAATGATGTTCAACTGGACTTAGTAAAAAAAATTCAGGAAGAATACAGGAACTTAGGATCTTGGTAGGTGTTGCCCATCTGCAAGGCAAGCAGCAGTACATTCATAAATTGGACATGAGGAGTCCTGCAAAGATTTCCACTATTCAGGACACATACACGGCTGCATTCTTCTCTCTACACTCTTTAACCACAAACCCAGTGGGATCCACTGACATAAAATGGCTCACTAGTTAACAGTCCATTTCAAACCAAAAACAACAACAACAACAACAAAAGTTTTTCCTTCACGTTCTCAGAACATGAGACAAAACGACAAATTGAAACACACACCCATTGAGACACAGAACCCACCCCTGTATTTGGTCTGCATCTATCCACTCTGTCCTCTGACTGGTGGGTGAAATAATGTTCCTCAGCAGTGGCCTGTTCTGTCTCAGCTCTGGTCTCCTTGGCCATCTCTCTGTAGTTGTCAGGAGCCAGCAATGAGTCAACACTTCTTTCTCAGGAAAGGCCCCTGTTGAGACCATTCAAGGCATTTGGCTATCCACACATCACTAGGTACCAACAAAGAATGACTCTGGCCTTGGTATAGACAATCAAGTGAGCCCACTGGGAGTGGAACTGCCTCTGGATGACTCGCCTGCTGGATCCCAAATTCAGAGAGTTCCATCACCAAGGAAGTGAGGTAAGGTCACTTCCTTCAGGGAAGTGAATGAGGTCACTGCCTTGGCAACCACTTTGTCCTAACAGTTTTTTCCAAGGGTCCCATGAGATGGAGGCTGCCCCACCATTCTGTGACATTTTCATAAGACATAAAGTCTATATACCCTAGGAGCCCGGGATCAGCAATCCACACAGACCTGATTGTGTCCATCTTCCCTGCATTGAGAAGAGAGAGGCTAATTTAGCCTTATCCCTTCATCCTGACTGGGTTCTTGGCCAGGGAAGATGACTTTAGACCTCACAGGTCCTACCTAGCTGCCTACATTTGCTCCAGGGATCATTTCTGCATCTACCTTTGAGCTTCCCAGCAGGTGTAGGATTCCCTACATACCTGTATGGCAAGATCAACTCAGGACCTGCTGTTATGTGAAAATAGATTGAGGGAACAGAGTACAGTTAAGGGGCATATCATGTTCGATTTGGGTTAAAAGTCATTCTGCTGGCTGAATACGGGTATTGGGCAACTGGGATATTTATACGAATGTAAGGTGAAATGTAATTATGAAAATAGAAATCTAGGTAAGATCTGAAGCACACAAGTTTGTTGGGCTCACGATTTGGATACATAGTTTTGAATTATGTTCTGCAGAGATGAATCCTCTAAATCCATAGACAATGGCCTAAGATCTTGTACCTGGAACTACTGAATGTAAAAGAGAACTATCAGTGAAATAGAGAGAGTAGGCAGGATTCCAGTGTTGGGTAAGGAAGAATAGTGAGTTTAGGATTTGGACCAAAGGCCCTTTCTGCAATCCGATGAATTTCTATTAAAGTGTAAATGGGAATGTCAGCACACATGAAGAGTCAGTCACAACAAGGCCCTTGGGGAAATAGATATCAATAAGGATGTTAGGAGATCAGGAGAAGTACAAAATGAGTGATAAGGTCAGGGATAATTTTAACAGGGGGGTAGTTGAACACACTATCCTTGAATGAATCAAGTGTATACTCACCATAGGACTGAAATTTGAAAACAATAGGAAATGCAGACATAGATGATTTTAGTAAACCATGCTCTCTTTAAAATGAGGCTTTTGTAGAAGAATAAGATAAGTGTGAGTTTTGCATTTGTGTCCAGAACATGATGTGATGAAAGGAATATATGGAGCAGGTGACATGCGTATTTCTTCCACCATTTCTGGGAGCATGTTTTGAAACAGTATCATTTAGAGTTTGGGGATAAAAATAGGTGTACCCTGGGTTTATGTATATTTAGATGATGCATGAATAGACCATATGGTGAATAAAAAATATAACAGGTTACTATTTTAAATAATGGGTTGAATTGATATTTTAAAAAATACATGAAATCTGGTATTCACATACAAACATTCAATCTAAGTAGTTATACATGTAGTGGTAATATTAGGGTTAATAATTATAACCAACTGTGTTTGAGTTTTGCTTCAAAAATGATGATGAAATTCAAAGTTATGTGATATAAAAGAAATCTCATGAAAAAGCAAGTAAAGCAACATGGAGAAATACATCAGATCTGATACAGGGAGTGAATGAAAGTGAATCATATGCATATCAATTTGTGAATTGTGGATGAAATGATACATCCTATGATGTGTATATACTGAAGAAAAAGGAATATAACAATTTTGAATAAAAATTTAATTCAAAATACACATCATGTCCCATATGAGTATACTTTCATTGAAGTTAAACTGGGTCATTTAGTGTAAAAATGTTAGGGTTAGTACTCAATATTCACTGAAGTTCATTTTGAGTATTCTGAAATGAATATGTATGTCAAGAAAATGAATATTTCTGGAAAATGTCTCCTGAAAAGTTGATTATAAATCCACACAGATGGACATGAAAGAATCAAGGTAGTATAAGAATATGACACATATAGTTCATGTTTGCAAATTCGTACTATATATATATATATATATATATATATGTATATACATATATATATATATGTATATATTTAATACAATAAAATATAATAGTATGTATGCCAATCGAAACTCATTAGGGGATATATATCCTTCACATATGTACCCAAATATTCATTTTCCTCTACATTGTTTCATGTCTAATCTTGTTGAAGTATAAAGCTCACCACAGCTTGAATTTTGAGTTACCTCAGTGTATTGGGGGGCAGTGATCTCTTTATGAAATTCGTATTTACCAAAATGAGAGTACTCTCAAGAATATACCTGTGATGGCAATAGGATTATATATACATGTATATAAAAATATACATTGTGACCCAGGCGACAGATTCAGGGAGTCAGGATGTTACACATTTGTTAATTTTGAAATTTCTTGGAGAAGTAAAATGAGAAAAATGTGTCACAGGTTTTATAATATGTATCTCTGATGTAGCAAAAGGCAAATACATGTATACACCATGCCTCCTATCAAATGCCTCTACTTCTATTCCTTTAGGATTATTTTTATCGATGTTAGGATAAGTAGACAGAGCCTAGAAGGTTATGGGTTAGCGTCACAGATTCAATATTTCAAATGGCAAAACGGAAAATGACTCTAATACATATGGGAACACGTGGCACAGAAAAATCTTCCACTGTCATTCACCACAATGCCTGGAAATGACTATCACCCCAAAGAAGACACAATGAGAGGAGACGAGGAAAAAAAATCTGTGAATACATATCTGGAATTGGAAATTCTGAGCTCACAAACTTGGGTGTGGCAGAAGAGATCCCAAAAGTAGAGGACAGGGTAAACATTCCATAAACATGTGTAGTAAGCCATTGTTGTAAATTGTGGCCGCCATTAGAAGATGGCGCCGGCTTCCACTGTGGCCTGTGATAAATCAAATTCCTTTGTGGAGAGTTGGCACGCTATCTCTTGCCACCCTATAAGAAAGACCCACGCGGCAGCTTAAGATTGGTACGTGGGAGGCTTTATTAGGCTGTGCTTGGGCCCTCAGAGGGAAGAAGAAGAAAGAAAGTGAGTCACTATAAGATACTTAAATCAAGGCCTGAATAAACTGCTGAAAGAAGATTCCTGAGTTGCGTCTTCCTTGCGGGCAAGGGGTCGCGACAAGTGGTGCCGAGAGACCCGGGAACCAGAACTTTCAGCAGTCAGGGGTGGTGCACTGGTTAGTCCCAGGTAAGGTGGGACCTGCTATTAAAGCAGAGATTAGTCCCAGGTTAATTGGGACCTGCGGTTAAAGCAGAGATTAGTCCCAGGTTAATTGGGACCCCGGTTAAAGCGGAGATTAGTCCTAGGTGATTTAGGACCCGCTGTCAAGGCGGCAGCTCCTCTGTAAAGCCAGAGAGAGCATTAAATCTTATTGCAGCTGCACTGTGTACTTTTGTTCTTACTTTCACTCTTGTTTGTTGTGTGTCTTTTGTTGTGTCATGGGTGCCGTATCTTCAAGTCCGCTTCTCCTGGCCCTAGATAACCTGTTACGTTCCAAGGGCCTAAAAGTGAAACGTAGTACTTTACAGAGATTTTTACAGAAGACAGATGTTATTGCACCGTGGTTTGCATTTTCTGGCAGTCTTACTCTGCCTAGCTGGGATAAGTTAGGCACAGACCTTGACTTTGCTTCTGAGCAGGGCATATTAGAGGGTGGGGTGATACCCCTTTGGAAGATGATTCGTAGTTGCCTCACAGATAGCAGATGTCAGGAAGCACTTACTAAAGGACAAGAAGTTTTAGAGCAGTTACATGAAGAAAAATCAGAAATGGCAGGCAGTGAGGTATTTCAGGAGGGTGGGAGTGTGCGGAGCGAGAAACAGGGGAGGAAACAATTATCTCCGGCAGGCAGTGACGTATTTCAGGAGGATGGCAGTGTGCGGAGCGAGAAACAGGGGAGGAGGCGATTGTCTCTGGCACGGAGTGAAATATTTCAGGAGGAGGGGAATGTGCAGAGCGAGAAACGGGGGAGGAAACGCTTGTATCCAGATCTCAGTACACTGCGCACACTCCCATGTAAAAGTGGGTCAGAAGAGGAGGAGGAAGAACAGGAGGAGCTCGGGAGACTGTCTCGGCAGCTAGGGAGTTTAACTATGGGAGAAGGGAACAAAAATAAACAGGAGCTCAAGAAAAATGATCCTCCAGACCCGCCGCCGTACGGTGAGGGTGTTTCGAGGAGAGCTTTCCATGCCCAAACATGGAGGGCTGTTAATGCTGAGATGGGTCTTGCTTATCCAGTTTTCCAGGATGACAATAGGGGAAGATTCCATGAGCCCTTAGATTTCAAAATTGTGAAGACCCTGGCAGAGTCTGTGGGTACTTATGGGGTGGATGCCGCCTTCACATTAACTCAGGTGGAGAGTCTGTCTAGATACTGTATGACTCCCTCTGATTGGGCTAGCCTTGTTCGGGCTTGTGTTTCTCCAGGCAAATATTTGGACTGGAGAGCCTTTGTGCTAGAGGGTGCTGTAGAGCAGGCTGCCCAAAACTATGCGGCGGGACACCCCCATTGGGACAAGGAAATGCTTTTGGGACAAGGCAGATATGCTAATCAACAAACAGGATACCCCCCTGAGGTATATGAACAGATCAATAACATTTGTATCCGTGCATGGAAATCACTCCCAAATAGAGGAGAAGTGTCTGGCAATTTAACAAAAATCATGCAAGGCCCCACAGAACCTTTCTCGGATTTTGTTGCTAGGATGGTGGATGCCGCAGGAAAAATCTTTGGTGACCCTGATAGAGCAATGCCCTTGATTAAACAACTTGTTTTTGAGCAATGCACCAAAGAATGTAAAGCAGCAATCGCTCCTTATAAAAACAAGGGCATAGAATCTTGGATGAAAGTGTGTAGAGAGCTTGGAGGACCTTTAACTAATGCAGGTCTTGCAGCTGCTGTCCTTCGGATTGCAAAAGGGGGCGGTCCTGGTGCCGGAACATGCTTCCATTGTGGTCAATCCGGCCATTTCAAACGTGACTGTCCCAAAAAAGGCAATTTTACTGGACCTCCTCGCGGTGGCCCTTCTAATGGCCCTCGTCAACCGGGGCTGTGTCCAAAATGCAAAAAGGGGAAGCATTGGGCAAGGGAGTGTAGATCAGTGAGGGACATCCATGGACAGCCTATTTCAGCTGGGCCAAAAAACGGCCAAAGGGGCCCCCGACCCCAGGGCCCACGAATATATGGGGCAATGGAGAATGTCACACCCGAACCCGAGACATGGCCTTCTCTGCGCCATCCCACGAGATGCGGAGAGCCACTACAGGTGCCGCGGGATTGGACCTCTGTTCCACCTCCAGACTCGTATTAACACCTAAGATGGGAGTCCAATTGGTGGAAACTGAGTTCAAAGGGCCTTTACCCCCTGGCACTGTAGGTTTGTTAATTGGACGTGCATCCTCTATCCTACAAGGTCTTCATGTTTTCCCCGGAGTTGTAAACCCTGATACTGTAGGGGCAGTAAAGGTTATGGTAGAAGCTCCAAGGGGCATTGTGTCTATCTCCCCAGGGGATCGGATTGCTCAATTGCTAATTTTGCCTAGTTTGCATAATCACTTCCCTGCTGACTCAAGGTCACGGACAGGAAATCAGATTGGTACCACCGGAGGAAATTGTGCCTATTTGTCACTGGATATGAGCAATCGCCCCACTTTGGAATTAAGCATAGAGGGTAAATCTATTGTGGGATTGCTGGACACAGGAGCAGATCGTAGTATCATAGCCCTTAAGGACTGGTCTAGGGGATGGCCAGTGCAGGCTTCTGATCAATCCTTAAGAGGACTTGGATATGCCCAAGCCCCTCAAATCAGCTGTAGACATCTATCTTGGAAGGACTCGGAAGGACACGATGGTACCTTTCAGCCTTATGTACTTGATTTACCTATTTCTTTATGGGGCCGTGATCTGATGAAAGACATGGGGTTCACTCTTAGTAATGACTATTCCCCAATGTCTCAACATATCATGCAAGATATGGGGTATAAGCCAGGTCTAGGACTAGGAAGGCACCTACAGGGACGTAAGCATCCTGTGCAAGGTCATCAAAAGCTTAACAGGTTTGGTCTGGGTTTTTCCTAGGGGCCACTGGGGCTCAAATACCCATAACATGGCTCACCAAGGAGCCTGTTTGGGTGCCTCAGTGGCCTCTTCCCTCGGTTAAACTGGCAGCAGCCCATGATCTAGTCAAAGAACAACTTGATTTGGGTCACATCCAACCTTCTACTTCTCCATGGAATACTCCCATATTTGTCATTAAGAAAAAATCAGGGAAGTGGCGCCTACTGCATGATCTACGAGCAGTTAATGCTCAGATGCAGCTTATGGGGCCCATTCAAAGAGGGCTGCCTCTGCTCTCCTCTGTTCCTCAAGGCTGGCATATAATTGTTATTGACATTAAAGACTGTTTCTTTTCCATTCCTTTGCATCCTAAAGATTCCCAACGCTTTGCTTTCACCCTACCCTCGTGTAATCATGAGGAACCAGATCAAAGGTTTGAGTGGGTGGTGTTGCCACAGGG
The DNA here is from genome assembly GCF_048772815.1 of Callospermophilus lateralis. Classification (NCBI taxonomy): domain Eukaryota; kingdom Metazoa; phylum Chordata; class Mammalia; order Rodentia; family Sciuridae; genus Callospermophilus; species Callospermophilus lateralis. The sequence continues at coordinate 148,162 of NW_027516379.1, read as the reverse complement.
AATGGCGAACAGTCCCACGATGTGCCAGATGTATGTGGGAAAGGCACTCGCACCTCTCAGACATAAGTATTCCTCCACCAAGATCATTCACTATATGGATGATGTGTTATTGGCCGCAAAATTAGAACAGACAGTTTATGAGGCTTATAAAGAACTCGTGATGCTGTTGGCTCAACATGGACTGCACATCGCACCTGAAAAGGTTCAAACGGGGGATTCTATCAGGTTTTTGGGAGCAACAATTGGGTATGACAAATTAAAACCACAAAAAATTACCATCAGGACTCAAGATCTCCGAACTTTAAATGATTTTCAAAAATTGCTGGGAGATATTAATTGGATAAGAGGATATTTACATATTCCTAATATTGTGCTCCAGCCTTTGTATGCTACTCTTAAGGGTGATCCAGATCTTGCTTCCCCTCGTAGCCTCACTACTGAGGCTAGAGCGGCCCTTATAAAAGTAGAACAAGCTATACAGCATGCCACTCTATGCAGGCTCCAGAGTGATAAACCTTTCCAGTTATGTGTGCTTGCCACTATGCGGCAGCCTACTGGAGTACTGTGGCAAGATGGGCCTTTACTATGGATCCACCCACATGTATCCCCAGGAAAATCCTTAGAATATTATCCTGATGCTGTTGCAGCATTGGCACTTAAAGGGATTCAACAAAGCATTCAATTTTTCGGCCAATCACCTTCTTCTCTTATCATACCCTACACCTAAAGCTCAACTTAATGTTTTATGTGCTACTCTAGACAACTGGGCTATTCTGTGTTGCTCGTTTCAAGGGAGTATTGATAATCACTACCCTTCTCATCCATTACTCCATTTTGTTAAAGAACATCCCATCATTTTCCCTAAGGTAACTTCATCCAGTCCAATTCCGGGGGCTGTTAACATTTTTACTGATGGTTCCAAGTCTGGAATGGGAGCCTACGTAATTAATGACTCTCCCCCTATCCAGCATCAATTTGCTCCTGGAAATCCACAATGGGTAGAACTACAAATTGTTATTGAAGTTTTTAAACAGTGTTCTTTTCCTTTTAATCTTATTTCGGACTCCAGTTATGTGGTACAAGCACTAAAAGTCCTGGAGGCCGTGGGAACTATTAGTGATGCCCACAATGTGTCTGTTTACTTTACTCAGCTTCAACAGCTTATCTCTAACCGCACTGCTTCTTTTTATCCAATGCACATCAGGGCTCACACCTCTCTTCCTGGTCCGTTATCCCAAGGTAATGCCTGTGCGGACTTAGCCACTAGAAGTCAATTGATATGCTTGGCTTCCTCCTTAGAGAGGGCTAAGTTGTTTCACCAAAACTTCCATGTTAATGCATTAACGCTGCGCAGGCGTTTTTCCATTTCAAGAGCGGATGCTCGGCAGATAGTATTGCAATGTCCCCATTGTGTCACATTTCTTCATCCCCCTAATTATGGAGTAAACCCACGGGGATTAAAGCCATTGGTTGTTTGGCAAATGGATGTGACACATATACCTGACTTTGGTAACCTTAAGTATGTGCATGTTTCCGTTGATACGTGCTCTGGAATTATCCATGCTTCTGCTTTATCGGGAGAAAAGGCACGTAATGTCATTACTCACTGTTTAGAGGCATGGGCAGCATGGGGTGCACCTGCATCCCTTAAGACTGATAATGGACCTGCTTATACTGGCAGACAATTTACAGCTTTTTGTTCTACCATGGGAGTGCAACTTACTCATGGTTTGCCTTATAATCCTCAAGGACAAGGCATTGTTGAACGTGCTCATCGCACCTTAAAGGAAACTTTACAAAAACAAAAAGGGGGAATAGGAGCTGAACACACTCCTAAAGAACGCCTGTCCTTAGCTCTCTTTACCATTAATTTTTTGAATTTGGATATTCATGGTTGCTCTGCGGCCGATAGACATGTGTCCCCTCAGCCCTCTGTGATTGGCTATGTTAAGTGGAAGGATGTTCTTACGGGCCAATGGAATGGCCCTGACCCCGTGCTGACATGGGCACGAGGATCTGTATGTGTTTTTCCCCAGGATCGTACGGAACCGTTGTGGGTCCCTGAACGCTTGACAAGAAGAGTCTCGACATCAACTGACCAGCAACAAGAGATACCACAACAATCCTGTGATGAAGATCTTCATTCTGCTAAGTGCTCTGGCTCTGGTGCTGGTGCCGATGGCACAGGCGACACCAATGCAGTGGTGGGCAGTGGCACGGGCATGGCCAATGCCGATGCCGGTTCATGGTAATTCTAATGTCCTCCCCACTCTTTTTTCTACCTCATGTGAGATGTCTGCTCCCTGTGCCTCTCCTAGAGGGGACATGGAGAGAATTTTTAATCAATCTCAAGTTAATCTTACAGGAGTTTTTTGTTTCAGCCTTAAAAACGCTAATTGCATTAGCCTTAAGACCAAAAATTTGACTAACTGGGAGGAACCATTGCGGTCCAATCAGGTCTCAGGAAGCATTATCAGTGCTGTATTGAGCAAAGTAGTTTCGGGGAAGCAATCAGGCTCAGGGACCCCCGCAAACAGCAGCTCTACTCTTAACATAACTACCTTGGCTATTATCTCCGAGGTACTAATCCCAGTGCCTCCTTCTTCTAGTAGTATTTATAAGGCCACTCATTTTAAGGCCTCTCCTTACTGTTCCCCTAATCTTGGTTTCCCCCCAACATTTACGCCTTGTCAGGATCATTCTTGGGAGAAACATCAAGTTGCTAAAGGTTTCTCCCTTTCCCCCTCTCTTAAGAGGTATGTTTATAACTTTAACAATAGTGCCAGCTCCTCTACAGGAGTAGGTTGGTCCTGGTTTCAGTGGCTGATTTCCAATGAAAAGGGGGCTTCAGCCGATATTTCTGCATTGGCTCAGTTGCTAGGAGCCAAAAGTTGGCTGGCTAATATTTCTGGTACTGTTAGGGAAAGTGAACAAGGTAATAGACTTACATCTGTTTCATTCAACTCTCTGTTGTATAATGCCGCATTGCCTCCTGCAATGGTCTGTGTCCAATCCCCTTTCTTATTCCTTCTGGCTGAGGCCACCTCAGCGGAGATGCTGGATTGTTCTCATACTACCTGTCTCTTATCTGAGTGTTGGAATGGTTCCTGGACTGTAGCAGTGGTTATGAAAATTCCAACTTTCGTCCCAATCCCGGTCACTGCGGATCCTGATAAATTCCCTATTGTTGAGCTACTTAGAGTCCGCAGAGATTTTGGGATCACAGCGGCTATAGTGACAGCCGTGGCGATATCTGCTGCTGCAGCGGTTACGGCCGGAATGGCTATGGCCAATCAAGTACAAACTGCTGCCACCATTAATCAAGTTGTCCAACAAACTTCCACTATACTTGAATCCCAAAATACAATTAATCAACATATTTTGTCAGGGATTTTAGCTGCCAACCAAAGAATAGATTTACTCCAAGCTCAGGTAGAAGAATTGGCTGACTTAGTACTTTTGGGTTGTGTTGACCAACGTGCACATTTATGCATAACCTCTGTCAGATTTAATGATTCCAGGAATGCTTCCCGCATCATTGGCGAATATTTGGCTGGAAATTGGTCCATGGAAGCGGAAGACATGATCCAGTCTCAACTAACCCAGATAGCTGTCTTGAATAACACCCGTGTTGATCCCGTGACTTTGGGTCAATTCACCGATTGGATATCTTTTGCTTTTTCCTTTTTTAAAGAGTGGGTGGGGGTAGGCATTTTTTGTGCAATGTGTTGCTTCGGTATGTTTCTCTGTTTGTGGTTTCTCTGTCGCCTCAAGGCCCGCAATGCTCACGATAAGGCTATGATCATCCAAGCTCTTGCAGCTTTAGAAAATGGCAATTCACCTCAAGTCTGGCTTGCGCAGCTTAAACAGTAAATCTTTGACATGGCCGTTGCACCCCAAGTTGTTATAACATTGCACTGGGATCGGCATGTCTTTCCTGGTTATTCTCTTAGTGTTGGAAAGCCCTTGCACTCTGCCGGTCTTGCTGCCATTGCACGCAGGTGGGTTTCCACACTAATACTTCTCTATCGCCTTAAAGTCCGTGCCTTTCTTTCAGGGTGCTGTCAACTCGTTTGTCGTTGTGTACAGCCACAGAACAGCCTCAGCTGTCCCCCTTCGTCCACCTTCATCACGATGCAGGATGCGAGGCAAAGCACTGCACTTGAGTGATCCTTCAACGGACCTCAAGGAAAGCATGTCCTATTGCATGCGGGTTTGACGTCCACACCCCCGCCCTACGAAAAAAGGCGTCGGCTGATATGGGGTCAGGTCTGGGGAAGGGCCCTCCTTAGGACTGAACCATACATTGCAGCCACTTCTGCACAGTAGGATAGGACCTCTACTTTCGCCTGCATTGTTTTATAAATTAGAAGGGGGAACTGTAGTAAGCCATTGTTGTAAATTGTGGCCGCCATTAGAAGATGGCGCCGGCTTCCACTGTGGCCTGTGATAAATCAAATTCCTTTGTGGAGAGTTGGCACGCTATCTCTTGCCACCCTATAAGAAAGACCCACGCGGCAGCTTAAGATTGGTACGTGGGAGGCTTTATTAGGCTGTGCTTGGGCCCTCAGAGGGAAGAAGAAGAAAGAAAGTGAGTCACTATAAGATACTTAAATCAAGGCCTGAATAAACTGCTGAAAGAAGATTCCTGAGTTGCGTCTTCCTTGCGGGCAAGGGGTCGCGACAAACATGGAACTTTGCTGGCCTAATGACTTTTTGACTATTTGCCTCTGACATTCGTCCACTAGAAATATACCTTTGTGTTTTAGCTTCCTTTGTAGTGAGAACATGAAAGCTTAGTCTGAGTCTATGTGAACAGGAGGACATGGGTTCATATTTTCCAATAGGAACAGGAGGCAGCAGAGCTGAATCCTCTCTATGCAGGTAACTGTGGCCGTTGGGCTATGAATGTCTCCCTGGGTGCATTGTGAAGCCTTTGGCTCACCGCCCAGTTTTAATGGCTTTTCTTACAACTTCCCTGGAAAATTGGTGTTTGTTTTTGAAATACAAAAAGGTCAACCAGGACACAGTGCTGGAGGGAGCTCTGCCACGTGGGGTGAGTCAGGGTCTGAAGGCCAAAACACAAACTGGGCTGCTACCCCATATATCTTTCCCACTTGAGCTTAGCAACTTGTTTCTGAGCATCGCACCAAATCCTCTCCCCACAACAACATGCCTTTATATTTTCAGGTCTCCTGGCTGCACCTTGTCAGTCACATGTCATTTGGAAGCCAATGACAGAACCACAGGGGCCCACCACAGGTGTTGGATCACACACCTGCACTCCATTGCTTCAGGCCCAGTTCCCTGCTGGCACCTACTCACTGGCATCTCTGTTCTTTACCATGGTCATGAATTCCATTCAGTCAAAAATGGCACTCGCTGGTTCAGTCATGATGAGCAACAGGAGATCTAAAGGTTCTCCAGGGATTTCTGGTCATGGGATTCTCAAAAACTTCATGGTAATTGGCCTAGCCATATTTCAAGAATGAAGAAGTTGACACTGTGGGTTTTGATTCATTCAGGAGCCACTAAATGTTGAGGAATCTCTTGTCAGTAAAAGCTCTGGAGATCGCATGCAGGCAAGGTTCCCAAGGAGTGTCGAAAGGTCACAGGAATCCAGGCCCATTGGGGTCTAAAATATGAGGTTCCTGTGAGTTTTGGCTCTCAAATATAGCTGAAAAGGCTTTCACAGCAAAATCATGTGAAATCCTGGCTGAGATTCCCAGTGCTGTGGAGAAAGCCACCCTCAGCCTAGATCTCAGTATTCAAAGGCTCCTCTAATGCCTGGCCTTCTAAAATCCCAACACAATTCATGGCAATAGTTCTCTGAGATCAGTTCCAGAACTCAGTCTCTAATGGCATCACACCAGACTTCAACCTGAGGTGGACCCAGTCATCTTTTCCAACCACCACACAAAAGACCACTATTCTAACAAAAACTCTCCCACATGGCCCTCATCTTCTTCCATACAGACACTCATCATAACATTCTGGCTGGGGGTTTCTATAGGGTGAGCAGTCTTAGATGGTGTGCAAAGTAAGCTCTCATGCCCATCATATGCCAAATGTCATGGTGGCCTGGACACCCTTCCTGAGAAATAGGATAGATAAAATGGGCCTGTACTTAATACTGCTCTGCTTGTCAAATTAGAGGCCTCCTGCCTGCCAGGGGTAGATTCTTTATGTGTACTGGACTCATGAAAAACCCAAACACCTGTATGCTAGTTACTGGAGGGCTTGAAACAACTCATTTGACCCAGAGGATCCCTGTTATGACTTCATAGGGGTCAGGAGCCTGACCAGAGGAAGGCAAGAGACTTCATCCAATAGTACACTTCTTTTTCATCCTTTTAGATTGGGATGGACACATGGGATTTTTCTTGAGTTTCCTGGGGTGCTGAGAATGTAATTCACAGCCTCACACAGGGCCAAGAGTCTGATGCAGACACAACTTTTACAAAGCACTTTACTTCAAAGGCACAGATTAGGCCTCTTCATTTCCATTTGAAACTGTTTTCTTGAGGAGTCCCAAAGGAGTGCCCTAAGGCAAACACCTCCCTGACATTCAGGGGAACAGAACAATAGGGAAGAAAGAAGCCTGGAGAAAAACTTTTCTTTAATTGAACACTGTGGCACTGACAGCTCCTAATCATGCAACTTGGGTTGCTATCTATCCAAGCAGGGATTCTCCAGAGAGATCCTTACCAGTGTTAGATCAGGACGCAAGAAAAGACCACTGACTCAAATTAAAATCAAATTAATGCAAGCTTATTATTTCGACCGGCTGGGCTGCTTCTCCCTCCCAAAATGGTGGGAACAAGACAGCAAACCCACCGTTCCTACAGCCCAGCTTTATAGCCCAGAAAGTTACACAAAGGGGGGTTACAGATAAGAGAACTCTGACAAGCATCACACTAATGGTAGTTTACATTTTTTGCTGGCCCCAACATCAGAATTTATGAGGACCATTAAACCCTCAGAGAGGATTATTGCTTGGCCAGGGAAGTCCAATATTTATGAGGTGTCACTAAGTTTCAGAGAGGGCTGCTATCTGGTCAGAGAGCCAGGCATGGGAGAGTTCAAGGCAAGGGCAGGCATTCCAAGCAGGTTCAGAATTTGCAGTAATTTATAGTAAAGCCGAAATTATCTTTTCAAGGCTTTGTGGCAAAATGGCTCCCAATTTTAATAAAAGATCAGGATGGGTCTATCAACCAGTCATGCTAATTTTTGAGGTTTTGGAGATGCTTGGCATGCCCTTCAGCAATCCAGTCCATAGCCATGTCACAGAGCTTGAATGTGGTACAAATCTTGGACACAAAACCAAGAACCCCTTCAGAGAGTGGCCAAAATTCAGGAAGAATACAGGAACTTAGAATCTTGGTAGGTGTTGCACATCTGCAAGGCAAGCAGCAGTCCATTTATAAATTGGCCATGAGGAGTCCTGAAAAGATTTTCACTAGACAGGACACATTCTCGGCTGCATTCTTCTCTCTCCTCTCTTTAACCACAAACCCAGTGGGATCCATTGACATAAAAAGGCTCACTAGTAAACAGTCCATTTCAAACCAACAAAAACAAAAACAACAACAACAACAAAAACGTTTTTCCTTCATGTTCTCAGAACATGAGACAAAACGACAAATTGAAACACACACCCACTGAGACACACAAACCACCCCTGTATTTGGTCTGCATCTATCCACTCTCTCCTCTGACTGGTGGGTCACAATATGTTCCTCAGCAATGGCCCATCCTGTCTCAGCTCTGGTCTCCTTGGCCATCTCTCTGTAGTTGTCAGGAGCCAGCAATGAGCCAACACTTCTTTCTCAGGAAAGGCCCCTGTTGAGACCATTCAAGGCATTTGGCTATCCACACATCATTAGGTACCAACAAAGAATGACTCTGGCCTTGGTATAGACAATCAAGTGAGCCCACTGGGAGTGGAACTGCCTCTGGATGACTCGCCTCCTGAATCCCAAGTTCAAAGATTTCCATCACCAAGGAAGTGAGGTGAGGTCACTTCTTTCAGGGAAGTGAATGAGGTCACTGCCTTGGCAACCACTTTGTTTTAACAGTTGTTTCCAAGGGTCCCATGAGATGGAGGCTGCCACACATTCCTGTGACATTTTCACAAGACATAAAGTCTATATACCCTAGGAGCCCGGTATCAGCAATCCACACACCTGATTGTGTCCATCTTCACTGCATTGAGAAGAGAGAGGCTGATTCAGCCTCATGCCTTCATCCTGACTGGGTTGTTTGCCAGGGAAAATGACTTTAGACCTCACAGGCCCTACCTAGCTGCCTACATTTGCTCCAGGGATCATTTCTGCATCTACCTTTGAGCTTCTCAGCAGCTGGAGGATTCCCTACATACCTGTATGGCAAGATCAACTCAGGACCTGCTGTTATGTGAAAATAGATTGAGGGAACAGAGTACAGTTAAGGGGCATATCATGTTCGATTTGGGTTAAAAGTCATTCTGCTGGCTGAATACGGGTATTGGGCAACTGGGATATTTATACGAATGTAAGGTGAAATGTAAGTATGAAAATAGAAAACTAGGTAAGATCTGAAGCACACAAGTTTGTTGGGCCCTTGATTTAGATACATAGTTTTGAATTATGTTCTGCACAGATGAATCCTCTAAATCCATAGACAATGGCCTAAGATCTTGTACCTGGGACTACTGATTGTAAAAGAGAACTTGCAGTGAAATAGAGAGAGTAGGCAGGATTCCAGTGTGGGGTAAGGAAGAATAGTGAGTTTAGGATTTGGACCAAAGGCCCTTTTTGCAATCCAATGAATTTCTATTAAAGTGTAAATGGGAATGTCAGCACACATGAAGACTCAGTCACAACAAGGCACTTGGGGAAATAGATATCAATAAGGATGTTAGGAGATCAGGCAAAGTACAAAATGAGTGATAAGATCAGGGATGATTTCAACAGGGGGGGTAGTTGAATACACTATCCTTGAAATAATCAAGTGTATACTCACCATAGGATTGAAATTTGAAAACAATAGGCAATGCAGACATAGATGATTTTAATAATCCATGCTCTCCTTAAATTGAGGCTTTGGTAGAAGAATAAGATAAGTGTGAGTTTTGCATTTTGTGTCCAGAACATGATGTGATGAAAGGAATATATGGAGCAGGTGACATGCATATTTCTTCCACAATTTATGGAAGCATGTTTTGAAACACTATCATTTAGAGTTTGGGGATAAAAATAGGTGTACCCTGGGTTTGTGTATATTGAGATGATGCATGAATAGACCATATGGTGAAGAAATAATATAACAGGTTACTATTTTAAATAATGGATTGAATTGATATTTTAAAAAATACATAAAATCTGGTATTCACATACAAACATTCCATCCAAGCAGTTATACATGTAGTGGTAATATTAGGGTTAAAAATAATAACAAACTGTGTTTGCGTTTTGCTTCAAAAATGATGAAGGAATTAAAAAGTTATGTGATATAAAAGAAATCTCATGAAAAAGCAAGTAAAGCAACATGGAGAAATACATGGGATCTGATACAGGGCGTGAATGAAAGTGAATCATATGCATATCAATTTGTGAATTGTGGATGAAATGATACATCCTATAAAGTATATATACTGAAGAAATAGGAATATAACAATTTTGAATAAAAATTTACCTCAAAATACACATCATGTCCCATATGAATATACTTTTATTGATGTTAAAGTGGGTCACTTACTGTAGAAGTATTAGGGTTAGTACTCAATATTAACTTAAGTTCATTTTGAGTATTCCAAAATGAATATGTATGTCAAGACAATGAATATTTCTGAAAAATATCTCTTGAAAATCTGATTATAAATCCACACAGATGGACATGAAAGAATCAAGGTAGTATAAGTATAAGACACATATAGTTCATGTTTGCAAATTCATACTATATATATATATATATATATATATATATATATATATATATATATATATATAACATTAAAATGTAATAGTATGTATGCCAATTGAAATTCATAAGGGAATATATATATCCTTCACATATGTACCCAAAATATTCATTTTCCTCTACATTGTTTCATGTCTAAACTTGTTGAAGTAGAAAGCTCACCACAGCTTGTATTTTCAGTAACCTCAGTGTATTGGGGGACAGTGATCTCTTCATGAAATTCGTATTTACCAAAGGGAGAGTACTCTCAAAAATATACCTGTGATGGCAGTAGGATTATATATATGTATAAAAAATATGCATTGTGACCCTGGTGGCAGAGACAAGGAGTCAGGAAGCTACATATTTGTTGATTTTGAATATTCTTGGAGAACTAAAATGAGAAAAATGTGTCACAGATTTTATAATATGTATCTCTGATGAAGCAAAAGGCAAGTCCAAGTATACACCATACCTCCTATCAAATGCCTCTACTTCTATTCCTTTAGGATTATTTTTATCAATGTTAGGATAAGCAGTCAGAGCCTAGAAGGTTATGGGTTAGTGTCAGAGATTCAATATTTCAAATGGCAAAACGGAAAATGACTCTAATACATATGGGAACACGTGGCACATAAAAATCTTCCACTGTCATCCACCACAATGCCTGGACATGACTATCACCCCAAAGAAGACACAATGAGAGGAGAAGAGGAAAAATATCTGTGAATACATATCTGGAATTGGAAATTCTGAGGAGCTCACAAACTTATATAAACTATAGCTGAGAAGGCTTTAACAGCAAAATCATGTGAAATTCTGGGTGAGATTCCCAGTGCTGTGGAGAAAGCCACCCTCGGCCTAGATCTCAGTGTCCAAAAGCTCCTCTAATGCCTGGCCTTCTAAAATCCCAACAAAATTCATATCAATAATTGTGGGTTATTGATCCTGTTTCCTTTATTCACTAATCTTCAGTTTAATCATATACTATTATAGCTATCACACCTATTTCTCCACAGTTTACACTTGATACATTTCATTTTCTATGGATTTAAAAATATTATATTTAGTATCTTCATGTAAAAACTGTTTCCCTCTTTTGTCTCTTTTCTTAACATAAATATCCTTTGAGCAGTTTTACATCAAAATTAGTAACATTAAGATAACCAAAACATAATATGTTTACAGAAAAATTTCTGTGAAAAGCTAACCTTTATGTATCATACATTTCCAGTAAATGGTGAACAAGTAATTCATATCATCTCTTCACAAAGGCTTCTAAGAAATTGGATTGAAAAACAACTTAATAAATCAATGAGAGCCTCATATAAAAATGAGGGAGGGAATGACTGTTTCTTAGGGTAATTTTGAACCACAACTACAACAGGCAGCAGACAGCAGTAGTCAGAGATGTAGGCCACTAGGAAGATGGACGTTCCTGAGAGATAGCCCCTTTTTGCCCTCTGTGTTCTGGAAACTTCTGCCAATCCTCCATGTGCATCTGTGGTGAAAGTTCCATTCAACAGTTTCTCTAAGATGGAAAGATGAGAGTTACTATTCAGCGATTACAATGTTGGAAGCCCTAGTATAACATCCCTTGCTCTGGGCAGGAGGCTGGAGAACCTGGCCATCTAGGTAATTAGCTCTCACAATTCTCAAGCTTTAGTGTGGACCTCCTAGACATTTCTTCTCAGCAGAAGAAAGAGAAGTTCATATCTGAAAGAATATAATATCTTCTTAGGACTCAAATATTTTTGAAAACATTTATTTAAATACACAAAGATAGGAAGTAGATGCCAGAATAAAAATGCATGAGCTAGAATCAGTCAAAAAACATTCTGTAGAAGTTGTTCCAGAGGGCTACTGGATGTGGGAGTTATAGATACACATTGTGATACAGTATGCAAGGTTAAGGGAAAGAAAAAAGTAACCTAAGAACTTAGAGCAAAGAATTAGAAACCATGAAAAAATGATACTACATATTTGAACTAAGAACAAGTTTGACACAGCTGAGCTAGAGAGAAACAGGGACAAGTAAAATATAGACATAAAGAATAGGTAGGAAAGGAGACAATGAGAAGATGTAATATCCTCTAAACCAAAATAATAAAAGAGTATAGCTAAAATGGAGCACAGGAGATTTTTGTATGAGATAATGGATGAGAATTTTCCAGAAGTAATGAAGTAAACAAAGCATAAAAATTTAAAAAAATAGGGGCTGGGGATGTGGCTCAAGCGGTAGCGTGCTCGCCTGGTATGCGTGTGGCCCGAGTTCGATCCTCAGCACCACATACAAACAAGGATGTTGTATTCGCCAAAAACTGAAAAATAAATATCAAAAAAGTTCTCTCTAAAAAAAAATTTTTAAAAAATAGCCAGAGATTAATCTCACGTAAGTTACTGAGTGGCTTCTGAGCATTAAGGGCCAGAAGACAGTGCATCTTCAAGATGCTGAAGTGTACAATTTTCAAGTTGAATTCCTCCTTTGTAAATAAATATATTTTAATAACAAAGGTAACATCAAAGCATTTGCATATGAGCAATTAAAGATTCACTGCCAGCAAAAGAACCTGTAAGAAAATAATAAAAACTCTTCTTTAGGAAGAAAAAAAATAATAGGTCCCAAATGGAATCCCAGACGTGAAACAAGAAAAAAGGCAGAATATAAATCTGGGAATTAACCTAAATGAGTTCTGGTGATAAAAAGCAATTATAAAAGTACAGTGGGATTTAAGGTTTCTAACATTAATATACATAAATATTATTTAGGAAGCTAATCAATGGTGTTAAAATGTGCTAAGTGCATGTTTTGTTCAAGAGTGAGGGAAATATGAGCAGAAAATCACAAACTTCAAGTTTAAAAGGCAGATTTAGTATCAGTATGTGAAATAAGGTGTAGATATTTAATAAAAATAATTTAGTTGAAGTTCTGATTAAATCGTTAAGTATGAGAAAAACAATACAAATTTGATAATAATCACAATGTAAAGTTCTTTACATAATGTTTGTTTTCACTACATAAGACTGGCCTTAAGTTATTAATTACCTTGTATATTAGTTTATCATATTTAAAAATAGGGTTATATGAGCCTATTGTAAAAGTTTTTTTTTTTCCAATGTAAGAAAGCCTCAATTTTTACTATCACCTCAGGTACTGTGATGAAAACCTGGTAGAGAGATTATAAGCAATATTGATGGAAACATGACTTACTCATTTCTCCTTCACACCATGGGATAAAGAAGAAAAAAATGAGTCTAAAACAAAATAGCCATTATCTCATAAGGACTGTAGACAGATCTTTGACCTGACTGTTCATATATCAGAAAAACAATGACAAAATTTGAAAACCATTCACAAGAGTCATACTGTCCTGTGTCAAAAGACTAATATTCTATAAATGCAGGAACAAGAAGTTTAACAAAGTAAGTACATGAAGGGAACAAATTATTTCAGCATCAAATGATTTGATTTGAAGATTTTTAAATATTTAATAAAAATAAAACTCATGAAAATGTAAAGAAGCACTGTGAATCCTAAAAGGGAATAAGAAAAGTTTCAAATGATTTTGGCTTTTTAAATATATTTTTCTTATTAATTTGCAAGAAGAAACTTACTATTCTTTGCATTAGGATGAGGTTGGGTAGCACAACAACTTCAAAGTGCTGACTATTTTATTTTTGTAAATGTGCAAAACACTTAAAATATCAGAACCAAATGCTGCATATTTTAACAAGTAAAAGGAAAACTGACAATCAATAATGTATGATATTACACCACATAATAAAAATGTATGATTCAATTTTCTTTAAATACATTTTCATAAACATGAAATAGAATTGCTTTTATCTTTCTGTTAATAAATTTGAATTCATTGGGATATTGTTTGATTTGAATGTCAGTAAAATAAAATCAGAGGTGATGAAAATATGTATAAGTCTGGTCCAAACTAGATATTTTAGAACAGTTAGATATTAGCAGACTATAACCTATGGGACATGAGTGGTTTGTATCTTTTTGTTATTATATTGTAAAAGTCTTACTAGAGTATGAAGCATGTACGTAGCCTCTCTGTGTTTTTTAAGTAGATGAAAAAGATTGGGAGTGAAAAATAAGGGCATTCTTACTTGTATGAGGGCATTCATCAGTGGTTCTTAATTTTACTTCTTTGAAATAAGTAAAATCTCCAGATTTGGTTCCTGATAAAAGATAAATATGCAATCTGTATCTGAATATCTGCTAATTTTGAAGACAATTTTAGAACAGATACCATTAGGCTTAGAATCCATCTAAGGCCCCAAATCTCAGCAATGCCATAAAAATACTTAACACTCAAAGGCTTTGTGGCTACACTTTAAAGTATGTTTTAAATTTACACCTAATTCTAATCTTTTCTGATGTTCTAACTTATTAGCCTTTAGTTTGTGGGTAGTTTTTTCTTTATACTTGACACATATGCTTGCAGAGGAGTGTATTCATGTGGAATCCTATTATATACTATGTGATAGACATGTTTGTAAGCACATGCACAATTTCTGTACATAAAAATACATCAAATATGATGGTGAACCTCCGTATGCAGGAATTTTGACTCTAAACAGAGTTAGTAAACATAATCGCATATGGTGAAATAAACATTAAAAATTCTTCAAATAATCTAGGTGTTTGGCCCTTGGAAGTTTAAAGTCACCAGAAGTTTGTACCACCCTGACTTGGTACAATCTAGGGTACTGGAAATACAAAACATACAAAATGGCAAAAATCTCTACTAACTTCAAGCTTACATTTTCATGTGGTAAGTATACAGTAAAAATGATCAATAAATTTATTTTTAGAGCGATGCATCAATAAAAGTTCTTTTATTTTTTTAAAATAGAGAGAGAGAGAGAGAGAGAGAGAGAGAGAGAGAGAGAGAGAGAGAGAGGCAATCTTTTTTGTTGGTGGACACAACATAATGCCTTTTTTATTTTTATGTGGTGCTGAGAATAGAACCCGGGTCCTGCCCGTGCTAGGTGAATGCTTACGCTGAGCCACAATCCCAGCCCAAGGTAATTTTGATTTTTGTTTTTCACCTTCCCTTTGAGCATAGAAAAGAGAAACAGAATAAAAGAAATCCTCCCTTCTTTCTCCTCTCTTCCAGTCTTTTTCTCTCTGTTTTCTTTCTTCCCTTCCTTTCGTCTAATTGCTACTTTTTAAACCCAGTCCCCTTCAATGTTGGAATTATTTGTGCATAGATATGGTAGGTGTGGTGAGTTCTATTTTGTTGTTGTTGTTGTTTATTCATTTGGTTTAGTCCTGGAGATTGAATTGTAGTAACTTGGAAAGTTGAGGCAGGAGGATCATGAGTTTGAGGCTGACATCAGCAACTTAGCTAGGCCCTAAACAACTTAGAGAGAGCTGTCTCAAAATAGAATAAAATGAAAATAAAAATAGTCTGGGAATGTAACTCAGTGAATTCTAGATTACAAAAAAAAATGCACAGAAAATGATGATATAACCAGCTTGCAAATATTTGAGGCACTGACTAAAATGGGTGACTATACTGAGTCTAGTGTGAGGGAAAAGTCCCTTAGCTGAATGAGAAAGCCAAGCTGGTAGTATAGATTTCCTTGAGTAGGTGTCTATTTTCTTTCATTTTCATCAGTGAGCTCCTTTTCATGACAGTCAACAACTGTTTGTCAGAACTTATCCTCTATTTCCTCAGTATAATTCTGTAGAAGTGTTGGCATCTTCTGCTTTGAAGACTTCCATTCACTGATGTCTGCATAATTGTAATGGGCTTAAGTTTGTTGTTGATTAGTATTTTTCTAGGGACTCCTTTTACTTTTCACAGCATGAAATTATCTTTTCCTCAATACTCACCTTTTGCTATTCTGTTTTTTGTGTTCTTTTTCCACCATAACTTGTTTTCAGGCACAATTTCAATTCTTACTTCTCTGACATTGACTAGTAATATATATTAACAAACTTCAGTGATAAGTGTCTCTCTTCTTCCCTCACTGTCTCTCCTTTGTCTCTCCTTCTTCATCTCTCTCTCTCTTTCTCTCCCTCTACACACACACACACACACACACACACACACACACACACATATACATAAATTATGAAAAAAAGAAAATATAGTGGAAAGTAAATATATTATTTTAAAGATTGCATATATATATATATATATATATATATATATATATATATATATAGAGAGAGAGAGAGAGAGAGAGAGAGAGAGAGAGAGAGAAAGAGAGAGGCAGAGAGAGAGAAAGAGAAAGAGAAAGAGAGAGAGAGAGAGTTGGAGAGAGATATAGAGATATATATATATATATCTTATTTCCCAGCACCATATTTTGAACTACTTGACATCCATTTTACTCTCTAAATATCTCTACTGGCAGGTATCCTGAGTACCTCAAATCCAATGCATCTGAAAATGAACTTATCACTTGCCCTTTTGCAGTTTCCACTGCAGATGTGTCATGTCCCTATTCTAAAGATGGTTAACACCTTCTAGAATTAGTTTTGGAATCATCCTTGATGTCTCCTTCTCCGTATTTTATCAACTTCAATAATTAATTACTGTCAAATGTGAAATCTAGACAATATGTTCCCTTACTTTCATCAACATGAGGGCCACCATAAGTTGTATCCCAGATTGGACACTGCAAAATTCCAGAGTTTCTACTTATATATTCTACCATAGATATGGTACCCATTAAGAATATGCATACTAATATTTATAAAGCATGTGTTTAACCCATTCCTTCCCTCTAATCAAAAACAAAGATTGTGTGAAAGCAAAAAGTGTTCAGAATATGAGGTATGATGATCTTTGAAAAGTATTGATCCGTATTTCCCTAGACATGTGACCTCTGAACAAGATATTTAACATCTCTGAGAAATAATTTTTGTCTTCCATAAGAATAATAGCAAGGTAAGGAATTTTTACAGCAGTCAGAAAAAACAACACTTGGTAGAAAAAAATTACTGCTCGGTGGTTGTTACTCAGAATTCTGAGTACCAGGAAGCAGAATGAAGGCCATAGGTGCTTCATAGAATGAAGCCTCCAAGAATGAAGGTGACATAAGAATATGAGAGGATGCCAAGTGTGAATCTTTCCTGAGTCAAAATGTGCTTAGCATCAGAGAGAAGTGGACAGGATAATCCATTGAAATTGCTAAATAAATATAAATGTGTAAGATTAAATGTATAAGACTATCTTTGTACTTGCTTGTTCTTTACAGGGCAAATTTAAATGTTAGACTGGGCAAGCAGCTCAGTGGTAGAGAGTACTTGCCCAGCTTACGTCAGGCTCAAGGTTCAAATCCCCAGTAATAGAAAAACAAAATAACAGAATAAACACACTATATATAATACATTATCAATTTAGTCCTGAAGGTTGGTTTTAACCATGTTCTCATACTGTGCCCTGAATTGAACTTCTATAAAGATAGATATTAAGGTGAAATTAATAGTGAAAAGAGAATTTGGTGTTAAAGAATGTTGTTCATAAACCATTCGTCTAAACCTGTGACATAAATTAGATAATGAATCTGCATGGAAGCAGTTAACTCAACCCAAGTTTATAAAGGTTAAAATAAAAAGACTATCTTAAAATTATGATCTTTCTCTAGTAATTGAGCCAGCTCTACACATTTTCTTGTGATAATTAAAGTTGGTGTTTCTGAAGGTAAACTTGAGAATCAAAATCCCCCACATTTTTCCCCTTCACTTTTCCCCAGCCAAAGTAACTTTAACACTTAAGGCAAATAATGGAATTAAATAAATTATGGAAGAAAGGAAATGTAATGGAAATTAAATTAAATATATTATTTTAAAGATTTCATCAGTTTCTACAAATATTTTGTCTTGATTATTGTAGATTATTTATGTAAAAAATAAGTATCTTGAATGATTCAAATTCATTTTCTTGTTAGAATAAAATAATTCTGAAATTTACTCTTAAAGCATGAAATAAATTAGAGAAAAACTATTAATGAACTTAAATATAGTTCTGAGTTTTTTCAGAACTATATTTAAAATTTGTGTCAAGCCCTGTGTTCAAATTCTCTATACTAGAGAGTGAGATTAAAATGATCATTTAACTTTTTAGAAAACATTTGCTTACCATTTTACTTTTCCTGTCAACAATGAAATATATTTTAACTAAATGTTGCTTTGGGTTTGGGGAGAAAATTGAAGAATGCCTTAATTTTTCAATAACTACAGCATTAATCAGTGGTTAATTGTAATTATTTAGCCTGTAGAAAAAGTGAAAGTAGAATTAGAATCTGATTACAAGTCAAATAAACTTTTTTTATTATTGATTGAAGCATTTTTAAGACAGATACTCAATAGAGTTTGCTTAGCAAAATTTTAGTAGTGCCAGGTCACAGTGCTGAATAGTAATTGCAGTCAGTTGCTATGGCAGACTGTTTCTCTTTCTATGTTAACTTGTAACTATTAATATGCTTTAATATCAGAGGACAGTATTAGTATTGCTTTTCCAATATCAGTGTATAATTACAATTGAAAGTTTTGAGAGGTTATTGAATATATTATCTGCCTCTGTGGACTTTCAGTATTATATTGAAATCAATTGATTCTGCAGTTTTGAAAATGTTTCTTGATATTTTATTTGGAAGCCATTGAAAATGATATAAATTACTTGTACAGATCTCTCCAGTATGGTTGATGTCTCTTGCTAATTGTTAAATTGTTAAAGGCATAAATCTGGAATCCTATTAGCTTCAACTCCCATTTTGCATTTTAAAGAGCACCTTCTTGTTTGTAATGTGGGGGAGAAATTGGAGACCAAATCTTTTCTCAACAGAATGTCAGAAAATAAATAAAACCCCTATTTCAAAATGTGAAAATGTTAAAGGCATGCCATGTCTCATTTCTGATTTTGAGAAAATGTGATTGTTGAGAGTTTCATCCTTTTCCTGATAGCTATACTCAGAACCTTGTTATAATCTTTTCTTCACAGAAATTTCTCATTGAAGGAGAAACACCTGAATTTGGCATTCTTTAGCTTCCCTTTCATCAGTGTCTGAATTATCCATACATTTTCTAAATTCTATGCTAACAGACCTCTGCAGTCAAATGGTAAATGTTATTAACCTCTAACAAATTAGATTCCTGATGAATGCATGTTCTTTTTTGCAACAGTGTCAATAAGTCATCTTTAAGCTTCCAGTGGGGAACCGCTAGGGGCTCTCTGAATGGGCCAGTTCATCTATATGGCCTTTGCTTTTGATGAGTCTGATGCCATTTTTTGATGGTTTATAAAATAATCATAAACATATTTTTATTTTTACTGAACAAGTATTTTTTAGTACAAGCTGTGTGGTTGTACTATGTTTAGATCTATGGATTATTAAATAACAAAACAGTTGTGTCTAGAGTTGTGTTTCATTTATTTAGTGTATATGGGTATATGTGGTTTTATAGAAGTAAATGATACATTTTGTACCTTTCTCAAAATCGGGGCATTGAGTTAATTTAAAGTCAATTTATAACTTCAATTAATAAGAAGAAACTTTAATATAATTATTAACTTCTATTTTATTTTCAAGCCTTTTTCCTACTTTCAGAGAAACATAATCAATTCTTATTCCATTGGGTCAGACATAACTTCTGTAACATGAGATGAAAGTTTTGTGATTTCCAAGCACATAGAAATGACCTCTTCCAAAACAGCATTTTCCTTTCCATGGTCTAGCTGAAGGTTGCAAGCAGATTGTTGAGAAGGTATCTCCAAAGTTTGAGATAATAAAAACGACAAGACTTCAGCAATTTCTGAAAATGTATCGAATGCTTCCAAAGCAGCACCAAATGTTTGATTATCTCTGTGACCTTTGTTCATCAAAAAATAGATTAAGGAGAGAGAAGCATACAAATTTATTTAATATAAGTTTTATATGACATGAGACTCCTGATAAAGAGATGAAAGCCAAAAGAAACTGGAAAAGTGGTTTATTTTTATGCTTCCGTTTTAGAGAAATGGGATTGGAGAACCAAGAGGGTGTTAGCTAATGACAATAAACCAGAGGCCAATAATTCAGATTCTTTATTATATCCTTTTGTCTTCAGAGATAAGGATACTACTTTCCTCCTGGTTTAAGGGTGGCACCCCTAGAATGAAGCATTTGTGACCTGCTTCAGAGGAGAGAGAAGAAGGGAAGTTGAGAAAGACCTTTCTGATTCTGCTTTTTTCTCAAATGCCAAGATGCATATTTTGGGGTAACATATTTTGAGTCCCATCACATTCTTTAGTTTTACACCTCAAGTTTCTCACAATCTCACAGGGTCTTATGTGTTTTTATGATGATGTTTACATTTTGTCCTATGTTTTATTTTGCTAAACAGGAGGATTGGTCTGTACACCTTATCCATCAGTACTCAGCAGGACTGAGTACTGCTCCAGCTATCAGTGAGCCTTCTTCAACGTGTCCTCATACCCTCAATATTTTTGATAACTTTAAGCTAAAAAAGCAACAAGTTTTCTGATACTCTAGTCTCCTAACTTGTATTTACATAACATGGCAGATGATAAAGAGAAGAGGGCAGTCCTTTTCAAAATTACAATTTCAGCAAATCCTTAACAGATTTTCTAGGTTCTCTGCTGCTTTCATTGCAGATAATTCTGTCTTTCAAGTAAGGAACAGTGTAGTATTAATGTAAGAAGGTAATATATTAGTTTTAACCATAAAACATAAGGAAAGAAAAAATAGGGTTTCAGAAGAAAGTTGAGTGTGAAAATTATGTTATTATAGAAATGAATTAGAGAATGTACACTTTTTAAAGGAAACTTTTTCAAGATGAAGGCACCAGGAAGTGATGAATTAAGGATATATGGGAAGAAAAATAGGGAACCTCCACTCTAGGTATATTCAGGGACTGTGGATCTCTGAAGAAGATCTGGAATGTTTGACTTACAAATAATTTGCATGGCAGAATTCAAAGGATTATTGTGGGCTCAAACTGTTTGGACAACCAAGGAAATCATTCAACAATGCCATGTGTGCACAACAAGAACAAAATCTGTTAGAAAAGTCAGACTTATCATGAAATGCTATGCTAAGTATTATAATCATTAAAATACATTTTATGAATTATATTTGTTTCGCTGGAGAAGTCATAGAAATTACATGAGCTGGGTGATATGACTTATAACAGAAACTAATTCATCCAGCAGACCCACATGGGAGCCCAGGCCCAGGAAAGGCCTAGGACTGACCACACTGACCTGACAACCCTCATGAGAGAATTAACACCAATACTCCTCAAATTACTCCATGAAATAGAAAAGAAGAGAGTCCTTCCAAATTCATTCTATGAAGCTAGTATCATCCTGATACCAAAACCAGTCAGAGACACATCAAGGAAAAAAAATTTCAGACCAATATCCCTGATGAACATTAACATAAAAATTCTCAACAAAATTCTGGCAAATCACATACAGAAATATATTTTTAAAAATAGTGCACCATAATCAAGTGGGAATTCATTTCAGAGATGCAAGTTTGGTTCAATATACAGAAATCAATAAATTTATTCATCACATCAATAGACTTAAAGATAAGAATCATATGGTTATATGAATTGATGCAGAGAAAGCACTTGCCAAAATACAGCACCGTTTTATGTTCAAAACACTAGAAAAACTGGGTAAAATAGGATCATAACTCAACATTGTATATATTATCTATGCTAAACCCAAGGCCAATGTCATTCTAAATGGAGAAAAACTAAAAGCATTCCCTCTAATAACTGGAATGAGACAGGGATACTCTCTTTCACCACTTCTATTCAACATAGCCCTTGGAACTCTAGTCAGAGCAATTGGATTAAAGAAATTAAAAATATACAAGTAGAAAAAAAGAACTTAAATTATCATTATTTGCTGATGACATGATTCTATACCTAGAAGATCCAAAAGAATTCAGCAAATTAGCAGGGTATAAAATCAATACCCATAAATAAAATCCATTTCTATAAATCAGTTTTGAATCCTCTGAAAGAGAAATTAGGAAAACTACTCCCTTAACATTAGCCTCAAAAATAAATAAATAAGTAAATAAGAAAATAAGGAAAATAAAAATTGGGACTCAATTTAACAAAAGAGGTGAAAAATCTCTAGAATAAAAACTACAGAACACTAAAGAAAGAAATTGAAGATGACCTTAGAAGATGGAAAGATCTCCCATGCTTTTGGATAGGCAAAATTAATATTGTCAAAAAGGCCAGACTACCCAAAGCGCTATACAGATTCAATACAATTCCAATTAAAATCCCAAGATCTTTCATTATAGAAACAGAAAAAGCAATTATGAAACTCATTTGGAAAGAGATCAGAGAGTAGCCAAAGCAATACTTAGTGAGAAGAGTGAATCAGGAGTCATCATAATAGTAGACCTTAAACTATACAAAGCTATGGTAACAAAAATTGCATGGTATTGGCACCAAAATAGACTTGTAGACCAATGGTACAGAATAAAAGATGCAGAGACAAACCCACATAAATACAGTTATCTCATACTACACAAAGGCACTCAAAGCATACATTGGATAAAAGATAGCCTATTCAACAAATGGTGCTGGGAAAACTGGGAATTTATATGCAAAATGAAACTAAACCCCTATCTCTCACCAATCACAAAACTCAAATCAAAGTGGATCGAGGACCTAGGAATTAGACCAGAGACCCTGCACCTAATAGAGTAAAAAGTAGGCCCCAATCTTCATCATGTCGGATGAGGCTCTGACTTCCTTAACAAGCCTCCTAAAGAAGTGCAAGAAACAGAATTAATAAATGGGATGGATTCAAACTAAAAAGCTTCTTGTCAAAAAAATAAACAACCAATGAGATGAAGAGAAGCCTACATTTTGGGAGCAAAATTTTGCCACATGCACGTCAGATAGAGCACTAATCTCCAGGATATATAAAGAACTCAAAAAACTTAACACCAACAAAACAAACAATCCAGTCAACAAATGGGCTAAGGAACTGAACAGACAATTCTCAGAAGAATACATAAAATCAATTAACAAATACATGAAAAAAATGTTCAACATTTCTAATACTTAGAGAAATGCAAATCAGAACTACTGTAAGATTTCATCTCATGCCAATCAGAATGATAGTCCTCAAGAATACAAATAACAAGTATTGGCAAGGATGTGGTGAAAAAGGCAGACTCATACATTGCTGGTGGTACTGCAAATTGGTGCAGCCCATCTGGAAAGCAGTAGGAGATTTCTTAGAAAACCTCAAATGGAACCACTACTTGAGTTAGCTATCCCACTCCTTGGTTTAAACCCAAAGAATTTAAAATCAGCATACTTTAGTAGCAGCCACATCAATGTTTATAGCAGCTCAATTCACAATAACTAAACTGTGGAATCAACATAGATGACCTTCAATAGATGTATGGATAAAGAAACTGTGGTATATATACACAATGGAATATGACTCAGCATTAAAAGAGAATAAAATTATGGCATTTTCAGGGAAATAGATGGAGTTGGAGAATATCATGGTAAGCAAAGAAGCCAAACCCCAAAAACCAAAGGTTAATGTTCTCTCTGATAAGTGTGTGCTGATCCATTATCAGTGGTGGTGGGGGGGTGGTTTGAGAAAAATGGAGGAAATTTGATTAAGTAAAGGGGAGGGAAAGGTGGTCATGGGGGCAGAAAAGATGGTGGAATGAAATGCACATCATTACCCTAGTACATGTGTGACTGCACATATGGTATGACACTACATCATGTATAACCAGAAAAATAAAATTTGTGCAATAATTGTATACAATGAACCAAAATGCATTCTGTTGTCATATATAATTAGAATAAATACATAAATATTTTTTAAAAATATAAATAACAACCCCCTGAATTTTTCTTAATAATAGAAAATAAAAATGAAAAAAAAAGTCATCTTCATCACACGTGATTAGGGACATTTTTTTTCCAAGTCATTTAAAATGATATTGGATACTAATCTTCTAAACTCAATTGAAGTGAACTCTTTTAATTATTTAAAAATTTAGACTAAGCTTATTGTACTTTGATTCCTCTATAAAAACACTCTATAGAGTGGGTTCAATCATCTAATTTTTTCTACCTACACCTAATTTCAAAATGTACTGAAGTCAAATTATTTATTTGAATAAATTGATTTTCCAGAATCATGAATATATCTGGAGTTTTAGTTTGATTGTAATTTTGATGTGTAATTCTTCAACAACTTTTTAATATGAAAGTTACATGAATATCTGTAAAATTATACACAAACAGATATGATCCTAGACGATTTCATGTAGTAGAAGAATGAATTAAAATATGGGGTGAAAATAAGTGTAAATATTTGATGACTATTTTAATTCTCCAAAAGCAAATAATAAATAATAACTTCTAAATGTTTGTGTGTCATATGAAAAAGCTAAGAGCCATGGCAGATATTTGCTTAATTTTGCATAAAAAATAAAAAAAATAGAGATCAAGAAGGAAGGATATGGATGGGCTAGCACTACATCAAGTCATTTTCTCCTTTGATATATTGACTTAGTTTACTTGAGTGGCTTATTATTATTTTTGTTCAGAGCTTCAAGTGGAAAAGAGCCCTTGAAAAATTCTTCCATGGTTTTGGAGTCTAGAGGTCAAAATAAAGGCATCAGCATGGCCACACACCCTCTGAAGGCTCTGGAGGAATGATCCTTTTCTTTTCTTAGCTTTTGCCATTTCTCATCTGTTGGAGTCTGCAAACAAGTCAGGATGGCACCTGGCATTTTGCCAGAGAAATGTTAGAGTCTGTAAACAAGTCTGGATGGCGCCTGGCAAAATGCCAGGGGGAGTGGTTTGTGGGGTGGAGCAAGCAAGCCAATAAGTGTGGAGATTTATTATTGGTTGACTGCTGTATCTAGTTTATGCTAATTAAGATAAGCTGTGTGGAATGTATGAATACCTCTGTTGTCTTACAATAAATGGCTCCTACTCCTGCTGTATCAATCTACACAAGTTGTTCGTCCCCCCCCAAACTCCACCCCGCCCCGCTATTTTGCCGCAGCTGGACTGTGGCACTCATCAAGTCCTCAGTGTTCCTTCGTTTACAGTGTTGTCACACCAGACTCTGCCCCATATTCACTTGGCCTCTTTCTTCTATGACTCCATATCTCCTGTTCCCTTCAAAGGACACAATGAATTGGATTTAATATCCACTCTGATCCTGTGAGTTCATTGTAACTGAACTAGTTATATCTTCAAAGTCTCTATTTCCAAATAATATCATATTCTAATATTTCAGTTGTATGTATTTTGTAAGACATTATTAAATGTACTGCAGGTATTATTGTCACTAGTTATATCTACTTATTGATATAAATATATATATAGAGAGATACATGATTACATATATTTATGTATATATTATTAACCTGTGTTACATTGCCTTCATAATTTAGTTTTATGATGACATACTTTCCTATATTCATAAGATTGGGCTTAGTTGATGTTTTTGCAGTTATGGTCTATGTGAAATCATCCATTCAAAAAGTATTTGCTTTGTGTTTAGTAAGTGCTATAGATTTTGCTAGACTTGTTGGATAAAGCAAAGAAAAAAATGTAAAAGAAGAAAGAAAATGCAATGATAGAGGTGAGCCTCTATATACCCAATAATAATAAATGAAGAATTTTAATTACTATGTTAGATTAATATAAATAAATTCCAAAGAGAGAATATAACATGGTAGAAAAATGACAGCATTGAAATAGTGGGGTCAGTTATGAGAACTGCAAGCATTTCTATATAGAAAGAGATAGAAGCAATGTCATGTTGAAAGTGATTCTAGGGAGGAATTCAATCATTATGCTTGTATTCTCATCTCTTAGACAAATTGGTCATAATTCTTTTGACAGTAAAGAGTCTCTAGAAGCTTTTAAGCTGGGTGAGAAAAAGATGTTGGAATTATTTGATTTATGTTTTAAATTTCTTCATTTGCTTCAAACTTACACAAACTCAATTGTCTACAAATTCTCTAACTTTCTAATCTTATGCATAATTGATGTTGCTTCTATATTTTGAAAGAATGTTTTTAAAAGGGATAATGACTTTGACCATCACGTCCAGCACACATCTCACCCTGCAAAAGTACCAGTGCCCCTGAGTAAATCTTGAAGATATGGTTGTCATGTGGAGCTTGGAAATTTGAAAAACTTAGTTGAAATTGTATTTGCAGTTTTAAGTATCTTATGTGTACTCTTTGATGAGAGGAATAATTGAATTGTTCTGATTTTTATTCAAGGGAAGTGTCATATTCCACCAACCACTACCAAATTTGTGGTACGATCAATTTTAAGGTGGAAGAGGAAATACTATTTTTCTAATCACATAGTATCATACTCTGTTGTTCAAAATCTCAGCTACATACACCATACACAAATAACCGTTCTTTGATTGCTGTCTTCTAGCTGCCGTGCTCTGGCAAACTTCTTTGAAGAACCTGGCCACAAGGAAGAGGAGGATCTTTCCTGTTGGCTCTAGATGGAGAGAACATTTAAGGTCAGTCCCCAGGGGATGCTTTCAACAGATATTAAACAGAAAGACTGAAGAGCTGTGAGCCATCAACCAGGTTTATGTAAAGATTTCCCAAACAGAAAAAACACAAAAGAGGAAAGCACAGGGCATACCTTTTGTGATGAGCTTCTGAGTGGGTACAGCCTCTAGGCAGTTGATACCAAGAAGCATGACCCCAGAAAGCCAGTAATTGTGAGATGATATACACAGGACTTAACAACCTTTCAAAGAGCATAGAAATTTGTGTAAAAACAAGCCTACTGGCCAGAAATCTGGACATGTACCTTTTCCCCTCTCTCCTGGTTGCAAAGTAATAAATAGTGTTAAGAACCTTCTGAAACCAGCAGGAAATCATAACAAGCAACAATAACATTTTCAGCACAGAAAAAGTATAGTTGAATGTCACTAAGGTAGAAAGCATTTTGTCTTAGAAGGTAGATGTTTTCTAAGAAAGAATAGTTTTTTACTAAAAGACTATAAATATAGGATATTGAGAGAAATTTTGTCCTAGAAGGTAGATGTTTTCTAAGAAAGAATAGTTTTTACTAAAAGACTATAAATATAGGATATTGAGATATCTTGAAGGGATTGGCGGTAGGATAAACAGTCTTTTAAAGCCTAAATCATTTGCAGGAGTCAGAGCATGACTGGATAAAGGTACACAGGAGGAGACAGGGTTTTAGAGGAATGTTAAAGACCAAGTTCAACATAGTTTTCACAGAATCAGTCTTAGCACAGTATGTTTCTCATTCTCTGTCTTATCTTTGCTCTGATACAATAAGCATTTACACGCATTTATACACTAGGATCCAGAACTGAAACTATTTTATGAGGATTGATGTAATATAATGGGCAGATTACTATCAAACTGTGATAATCTGTGATTTTTGGATCTGACATAGAACACAGTGTTTTCTAAAATATGAAAGCTTTGAGTTACATGAAAATTGAAATGTGAATAAGGAAGGGTTTGTGTACTGGCATTAGACAAATAGTATTCATCTAACATTATCTATGTTAAATACTGAAAGAAACACAGTCAGTATGTATTTTAGCATTGGAGCTGAAAGGTCACCCTCAATTTTTCATTTGGTAAAGGCATTTCTTAAGCTTTTTGTGTAACAGTCAATGGCATATATAAGCTTAAAATCTGATTCATATTCTGGTAGAAATAATGAAACAAATAAAGTACATCATTGGAAAAAGTCTGAGTTCAGTTCACAGAAATTCTCTTGGTTTACTTAAAAAGGATTTAATCCCTGTGGCTGGCCTCATTTGTTACTGCACATAGGTATTCACCATTCTTCTCATAATTGTTCTTAAAATCCACTACTAGAGTGTTGTGCCAGAACTTTCTATAAATAAATAAACAAACAAATAAATAAATTGGTCCCGCAACTTCAGGGATATGTTAAAAGAACACAAGAGCCAACACAGAAATCTTAAAGCTGGAAGAATTTGTGTAACAAAATAAATAATGTGGGGCTGGGGATGTGGCTCAAGTGGTAGTGTGCTCGCCTGGCATGCGTGCGGCCCGGGTTCGATTCTCAGTACCATGTACAAACAAAGATGTTGTGCCCGCCAATAACTAAAAAATAAATATTAAAAAATTCTCTCTCTCTCTCTCTCCTCTCTCTCTCTCTTTAAAAAAATAAATAATGTAATTATTTATTTGAGTATCAAAATAAATAATGAGATTATAAACCAATGTATGAAATAAATATATGTGAGACTGTACTGATATGAACAAATGAATGGATAATTAAATTGGGTACAGTAAAGAAAAATCTCATGTGGAAGCAAATCAAATAATTTATATAAACACTCCTTCTACCCTTAAGGAGATGGAACATAACTCCCTACTTCTTAAGTATGGGATTCCCAAAGTAACCTCTGAAGATCATGGTATATAACGGCAGAAATAAAACAGTTTTACAGTGAAGTTCAACCTCAATCGGGTGCTCAAGATTGACATCAACAGTGTTGTTATGTGATATAATGTTCTGAAATAACAATTTATCTTTGATGTTCCTCCTCAAAACACGTAACTGCCAGCTAATCATGAAAAAAAAAAATACAACAGAAAAATCTTACTTGAGGGTTGCCTACAAAATATCTTACCATTTCTTTTCAAATCTGCCAGGATAGGGCAGATATTCAACTTTCTGCTTTGATAGACAAAATAGAAAATTTATGACCTTTTTTGCACTTTTTGTTTAACAAAAAGCAAAACATATCAGCAAACTATAGGCTCTCCTTTTGCATACATTCACAAAAACAATGCCCTATAGCCATGAAATTCTTATCATCACTATCTCCCCTGTTTAAATGTCCTAGGACTTTTATAATGTTGCTGGGATTAGGGAGAGAAGAGTCTGTAAATTCAATGAGGCAGGGATACAGCAAGTGGTCTTGTTTTGGACCTCTATCCCCTCTCATAAAGCCAGTTCCTCCTGTAAATTTAGCATATCCACAAAATCTGAAACCTTGGAGTAGGTTAAAACAATCTCAGGGCTATTAATTATTTCATCATCAAGTCATCCATTGCTTCTGAGACTTTTTACACAGCAGGTCCAGTAACAAGGCTTTTCATTGACTACACTGAGGACCATTCTTGATTTAGACTACATTTCTAATAATCTTGTGTGTCAGTATACAGTTGGGTTATTCATTAACTGTATAGGCTAATAATTGAGTTCTACTGTAAAAATTATTTTATTCTTCTGTTATCTATCCTCATAGTTCTTTTCTTGTTACTGTTCTTAATGGAAGAGCAACACTACTGGTTTTCAGACCCCTCTGCAAACAATCGCCCAGTGAATTTCTAAATGTTATTCCTCTGTGTATACATACTTATCTTAGTTATTTTTATTTTACAGTTTTAACCTTTCTGATTTCCAGGTCATCGTCATTATGACTGGGATATTTTATTTCCAACCAAGTCCTAGTTAAAATAATATACAAAATATGGAAACTATGTTTGCATATTTTTTCATTATACTAATGTGAAATAATTCTATCTCTGGTGCAAGCATCAGCTATGAGTCATTCTGAAATTGTTTGGAAACAGGTCACATGTGTTTGACTAAGTAGAGACTTAATTTAGGTGATATACAAACTTCACATTCTTCCATCAAGCTTTTTAAAAACCATTACAAAAGATATTACAGTCACATCTGAATTCTGTCACTTAACCACAAAAGAACTCTAGCTTAATAAATCATGAAGAGAATCAATGAGGCTTGCCTTGAATGCCTGAAAGAAAGCTGCAATCATTCATATGAAGTAACACTGGATGATTGCTAAGTTATCTGAAGTAGTTGAGACTGCAGAAAAATCATAAATGCTTTGTACAACAATTATCACTATCCAATATATGAATTTAGCCATTTTGAAAGTATTTCCAATAAATCCACAGATGCCTTGACTGGAACTGAAGTGAACTGTTTTTTCAAAACTCTATTGAAACTCTCAGCTGCAAAGGTTGCTGTCTGAATGGAATAGTAATGTTCTTTTGTCAGGATGATAAATATTTTTGTGTAATTGTAGATCTTTTGATCAAATGCTTCTACTCAAGAGTAAAAACAACAAAGAGAATTCTATTAGCATGTAGGATAATGTAATTCACACAGAATATGACAGAATCACACAACTTATTTAATAACATAAACTACAAGTGATAGGACAGCTTTTTAGATGCTTAATGAGTTAATGTCTCTCCTTCATATTCAAGAAAATATGCTTCTAGAGTTTTTTATATGTGCCAAGTATTGGACTAGCTCAAGGAGAGAAATAAAGAATAATAAAATTGTTCACTCTCCTTAAGTACCCCTATATGAACAAAAAAAAAAAAACATGAGGAGTAAGAAAGAGTGCATACATGTGTAAATTCAGAGACCAGGTATTTTCAGATATAGACATACATGAGATCAGCAGTAACATAGAGATTGTGTCTTAGTTTGTAAACAAACTATTAAAATCATATTTAATCTACAGAAAGTGCAATCTTTGAAGAGTTTTTATTTCATTTGATATATATATATATATATATATATATATATATATATATATATATATATATATATTCCAAACATATATTCCAAAATCAAGGGGGTGGAAGCTGCCCAGGAGGCAAAATTACATCTTAATCAAAGCACAGCAAGAGGACATAGAAGGTCTTAATTAACTTGCTGGTGACTGAAAGAACCTGAGATAATTACACATCCCATATGAGAAAT
Organism: Callospermophilus lateralis; assembly: GCF_048772815.1. NCBI lineage: Eukaryota > Metazoa > Chordata > Mammalia > Rodentia > Sciuridae > Callospermophilus > Callospermophilus lateralis. The sequence goes on along the minus strand of NW_027516379.1, from coordinate 117,420 downwards.
TATTATTCATGTTGTATGGTCTGTGCTAATTAACATTGAACATATGCAAATTAATGACATGTTTAGAGAATGAAGATATTAGAAAAAGAGGAAGGGAGTTAGCTATTAGGTAGAAATGATAGACAGTGCATTGGTTGTAATTAAGTCACGGATAAATAAGCCAGTAACAATTGTAATTATTGATATATTTACAAGGGCAAATTTGATTTGCATTTTGCATCTGCTGTCAAAGGAAGGGGATGATATGTGAAAACATAGCTACTAGAGTACATCATTGAGAGTCAGTTTGTACTTCCAATCTGCTCCTAAAAGTAACTTATTTTGCAATGTGTTTCAAATCATGAGAATTTTTGGCCTTAGCTTACTGGCTTATATATGGAGTGTAGGAGCTCATCTGCATCTGCTCCCAATGATGACTCCGCTTCATTTACATAGTTCTCTCTGAATCATTTTCACATCTTTCTTTGCACACCCTGTGTAGGAATCCAAAGGCTGAGTATTCTCTGAAGTCAATTGAAATCTGGCATTAGGTCAGCTTGATATGGGTGTTGCAAAAAATCAGTTCTTTTTCTCATGACTAAGGACCAAGGAAAACAGATGGTAGGGTGAGGAATGCGGAGGTTGTCAAATAAAGTTCTTGCCAACAAGATTTGGTGCTAACATAATGTATTCAGTCAATTGGAGCATCTTGATGACACCAAATATAGAAAAGAAAGGTTTCTCTTTTCCCATCTGAACTCCGACTGAAACAGGAAACTGGTGTTCTCATTTGTTGTGGGTATTAGTGAAATGGGAATGATCTCTGTAGACATAAATTTGATAATATTGATACCAGCCCTCTGGTCTTCCTTCCACTGACTTTGAAGATTAAACACCCAAGAAATGCTGAGGCAAGTGTAGAAAACAAGTTTTATTTAAGAAAGGGACAGAGACAGACTTCTCTGGAAAAAAGTGGGGCCAAGAGCTGTATGCCCTCAAAAGCGTGTATGTCTTGCTCTTTTATAGGTTCCCCAGAATGCTTCACCTTCTTGCGCCTTGTGTACAAGTGCCTAAGACAGGAAGAAGCAGCACAGGGGGTAATCATTTCTGTCAGAAAATGCTGTCAGATCCCAGAGGGGTTAGCAACTCTTTCAGCTGGGAAGTGTGATTCCCCCTAGAGGTTTTCTATTAGCAACCCAGTGATAACCAGTCATCATCCTGTCTCCCATCATTCATTATCAACACTGACTGCCAGGCCCCCTGCCTCAGTTTGTTGAAGAATGTGATAGTTCCTGTCTCCTCAGGCCAGGTAGGGGCTGCAGGCAGATTGCTTTTGGGCAAAGGAAGCATGTGGAGAGTCAGTACAGTGGGCTCATGTTATAGAATTATTCTCTTACCCTCATGTTCCCACCATCCTAATCTATATGTCTCCTTAAAAAACATGAGATGGGGATGGGGGGGTCAGCGCAGTGGGCCAATTTTATAGAATTACTCTCTCTCTCTCTCTCTCTCTCTCTCTCTCTCTCTCTCTCTCTCTCATTATTCTCTTAACCTCATGTTTCTATCTTTCGCATCTACTTGTTCCCTTACAATATTTATCCAATTTTAAATGTACATTTATTGGTTGTGGTGGTGAGGATGGGTCAGAGGGGCTTATCTTTTCCAGCTGAAATTATTTTGTATAAGAAATTTGAATCACAATATATTTCTAATTTGAAAAGAAAAGAAACCTTTAAGCATATCTTCTCTGTTGTCACACTGAGGAAGGAACTGTGCATCTCTGTTGGGGTGTGTCTAGACAGTAGAAATTTAAAAAAAAATTAAAAATCTTAGTTAAAGACAGACATGACTGGAATAAATTGAGACAAAGTAGATGGAGGAAAATAATCAATGGTGAGGGATGTTCCTGCTGCTAGGATGCAATTAATTTCCAAGCAAAAGACATAATGAACTGAGGTATTACAAGGTATGTTATGAAACCTGCTGTGAAGAAACAGAAAATAATAATTGTGCTAGCTCTGAAGGAATCTATTCTGATTATCTCAGAAGTTTATGAAGCAAGCAAGCTTTCAGGGATCACTTTTATGAATCTTCAGGAAGGCAATAAATTGGGTACCATGAATGTTATTGTGAAGCTGTGATGGATAATTCAAGGACAGATATGGTGTGCAGCATTGAGTGGTGTGAAACACCAGTTCCCAGAGTACGTGACATGGGTACCTGAGGAATACAATTATGTAATGGTTCTGCATAGACAGCACGTTCTGGCTGTAGACATACTAAGTAACAAGTCTGACATTGACCTTGAGAAAGACAATCTGAATGTGCCCAAAGTACGTCAGACCTAAGTTTGAATCCATATTCTTTCTGGTAGTAAGGGTCTAAATATAAGACCCAAGCAATTTTTGATTCTGTTGCAGATAGCAACTCTTACGTCACATACTTAGTATATGATGTAAGCTCTTACAATTGTCTGGTACACTATTATAAGTTTATTCAAATACTTATATTTGAATAGGTTTACTGTCAATATTCACTCAGAAATACAACTCAGGTAAATGAAACATCATGATGTACAAGGCTCAGATACTCTAAAATGTTATTTAATTTTATTCATGGATTATAGAAGGATATTAAAAATTACAATGAAAAGAAAAATATTACAAAAAATGCAATTATTATAGAACTTTATATGAAAATATTTTATTTTTAAAATTCTTACTTCAGGAATAATAACACACTACATATCAGAACCCTCGAAACTGTGCTCCTTAAGGTTATAATCCTCAACAGAATATTTGATGTACTCAGAAATACCATGCCTGACAAGAATCAAAAGAGAGACAAAGAAAGCCTTCAGTGATGTTTAGAAAGACAGAGTGTGTCAAATACTTACATTTTGATGAACAACTTTGATCTATATGTTTGATAATCAGCATTCATGTACATGTGCTTGTATTTAAAAATAGGTTTGTTGTCATTTTGAAGTTTTCTCAATCAATTGCTGTCAAAAGTATGACTACTATTATGTTGGGTTCCACAAATATCTTTTCTTATAACTCAGACAGATTGGAATCAAATAATGTAAATATTATGAATATATGGAGTGGTGGCAATAAAAAATTTCTTACATGATCCTCATATTATAATAAACCAAAGCAGTCATTTTAAATGAAATCAGTATATGTGGTGAAAAATCTGTACAAAATAACAACAGTTCAGATATTGTAAAATGTCAGGCATCCTACAAATAATGTTTGGGATTCTTATTATTAAAGGTAATTAGCAGCCTCCTATAATAGTTATTATATTTCAATAATAACACACAAAGCACTTAGTGTGCACCAAGGATTATTCTAAGCATCTCACATAAGTTAATTCATCGCATCCTTTCAAGAATTCCATGAGATAATAATATTATTATTATTGCTGTTATTTTTATTCCCATTGTACAGATGCAAAAGAAGTAGAACATACATATTTCAAGTTAATAATACTTAGAATTATCAATATTTGCTACTCTAGGTATCTGCTTAAGAATAGATTAAAATAATATAGCACAAAAAGCAAAATCGTGAGACATGGTGGTCTATTTCAAGTGTTCTCTCCTTTCATTAATATATGAATTCAAAATGATATTACTATAGCAACTCTACTAATGTGTTTGTGCTCTGCAAGGTTTTTCAAGATTCTTTTTATCAGAATGAGAAAGTTCTTATTAATTATAATTTTTTGAGAGATTTTAATTAATTTCTACATAGTTTTGCTGCATCTATTAAATTGATTACAAGTCTTTTCTCTTTTATTCTGTTATTAAAATAAATTAGATTAATTTTCAGATTCATTTAACATTTGCATTCCTAGGATAAATCCCACTCAGTTACTATAACTACCCCCACCTTTTTTTTTTAGTTATACATGGACACAAATTCTTTATTTTGTTTATTTATTTTTATGTGGTGCTGAGGATTAAACCCAGTGCCTCACATGTGCAAGGCAAGCACTCAGCCACTGAGCCACAACCTCAGCCCATGTGTATTATTACTCTTTTTAAAAAATGTACATTGTTCTATTTGATTTGCTAATATGTTGTTAATGATGTTCCTGCCCATGCTTATGAGAGATATTAATAGTTCACAGATTTTTTCCTTACATAGTCTTTTTTTTGGTTTGGGTAATTTTGCCTTATCAAATTCATTGGAAAGCATTCCTCTGCCTTTATATTTTCTGAAAAATTTTGGGTAGAATATATAGGTCTTGATTTGTATTTATTTTGATAATCTTTATCTTTCTATTGGAGTGAATAGTCCATTAACATGTATTATAATTATTGTGGTTGGACTTAAGTCTGTAAATCTATTATTTCTTCTATTTAAATAAATATTTTTATTAATTTAATTTATTAAATTATTTCTTTTCATCTTTAGTATTTCTCTCTGATCCCATTTACTATCTTCTTTTAATAAATTTAAAATTGCTTTTTTTTTAATTTAGGAGGCACCTGAGTTATTACTCTTAGGATTTTTTAATTTAATGTTAGATGGATTATATAATCATTCTTACTGTTTTCTTCACTGCCTGCTTAGAGATAATATTTTGGCATTCTGGATAAATGTAGAAACTTTTTAATCTAGGCCCATTTGACACGCTCTTGCCCTTCTTTATCTTGCTGTATTCATATGTACTATATACCCATTTATTATAAAAGATAATTCAATATTTTATTTTAAATAACCATGTGAATCTTAAAGAAAATAGAAGCCATGCATTGTCTATATTTTCAATATTTTGAATATTCTTCACTTATTCAAAAATATCTAAGATTTATTTGAAATAATTTTTCTTTTTTGCATTTAATAATTTATTTTGTGCATCTTTTCCTTTATGGAGCCTACTGAGGGCAAATTCTTCTCATTTTACTTCATGTAAAAATGCTTTGTTTTCATTACTGGAGGATTTTTTGCTGTAAATAGTACTCTTTTTCATTCAAGAATCAAGTCTCATCCTCTTTTATTCATTTCTTTGCAGTTTTATTAGAAAATTACAGTTATACACAGTAGTTATGTTTATTTTGACAATTATCATAAGTGCATGGGGTTTGATCTATTCCATTTCATTCCCCATTCCCCTGCCCCACTCTCTCTCCCTTCCTCCCTTCCTCTATTCTTTTTCTACTATTCTATTGGTTTTTCTTTAGCTCATATATTTATTTACTATTTTTTATCGGTGTTTTGTGCATATACATTAAGATGGCATTCACTCTGGTATATTTCTATAGGCATATTATATGATTTTGTTAAACTCATTCAGCATTTTCTCCCCTTTCACATCCCTTCTCCCTCCCCATCTCCTTCTTCTACTCCACTGATCTTCTCTTTATCTTTATGATATCTGACCCTGTACCTGCTTTTTTTTCTTATTTTTCTCTAACTTCTTCATATGAGAGAAAACATTCTACCCTTGACTTTTTAAATCTGGCTTAATTCACTTAGCACCAGGTTCTCCAATTTCATTCATTTACTGGCAAATTCTATTATTTCATTCTTCTTTTTGACTGAGTAAAACTCCGTTGTGTATATATATACTACATTTTCTTTTCTTTTTTTTTTTCAAGTTGGTCACTAGTAGCCTTGCCTTTATTTCCTTTGAAATTTGTAGGACACAAATGGAAGACATGTTAAGTATATCACATGTTATGCAGTTTTTTTGTATCTGAAGAGAAAAAAATTTCTTTTTTAAAAAAATTTGTTATATTGATTTTATTTTTTAAATACATGATAGCAGAATGCATTACAATCCTTATTACACATATGCAATATGATTTTTCATATCTTTGTATATAGAGTATGTTCACGCCAATTCATGCCTTTATACATGTACTTTTTTGTTTTTGTTTTTTTGGATTACAATTCTTCTTACACATATATACCACAACTTTTCATATCTGTTTGTATGAAAAGTATGTTGACACCCAATTCGAGTTTTCATACATGTACTTTGGATAATGATATTCATCACATTCCACTGCCCTTTCTAATTCCCTGCCCATTCCCTTTCCCTCCCACTCTTCTTCCCTATCTAGAATTTATCTATTCCTCCCATGCTCCCCCTCCCTACCCCACTATGAGTCATACTCCTTATATCAGAGAAAACATTCAGCATTTGTCTTTGGGGGATTGGCTAACTTCACTTAGCATTTATCTTTTCCAGTGCCATCCATTTACCTGCAAATGCCATGATTTTATTCTCTTTTAATGCTAAGTAAAATTCCATTGTGTATATATGCCACATTTATTTTTTATCTATTCATCCACTGAAAGGCATCTAGGTTGGCTCCACAGTTTAGCTATTGTGAATTGTTCTGCTATAAACATTAATGTGGCTGTGTCCCTGTAGTATATTTAAGTCCTTTGGTATAACACATTTTCTTAATCCATTCATCTATTGATGGGCATCTGGGCTGGTTCCATAATTTTTGTATTTTGAATTATGCTGCTATAAACATGGATGTGACTATATCACTATAGTATACTGATTTTCGTTTATTTGGATTAAAATAGTGGTTCCATTTATAGTTTTTTGAGGATTCCTCACATTGCTTGGAAATAAAATCCTTTGTTCTCTTTTCTTGTTTTGCTTTTTCTTTTAATCTTTTCAAGAAATTTTCTATTTTCTTCTGAACTTCATATTTTTTGTTGAGCTGTCTGTTATGGTCTAATTTTTTTCCCTATATATCTAGAAATTTTCTCTGAGTACACAGAAGATTTCACTGTTTATTTCTCTATCTTAGATTTCAGCAGTTTGACTCTTGTGTGCGTAAGTGTGAATTTTTTCAAGTTTGTTCTGTTTATTTCAATAAGCTTCTAAATCTATAAGTATATTTATATTTCCAAATTGGGATAGTTTTCTGGTATTGTTTTTTCAATATCTTGTTTTCCCTCTTCTCTTGAGAAACAAGATGTTTTGATAATAACCTACAGGTCCTTGAGGTTTAATATAGATATTTCGTTTTGCTCTTCAAAAATTTACTTTAGATATTGCATTTGGTTCTTTTTCTATATTTTATTTTTTTCTAGCAATTTCTCTTTAATTTCATGATGAGCATATTTTGCTTTATCTGAGCACTAGTGAGAGTTATATCAACTCCTCAACTGCAACCTCCAGGCAATCTCAAGGTTAGCATGTGCTTACTGCCTAGTGTCTTGAGAATGAACTCTATGTTCTTGCTTTCTGTACGTTGAAGATGTCAATTGGACTCTGAACATTTTTAATATTATGGTGCATAGACTGTGTATTCCTCAATAATGCCAAAGAACTAAATGATTTTTGTTTGTTAGGTTGGTAGTTTGCTTTTACAAAGCATACAGGGATGTCTGAAAATACTGATCTCAGTTCAGTAATTTCAGCCATAGTTGAAGGTGCTTTCATTTATCTTCCTGAAATGTTGGGGACAAGATGTAAACTCAAACTGCCTATACACTGTTTTTCTCTTCTTTGGTGCTTTCTTTTCTGGGATTTTCTTCTCAATCTTCAGGGGATGTTTATTACCTTGATCTCTCTGAATTTTTCAAGCACAACAGCCTATGTACTCTTTTATCAGAGTTTAGATGCCTATATGTTGCAATCAAAGCCACAACTAGGCCACCCTCAGGGAATCAAAGACAAAACTGGAAAATTCAGTTCATATCATTTTCTTGTTCTCAGTTTTGACTGACAATATTTTGACATTAAAAATTTTTTCAGAGCACGCAGGCAGCTCTTTCATGGATTTTGCTCAGAGTTTATTATTTATTTATGTGAGAACACATAATAGCTGATATTTATAGAATGATCTACTTCTCACTTCTTAACATTAGAAGCAAAATTCATATATATTCTAACTAAAATTTGTAATAGGAGTAAGAAAAAGTAGTGAAAAACAGCGTATCCCATGATTCTACAGGAGAGCGACAGTAAGTGTTAGTAAGAAATGTATAGGCAATTTGTTTTATCAGTCTACCAGGAAAATAATCAATTTCATTTACATGTCAAAGTATAATTTCATCCCTCACATGGTTTCTTCATGTAAACACAAGAAATAATGCCAACAATGTTCTCAGACCATGTTTGGAAATGAGAAAATAGATCTTACTCTCTACAATTGGTCTTAAGAATAAACATGGAAAATGACCCAAACCTTATTTTTCATAATGCAATTGCAATACTACTAATATGAGCATATGAAATCTGCAGCTCTTTTAAAATCAGAAAACTAGTAAGTGAATAAAAACTAGCATCGTTAGAAAATCTTTATTTTTTTCATCACTTGAAATTTTATTCTCCATATATTGCAAAAGAATTTTTGATCTACCTTGGAATTTTTTAAAAAGCATAAATTAATCATCTGTGTTGTCATGTTTTATGGTTACCATATTATTGTTTCCATGTTGAATACTGTCATCTCTTTAAAGATATTTTAAGCAGCAATTAAAACATAATACATGTAGCACTAATAATGCACATAACTCAATTGATGCAAAGACAAAATGAACAATGATGATTGATTTTAGGCTTGTCAAGTCAATGACAGCTACATTGTGACTGTTAGCTGGCCAGTTGTCAATTTTAAGCATCCTCTCAAACTCAGATTTTAAAATGTAAAAAGGTGTATCTTAGTGTAATAAAACATTGCTAAATATCTTGATGATTTTTTTTCCTAACAGAAAAATAGTATACCTTTTCAATTAAGTGATCCATTCCTCTAGATAAATATCTTTCTATGTGACATTTTTGTTGGATCATTAACATAGCATTTTGTTCTGTTCATTTCATGTTAAAATAAACAAATCATCATAAATTATTGTCACAGATTATATATTTTAAAAATAAAATCCAAGATAAGAGAGTTGGCTATATTTCTAAACCAAGAGTAAATTAATTTAAATTTTATTTTATACTGCTATATGTCTCCTCCCTATATTCCAATGTATCATGTGTTTTAATATGTAGAGTTTTTGAAGTCTACTGAAAGTACGGCAGACAAAAATCCTGAACCTTATCTTTCTGTGTGCAGAAGTTTGTCATAGGAAATGAATAGAAATCTTGGCAGTGAGGTCAACTTGGGATACCCTCTAAATAGTAAAAACAATGCGATAGAATTTCTTTATGAGTGCTCTGATTTCCACATAAGCAATCCCAAAAAGGCACACACTGGGAACAAACTTCCATTGACATCAATGTTTTGAAGATGGGTTTTCAATAGATATGTATATTTCAGTTTTTCAAATGGTTGTGGACATGTGATCTCTCCCCTAATGACCTCACCTCATCTCCCATTTCTCTTTCAGACCTTTTCCTTCACCAACTCCTTGCATTTCTGGTTTTTTATGCTGTTTTTTTCCAACTGTATTTCCTCTTCATTAATCCACAGTTCATGAATAAACTTTCCTCTTTATCTTGCTTAATGAAACTCTTTTTCATCTTTAAAAATAAGTTAGGCAATCTACTCTAAGAAGATTCCCCTGATCTATGTTTCATTCTAATCTGAATTGTAATCAAAACTTTGAGGTGGTCTCTCTCTCTCTCTCTCTCTTTCTCTCTCTCTCTCTCTTTCTCTCTCACACACACACACACACACACACACACACACACACACACACACACACCTTTTCTTTTTATCTATGTTGATGTAAGTTGATCTAAGCTTCCCGGTTCTGTATTGGTCAGCATAGGCTGCCATAACAAAATACCACACACCAGTGGCTTTAAAACAGAAAATGTTTTTCCTTATCATTCTAGAAACTGGGATGTCTAGAATCAAGGTGGCAGCTGCTTTGATTTCTGCTTTGGCCCTCTCCCTGGCTTCTTAATGACAACTGTTTCTCAAGTGTTGTCTCACTGGGAGGATATAGAGAGAAGAGAGAGAGTGTATGAACATGTTTTTGGTATCAATTCTTTTAAGGTCATTAATCCTATTATATCAGTGCCCCAATCTCATGACTTCACTTAATCTTAATGATATCTACAAGACCCTATCTCCAAACATAGCCATGCTGGAGGTTAAGGCTTCAACATACTAATTTATTGGGAACAAAAACATAATTCTGTAACATGGTTATAAAGAAACCCCTTTAGAATCAGAGAACCACAGAGGTGAAGAATTATTTAACTAATATTACTCCTCACATACCCACTGATATTATAATTATTGTCATCATCATTATCATCATCATCTCCCTAATGTGTGGCAAAGAATAAGCTTTCATGGAGAAGCAAGCAATAGAGTCTCTATGAAATAGAAGTTAGGTGAGAATCTCTTCCTATTACTCAGTTGTGTATGTTTATTACCTAAAAGCAACAACACAAAATAAATAAATACATAACTATTCTATAAATTTTTAAAAATGCAAATAATCTCCAATTGTTTTGTGGTCATATAAAGCAACTCATGAACACTATTACACCTTATGGCATATTTAGCATACTCATGGCCAACTGCTATGAACAGTAGAAGGAAGAAAGGACTGAGATTGCTTCCATTCCCTCAGATACCCCTACAATTCTTGGTGATTCCAAAATTCAGTTTCCTCCCCAACTTCTCTCTCCCTACCTCCCTTTCAATATACACATAATCTGCATGTAATTTTCTGTTATCTTCAGTTCCTTCTGCAAGATTCAATCTTTTCTGCCCACTGGTATATAGGTGTGTTAAATGCCTTTTGCCATGGGGAATACCTGACTCTTAATGTTCCTGTTCATTTCCTTTTAAAAAGTCCCTTCAATCAGCTTCCATCACTCACCCCATTGAGTAAAGTCTTCATTCTGGCAGGGCCCTAACCAATGCATTTTTCAATGTTTCTTTCACCTAAATTACAGAGTTTTTTTGCAAATGACATAATTAAAAACATACTTCATGGCCTGACACAGTCAATGATTTGATTAATAAATATACCCCCCCCAATATTAAATTTTCGGTCCCAAGTATTTCTTTTTGTTATTGCTACAGATTTAGTCCACAAGGACTAGAATCACTTATGTGTCTGTCAAGTAGAATTTCCAGAACTTTGTTCTGAAATGGGACAGAATGGAGAACAAGTGTTTCCTTTGTGAAAAGGAGATGTATTGTCAGTACAGTAAATCAAATCTCCAATCAGCAGGCCCTTTGTTTGTAAGGACTCTCTCACACAAACTTTCCTGAAGACCATTTGGGATTAAATAAAAAGTTGATAGAGTTTATTGAGGAGTGATGTGCTGTGTTATATCTTGTACCAATAGAACATTGGATTTTCTAGCATATTAAGGTGAAACAGAGGAAATGAAGAGGGAACAACTAAATATTACAGGGAGAAGGAGAGATGAAAAACAAAATTACCAGAGCATGAATATCGAGAGTAATGGGAGGATTAAAATTCTGACATGGGACATATTGTCTCTTGATCCTTTCATTTTGTGAAGTATGATTCTTTTTCATTCTTTCTGCTTCTCATTTATGTATAGGCCTGGATTGCTGAATTTAGATCATGCCGTTTGCTCATATAAACGCTCCTAGCTTAATGGCTTTGGCTGAATATGCCTTCTTTCAGAGCAGCACCAACTGGAGAAAAAAAGTACATGTAACAATGAGTGTCTATGAAAAAGTTGTTTATACCCTTTGAAATAAAGACATTGATGGAAAACTATAGTTCTCAGTATTCCTGAAAAGATATCCTTTTTTGTTTGTTTTGTTTTGAGGTCTGTAATGCCCACAGATACCTTCCTAGATGGACAGTGCTATTAGATTTAATGGGCATGTTCAGCTACAGCTCACCTAGAAATGTTCTGTAGAAAATGATATAAAATAGAGCTTACATTGGAAGAAACACATTTACCATTATAGAAAAAATTACTCTTTAGGTTTTGTCTGAGAAATACCAAGACAATAGTAAAATAAAGCAGTAAACATATTCTTTAGTTGCTCCAAGTATAGTGAGTGTAAGGGTGGCAGGATAGTTTGTAGATCAGGGATTGGCCCCCAAACTGGTAAATACCACAGCCTTGAGAACAGAGAGCCCATGGCATATGAGTCTTTCTTTCTATAGCAGCAGTAATTTATAACAGAGTCTGGAAAAAATTTCATACAGTTGCAGAAGGGTTAGTTAACTCATTTGTTTTCATGGCACATGGAAAACTATGCCTATGAATATGAATTACAAAATAGTTTAGTGTTCAATCATGTAGTCTTTTTTCCCCCTTTCTCACCCCATCCCACTTTCTATTGTTTAAGAAGTGCCATAATATTCCATATGGTAAATCAGCTTTCAGGAACCAGAAAACACTTCCTCTAGCTAATTTACCACCTGTGCATTCATTGTCTCAGAGTATGCCTGGTTCTGGTGTCTCAGGCATTGTGCCTGCCTTTCATGGAGAAGGCAGAGCATGCAGCTCTGTAAAGGATCCATTCATCAAAATATCCCACCACAACATTGCAGCCTGTTTCTTAACAGAAAAGATAATTATCTCAAATATTCAGTATTCCTTTTGTCCCCACTGAAATAAAAGAATTTCTGATTCCAATATTCTGAAAAGCTAAATTAGCAATGTAACAGCTCAGCTGCATGAAGTGTAATATGCAATGAAATCGCTATGTTAAAATAGAGATCTAATGATACCTTCATTAACTTGATCACTGAAACAGCTAACCCTTTTCCAACAGAACAGTTTCTATAGACACCACATGCTTATGATCAAAATCGTTTCTCTTAGTGTGTTTTGTTCTTCCTTTGATTGTATCTTCCATCTTCATTCTGGTTGTAACTTACAATTAAACACAAGGAAAAGCAGTACATGGTAAAGTATACTTCATATCAGTTAGCTATTCAAATAAATGGGTCATCTCCAAAAATCAGATTTTCATAGTGGGTAAGTTGCAGATGACTGCCTAGAAAGATTCCAGTTTTTCTTTCTATTTCTGTTTTTGGAGGAGAGAAAGAGGAATGGGAATTTAATACCACCAGGAACTTACCAAGTACTGCTGGAAGCATTTTTCATTTATTTTAGGTACTTACTAAACAGCCTAAGTGCTCTACAAACTTAAACTGCTGTGATACTTTGTACCATTAAAATGAATGCTAGATTATCCATAGACTTTCATACACAAGCACAGTTGTACTTTTTTATTTATATATTGACTTGAAGCCATATAAACAATAACTTTGAGAAAGGAGAATTTGAAATTAAAGGAAAATTTTTGAATGTAGAAATTGTCATTTTTTTTCGCTACAACATTCATCATTTTCTTGTTGTGTTGTTGCTTAGCATTTTCCCCCATATATTAAATAATAAAAACAAATTAAGTTACTAATGAGAAATCCTATAAAATTTTATTCTACTTTCCATAAGACTAGTTTTATGTATGAAATTTTATGCATATAATTTCTACATAAATTGTGGAACTAACTATAGCAAAGAACTAATGGAGTATGAAGCCATATGAGATGCTCATGAAAAAGGAAAATTCAGTAACATGAATCCATTTCTACCAAAACTTTTTATATTTTGTTCATCACAAAATTTTTTGTCAATTTTGAATTTTGTATGAAATTATATATATAATTTCTGAGTTTGCAGCAGCTCCTTAAATTTTGCACCTAAGGCAAGTGCCCTCTGACTTCACTTACCTGGTTGTAGTCATAGCCATGCAAAGAATGATTATGATCATTAAAATTATTAAACTATACATAGATCCTATTTTATTCCAATTATTAACAACTAAGAAATACTATAAAATTTCATGACACATATTCAGTTTTCTTTGGACATTATGATATTGTCAGTTATTGTAGCTCAAAAGATCCCCAAATAATTTGTCTTATGTCCTCAGCAGAATTTATGTTGTAATGGTCATTTTATGTACTTTAATAAACAATGTACTTTATAATTTGTGAAATGAAATGCTAACTACTTCAGTTGGTATACTTAGTAGTTGAGAATGGTTTATATTGATTTATACTTTAATAACTTTTTTGATACTGTGACACAATATACAATTCATTTGTGATATTTAAAGTGACAACCAGAACATTTCCATCCTCAAATGATATTTTGAGAAGCTGCGTATTTCATATTAGTGTGTTAATACTCTAAAAGTTTCTATGTAACAGATGCATGTGTTTAACTTTGGTTAATTCAATTTTTTCCCAATCATTGACCCTAAAATCTGTTAGGATGTTTTTGATATATGAATTCTGCAAGTACATGGGATAACTCAGAATGTACTTTAGGAAATACACTTCTGAGTGAAATTAATACATACTATGTTGTTTTACAACAGTATTTATATTGTTTTCTCATCCTTTATATTATTAGAATTAAAATGTTTGTTTATTTTGCAATATTTTACATGTACATGACTTTAATTTACAGCTTTGAATACTAAAGAGGAGAGACCAAAATTATATCAAAGATGAAGTTAAATGCTATATCATCCTTAAATTCTATATTAATTCAACAGAAGATGATTGTTTAAGAAGCACATTAATTATATTCTACTTTTATATATAAATATTTATTGGAATATTTATTATTTATATACTCATTTATTCAAATTTATTTATTTTTCAACTTTCAAATATCTAAACATCCTTACATCTATCCTGTATTTTATCAGATGTTTTGAAAAAAAATCTCCCATGATTTCTCAAAATGTCCAGTTTTTCTTGTCTTAGTGCATATATCTCTTCCTCAAAGAAATGTCTTATGGATGATTTGAGCTGTTATTTAAATGTTTCACATTATGAAGTCTCCCTCTTTACTAAATTATGAGTAATTTAAATATAAAAGTTGTGCTTTTTTCTTTGAATAAACCACAATAAGCGGCATATTGTAGGTAAATATTAGGCACATTATTAGCATTTCAAATTAATTAAAGTAAGCCAAATTATTGGATATTGTTAGTTTTCTTTTATGAATATCCTTCATTATGAAATAATTTTGCCTTACTTTCTTTGAAAACTGCTTACTGAACAATTAACAAATGGTCATGGGAATACAGTCAATCATAGCAGAAAGTATATGGACATTGGTGCCAGATATCACAGGGTTCAAATTCCAGAATTTTTATATTCATAAGTTTCAGGAAATTGAGAACTACTTTGATTACATACTTCTATAAAAAGGATATTTTTCAGGGCTTTCTAAGAGAATTAAATGGCACAGTATTTTTGAAAGAGCCTAATATCTTCTGTCAGTTCAATTCTCAAAAAATTCCTAATGAAGGGTGGAATAATATATCACCCCAAAATATGCCACTTTGGCATAAAGATTAATTTGAGCTAAAGGCACTTGAAAAACAGCAGATGCAAGAAGGGCATTCTAATCTGTGCTTTTCCTCCTGAAAAGAGTAGATAAAAGCTCCCATGTGAAGGATGCCCTCCCTGTATCCAGAGAAAAGAAACATTCTTCAACAAGGAGTCATAGTGAAGAGAATTCTGTATAAACAGACCTTGTAAAAATAATTCTTATCTTCTTTTAGCTTCCCCACATAATTTAGTTTCTTTCCACAATCACCTCTCTCAGTTCTACCTAATACATAAGTAGGTAGGTTTTGCCAGTTCTTTAAGTTGTCATTTCCTTATGAGGGTTCCCTTGTTATGTAAAATTATATACATCTGCATGTTTCTCTTGTTAATCTGTTTTATGTCAATTTAATTCTCTAGCCCAGCCTGAAACCTTTAGCAGAGATCATTTTTTTTTCCTCTCACTAAGTACTTAATAGGAGCTTTGCATCACATTTGGCATTGATTTTCATGAAGGTAGGTTCTCAGTACACCATGTACATTATATACACAGGATTTCACTGAGGGTAAGCAAAAAGGATAATATTTTCACCTGATTCTTGGCTCCTGGGTAAAATCTCACTCAGATTCTATCATTTTTTTCCTCAGACACGTTCTCAAAAATATATTTTTGTCATCATCTTTAATTTCACAAATGGTTCAGTTGCTAAAATATAGAGTCTAAAATAAAATCAGATCTTCAATTTCTAAGATCTTTTCCTCTCAGTCCTGCTGAGAGAGTGGATTGGTAGGATAAGTGAACCTTTCCTCCTACCTCCCATCCTGGTGCAAACTGTCTCTGACATCCTCAGTGTTTGAGATTGTTTGGGAAATGAGAGGAAAGCTAAGGCCAAGGAGGAGGACAGCAATTATTATGTTTACAAAGATCATAAGATGTTATGCTTACAGAGACCATTTCATAAAATCTTGTTTTAAATAGTATGAATTTTATTGTTTTTTAACATTATGAGGGGCTGAAAGTTTGCTAAAATTTCATGATTTTCTTCATCACTTTCAAAACATGATGAAAAGATGGGAAATCATTCTCTAAGATGATGTCATAGTATTGCTATAATCCTCTGGTTTCACAAAAAGAATGAGAGTGCAGTTCTGAGTGACAGTAAAATGTTCTACCTTATATGATGGGTACTACTCTCATTAGGCATTGGCTGGGTTTTCTAAACTGGCTCTTATTTTCATGAGAATAGTTTATACTTACCTGAGATTTCCTTGCTGAGTAGATCTCCCCTGCATAACCCCCTCACAAAGAGCATTAATTTCACCCTTGAACTTTGGGTACTTCTCAGCCTTCCTGTTGTATGGGGCTTTCAGTGACCCTGCAGTTATTCTTCATCACAGGATTTGAAATAGCATCAAGTTTGTTTTCCTCCAAAGGGCCATATTGGTCCATGAAAAATATCCACATATCTTCCTTTCATATCTGAAATCATAGTTTTGACAGCTACTAGTTTTACTACTTTTTAGGAGCTGCAACAACAATGACCCAGAGACCAGGCAGTTTAAACAATGATTTATCCCCTCACAGTGCCAGAGGCTGGAATTCTCAGATCAAGGTTTTGACAGCTTTGATTTGTCCTGAGTGCTCTCTCCTTGGTTTATAATGACTGTTGCCTTATATTATTTTCAAATGGTTTCCCTCTGTGTGCCTGTCCTAATGTCCTTGAATAAGGATATCTATCATACTGAATTAAAGCCAACTTTATTAATCTCACTTAGCCTTAATTATCTCTTTAAAGACCCCATTTCCAAATATAGTCTCATTCTGAGGAAGTGATAGTGCAGTCAGCCTCTCCTCTCTCTCTCTCTTTCCCCCTCCTATTCTCTCTGGTTATCTCCACTATTGGCTACATATTCACAGCCTATGCCTTTTACATTTCTCAGGTCACTGTAGAAACCTAGGTTCACTATCATGCAGACACAGGGAGATATATACCAAGCTTTCTGAGTTGTCCCATTGTATTCTCTCCTATTTCACTAAAGGGGGAAAAGGAGAGGAATTCTATAATATGTCAACCATTTTATCCAAAGAAATTTTCTTTTCTGGCCTTGTTTTTTATCTGTCACCCTTTTTACATGCTGTAGGTAGGTATTAAGTCAAGAATTGCAAAACTGGTTTTTGGAGCTCTCCGTAATAGGTTTAATATCATGGATTGAAATTATCTCACCAATTATTTTGTTATCAAATATTTCAGCACTTTGCTATGTTGAGAACAAAAGGTTAGATTTTAGTAAATAAATTTTATCATATTTAAAAATATTTGAGAAATATTTTGTAGACTTTCCAAATCCTCTTTTTCTGCAGAACTTTGAAACTAATGTGTAGTGGGGTGAACAGCAATTGTTATGTTTACAAAGACCAGAAGATGTTATGTTTACAGAGACTATTTGGCAAAATCTTGTTTTACATAGTGTGAATTTTATTTTTGTTTTTTTAACATTATGAGGGGCTGAAATTTTGCTAAAATTTTGTGATTTTCTTCATCACTTTCTAAACATTATAAAAGATGGGAGATCATTTTTAAGATGATGTCATGTTGTTGCTATAATCCTCTGGATTCATCAAAAAGAAGAAGTGTGCAGTCCTGAGTGTGATTAAAACTTACTACCTACAAAACACACACACACACACACACACACACACACACACACACACACACACACCACAGGCAATACAAAAAAACAGAAATCTGCAGTGGCATTGTAGCATTGTACAGATGATGCTTAATATTTTCTGGAGCCTCGGGAAGGAGAAAAAAGACAAAAATGATTCGGAACATTTTGGCAGTGTCTCTATGAATATTATGTGTAAAAATGTCCTCAAGGGTAAGAACATGATTCTTTGGAACATAAGTGTATAGAGAGTGGGGCTTACATAATATTTTTAAAATATATCTTCAGAGGATTTTCTATCATCATAAGTGTAAACCTTAATTTGTTTTCAGATAGGCTGTTAGCTAATTTGTTTTGTCATTTTGATCTTTTGCTCCTATAAAGCTAGTATTTCCTTATGCACAAATATGAATTGCAATATATTTGAAAGTTACCCCAAATAATTAGTAAACCAAATTATGCTCCCAAACATGAACTTACACACAAAACAATAAAGTGAATTTCCCTCATATGCAATAATTTCTCCTCATACTGATGAAATATATAATGAATTAGCTATAAATATATATTTGGCATTTTTGTTAGTCAAGATCCATTTTCATTTATCAGCAAAACTTTAAAGTCACTTTATTTTTTCTTTGTTTTTTTAATTCATGCATTTGTTTAAATTATTTTAAAAATTATTCATTCTGCTCAAATATCCCATTATACATAAATTCCTTTTAAATATTACTGAAACTATCTTTTCCCATAATTAACCAGTTCCTAATGGCCAGATGAGTCACCTGTACTACTATTTTGTCAGATTTGAGACTGAGAAGCTGTGAATGTTGAAAGCATCAAAGATATGATAAATCTAAAATAAATAAGTCTTGTTGGTTTTTCATGTAAACACTTCTCAGTTGTTACATTTGTATATAGAATATATTTCCACACCCCTCATTTAATCTGCTCTACTTATGATGGGCCAAACAGGATCTATGAAAGGATGATAGAACTCTAAATAGTGGCTTCTTACCTCCTTCCATTCAAATGCATTACAGATGCAAAACTGACAACCCTGTTTCTTCTTGCATATGGAGGGCATTTACTCCCTATTACCACAAAAAATATTCTTCTTCAGAGAGAACCTCTTTTAAGTAAATGAGGGTCAAGACACAGACACAAATTCTGACATATTTGCTATTTCTGAAAAAAATTAAATATGAATTTAAAGGCCAAGACCAACCATTTCCTTACATGGTAAGAGAATCCCCCAAGGAAGAACATTTCACAAGGAATCCTATAGAACTTTCAAAAGCTTATTTACTTATTTCATATTACATATGTTATCTCTACTCATACTTCTTCAATCCTCCCAAACTTAACTCTCTACAGGTTTCTTTACATAAAAAGCTATATTGCCAGAAATTTTCAAATAGTGGTTTTAAGATCATCAGAAAAGTTGAAGACTTAAATATTAACTGTGGTAATTTTAAAAAAATTATTCATAATTCCATCATTACTATCATGAATTGTTGAAATATTGTTTTCTAGTTTATACTGTCAAATTTTTTCAATATTTTAATAAGAACTACATCATAAATATTTTATTATATTATTTGATGGCTTTAAAAATAATTTTTCATACTATGTAATATTTTATTATATATTATGTGTGAAATTTTATTATCATATATATTTGTGATGTGTGTTATTAGGTACTAAGTGATTCCCTGTTTTGGCTATTTAGAAGTTTTAGATTCCCTAGCCATATTTCAGATTATTTTATGGTTAGATTCTCAAATGTGTAATTTGTAAGTGCAGGGTATAAACATTTTAAAATTAATATTTATTGATAAAACCCATTCCAAAATCATTATTTACAATCTCATAAAAAACTGAAAGAGAGGTCTGTTTCAACATACTCATTCTGCCTTATTTCTTAATCCTAAAGGAAACAAAGCCTTAGAGAGTTTGCATGGTAGGTAGTCAGTGTAGAAATAGCATGAACATTTGATATTAATAATTACATTTGGATTTTGGGACTTTAGAATAATTATGTGTTATATGCTCTACTTTTATAGTTATTTACATTTGTGTTTGAAACCATTAAATATTTTTCTGTTTTATGTCTTGACATATATTAACTATTCTGAATCTTATAATTCTCTACCACCATAGTGATAGTGTTCTCATCATCTTGACCAAAAAAAATTAATTTGGGGGTAAGATAAAGTATTATTTCTATATGTATTATTGTTTTTAAAAGAAATTTTTGAACCTATTTCACCTGAAACTATTTATAAAGTCTTTTGTCAGTTTCAAGATTTTCAGAGCTCTTAAGGTATACCAATGCAAAGTGTAAATTATATATTAACTGTTGTCTCTACTTTCATTCCATAATTTCACTTCTAGAGGTTAAATTTTTAAAAATAGTAGCATTTTACCTTTATAACCTTAAGACATTAAATCAAACCAGCCTGCACACAAGTTTTCAATCTCTGACTTCTGTTTGTTCTTCTGAGTTCCAGCTTGCCAAGCCTGTTGTGAGACATCATGACAGCCAACTTTTTGAACATGTGATCCATGATGCTGCCTTTATTCATTCCAATAGCAGGTGAAAGTCAAGACACCATTTTTCCTTTAATGGATAGAGTAATCAGACCAATTTTTTGACATGTGAAGTCCAAGTCAGCCTCACTTGATAAGCAAAAGTTGTTTCTCTGCTCATGTGAGAGATGAATAAATTGTAAGAGAATGTGGGTTGCAATTGCCTGAGGCAGAAATATGGTCTCAAGAGATTTCTTTTTAACTTCCCTGTTCAATATTTAGTGGAACTTTGGGAAGTCAAAGCCAGAAATCCAAGGAGCCAGTTGGCAAGGCAGGAAGCAATTTGGCCTTGAGATCTGACCCCTTTTGAGGATAGAATGAAATTAGTCTTTAATGTCCTTTACAAAATAGAAGTGTTATAGAATAATGAAAGGTATTATTAGTTGGGTCACATCAAATTTGGGGACTAAAACGCCCCCTATCCCTTGCATTCTGAGGGTAGTGCTGAGGGATCAAAAGAGAACTAACATAATCCTTTCATAGGTTTTTAAAGTAATTCCTGGAAAAAAAAATTATAAATTTAGTTGCTTCTTATTATTTTTGAAGATAAAGAAGAGACATAAAATGAATGGTAGACTCTAAAACAGCAGGTATATAGTATTTTTAAGATGAACTAAAATAAGTAAGTTACAAATAGTCTTACTTTGTAGGGTTATTTTGTTGTTGTTTGTTTGTTTGTTTGTTTGTTTTAATCAGAAATTTAATTTTTACAAGTACAGATTTAGAGACAGATTTTTGAGGAAACCTACCATATGTGTGCCATTCCTTGTTAGATCACCAGTATCTAAAAAGAGGTTGGTACATAGGATATTCTTTTGGGTTAATGAATGAAACTTTGGCATGCATTTTGTCCAAATGTATTCTGATTATCAGATCTCTTTGACAGATCACCCTTCAGATTGATACCTTACATTGCTTTAAAACAGAACCACAGAACACAAGAAAAAGAGATTGGGTAGCCTGAATTTCCATAGTATACCCTGATACTGACCTCAAACTTACACCATTATTAATAATCTAATAAAAGATTTACTCCTTCTACTCATGTAGCCAAATTCATATACTTCTACTTATCATGAGATTTTCAGTTTATATAATACTTCCCCTGCTAAACTGAGTTTATGGGTATCTAGTTATAACCCATATTGCCTTCCTGTACATATTCTTTTGATTATTATCTCTTAAACTGTCCTCTCTTAAATTGTTTTTGTCCCAGTGAGTACTGAAGCATCTTAGTGGAGCTGATTCACAAAATGTTCATTGCAGACAGAATATTTTGGATTTACATAACATCTTAAATATTCATATACTGTTGAAAAATGCAAAATTCAAAATATAGAAAAAAAGTTCATACTCCCTCAGGTGTTTCCTCATGGAAACCACTTGGTAGAAATCAATTTTTCTATGCATTTGACACCTGTGCAGTTAACTGACCACTGAAGACTCTGATCCAACATCACTCCAGGAACAGAAATTGCCGCAGTCTGGCTGCAGAAAAATAACCGGGGGGTGACGAGCAGCTTGTGTAGATTGATACAGCAGGAGTGGGAGCCATTTATTGTAGGACAGGAGGGGTATATATACATTCCACACAGCTTATCTTAATTAACATAAACTAGATACAGAACTCAACCAATAAGGAATCTCCACACTTAATGGCTCGCTGGCGTTACTTCACAAACCACTCCCTCTACAAAATGCCAGGCGCCATCTTGACTTGTTTACAGACTCTAACAAGAAATGCAGCATCCAGATGTTCTCTTGTTTCTTTCACCCATGGACACCAGTCATGATCTTTATTACCAAATCACTAATCTTGTTTACTTACTGTATTAATTTCCTAAGATTGCTGTAATAAGTCACCACAAACCTGGTGGCTTAAAACAAGTGACACTTATTCTCTCACAATAATGGAGATAATAATTCATCATTTCAACAGAGACACTCTTCTTCTTAAGGTACTAGGAGGGAATCCTTTCTTGCCTCTTACAGCTTCTTGTGGCTCCAAACATTCCTTGGCATGTGGCTGCATCTCTCTAGTCTTTGTCTCAATCTTCATTTGATCTTCTCTTTGTGTTGGATTTTGAAATCACTTCAATCCAGGATGATCTCATCTCAAAACCCTTAACTTAATTATATTTGCAAAGATACCTCTTCTTTGTTAAATTGGATTAACATGTTCAGGGGATACATATATCTATTTGGAGGCCAAAACTTAACTCACTACATATTTGATATACAGATGGGACTAACAGTCAAGATCTCTACTGACCCTTCCTCTAGAGCAGCTCTGTCTCCCAAATTCTTCTCACCTTATCAAAACCTCTCTGTTCTTCCCTTATAACATCCCTTGTAGAAAAGTCTCAGTGGAGCATTAAGTTTGATTAAATTTGGAGTTCAAATGATAAGCAATTGAAAACCAGACCCTTTGAGCTATAGAGATCTTGAGCCTCATAAAATCAATTTGCTTAGCTCCCCAGTCTTGAGAGGAGGGCAGTGAAGTTTTAAATCAGTCTATTGCTGAATAACTTTTCTCACATAACTAAAAAGTGAAAATCAGCTAAATCTGATGCTATTTAACACAAATATATTTTGTAAACATTGGACAACTATAAATTGCTAAAAGTGCAGATGAAAACTAAGGATAAACTCCCTTTATTTAAGTAAAGGGTTTTATTTAACAATGGAAATTAGAATGTACAAATTAATGAGAAAACAACTAGATAGAAATAATTCAAATATTGGCATCAACTGAATGTGACAGATGATTATTTTCTAAAACGAAATCACTACTGGTTAGACTCGTGGGAATACTAATTATTGAATGTAGTTCATTAAGGGTATAAGCCCCTTGGTGCTGTGTTTTGCCATGGTCCAACTATTTCCTCTATCCAAATAATTGTTTAACCTTTTCCTTATTTGGGGCATAATGGGCATTTGGTCTTCTCTCTATGCAAACTCTATTTGTTACTTCTTATTAGAACAATTAAAGGGGACAGTTGAATTCTAATATATTGAAAATCAAACATAACGACAGGTCAGAAAGATGTACAGGTAATGAGCTCAAGTAATTAACAAAATCTCTTTAAGATTGTACAGTTTTCAGCTACAAGTTTGGTGTGGAGTCTGTGTATGCTGCTTCATTTTGATAGAAAAGAGTTTGCTGGAGTATGGATATTTAGCTCACACCTGGGGTTCTAGTGAGTTGCTTTTTGTATTTAAAAAGTTTTGTTTTCATCTAAGGATTATGTACTGAAATGATTTTTCACTCTGGCTGAATTTCAAGCAAACCAGGTACTCTGTGTTGCTTATTGGAGTGAGAAAAGTGGTATCCATGAATTCATATCACTCAATTTTTTCAACTAACTCTAAAATTGAGCCTGAGAAGGAAAATGAACATTTGTTACAACTTTCAACATTTCCTTTTAGATTGGAGATGGCCTAATGTTAACACACTTATCTCAAGTGCATCATTATTATTCAAACATTACAGACATTGTTCTATATGGAAATAAATACAACAGCAGAATTTACCTTTCTGTTTAGTTTCACATACAGAAGGTATGCAGGAATATTGTGGTTGCACAAGTATCTTGACTGTCATGTGTCACAGTGTTATGAACTGAATCATGTCCTCCCAAAATATATATGTTAAAGCATTTACCCACCCCCATGTATTTGGAGACAGGATTTTCATAGAGATAATTAGAAATAAATGAAGTCATAAAAGTAGAGTTTTAATTAGGTAGAACTGGTGTCTTTCTAAGAAGAGGGAGATATTCCAGAGATGACAATGTGAGCAAACACAAGAGAAAGGCTACAAGAGAGCAGATTGAGGAAGCCACCATTTAGGAGGCAGAGACAGCCCTCAGCAGAAACCAAATTTGCTAGGACCTTGATCATGTGCAAGCCTCTAACACCATAAGAACATAAATGTCTACTGTGTGAGCCACCCAGTGTGTTGTTTTAGTTTTGTCAGCCCAAAGCTGACTAATACGCATAACAAAGTTTGATTGGTTAGTGTTATCCCAGATAATTACCTCACTCTACACTGAACTGTCTAGCTTTAGTTATAACTACACTACCAATGTCTGGTGGAAATTATTTCATCTGTGACTTTGCTGAGATATGGTGAAACATTCTACTGAGTGCTGGAAATAATTTTGAGTTGAATCCAGTCCACAAAGGACAAAGCTGGCATCAAAAAACCTCCCCTCACCATTGGGTCCTCATTAGTCTTCTTCCTGACAGCTGAATTAGGTAAACCAGGACTAAGTATTAAATCAGGGTGGAATAAACTGCTCTCGTCCTTAGAGTTTATCTTTCTTACCAATGCTTGAGATATTTTCTCTCGGAAGTCAATGGAAATTTGTACTCCTGGTTTTCTGACCAATTAGAGCATTGTATTTTTCCATCATCTTGACGTATTCTGCCATGGAACAAAGGTAGAAATAAAAGAGCAATTTACGATTTCTGTAAACAGTGATGCATAATTCTAGTGTATCTAGAAAATTACTATAAGACATTTTTCACATTAGAAATGATGGGCACACTGTTCATTCCTTATGTCTCAGAAATGAGTTTTTTAAAATGTGCCAGAATGGCTTTAATTTATTGTAAAGGACCAAAGAAACTATTCGGGAAATCCATAAATTACTGAAAATTCAAATCAGTTAACCATCAGGTGAGTCTCTTCTTTTTATTCAGCTTAGTTAGCACTTCTATTATTTACTTTGAATTAACAAAGTGCTTATCGGCCTTATTAATTAACCCTTGTAATGTGCCCATGAAGTGGATGGATGGCAAGCATTAGTGAGACATACATTAGTGTAGTCCTTTGAGGGATACCATCAATGAAGCACACAGGTTAAATGATTGCTACACATTTGCCCATCAAGCCTGAAGGTAAAAAAAAAAAGGCTCAGTCTCAATTTTCTATGTTCTAAACCTTGGCAACAGCAAGGGTAAAACTAAAGATAAGATCATCCACAAGGATCTAATGTATATTCCCCTTTAAAAATAAAAGCTCCCAAATGCATTTTCTTAGGGTACAGAGAATCCATCCATTGAGCAAGTATATTAGATATATATTTCTTTGTCACTTCCCCATTTAAGATGGGATCATCTTAAATGGTTATGACATAAATTGTTGTGGAAAAGATCGATTAGTTTAAAAGCTTTTTCCTTTTAACAGATCAGATAGTCATTATATTTCACCCTTTTGCGTGAGATTTTCATTGAGCCATTTTCGTCATTTATTCATTTGAAAAATTTTTCCCAAACAGGAGGGTCTACCAGTTTATTTACCAGTTCTGGCGCTAATTGCTACGTTTGGACTTCTGGGAATTGGAGACAGCTGCCTGACTTTGAAATCCACATCTTCAGAAGCAATTTTTCTTTTTCTTTTTTATTTTTATTTTTTTTCTTCAGTTCTCTTCATGGTTAGAGTTTCTGCCTCATTTATAATCTCTTATCTCATTGGAGAACATCATCAGATGGATGTTTATTTGACACTGAAGAAGGATATGTTTTGAACCTGAGGGTAAAGAGAAAGAGACTGCAGTCTGTTTGATGGGAAAGCATGCTACGCAATATATTTTTTGGATGACTCGATCTGAGTCAATCTTTTAATTCCACTTCCCGGCCCTGTATTATATTCTTGTGTGTGTGTGTGTGTGTGTGTGTGTGTGTGTGTGTGTGTGTGTATACATTCATATCCCCAAGTGACAATTTCAGTTGGAAATGAATACAGAGACAAAATACATTCAGGGTGAAATCATATTATTTCATTGTCCTCTTATAATTTAAACGAAAAACTGGTGAGGCATAAAGTTAAAACTGTTTTAATAAAATTAGAATTTATAGATATGAATTATTCAACTTTCTTGACTCCAAACAAGAGAAAACTAAAATAAAATACCATAAAGTGATGACCACTATTTATAGTAAATATTTTTATGTTTTAAAGTATTCCTACATTCAACATTTAATTTGATCCTTACATTGTTTGAGATGTGGTATTATATATTATCATTTCTATTTCTCTAGTAAAGAAAATAAAGCTCAAGGAATCTGAGGTTTATTGAAGTCATGTGCCTGATACAAGTTTTAGAATTAGCACAGGCACATTTTGACACCAAGGTTAGAGAATTCTCCTCTCACTATTTTATACTATGGTTCCAATATTCAAGCATACTCACAGATACACTTTGGAGGATGTGTAATATCTCTTCCACACCTAAGATAATTAATATGAAAGTCATTACTGATATAATACCAATAAAATCTCGATAAGTATTTATCATATTAATCCACAAGGAGAGAACAAAATAGCTATCATTTTTGAAAAGTTGTTAATGATTTTTTGCCCTCTTGTCTGCAATTACACATGTGGGTGGTTTCCAAATAAAAACTGATCCATAAATACTGCATATGATTATTGCATAAGAGTAAAATTTGCTTTAAGAAGCTCCAAAGAATTGGTACTTAAGTGTAAATTCAGTACCTGCCCTCATGTTCAGTAATCTTGTTATGCAATTATAAAAAATTGGTACTATATTTGTATCCCTAATTTGCCATTAATGAGAGTTAGTGTGCTTCTGAAAGGACCCATCTCACAATAGATTCTGCCCACTTTATGAAATTACAGTTTAGGGGATACAAATCTCCCATGGTCACCTGTTGCCTACTCAACCAAGTCAAGTCCTCTTTTCCTGGCATTCAAGGCCATCAAGACTGGTCCAGTGTCTTTCTCCAGCTTCCTCCTAATTACTCTTATAATCAAGTTTGTGTTATTGCTAAACCAGTCATCTGCCCTTTCTTCAGATTTTCTTTGTGTTTTTTTTCATGGGTACTTTAAATGTCTTACCATTTTTTCTTATCTATCCATGCCCTGTCAAATCATCACTGTCCACCTCAAACACAGTCCCTACACAATATTATCTTTTTTTGAACTCTAGCTTTAATGCATATAATTCTCATTTGAACTGCAAAATGTACTGCTGTTGTTGCATTATATCATACATTTTTAAGTGTCTCGCATGATTACACTTTTTTTCTTTTTTAAGGGAATCAACATAAGACAACATAATGTTTGCTAACAATCATTAAATGTTAGGGTCAGACACCAGCTAAGCACTTCAACTACATTTCCTTGTTTAGGCAGCAACGCAGAAGCTGCTACTATTGTTATTTCTATTTCACAACTGACTACACTGCAGCCTAGAGATATTAAGTTATTTGTTAGTGTTATAGTACTTTGGTAATTTGCAAAACAAGAATTTAAAACCAGGCATTTCTTCCCCTAGAACTCAATTTTATCTTACCACACAATTCTATCAAGAATTATAATTGATGATGGAAGTTATGAACTAAAATTATTTCTATCCTAAATGCAATGGCATGCTCTTAATTGAATCCTGGAACAGAAAAAGAACAATGGTGGAAAACTTCTGAAATTCATATAAAGTCCAGAGGTCAGTTAAAAGTAACATAATCAACGTTGGTTTCTCAGTTTTGACATCTGTACTATTGTTATAAAGACGTTGGCATTATGGAAAGCTGGATATACAAGAAGTCTCTTTAATATGTTTACAACTTTTCTGTAAATCTAAATTTATTCCAAAACTTAAAAGATGTCCTAAAAAAATACATGAATAATTTGTTTCTGCTCATAATTACAGTCCAGTTATATTTTCTCAACCATTTATTGTTTTTCTCTTCTGTAGCTTCAAGTAACTGTGTTACCTCTTTAGTTGAATTTGTTACACTGCTTATATTTGAGTGTGTTGGTTCATGTGTCTCACAGAGAGACACACACACAAAGAAAGAATATTTTTGCTGCTGTAATTTTGTCAACTTTATGATGTCAAGCACTGTCTTCTTATTTGATTTCTCTTTAAATTTTGCTAGTGTCCCTGATATAATGAGAATGTGAATAAAATTTATTGAATTAATTTGAGCTTAGGGTGGGCAATTTCAAGGTGCTTTTTGGAGATGTAATAGATTTTCACATGTGCAGCCTTACTCTCCAATTTCTTTTTCACCTAGTCTGTATGGCAAGATGTTTAGTAAGCTTCATAGCTGTAGTCTGTGATTAAATAATAGTTCACTCATGTGATCCCTAAACTGTGGCATATGATATGTTGTAAACTTTACCAGATTATGGTTTTAGATATTATAGAGAACACAAGCCATTATTATGCAATATCCACCACCCAAGAGATGTAGAAATGCAGGGGTTTTGTTTGTTTCTCTTTGCAGTACTGAAAATAAAACCCACAGCTTTACACATGTTAGGGAAACACTCTACTGCTGAGCCACCCCTTACCTAGAAATACAGGTAGAGAATTCAGAAAAAGAAAAATGGGTGATTCTTCCTAAATATGAAACTGTAATCTAGTGCTTTTTTGGTTTTGTTTTGCTTCAGAATTCATTGACAATAGTCTAAAGTTTTTCAAAGGAAAAGCTTTTCATTATTATTATTCTATTATTATTCATTATTATTATTCATTTTATTTTCTGAAAATAATAATGAATATCAACCCATGCCCTTATATTGGCTATCAAATTTCTTTTGAAAACCAAATAATATTACATAAGATATATAGACACAAGATTTGTGACTTCATAAATTTAAAAAAAATTAAAATGAGGACAAGAAAATGTGTGACTTTAAAACTAAAATCCAGAGCCAAACTTCAGGCTCAGCTCTAACAGCAGTATGCCACTCATGCATAACTCAGTAACAATGGATGAAGACAGTAGCAAGGATGCTGACAAACCCATCCCTTATATTCTTATATTCTCCTGAGCTTGAAGATAGTTTTTAAAATTAACACCCCAGAGTTAGTATGCCTTGTCTCATTGGTAAGTGTAACAAATCAGTGGCAGTTGAATTAGGATTCTTTGCCCTTGACACCTCAAATGCACTGCTAAGCCCAGTGAGTTAATGGGATATTGTGATGGCATATTAGAGCATCCTGATTTCTGAACACTATCATACCTAAGACAAGAGTGACAGGACACTTTAAGTCATCAACCAGGAAAGATTTCTCCACTCATGCCTTGAAAATGGGAATAAATGTGCAAATCCGTACAATTGTACTTGCCTTGCCATCTATCTTGTCAAAATGAAAATCGACATGGGAATCAAGTCAAATGTGCTTTAGCAGATTAGAGAGAAATAATGTATATTTTTTCTCTAGAGTCACACAGAACAGCTATCACTTCCTGCTGTGCTAATTTGTCTTGGGCTAGGAGTTCTGAAGGTGAAACTCTGAAGGTCCTATGAATGAGAAGTCAGGGCAACATGAGGAGAAATAAACAATAAAAGAACAATGTGTGGATAAAATAATTTATTGTAAAGCAAACTACCCATAGTTCATTCATGTGATCCCTAAACTATGGCAAGACAATATAGTGTTCTCTTGAATACTATGAGAAATAATTAAAAGAGAAACTGTAACATTTTATATAGAATATTTTCTAGCAAAAATTGAAATTCATTCAGTTATTTCTGTGGCTTTCATTCTGTGAAAAGATGTATTTGATCTCCAGTCATCTTGTGGCTCCTGTGTGTGTGTGTGTGTGTGTGTGTGTGTGTGTGTGTGTGCGTGTGTGTGTTGTGTGTTATGAGGAGATCACATAGAACAGGTTGGGGAGGGCTTTGACAAGAAAAGAAAAAGGTTATGGCTAGAACTTGAAGTCTATGAAGAATGCATTTTAGATATTGTCAAAAGTCAAACGTGAGTCACTGTCTAAACCACTCATTCATCACCCCGCCTACATGTATACTTTTTCCACGAACACTATTATTTTCCATTCCATAGACCCCTACCCCATAATTTACTCCCTCCTGTACAGTTCCTTATACTCTTTCAAGGAAATAATATGCTTCCCTCATTTCTAGGGCCTGATGTGATTTTTTTTAAAAAAAGACATTGGCATATTCAAAGCAAAGGGAAGATATTTTTTAATTCTGTTTTTCTTCCATGAGATCACTTTTTGAAATCCATCAACACGACCTACATAGGAGACCCAAGATATTATAATCTCCTTGCCTCTGCCCTTGGGATTTGCCAGCAAGTCAGGTTGTCTAGGAAAATCTCAATACGGCAAGACTCAATGTCCAAGCAAGTATTAGCAGAGAGAAAGCAGGGAGAAATGTAACCCAGGTGACTGTCAGTAAATTGACACAGATTAACTCTTCTCTGTCTAGATTCCTGGTGGAATACTGGAGAGCTACAGAAAGTCGTTTGCAGACACAAAGTTGAAAATAGAACTGAACAATGATACATAGGCATCCGTGAATTGCAACAAGTGCCATACAATCCAACAATCAGGAGTAAAGTTAATTTGGCCCCAAAATATCCCAAGGAACAGTTTTAGCTAAGCTTCAAAATGTTCCTATAGAGGACTATTTAATTGAAAAAGCCATTAAACCATTTGATTGCAATGGGGAAAATTCCGTAAAATTGTGGCGCCATATTCATAACCACCGGTTTATCTTTTCTCCTTGTATTCAATTGAGGACACTAATTGAATTCATCTACAAAGCCCTGGATTTTATTGTGTATGGAGTTGGTTTCATTCCAGGAATCAATTCCCATTCTAAAAGGATGCCTAAAGTGTCCGGGTTTCAGCCAGATGTTTCTGAGAGGATAGTGATTAAGATGGTTGCTAGCTCCATGGTGAATATTTGCCTTGCCATTCTCAAAGCCCACTTTCAAAAATCAAGACTAAATACTATCCTGGATTACATATTTCTGAATAAGATTTTAAATGATATTTTAGTTTAATTTAAATTTTACATGTATCAAATAATTTAGAGAGGCATAAATTTGATTTGGATATTATACAATATTAAAGCCAGAACAAATAATATTTATCTATGGATAGATGAGTGAATGCTCTTGGGATTATGACTAATTTAATTAAATTTTCTTGAAAGATTGAAATCACAAAGAATCACTTTTGAATATTTGTTGCAATTTACCACATTTCTATATCTTTACTTCAAAAGATACTGTAAGGTGTATATTTATGATACCAACCAGAATATCTGCATTTTTGAAAGACTAGGAAAAAATGAAATAAGATTTTCCCCTATGAGAACCCATAGGAGTAACTCACACACATATCATCAGCAAAACCACAAACAGAATGTATAAATGGTTTAAAGTATTTTATTAGACTACGATTTGGCCAAAGTTTGCTTGCTGGAAAATTTTAATTCTCATGGTTGTATAAGTTTTGCAAAGAGCTCTGTTTTTTTTTTTTTAATGAAGACTGATAAAAATCCAGACATCAAAATATAAGAATCTACTTTTGACATGTATACTTTTATTGCACTTGCTACTTAAATTTCAGTCTTTAAATACTGTTACATAAATCTATCCATGCAAGGCAGTCAACTCAAGTGGTGTGATTGTCCTTTGTAATCTCTTTTCATCAGGAAGTACTAAAGTAATTTCAGTGTCTATGATGCACACTGTTGTACATATGGTCTGGAAATCAAGTTGGTTTCAAGTAGGAGAAATTTACATATCATAACCATGCTTCAAGAAAAAAATATGACTTCATGTAAGAAAATTGAGGATCAGAGAAATCATCACCTTAGTTGAAATTTAGCCAATAAGGTAGGCTCAGGGAAAGGTTAGGGAGCCCTTGGATGAGCATCCATGCTGATGGTAGTGTCGGGTTGATTTTGCATGGCTACAGCAAAGAAGCTGCACATGCAACTGCCTTATGTTGGAATTTCAAGTAAAATTATTTTTGAACAAAAGAAATTTAGATAATTTATTGCAGTATACATAGGGTGACCAACTGTCCCAGTTTGCCTGGAACTGAGGGAACTGCCAGGACACAAGAGTTTCATTGCTAAAATGGGGAAAGTCTCAGAAAAACAAGGATGAGTCAATCACCCTGCTGGTCTACTTCCCAACAAAATATTTATTTTTTTGTATCCTGCAGATTGAACAGATGGGAAATAGTGTTCATTGAGGGCTCTGATTTATGTGGAACATGACCCTGTTCCACATCTTCAAATGAGTTAGTTTTTTAAGAAGCTGTATACCTCTTCTAGGTCTTGACTTCATGCAAAATAGAGGCAAAGATATGTGTTATATAATAACAATTCTGTGTAACTATCATTTATTCTTATTTAAAATATTTTTTATTATTTAGGAACTTATTTTCTATTCATTTATACTTTGCACCTAGAATCGAAATACAGGTCATAATAAATGTGCTACCTAGACTGGCAATCATGAAATCCTGTTTTAGGTAATTATGTTATTTTGCATTGTTTCCAGTACTATAAAGCCTGTGGACTCCAGAAAGGCAAGTTAGCCAGAAGTTGGATTACAAGTCCAAAGAATAAAGAAATTCAGGAAAATTATATACAAAGATTTTATTTCATGTCGAATTGGCGCCTGCATTTCTAAAGCAGTGAGATTAAAACATACAAAGCACCAGAAGGGCACAGCTAATTTCTCTCACTGATTCATCATGAAAATTACAAAATACATTTATCATCAAGGAAAAGACATTTGTGTAAAAAATGGACAAAGGCTTTTTGCTGGGATGTTGTTAGATCATCCACCAAGTCAAAATGGTTGTACATTTTGTTAATATGTTACTGGAATAAAATAATGTTGCACATTTAGCACTGGATTATTTGGCCTGCTGCCAAAATTTGTAGCTCTGATTACAAGGTGCAAATTTAAGTAGTTCCTCACTGATTTATGTCTGATGCATTATAATTCACTGACTGACTGGGTAAGATACTATATTTGTTAAATGGACAGAAAAATATTTTGTTCTTCTGTTGTAATACTTCAAAATTTGAGGCCAAGGTAAGAAAAATACATGCTATCATAAAATTCAACACATTATAAATGAGACCAAGGGCAATTATTTTTTTTAATTCTTGTTCCAAGTAATTATAATTAAAGAAAAGTAAACTCCATTGTGTAAGTTAACAAGACTTATATTCTATATGTATAAAGTCAGTTCATGTTAAATAAATGCCTAATATGTATTCAAGAAGAAGTGTTGTGTACTACTATCAGAACCCACCCAATGGTGCCTTTTAAGTAAGGGTAAATTTATTATTTGCATTAATGTTCAGGGGTTTTCATGTCCCACCAAAAATGTAAGTAGCTCACTCTGCTGTTCAACCTGAAAAACGTGATAAACATGATTTCTTTGAATGATATATATATATATATATATATATATATATATATACTTTTTAAGCTTTATTTTTCTATAGATAAAAATAGCATTACTTGCATGTATACATTTGAGTAAAATAGATGAGAATCTAGCAATTAAGTAAGAAATATGTGAAAAATTTGCATTAATATTCTGTATTTCATCCAATATCTCCTCTTAATTATACACCTATAATGAATTAAATGGAACATTTTTAAGAGATGAAATTTTACATTACCAGTGATGTTTTTATTATTTCAGATACCTCCCTCAATAATTTACATCATTATAGAATTAAAATCTTTTCCTGTTTTAATAAAGCACTTGTGATTTATTGAGTTAACCATAGTAACTAACAGCATGACCATGAGATATTTTCCTGCCTGTAAAGAGAATTAAACTATATGTTTTTTTGCATGCAATAGTTTTTTTTTGAGTATCCGGAATGTGAAGAAAAAAAAGATTAAGTAAAGGAAGAAACAAGATCCTCAAAAATAGATAATGAAGAAAATTCAATTCCATGTAAACTAACTTAGTACTAATTCCAAAGAGTTCCAGGAGTTTTTAAGGAGTTGGGAATAACTAATTAGACAATCATCTTTCAGGAAGACCAGTGTAATAGAATTGGGACAATTGTCCACAGGACATTATGGAGTTGAATAGAATCTGCTTGTTTCACAAAGATTATGGAGAAGAATATGGTGGCTAAGGCCTTATTGTCTTCTGTTTGAAGTACAAAGGATTTCTTTCTCTGTGCCCCATGTGTTAGACATCTGAGGAACATAGAAAACGAATGTACCCACTGACTTGTAAACAAGTGGGTTAGAATGGCTTCTCCACTGGAATGTCAGTGGAGGGCAGTAATCTGACAGGGTTATAGAAACACAGTGGTTTCAAAAAGACCTCAGTGCACAGACATCATCTGTATAAAAGAGTATCTAGTATCTTACTAATAGAAGAAGAGTACCAGCAGTCCCAAGACAGACTCCTGAGTCAGAAGGAAGCAAAACAGGTATGAATACTTATGGATGGGTAGATGTTCCTCCTAGAGGCAAACCATGCTGAAATGTATGATTGGTGAAAAAAAAAGAAACTAAATTCTTCTGTTGTTTATTTTCCATTTTGCTTTGAGTTAAAGTCTGAAACATGGTCAGGTAGATGCTATAGAATCTACTTTTCACTCCTGGCTGAACTTCATCCCCTGTCCCTCCTCTCTACTGCAGTCATAGTAGCCATTTCTTCTAGATATTTACTCAAAGATTGCTACATCCAAGGAAGACATCACTGACAACTTTGTCTAAAATAGGGAGACAACTCACTTCCCCATTCATCATGATCTTTTATTTTTCTTCACAGCATTTTAATACCCCCTGGCCTATTTCATGGTGTTGTACTGTTTCTTTCTGGAGGATTATAAATTCCACAAAATCAGAAAGGATTTTGTCCCTTTTATTTATTGCCATATGCTAAAGATACTAAAATACTGAGTGAAATAGTCTAATAATGAATAACATCCTTGTTCAACTTACTAATCTCCTCTTCACCTTAATAAAAAAATTATTAATTTGAAAAATAGTTAAGACTCACTGGCTAGGAACTCAGTATGGATGTGTTGATTTAAAACCAGTTTTGGGTAAGAAAAATTGCAGAGGGTAGATTAACTCAGTGATTAGACAATATATTCATTATTCTGCACTCAAGGTTTAGCACTTATTATTCCAACAATTGGCTTATAGCATTAAATTTGTCTCAGTAATTAGAAAATCTTTTGTGAATTGGCCAAGTCTTAGCATCATAAAAAAAAAGAAGAAGAAGAAAGAAAGAAAGAAAAGAAACAGAATTTTGTTACTTGCTTTTTACAGCTTCTCTTTTTATAGAAAGATCAAAATAGCAAGAACACAGGGTGAGTTGATTACTCTCAGGCAATATTAAAACATACACTTAAAATTGCTGTATTCAGGTTCCAGTGTACCTCCAAAAAGAAGTAGAGAGAGAGAAAATAGTATGTCATCTGTATCTTATTACCCATGGGGAGACATAGAGTTCAGGTAAGGGATTCAAATTGGAGAAAGTATTCTATTCAAAATTGCATTTTACATGTCTAAGGCTTGGAAATTACTTAACAATCCTTTGGTAAATATATACATTTTATCCAAGTCTTTTAGCTTATAACTTGTTTGTCAGAAAGTTAAAAAAAAAGTCCTGTATTATCAAAGGTCACTGTGGCTTAAAATAATTATAAGGACTGCAAAACATATTTTAGTTTGAAAATATACTAACTTATTATTTGCTTCACAACGATATATTAGAAGAAATGACATGGAGGATGCTATCCTAGATCATGAAGGGAATATGAAAAATAAATATATATTGTTCCTCACAAACTTGTGAAGGGGACACTATCATATTATCTTTGGATATCATTGCACAAGGAGAAAGAGATGGTAAGACCTATCCCATGTCAGTCACGCCCAAATAGAATATAAAACAAAAATCAAAAACTAATGTTTTAGCTTATAGTATCACATAATGATTAAAGTGTTAGTTTATTGGTAATCTCTACATAACCTTTTTGAGTGTAAAAAAGATTCTTAAAGTATTGTTTTTATAAAGTTTAAATATATTAAGCTGTTTAATTATACCTTTTAATCTTTAATTTCCCATCTGGTCAGCTCTAGGAAAAAAAAAAAAAAAACAATGCAGTCAGCAGCATTTACTCTCACTACTTTTGCTATGCACTGACTCCTTATATGTCCAAAGTTGAATATTTGCCTAATCTAATCCTAAAACATCTTTAGTGCTATGTGCTCATAACTATATGGAAACTATAAAGAATGTTCTAGCTAATTATATTTTTATGGTGTATGTGTGTGAATTAAAAAAAAAACAAAATATCTTTTACATTGCACGTGAAAGATACCTTTGCAAAAATTAAATGACTCATTTTTTCCTAGATATGTTGTATGAAAAATGTTGTGACCCAAATCCTATTAGATAATGTTGTCATCAATGAGAAGGACTGATGAGTGGGGAGAGAAGATGAGTATCCTTGTTACTTCAGAGTACACTATGAATCATACTCAGTGAATGAACTGTGCTCAACTCTACAGAAAACTATTAGGCTAAACCATATAGAATTTTCATTTTTGTAGGTTAAAAGTGTGTATTATCAGTTTCACATGTTATGTTGAAATTTATTTATTTATTTGTGCTTCTAAAGAAGATGCCCATCCTTTACCAAAAAACTTAAAAATATCAAGGGCAATTAAAGTCACCAAAGGCCTATAATAAAAACTAATAAGACAATTGCTTTTGATTAAGATTTTTTCAAGGGAAAACATTATTCAGAATTTTGAACTACTATACAATTTTGTATCTGTCATTTCTCTTGGCAATAGTACACATTGGAGTAAATGATGAAAATTGTGTTTTAAAGAGTAGATTATTTCTCTATATCAGAACATAATGCCTCAAGGAACAGGATCTAATATTCCAAGCCAAGAGTTTATATTTTCAAAAAAATTCTTTGTTCTAATGATTCATTGAAAAAATGATTACAAGTTTAAGAAATTCATTTAAATTTAATTTGTCCACATTACCTCTTGGTTGGATCATAATTATCTCTAAGTAATTATATAAATAATTACTTCAAATGCTGCATTTTGCTATACATCATGAAATAACTAAATTAAGAATTTAAATTATGCTGCTTTAGTATTTATAGTTAATTATATTTTCACTTCATGAACAGCTTTTAATTGGGAATTTGAGTTTAAATTTAATAATAAAAGCTGCGCTGATTGAAGTTATTCTTGAAAGATCTATTCAACCATTAATTGAATGAGGTAATATATTTAAAGATAATATGCTTTTTAAACAGTGTCTCTTAGCAGGTTTTAAGACCTACTAAGTCTAATGTGACCTATCTATATTCTTTAGCTTATTGTAAATATTCGTCAGTTTTTTACTTGATGTGTACAATATTAGTAGAATATTTTAAGAAATTTGTTTCCTGGAGCTACACAGTACAAATTACAGTGATAAATGATAAATAGTATAATTCCACTTAAGATTATAATTCTCCCAAATGAATAGGAAGAGTGGGTTATGAATTAAATATTTCAGGTGTCTTATAGTGTAGGAAGTATTTGGTAGTATTTTAGAAGATACCAAGTGTTGGGCACATTGGAAAAGAAAAATTTGAAGAAAACCTGTATGCTTTATCATTTAACCATTATCTACAAATCAGAAATACTGAGGAACATTATAATTGCAACCAGGAAATATATGATAGATAATATATTCTTTTGAAATAGGCTTTTCAAAAATTAAACTATATTTTGGTTAGAATGTAAAGTATGTTGGAATACACTTAGGTAAGTAAAATAAGACAAGATCCCCTATTTTTTTCATGGAATCTGATTATTATTTGGATATGGGTTGGTGGCTGAGTGTTCACAGAATCAATGGAACCGGTAAAGAATCTTCATTTTGCTGATAATTAGCATCAGGGCTTTAGAAAAATCTTTGAATTGCAATATCTCCATCTTATCAAAATTGCATGCAATCTTCTCCATTAAGCATCGATTTCCTTTATTCTCCCAGCTGAACATTCTCCTTTGAAACCATATGACACATGTTCCTGTGCCTCTTGATACGTTTGTCAGTTTCCAACTTTTGTTCTATTTAGTTACGTATGTGGCCATGTACAGATGGCTCTGCTGGAAAACAAACTTTCTGGGATGAAAGTCTATTCTCTCACACTTTTATGCATTTAAAATTACTAGTACACTAGGCCGTGGGTTCAATCCCTAGCACCAAAAAAAAAAAAAAAAAAAAAAAGATTTCTTTGAGTGCAATCAATGACTACCTGCCTTGAAAGCAAGTTAAAATGCAGATTCCATAAATGCTAGCCCTATGTTAGCCAGCACAATAGATACCAACCACATACATCTATTGAACTCTTGAAATGTGCTTAGACTTAAATGTTCTGTAGTTGTAAAACATAGATTCCAAGGATATAATACAAAAATTATGAAATTTT
This sequence comes from Callospermophilus lateralis, assembly GCF_048772815.1. Lineage (NCBI taxonomy): Eukaryota > Metazoa > Chordata > Mammalia > Rodentia > Sciuridae > Callospermophilus > Callospermophilus lateralis. The sequence goes on along the minus strand of NW_027516379.1, from coordinate 78,666 downwards.
TATTAATATTTAAATATTAATTATATGTTTAAATAATAATAATTGGATATATTATGCTAAATAAATATAGTTTAAAATGAATTTCACCTGTTTCTTTTTACCTTCCTAGTGTAGTTTCAGAAATTATTCAATTATTTAGGTGAGTCCCTTTATATTACTTTTAGAGGCAGGCTAGAGATTTTAATAAAGTAGAATTCTTTTCTTTAAGAGAGAGTGAGAGAGGGAGGGAGAGAGAGAGAGAGAGAATTTTTAATATTTATTTATTTTTTTAATCATCAGCGAATGCAACATCTTCGTTTTGCATGTGGTGCTGAGGATGGAACCCGGGCCGCATGCATGCCAGGCGAATGCGCTACCGCTTGAGCCACATCCCCAGCCCAATAAAGTAGAATTCTTACACTATAGCTATCCCTATTTATGAAAAGATCTTCAGGTGATTACAATGTGTACAAACTTTTAAAAATCACCAGGTTGGCATATGAGTTATACATAGTGTATAGTTAGCAAGTGACTTTGGTGTTGGTATGATAGCCCATCATCTCATTATTAGGAAGTAAATGATCAACAAAAGTCTTTGCACTGGGTAATTCTGGGGAGACATACTGGTAAGGCAGAAAGGAAAGGTTGCCACCATTCTGAATACTGTTTGTACAAATAACAAAGCTTATTTGAGGTCATTAGAAACAATTAGCACCTTGTCTGCTATAGTAAACAAGAACTCTGTTTTCAGTTAATGATGTTTTTTGCCAGCTTCCAAAAAGAAACTAATACCCTGGGGGGGGGGGGGTGGGGACAAAGACAACTTTTCCTGAGGGCTTGGCTGTTTAATGGTGGTGAGTAAGCCGGATTAATTTACTTATTGATCCAATGTTGGTGTAAATTGAATGTGAATGGATTGTTGAACAATGAATAAGAATAAAGGAGATATTAAAAATTTGATTCAAAAAATAAAAAGTACAGTAGTTTCCTTGTATAAGAGGAGTAATAAAATAGAAATAGTTTAAGAAAAATAGATTTAGAATTAGTCTAATGAAAAACAGCATTTTACATTATTCTGATTACATAAAGTTACAGCTGCAATTCATTCTGACTTTCAGATGTAATAGAAAGGACAATATTATGAAGCAGAATGTAGGTAATGATACTTTCAGGGAAGAAAACACATCTATTTTAAAGCTTTTAATTTTAGTCTGATTTTACCCTACAGTCAAAAAAAAAAAGCCAAATTTATGTTCTTGAAAAGCAGCTTGATTAAAAGTCATCACAGGACAGTTACATTCTTCGTGAGATCCTGGCTGAAGCATAGTGTATTTTTAAAAATATGAATAATATGTATTCATATCAGTTGATTAGCGGAGCCCATTCTTTTCCCTTTCAACAATCCCTTTAAGAGAAACACACTACTTTGCCATCTTTGCAAATAAGACTTGGTGTTGGGTTGCAAAGAACCTTTTAGTCTTTTAGATTCTCCACAAGCTTACTGGGAATGACTTAATAGCCTTCTGAGAGAACTGAGGTTGCATTTTGTGCCACTGCAAATTTAAATCCAGGTCACAGAGATGTTAAATAGCAAATGACACATTAGCTGTGCCACCCAGCTGCCTCCTCTAATGCACTAGGACTGCCTTCTGAACAAAGTCAGCATGCCAATGCTGGGCTGTGTGCAGTGGCTTTGTTTATCAGGGTGATGCTAAAAGAAGAAATTCTGCCCACAATTAAGAAGCTACTTAGCTCAATTGCTAATTCACCCCTGAAGTGTCAAATAAATGACTTGTCTCTCAGAAGGCGCTATAATCCTCACCCTCATGAGAGAAAAAATTCCAAGCTGTTCAGTGACTCAGAGTTGAGATTAAAATACTCTTAGAGAATCTAGCTCCCCATGCTAGATGGCAGAGATCACGGGATATCGTCGTCGGGCTACTGTAAGTAATCATTTTACAATATGTTTAGCCCCAAGAAAAACTTGTTAAAGTGAAAGCTGTCATCATGCTACATTGTGGTTGGATAAGAAAGATGCACTGTGCTGGGAAAACCCTAATAGTTTCTCTCTTTCATCATACCACAATTTCATATGTGCTTTCTTCCAAGGATTCTCACTATTGTAGCCTCTTCCTGTGAATCAACATCATATTGTCTATTAATTCCAAGAATAGAAAAAGATAAAACTGAGAGACAGATAATTTCAGAAGAGCAAGACCGGATGCTTTCATTCTTGAGGAACTTGGAGATCCAGAGCCCTGGATTTACAGGGAAAGATTATGGCATGTTCCAGTTAAGGGAGAGGGAAACATAGTACTTGCCTGAAAACCTAGTTTTTTACTTGTTAATACTTCTCAGCCATTACTGAGTTATCTTGATGAAGCAAATATTTGAATCCTAATACAGCTGTGTCTAATATAGCTGGATATGAGAAAAAGAGGGTGATCATTACACACACACACACACACACACACACACACAAACAGACACACACAGGAACTGTCCTATTTACTGATCTATTACTTCAAGTTTTAGGGCTTCATTTATAAAATTTTACAGGTCATTCTAATATTCAGCTAATTGACAAAAGTCTTGTCCTATGCCGTATATTGTTGTTTATCTACAAATATAAGAATTGTTTTATCATTCAAACCAAGTGTAGATTTCTTGGCTTTGTAAGATCAAAGTTACTTTGCAAGATACAGTAAATAAACAAAAATATATATGAACACACATATATGCATATATATATCATGAAAAATGTTCACTTATTTATATACAAAATGATCTCTCCTTTTAGGTATACTAAGGCATGTTTATTTACACTTTCTTTACATTTTTATTCCCAAAGAGCATCTTCTAAACTTCACCCAGAGTGATCATACTCGCCCCAGTAAACATAGGTGAGAATAAATATTTTCTCCATCAACATTTTTTTTTCTGTTTTCACTTTGTCTTTGAGGTATTTGAGGATACCAAAAAATGTCTACATTTTGGTAAATCACTCTATTCTAATAAGAATTTGGCTTTTTATTTTTTACTGAGGACTGGGAGATATGGTTCAAGCTAAACTATTTATTCATTCTTTGGACAATATTTATCTGTGCTTTATCCCTTCTATGTGCAAAGCACAAAGCTAAGTGCTTTGAAGGACATGAAGTTGAATCAGATATTTATATATTTGTTTAGCCCACATAGAATTTATATTCTTTTAGGGAAGATGAGCCATATACACAAATATCTATACTACAACAAAAAGCATAAAACATAAAGGAAAAGTCTGATCAATCTGACTGCATTAATATTTTAAAATTGTGGGCATCAAAAGGTACCATTTTATTTCAGTGACAATATAAGCTGCAGAACATAAGGACATATTTTTGATGGCCATAACTGATATATGAATACAATCCATAATACATAAAGTACTGCCAAACATTAATAAGAACAATGAGGACACATTTGAAAAAGAGGTAGAAATATGATCAGGTAATTAATGGGTACTGAATTATGAATAAAACATGAAGAGTTTCTCTAACATAATAGATGTCAGTAAATGTATACTAAAACCATGAGATACATCAAACATCAAGTTTGCAAAACAAATGAAGGGGTTCATATTTACTACTGGTGAAATTATAAACTGATACAATATCAGCAGAGAACAATTTAACAATTTGGCAATAACTAGTCAAGTTGAAGGTATGCATACTCAAAAAATGTTCTATTCCTAAGCATATGATAGTGTCAGTGTCCCATGAAGAAACAGGATGGCATAGTCAGACCAGAAGACTAAGGAGAATTTTATAAAGAGATTCTCTGCAAAGTTTTGGGCAGGCTTAAGAAAAATAAAAAAAGGGACTTTAGCATCCCAGGGCTAATGTCAGCAGGAGTCACTGCCAGTTCTAGGATAAAAGATACAGAGAGAAAGAGAGTTGTTACAGATGTTACTGGAACCAGAATAAAGTGTGCTAGCTATAAAGAAGTCTGACCAACAGGAGCCATTGTCCTCAATTAAAGAAAATAGCCACGGGAACTAACCCAGGCGGAAGAGAACCTAGGGAACAAATATTCATACCAAGCTCATGCTTTCCTTTCCTTGGGTCACCTGTGAGTGCTTTCCAGTATCCTAAACACCCATAAGTCATGTTACCATTTATTGCCTCAAACGTGTAACATTATTATGAGGTTGCTAACAAAATGTGTAATTAGCAAAAATGTAAAGAAATTTAAAAAAATAATGCACAGTAAATTTATAGGTGGGGTACCTCTGGAGGAAGAAGGAACACAGTTTTTGATACATAACTGGACTAAAAACAACAACAACAGCAACAACAACAAAAACTTTTGTATGAAATTCAAATTCAATTTGGCAGCCTGTATTTCATGTAACAATCCCAGTTCAGAAGTGGTATGAAATGGCCTCAGAAACTGTGGTAGTACAAATACTTCCTCTCAGTCTGTAGTTTGTCTTTCCTAATGTTCTCTGCTCTTATAGTATTTCTCAATTGGGTAGAAGTTAATTTTCTTTACCTGGGCATTGAGAACACAGGTATTCATTTTATTATTCTGTATAGCTTTCTATATATATGGAACATCTCTTAAGTAATAGTAAAAATATCTGTGCAACAGAGTAGGAACTGAAATGTTATAAGAAAAGACTTCTGGAAGAAGTGCTTTTTGGAAGTTAGAAGACAGCTCATACTCAGCTCAGGACTCAGAGGCTTAAAAGTTTGGACTATGAATAAAATATCTAAAGAAGAACAGCATATTCTAGGAAAAGGATCAATATGAAGAAAGGCAGAAAGACCCGCATACACAGCATATCTTTAAAAAAGAATGAAAATAAGAATGCAAATAATAAATGTAATGCAAAGCACAACAGTTGTTTTAAATAGCCAACTTGAGTGCTGTATGCCAGAAAATATGTTGATGTTTTGTTTTTTAATTTAATACACTAATCTTTTGCAATATGTATCATAATTTTCTCACTTTAAAAATGAGCTTTAGTTATGTGGGGTAACTTATGCATGTCCACAAAACTAGTAAGTGGCAGAGGCAAAGTTTGACCCAGATTACATGAGTTCACAACACACTACTATCTGCACTCTTACCTATAATAAATACTGAAGCTAATGTTAACATATACAGTACATCTACCCTTTGCTAGAAAGTGTTTTTAATTGCTCTATGTGTTTCCGTAATTGATCCTTGAAAAAACTTTATGTTAGGTAATGCCCAACTTTATGAGGGGCAGCAAAGTAACTTGCCTGAGAATCACTGGCTACAAGGTAGAAGAGAAGTATTTTAAACATGCTCTGTAGGACTCCAAAACAAATCAACTATTTAATAGATAATGCCAAAGTAAAGTGAAGAGAAATATAGAAAATACGCCTGAATATTAACTCTGGGATTTAGATCAGGAAGTTAAAGTTAGAATTTCTTCTCTCAGCAATTGCTTGTTGCAAAGGGTATAAAAGTAATCATTGATGATATCTGGGGAAATGAAATGATGGGATCTATGTGTCAAGATTAATATTAAGATAATATGAACTTTTGTTGACAGGTTATTACCAAATATTTGGGTAATATATTGTAGAGATTTACTATACCATTGTTGTCCTATGCCAACACTTACCTGAGTATTTCACATATAACAAGAACTTAATAAATACATAGGACAAGTAATCGATATTTGCATCGCATAAATACATAGATTAATGCCATAGCATATCCAAGTTAAAGAGTCGTACAACACATTATCATGGGGTCTGGGGTATGTTATAATATATGAACTCAAAGGAAGTACAGAAGTCTTCTGCCACAGCCTTGTATTGTTAACATCCTGTCTACAGTTCTCAGATGAGGTAACTCCTGGGGTTCCTTGTGATATTGCCATATGAGATATTGAAAGGAATATGGGTTTCCTGAGTGCCCACAAGTTCCCTTCAAGAAAATATAATTTAGACATATAATGTTGGGCTGTGATTATCAAGAGAAGCAGTATTTGTTATTTATTTCAACCCCACTTCAGAAAATAGTAGAGGTTTTCTGCTTTTCCCCAAACTGAACTGCCTGTCTTTAGTTGAACTTTAAATATTCTTGAACCTGTAAGTAATTGATATTCATTTTAGTCCATTGAGTTGGTTTTTAATCCACTCAATAAAAAAGTAATTATGTAAGAAGGGACGGAGAATGAACAATCATTTGCAGGTTTGTTTTAATGAGGAATTCTGGTGAAGTATGTGCTTTAGAATGATTAATGTGGTGTTTCTTCCTACAATACTACAAAATCTAACTCTTATTTAAGTGTTTTTCACACAATAAAAGGCTTATTTATGACAAACCATATAATAATTTGTGTACAGACCCACATTCCCAGTCACTAGCAATAGAGGCTTAAAAACAAAAATGATACCCAATAAAAGTCTCTTCTGAATTCCCCCAGTACATTTGAACATTGGACTTCTTTTCATGAAATTGTCACCCTGCACAGGCAATAAGTTTATATCATTTAAGTATTTCCAAATGAACAGGATCATTAAAATATAGGGGTAAAAACAAACAAAAAAGCTTCTTGGCTCAAGTATATGAAGACAGGCTATTCTGAGTTTTTGTTTATAGAATGAATACTTTCATTTGCACTTGACACTACCATTTATAATGAAGTTATTTATTTCCTAGCAGAAAGGCAAACAATAACCCCAAATGAAGATAATTTGAAAAAAAAAATGTGTCTTAGCTGTATGTCAACATATAGATAGATGAGCACTGAGTTTGTAACTTTGATTACTCCTTTGATCGAGAGTTGCCTTAACTTTCTTGATAGTAGAAAAAAAATTGTTGAATGATCCAATTGTCTGTGGGTAATGTAAAATGATGTTTATTCATTTGACTTTTCTTTTTACGTAGCATTGCAATGGTAGCTGTTCCTGTTCTTCTATAATAATTTGCAATCTGGGGTTTAAGTCTTCATTTTGCTCAATTTTTATATACTGAATTGATACATAATCAAATATATCATTTCAAATTTTAAAACTTTTATTAATATTTTTGTGGAAATAATATTATAGGCAAAATTTATTTTGATATTCAAATTAGTGAGTTAAATAATATAAAGATCTGGTCACAGTGACATACGCCTGTGACGCCAGTGGCTCAGGAGGCTGAAGCAGGAAGACAGTGCATTCAAAGTCAGCCTCAGCAACTGAGCAAGACTCTAAGCAACTAAGTGAGACCCTATCTCTAAATTATATATATATTTTATATATAAATTATATATATATATATATAAAAATTATATATATATAAATTATATATATATAATTATATATATTATATATATTATATATAAATTATATATAAATTATATATATATATATATATATATATATATATATATATATATATATATATATATATATAAAGGGTTGGGAATGTGGCTCAGTGACTAAGTGCTCCTGGGTTCAATCCATGGTATTAAAAAAAAAGAGAGAAGGAGGATGAAATAATCACAAAAAGGAGAATAATAAAGAAAAAATAAGAACACAGTGTCATTTATGCAGGGATAATCACTATGAGATAACAACAAGCATGTTAACTCTCTGTATCAACAGTATTTACACTTTAGACATCACTGTTCCATAATGAGTTCTGGAATTCAAATACTTGGCTTCTTTAACCCCTCTACCATTTAACCTTAACTCAATCTCCAATGGTTCAATTACACAAATTTTATGGATTTGGAAAAGAACACCAATATGATTCTTTTCTTGTAAGAGATTTGGGCATTTAATTCATTTGCACAAAACCCAAATCCAAGTATAAATTGCCTATAATTAATTCTTATTTTGATTCTTCTATTTTAATTTTTGGTTTTTGTTTCTCTTAAAATACACTGGCTTTCTCAATGGTAATTAGCATAGTACTTTCAAATCCAAAAAGAGAGGGGGTGGAAAAGCAATGGAAATAGAATTGAGTACTACAGGGTTACTCAAAACTGAGCTGCAAGAAGGACGAAGTTTTGAAAGAAAACATTTTTAAAATATTTGTTTTATTATTTTAACTTCCACCAAATGTTATAATTTTCATCAGTGACACTCAGCATTGCATATGTGAGCTTGCACACTGACATTTCCATAAAAATACCCCAAAGATGTCTTCATTTCCAAAGGCTATTTAATTTATATAATTGAAGATATGTTTAACATTTTTCTTCATTTGAAAAAAAATAACCCTACCTTCCTTAAATATTACTCTCTGAATTTCACAGAACATAATCAGTTTACCAGATTCCATTATAATATGTTGGGTTACTCGACAACCATCTATTTTTTTTTAATTCCAAGTAAATGATTGAAAAACTCTAACATCAGTCCATCCCTACTAAAAAAAATTCCAAAAATAAAATATATTTTTGATATATTTCATGGGATTGGGATTAAATTTTGAAATATTTTCAGAAGTTCAATTTAGAAAATAAGGTTAAGTATGTAGCATAAAAAAAACACCAGGAAAACATAGTGTTTCTAAGGAATTTTGAGCAAATATTGTAAAATATTTTATTTACATATATGGATAAACTTAAAAATTATAAGGTGTATCCATTAACCAAATCTAAAACTGAAACCAATTCCCAGATTCAACTATATGAGGATACATTTTTAACCAAATAGTTTCTTGACAGTCTATTAATCCTTTCCTTATACTCAAGTGCTTTCATTTTGTTTATAAACCTTAAATTTACTGAGCAACAAATTATTGTATACAGTGTCTAATTCATAGGAAGAAGTATTTATCTTTTTTTTAAAGGGAGTTAAAAATAAACCTCTCAGATTTACTACTAAATTGAAGTTAAAGACATATCTTCATTAGGACATAGGAGAGAACAGAGGAAAGAAAGACATGTCAAATATGGAAAGGTCCATTCCTCTGTTTTAACTCTGAGCATAAACTCCAGCAGAATGGACTTTGCAGTGGCATGGCATATAAGTGAGAGCTTTCTTTGATCAACTCTATTTCTAGTAGTAAGTTTTTTTGTTTTTGTTTTTTGGGTCAGGTGGAGGAGCAGATTTTTGTTGTTGCTATTTGCAGCTGACACTATGAATCAATTTAAAACTAATGTTTGTACAAATCATTTCACAATGAATCCTGGTAAATTTCTGAATATCAAAATGGATGTCGATTTAAAACCAGCAGGATTCAGAGGTAGGAGGATAGACAAGGAGAACAAGAAAGGCTGTTACTTTCATATTATCAAACAATCTGTGATTTTCACCAGTATTACTGTGGGTACTAGGCTTCTGATTTATGAAAGTGTCTTTGTAGGTTTTGCCTGCAATATACAATGAATCATTTAGCAGAGGGTTTTTTTTTAGTTTTTTTTATTATATTGGACATGATGAAATGTATGTGTTTTAATGTGTGTGTAGTTTATACTTTAATTTCTCCAATTATTAATATCAAAGATTGAAATAGATCTTCTATTTTTCTGTTAATATAAAATCTCTGTGTTAATTCTTATCTTTCTTATGATGTTCCAATATTAGTAAAGTTTTTGACCCCACTGTTTAGTTAAATTATTTTTATATTATACATATAATTTTTAGAAATGGTTTGCTTAGTAAATTTCAAATTGTAACCACACTTATAACTAGTACTTTATACTTACTATTATGATGAATTGGCTTCAATTTTCATCACCAGATCATCTTTTATATTTTTACCATTTTTTTGCTCTTTAATGAGTATATTAACTGTATGCATATTTCTTCATACTGTTTCATAAGAAGTGTGAAGGATCTGCATGCTTTACAAGCTCTTGAAAACAGAAGGTTATTTTACAGATAAGGAAATAAAGTTTTGGGGTCAAAACTCTTTATAGTATAATGATAGCTAACATATATGTAGCATGAATTATTCTCATCATTTCTACTTGTTTTCTGCATACCATAACAACCATTCTACCAGGTGGAAGACATTTACTCTGCCTATTTTTATAGGTGAGAACATTGAATCTTGGTGCAGCCAAGTCTCTTGACAGGGAATCACACATAAGTAAACGAAAGAGTTGAGTCTCCCAATCACCAGTACTTTGTACCCTTCAAAATTGCAGCTCAGTAGATGTGAATTTTAACTGTGCATGTACCTCTGAGGTCATCTTCTTAATATTTATTTTCTAGTTGACCTTTTATTTCCCTGCCTAGATGATTTCGAATTTTATAAATACAATTAATTCAAATGTTTATGAGAAAAATTTTCCCAGACTGCCTCTATGTATTACTATAATTTCATTCACTTTTTTTTCTTTGAATGGGAAGGGACTCTAATCATCATAAAGAACTAAGTGTGTGTGTGTGTGTATGTAATATATATATTTGAGTCCACAGTGTCATGAACACAATCATTTGCTAGTGATTTCACTTTGGCCTGTCAATGTGATTTCTTTTCCCTTAGGCAATAATGTTATATGTACCCTGAAAATAGATCATTATCCTTTATCTTTAAATACACACACACACACACACACACACACACACACACACACACACACACACTGTTTCCACATTGACTGTCTCATCCATTTCCCACTAATCCTTTGATCTTTGTCCAGGCTCTAAATATCCTTCCAATGTCATTGACACTGCAATCCTCTACAAATCCAGAACAAAATTCTTACCTTTTAATTTTCGTTTTATAGGTGACTTATCAGCACAAGAAACATTGTGTTTCTCACTTTTAAATGTCTTCCTATCATAAATAATGTTCTGTTCTTAAAACAAAGATACCACTGAGGTGGTATCTTTTGTTAATTTGCTTTAAAAAATCTAAATTTATATTAAGAAATAATATTATGACATACAAATGTAAATAAATACATGATATGAATAAAATATCATTGTTCATTTTCTATCCAAATCATCTCTGCTTAATTGTTACTTTTGACAAATTATGTAGTACAATCAGCAAAACTATTGAATCTGCATCTACTCCTTGAATTCTAAATTGTCTACTATTTAAGGATCCTCTTAATCTGGTACACACCTTGTCTGTCAAACTTTACAGTACATCACATTCTCATAGTCAATATTTTTGGCAACAGAGATCTCTTCAGTATTTTTCCTCTGTTGCTGCTATTCCATAGATTTTCTTCAGGGTACAATTTCTCATCTAATCTTATTCATATCTAATGTTCCATTCCAAGACTCAGCACCTTCAGAATAACATCAGGGGCATATTTTCTTTTGAATGCACTCCATCTTTAGTCACTTAGGTTTTCTTTAAATTATTGCAGGTGATTGATTATGCCAAAATAGTGAGGAAATACACAGAAGGATAAAGAAAATTGAGTCAGGAGTATGCAGAAAGGCTTCTGATCCCAGTGCAGGTTAGACTCCAGTGAAAGCAGAGGAAGTAAGGGGGATCCCATAGGAAAGGGATGCAATGCTATTGTAAGAAAGTTGGCCAGACCATTGTTAAGCATAAGCACCCATTTTATACTCAATATTTGAGTAGGAGTTTTAAGGAAAGGGTCTTTCCCATGATCTTGAGTGCTGTGATAAGTCCTGCCTGCTACAAGTGATAACAATAATTACGTGAAAAGTCAGTGCATTATCCCTCAACAATGATTCAGTTGCCTGGGAGTGGGGGAAACTGATTAAGACAATATTTGGGGGTTTTATTCACTTCTAAAATATAGTTTATAGTTCCACTCTGGGCCAAGCCCTTTGATTTGCTATTAATAAGATTTATGTGTCAGAGTTGGGTGCAGTAGCATACACCCATATTCCCAGTGACTACACAGGCTGAGGCAAAACGATCTATAGTTTAAGCCAGTCTCAGCAGTTTAGCCAGCATCTAAGCAAATTGGTGAGATCCTGTAGCAAAATAAATGAATAAATAAACATAACTGGGGATATGGTTCAGTGGTTAAGCCCTCAGGGGTTCAATTTCTCATAAAAAATATTTTTGAGTTTGATGAACTTCATTAATTTCTGTTCAACTTAGGGATAAATGAAGCAGAGAATGGGGAGTAAAAGCCTAATAATTGAATTAAGTAATGAGTAAAGTTAGCTAGATGTCATTATTAAAGATAGTTAATATTTTAAACTCTGCCTTTTGTTTTTCTTCCAATGAATTTCTGTTATGTAGATAAATTTTCCATATAGATTATGAATGGAACTAAAAATCAGTTTTAATAAGATTTACAGAGTTTTAATTATCTGTAAATAACATTACATTCAGATGTACATTAATGGTACTGTTACTTATGAGAGGTAAAATTTGAGTGGGACTGTTTACAGGTAACTTTTCCATTTTAGTGCTTAATAGATCATTCAGCATGTACAAAATGTTTGCAAGGGTATCTCCTGGGACCCCTAGGATTCTGTGTAACAAACTGCTACTTCAGTGCATTATCTACAAGGACTTTAATATCTTGCTCATTGAAATACAGTAGAGGCCGAGGATGATAGAAAATTAATAATATAGCAATGATAAATTTTAAGACATAAAATCATAAAATTTTGATAAACAAAAAAGAAAAATATATATATGAAGGTAAAATGTAAAGGGATTATTACCCACTTGGAAATCTGATGTTTTTTATCTAACTAGCTAAATGTGGAATTGAGGAAAACACAAATATGATTGTCACATGGAGTACCTGAAAAGCCATACCTAGATGTAAAGAACTTAAAATTGAGCATGTTATTTTGCATATCTTTGAGAAATGATACAAGCATCTTTCAAAGATTTAAACTTATTGTTGACAAGTTACAGAAAAAAGTTAAAGCAAGTGGACTCTAAGGACACGACGTAGTTTACACTTGTACATCTGTGTGTGCAAGTACATGTTTGTGTGTGTGTGTTACAAACAAGTGAAGCACATGGTAGATCTCTCTAGAATTTAAAAAGAAAAATATTCCACTAATCCTCTGCCTATTTCTCAACTTCTTTTCAAATATCTACTTTATTATTTTCTCTCTTTGCAGTCCAGATTGTTCTGCCTTTTTATCTGGTCACATTGTGGGTGGATAATGGAAACTCCACAGCCTCAAAGTTTAAAAGTCTACTTTTAAAATGATTTCCTCCAAAACAAGTAAAGGTAATGAATGGGATTCAAATTTAATGTGATATTTAGGCTTCTGAACTTTCTTAGCTACCTATTTTCATTACAAATCTATGAGACTTCCCACTTTTAAAATCTAATGCCTATGCAAAATTACCCTGAATCTGTGTTTATTATGTGACATTAGTTTCTGCATCTAATTCTGAATACCTTCAGGGGAAAAATTGTTAAATTCAGATAAAATATAATGTATTCTTGATTAAGAAAGCAATTCTAAGATATCCCTCAGTAGAACTGTACTAAAACCCCTAAATTTTAAACCTCATTGTCTATGTTTGAAAGGCATTCTGCCTATGTCCTGGATCCATAGATTTGGCATTCCTTGTACTAAATTCATGGTCCCCCTTTTTGCTTACAGTTCCTAGTCCAATAAAAGAGATGTCTGTTCATTGTAAAATATAAAGACTGGGTGCAGTGACACACACCTGTAATCCAACCTACTCAAGACTGAGGCAGGAGGATCAGAAGTTTGAATCCAGCCTAGACCCTGTGTCAAATTAAAAAAAAATGAAAACTTCTAGCGAAGTAGCTCTGGTAGAACACCCCTGGGTTCAATCCCTAGTACCACTGAATAAATGAATGAATAAATACACATATGTGTATGTACATACACATAGATACACACACACACACATAGACAAACACAAAGTATATATAAAGTCCCCTAAAAACTGCTTCTTCATAAATACAGTAACCAGGAGCACTTGTGTTGTAACCTGCTGTACAAAGTACTTTCAAATAGTGTGGAGAATCTGACATGTTGTTCAGAATCAGTTGGAATTGGAATTGATCAAATTGTAGTTTCAGGTTTCTTTCACAAGGTGGCAGGGTTAAAGACAAAACAAAACAACAACAACAACAACAAAACGCATGCACAGGATATGTTCTTTTAAAAACATATCTTGTCAGATTAGCAGTGAGTTTTCAGGGAAAGAGTATATACAAAATTCCTAGAAAGGAAATGAATTTATTGGCATCCAGGAACAACCCAATTTTAAAGACATCTAGTAAATGCACGATTTTCCAACAGAAAAGGTTACCTCCAAGCTCTATGTCTTTTCACTGAACAGAGCACTGCCTTATGAGCTTGTCAATCCTGTTTAAAAATACAAAAAGTATATGCATATGGGGGCATAGCATGATGCACATAAAAAACACACTTGTCTGTATATCTTAATTAAAGAAGTTTAACTCAGGGGAACTAATTGTTTGACTCACTATTAGTGCATCTTTGGAGTGTTCACCAGGAACACATTTTTGTGCTAGGCACTCAGGCCAAGAGATAGATAGGGATAGGGAGGGGGCTAAGTGCTCTGTTTTAATCATTTTTAAAATACTTTGCAGAAATTCCAATTTAAGAATATTTCAGAAGGCACTAACATTTGTTAACTCAGCATTATGTAATATTCTATACTCTGTGTTTACTTATACTCTTCATTTTATTAGTAAGGCAATAGATCCTAGTATTTCCAAATCCACAAGTATCTAAGCATATCTGTAATAGAATCCCATTATTTAAAACACATGATGTTTTGTCTTGGGCTAAAAATAAAAAGTAAAATTCTCTCAAATGCTCTCCAAAGTCCTTTAATGTTTATCCTGTACCTTTTGTGCCAGATTCATATTGTTACAAACTTTCCAAAGTTTTCTGAACTGAAACCATACTCAACCTCCTTTTACCTGGGGCTGAATCCTCAGACCCCATCCTAATCCTGCTGCTAATACCAATTTACTTTCAGAGCTCAACTCCTCCCCTTTTCCCCAGGGAAGGCCTCAATGAGGAACAGGTGAAAGACCTCTGGTTCAAGCATTCCCAGCAGAAGGAACTTCTGCTGTAAGCATATATTACAGTTGATTGACTGCTGTCCCACAGTAGACTGAGCTCCCTGAGGGAAGTGATGAGGTCTGCATTTGAATTAGCAAATGCACCATCAAGCCAAAGTGTTCATAGACAAACATGATAAACAATATTTACTACTAGGGTTTGTAAATACTTTTTAAATGAATTTTGCTGTCTGATTTTAAGCTTATATTTCATGATGGAATAGTATTTCAAAGCAGAGTAAACTGAATTCTGTTTATTTTTGGTAGTCCTAAAATGCTGAATCCTTTTATCTGGCTTAGCTGGAATACAGTCTCACTTCTTTCAGGCTATTGCTGTTATCTGTTTTTAAACTGTACCCACAATATTATCATTCTAAAACATATTTACAGAAATCAGCCATGTAAAAAGTACATTAGGAAATCAGATTTTGACATGAATTCAAGTAATTTCTTTGTAATTCGAACACTGAAATACACTGATTCATATCAAAGCCTATTTCTTTGTCATTGGCTAGGTGGGTGACTTTGGATAAGTAACTTCATCTTTATAGACAAGTTTCCTGCATTGGTAATATGAGGGATTGGAAGAGATCATCCCTAAAGTCTTTTTCAGTTCTTACATTCTTTATCTTTTAGTTCCTCTCTAAGGAATTTTAACTCTGAAAACTGCTGCCATTTCACATCGTACACTTTGCAAAAGAGATATTTTCAATTCCCAGTGATGAACTGAATCTGCATACATACTTGTATTTATTGTGTTAGAGTAAAAGGATTTAGGGGAAAATATATATCTTTTTCCCCCTAAATCCTTTTACTCTAATATATATATATATATATATATATATATATATATATATATATATATATATATATATATATATACACACACACACACACACACACACACACACACACACACATATGTATATATATGTACACACACACACACACACACATATACATACACACACACATTCAAATTCTCCTCCTAAGGAAATGGGATTTAGTTGAATTATGAATAGAAATTAGAATACATGTATTCAACCTATACCCATAGCTCCTTCTCCCCAACTGTCTGTGTTCAATTCTTAAAACAGTTAACATTTTCACAGAAGCCACAGAAATTCTTCTCTAATTTGTAAAAAGTACATTGTAAGTTACATACATCCATATCAGTATTTTAGCATTTTAGGGTTCTTTCCTTCTTTATAGGATGTGTATGAAGACTTTTGAGTTTAGGCTTTCTTATTCGTTCATTAGCATGTACCTGCAGAATAGATTCATAACAATAATTCTAAACTTTAAGTGATCATATACCTTTGTGAAGTGACAGATTACACAGAAAACACTTGAATTCTATTCAAACTATTATGGAAAATAAGTTACCTTTGTCACCCTCTCCTATTTCATCTTCTGTCATTTTATTAGCTCATGTAAATTTTGAAAAATATCTTTTCTTACTTTACAACTCATTATGGTCAGTGCTGTCTATTTTAAGTCATCCATTCTTAAATTGATGACATGAGATTTTTTTAAAAAACTTGATGTTTTATTGTTCACATTTAAGTTTTTATGCCACCTAGAATTATTACATATAATGAGACAGTGAGTAAATTTAAAGTTTCTCCATATTTTTATCTAATTGTCTTGGTGCCATTTACTAAAATGTCTGTCCAGTTGTGTGCTGATAAACACCAGGCAACAAATGCTTAGGACTAGTATTTGCCTATTTCAATCGTCTAAATATTCCCAACTTTGATGATTTTCAGATATTAATATGACATTAGTGAATACAAATTTGGGCAATGATAGTTGATCTACAAGCTATCATCCAGACACACGGGAAATAAAAAATGTCAACAAGAGCAAAGAAATAATAAAATACAGTCAAATAATTAAATGGTTTAGGTTTTAATTATTTATTACATTTATTTTTAGTATAATTTAATTGCTAGTTTATAGTTTAATTTCAAGAGTGAGCATATTTAATAACTAACTTATAAAATTTAATAATCACAAGTCAGAGGACATAAATCTGTGTGCACCACTGAATGTGTCTTTTTTCAATACTTCTGAAATGACACCTGTATTTTTATCAAGTATCTGTATATTCTATGCATAGAATTGTTTGAGTTCTCTATTATTTTGTATTTTCCCATGTGTCTCATTGCCTTTATTACAGACTGTTAATTGCTATAGATGTGTGATGTTTTTGTATTGTAAGTTATCTTTTTCTTTCTTTTTTATTATTAACACATTTTCAATCACACAAATTAATGGAATGCATTATTCTATTTTCACACTTGCATCTATTGTGCATTGGTCATATCCATCTACCCTTTTCTACCCTCTCATACCTTCCCCTTTCTCTCCCATCCTCTTGATCACCTTCTGTTATGGTCCTTCTTCTACTTTCTACTTCTTTTTCTAGTTTTCATATATGAGAGGAAATGTGAGAAGCTTGTCTTTCTGTGTCTGACTTATTTCACTTAACTTGATGTCCAAGAGTTCCATTCATTTTGTTGTAAATGACAAGAATTCCTTCTTCTTTATGGCTCTATTACTTATACATCACATATATTCTTTATCCATTCCTCTGTTGACAGGCACCTAGACTGAATCCAAATCTTATTATTTTTATAATACATATTTAAAGTACATATCTACATATTAAAGTACATACTTAAAGTGTATGTCATGGTGTATATTTGTATTATATTAAGGTATATTACTGTTGAGCATATTAACATATTAATGTGCTCACTTACTTTTTAAATTTGTGGTAGGAGCACCTGAAATCAGCTCTCATCATATTTCCAATATACAATACAGGTTTAAATACCATCATCACAATGTACATTAGATCTCTGGACTTAACACACACACAACTGCAACTTCTTACCATTTTATCTTTCTTCCTTTTTTTTTTTTAAACTAGGAATTGAACCCAGGAGTATTCTACAACTGAACTACATATCCAACCCTTCTTAAAAATACTTTGAGACAGGATTTCATTAAGTTGTGACCTCATTAAGTTGAGACTGACCTCAAACTTGCTATTTTCCTGCAGTATTCTCCCAAGTCACTGGTGTTAGAGGTGTGCACCACCACACCCACCAACTTCATACTCTGATCAACATTTCAACCTGTACACAGCCCATTTTTATTGAATTC
The DNA here is from genome assembly GCF_048772815.1 of Callospermophilus lateralis. Taxonomy (NCBI): domain Eukaryota; kingdom Metazoa; phylum Chordata; class Mammalia; order Rodentia; family Sciuridae; genus Callospermophilus; species Callospermophilus lateralis. The sequence goes on along the minus strand of NW_027516379.1, from coordinate 60,560 downwards.
CCTAGTGGACCCTAGTTTTATATTCCATTTATATGTATTTAACTCTTTTAGCTTCCACATGTAAATAAGATCATACAGTATTTCCCTGCTGTGTCTAGCTTATTTCCATGATTTCACTTAGCATAATATCTCTACAAATTTGTTGTCACAAATTGCAGAATGTTCTTTTTTGATGCTAAGTAATAGTTCTCTTTATTCCTCTGCCTCTATCTCTGTCTCTGTCTCTCTCTCTCTCTCTTTCCATGTGTGTGTGTGTGTGTGTGTGTGTGTGTGTGAGTGTGTGTGTGTGAAAGAGGGGATGGAGAGATTCATCTATTAATTAACAAGATTTATCTTGTTTCCCTATCTTGGTTTTTGTGAATACTGCTGTCACAAGCATGAGAGTACAGATACCTTCCAAGATATTGATTTAACTTCCTTTGTCTTTGTACACAAAATGGGTTGATGATTGTACAGTAGTTCTATTGTAGCTTTTTGAGAAATCTCAATAGTGCCTTCCATATGGCCATATCAATTCACATTCCAACCAAGAGTACACAAGAATTCCTTTTCCATATCCTAGCCAACACTTGTTATTTCTTTTCTTTTGGAAAAAGTCATCCTAATAGGTGTGAGATAATATCGTATTTTTTATTTGTAGGAAAATCTTCCGCACAGCCAAGAAAATAATCTATGAAATAAAGACAACCTATAAATTGGAAAAATATTTTAAAACTATATATCCTTTAATCCATTATATTTCCTTTGATTATTTTCTTTTCTGTGCAGAAGATTTTCCTTAATTCAAATTGTATTATAAAGCTATAGCTGTACTATGTTACTGATATAAGCAGATACATAGAGCAGTGGAACAGAAATAAACGTAAACACACTATCAATAAATTTTTGACAAGAACACCAAAAATACACAGTGGAAGAGAATGGTAACTAATAAATTGTGTTAGCAGAACTGAATATCTCCATGCAAGAGAAAGGAACTAGACCCTTACTTTATAAAACCTGTAAAACATCCATTTGAAATTGTTTCAAAACATAAATGTAGAACCCAAACTAGTAAAATCCAGGAGAAAATGGAGGAGTAAAGCTCCTTGACTTGAGCCTTGACACCGACTTTTCCAGTGTCACACCAGAAGCTCATGCAACAAGACAACAATGCACAATGGGGACCATAATTAACTGAAAGACTCTTCTCCAAATTTCCATGTGCTGTGGTAATTTTTGACCATGGCAATTATACATAAATATTCAGATCAGTTTTACAAATTAAACTCAGACACAAACACATGCATAAACATGCAAACATCTTTTGGGGTTTCTATTACTATTGAAAATAATATTTTTTTTGCATTTTTATGCTGAGTCTTTTGACCTTGATATTCAGGGTATTATTTTTGGAAAACCTTAATTTTCTTCATTACATTGTATATTTTTTGAATAAAGGTCTTTTATATCTTTTACAAATTTATTAAAAGGCCCTTTTAATGTTTTGAGCACCTCTTATGAACTTTTTAAACTAACTGAGTTGGTTTATACATGGAAAACACTTAGAATATTGTGCAGGATATAGATGAATTATTACATATATTTTTTAAAGCTTAAATAAATGCTGAAATATATTTCATTAAAAAACTAACGAAGTATATAATGTGCACTATTGACTCTGTCACTATATATATATATATATTAAGCAACAATAATATGTATATCATAATATATATCACATATATATCATAACACAACATATGTGTTTAGGTAATGTTAAATAATGATGTTAAGACCTGAAAATAAATATCCACCTTGGTAGGGATAGTGACAATTAGGCAAATGCTCTTCAGTGAGGTTCTTTGGCAGTTTAAAATGAAGCAACCTTTGTGCAAGAGTGTTTGGCAGTTCCCCAAAGAGCATTAAACATAGAAATTCCATAAGTATTAGCTTGATTAGTGCTTCTACAACAAAATGTCACTGCAAAGGGAATTTTGAAATTTCTTATCTCACTATTCAGGAGGCTGAAAAATCCATGAACAGAACTGATTTCTCCTAAGGTCTCTTTTCTTGATTTGGGATTTAATAACTTTTCATGATGTCTTCACGTAATCATCTGTGCACATCTTGGGGGTGGCATCTTATACTCTTGAAAATTTTGAAGTTTTAGCATTATTATATTTTATAAACTTTGCTACTTGTCTATAGAATTATATTATGTATAATTTCTGTATGCAAATTTTTAAACCCAGTAATCTTGTTGAACTATTGTGTTTATTGTGATCATCGAAGTGTAATTTCTTTCATATTCTCTACATAATCATATGTTTGAAAGTAATGACTGGCTTGTTTCTCTCATTCCATTCAAATATTCTTAAATAATTTTCTTGCCTTATTGTTATGGGTAAGATATTCAGAACAGAACTTAAATGGATTTGGTAGAAGGAATAGCCACGTCTTATTTGTAATCTCATAGGAAAGACTATTTAAAAGTTCCTCATTGAAGATGATGACTATTATAATTTCTTGCAGCTATTTTTATCCTTTTAGAGAGATTTCTTTCTTTATAAAATTTTATTAAATCCAAGATGAATGTGGAATTGTATCTAGTAATTTTGGGCATAATTTTAAAAGATAGTGATTTTTCTAATTTGGTTAATTACTATACTAAAATACATTACTTGAATTTTTTTCTTTTTTGGGGAGGGGTACCTAGGATTGAATTCAGGGGTACTTGACCACTGAGTCACATCAGCAGCCCTATTTTTTATTTTATTTAGAGACAGGGTCTCACTGAGTTACTTGGAGCCTTGAAGTTGCTGAGGCTGTCTTTAAACTTGAGATCCTCCTGCCTCAGGCTCCCAAGCCACTGGGATTACAGGCATGTCACACTGCACCTGGCTATCAGTTGTTTTTTTAATCCTCAAATGTCGTTTATTCCTTGGATATGCCACTTTGAGCATCATATGATAGTTTTAGACATTTATTAATTTGATCAGATAATATTTTCAGATCCACACAATAATTATAATTGTGTCAAAATATAAAGTATAATTTTTTAGTTATTGGGTCCACTGTTGATTAGGTATACATTACATAAGGGTAATGCTGTTATTCAAATCTTCTTTATCTTTACTGATTTTTTTAAAATCCATATAGCCTATTAATTTTTGAAAGATCTTTTATTTAAATAATAATACTATAAGAGTAGATTTCTTCTTTTTATTTTTTCCACTTATTTTACCTTGTATAAAAAGACTATCATATTGATTGATACAAGTAAATTTTGACATACATGTTTCTGATGAAACTATCAGCATTTTGTAGTTAATGTATTTATCTTTCATAAAAATGCCTTTTGGATGTAAAGCTTATTTTACCAGCATATAATTCAAAAACTCTAACATTTTTATATTTTCTGACTGGTAGATCATTTTTCATAATTTATCTTTCAGCATTTTTTTAAGATTTATGTTTTTTATTTGTAGTTAGACACAAAACCTTTACTTTTTTATTTATTTTTATGTGATACTGAGGATAGAACCCAGGGCCTCAAGTGTGCTAGGTGAGCACTCTACTGCTGAGTCACAACCCCAGCCCACTTTCAACATTTTTCATCCTACAGTTTTGGATATTTCTTTTTAAATAAGAGGAGATATCTAGCTTTTATAAAGTCTATTCTGATTTTCTTTGTTATGTAAGTGTATCATTATTTTTTATTTGTACTTTGATTTTAAATACTTATAAATCCTGTTTTGTTGTTCCATCTTATTTTGTACTTTATGAATTTCACCTTTTATATGCCTTTATTTAATATTTTTTTTATTTCTCATGTATTGAAAATTATATAATTTTGTAACTTTAATGCTTCTCTTAGAAATTTTTAAATGTCAAAATTTAACTATATTCTTAATTTCCTTCTAAATAATGAAGTATTTAGAACAGTAACTACAGCAACTCTACTTTATCTTTTATATTGTTTGATCACACATTTTAGTTTTTATTTTTAATAACCTTATAACTTATTATTATTTGTGAAATCATCAGTTATCAATTTTTTTAGTAAGGATACACTGATGTTTAGTTTTCTTTGTCCTAAAATGTCTCCATTTTTTCTTTCTCCATATGAACTTTTAAGTATTTTTAACACTTTATGTTTTATATATATATATATATATATATATATATATATATATATGTGTGTGTGTGTGTGTGTGTGTGTGTGTGTGTGTGTGTGAGAGAGAGAGAGAGAGAGAGAGAGAGAGAGAGAGAGAGAGAGAGAGAGAGTTACTGGAGGTTGAATAAAAGGGCTCTTTACCACTGAGCTACCATCTGACCCCTGGCCCACTTTTTTATTTTTGGGACTCTGCTCTCACTGAATTGTCCAGGTTGGCCTTCACCTTGTGGTCCTTATCCCTCAGTTTCCTTAGTCCCAGGGATTACAATAATTCAATCTTTTAGACTAATAGTTTTATTTTCACTATACCCTAAGGATGGGATTCCATTCAATTTTGCTTCCATTTTCATAGTACAGAATTTGTCTTATTTTCATTTATTTTATATATGGAATCATCACAGAACCCTCTTTTCCTAGGACAGTCCCATTTTATGTCAGTTGTCTCGAAGGAAGAATATTCTCATTTTCTCTCCTCAAGTTCATGCTTTTTTATAATAAATTAGGTTATCTTTCCATAAGTGGTATTCTGGATATTTTTCTGCTCAAATATTTCAAAAGTTTTGAAACAATATTTTAATTGGTTGTACAGTTACATTACATGTGCATAAGTATTATTTTTAAAATATTTTTGTCCTCCTCAGATTTGCTTTATCATATTAATTCTATAGTTTGGTATATTTTGGCAGGTATGGAGTATTCAATCATTATGTATAAACATTGCTTTTGGTATATCTACTATTTATCCTTAATTTAATTAAATTTTTTGTCATCAGTCTAGCCTTTATTGCTCTTATATTTCTTTCATATTTTCTATATTTTTCTCTTTTCTCCATATATTCTGTATTATTCACTTAGATTTATTCTCCAGCTACTACTTCTATTCAATGCTAACCTGACATTAGGTTTATTATATTAACAGGAACATTTTTTTTACTTCTAGAAAATAACATTTTTTTTCAAGCATTATGGGCTATTTTGTAATTAATTGCCTTTTTTGACATTCCAATTCCCTTCTATTTATCTCAATATACAAAATATCAGTTTTTATTTTATGCCAGATAATTTCACTATCTGAAGTTTTTATATTTATAGCTCTGATTCTCATAGTTCTTATTTCTGTCGGCTCTTACTCATGACAACTTGATTTATTATGCAATTACTGATTGATTTTTTTATGTATAAAATCATGTTATTTATAAATTTATCTGTGGAATTCTTTAAGACTTGGAATCTAGGGTAAAACCAGAGAAGATTTGCAGACCTTGTAACATGGCAATTACAACTTAGAGATATGTTAAATTACATTGTTAGCTTGAGTATTTTGTTTTTGTTTTGTTTTGTTTTAAGATGTTGATGAACCTTTATTTTATTTATTTATTTATATGTGGTGCTGAGAATTGAACCTAGTGCCTCACACATGCTAGGCAAGCACTCTACCACTGAGCTACAACCTCAACCCTTGTTGCCCTTTTTAAAACTTACATTTTGTCCACACTATTAAATATACAGGACCAAACATCATATCAGGTCAGGTATTGGTTGTAAATTTTTTCAAGAGCCATTATCCCTCTCGATCTCTGTGCAATTGGGATTTATGTTTTGTTCATACTTGATGCTCACAATGTGGTCCTTTGGTACTGTCACTATATGGGGGTTAAGTAGTCTCCTTATGCAGGCCTATGATTTTCTCTCTTGAGGTCTACTCCCAGAAGGCCTTTGAAACAGAAGCCAATCTCACCTTGTGTCAGCAAATATCCACCAGATGTAAGCATGATATAGTGTTCTCTTTAATTCTCCGTTTCTTGCATTTACTTAGTCTTTGACCTCACAGTATTTCTTGGTTTCTTACCACCTGTGATTAAAAAAAAAAGTTGGGTGATGTTTTTCAAAGCTGTAGTTCTATTTGTATTATACCAAATTAGAAAAAAAAAGGGTTATGTTTTTCCAAATAAATGAGCTCCAATGTCATAACTAACGGTTTCAATGTTCTTTTCATGTTTCAAATACTCAAATGTAATATTCTACCTAGTCAGGAAGACAATGAAATAATTATCTGGAATTCCCATTTGAAACGATTTTAGGTAAAATGTTGGAAGTAGCCCATATTTTACATTGATATGAAAAGATATACTGTTAAAATATTGAATATTGTGCTAGAATGCTTTTTTTTTTCAGTGTAATTTTTGAAGTCTACTTTCAATGAAGGAATGGAAACATAATGGTGAATTCATAGTTACATAAATAATCAGGACATAAAAGATGAAGTTTGCATGCCACACAATAGGATCAAAACAAAAAAAACTATGTTATCAATGAATAACTAATGGTCATATTCATTAGGAAATGTTAAAAATGCTATAGTTTTTGTGAAAATTTTCTTTGATATACATTTTTCACATAAAATATATTAACTTATATATTTGATAATTTTGATAAGGCAGTTTGTCAGCTTTTATATGTTGGAGGTGAAAAGATATATTTTAGCTCCTGGTTTCAGGTATTTCTTTCTTGACTGGTTCCATTGCTTTGGACCTGAGGTAAGGCAGAATATCATCATGGAAATGCAGGATGGAGGAAAGCTGCTCAGTTCATGGCAGCCAGGTAGATGAGAGACCTCCTCAGGTATACACTTCTTCCAATGATGCCCCGTCATCTACAGTTTCCCAGCCTCCCTATAGTCCATTCAGCAGTCAAAGATTTAACCACTCATGAGGTCAGAACCTCAAGACACATTCACTTACTAAAAGCCCCACCTCTGTCTTCAAAACATAACACCAAGGGAGGAACATTCCGGATCCAAACTACAACAAACTACAACTTGGATTTTCCTGACCCCAGGCTAAAGTGGAAAGGGGAGAAAGATAATCATCTCCTGCCAGTTTCAACTGGGGTCATTTCCAGGACATTGTCTCACCCAGAGAGTGAAACTCAGATATAAGGTTGTAATAATTTCTTTGATCCATGTATGTGGCATAAATGAGTTTATGAATTCCTTTACTTTATCTTTGTCAGTGCCTCATGGGAGTTAAACGGATGCTTTTTAACCCAGACTTCAGTCTACAACAATGTTGTCATGGAGGCATGACCTTCATGCGATCGATAAAACTCTTGATATATAATTTTATAGACTTATAATCAATAATGTCTTCTTTGATATAATGAGAGCAACTAAGAGCAGAGCAGGGAGGAAGAGCAAGAAGAAAAGATCAACATCAATCAGAGACATGAGGTGGGAGGGAAAGGGAGAGAAAAGGGAAACTGCATGGAAATGGAGGGAGACCCTCAATGTTATACAAAATTACATATAAGAAGTTGTGAGGGGAAGGGGAAAATAAACAAGGAGGGAAATGAATTACAGTAGATGGGGAAGAGAGAGAAGATGGGAGGGGAGGGGGGATAGCAGAGGATAGGAAAGGTAGCAGAATACAACAGTTACTAATATGGCATTATGTAAAAATGTGGAGGTGTAACCGATGTGATTCTGCAATCTGTATTTTGGGTAAAAATGGGAGTTCAAAATTCACTTGAATCTAATATATGTAATACGAGATGTCAAGAGCTTTGTAATATTTTGAACAACCAATAAAAAAAAATAATCAATGAAAAATCGATTGTATTCCAAGAACAAAACAAACTTCTTATCCAGAAAAAAATATGTAACCAGTTCCTTCAGAATGTTTTGGAAAACTACTGTTTATTGGTTCATTGAATTTAGTGATCTGTTTGATATTTAGTTTCATACACAGTACAGACATTTTAGAATTAGCATACAAACGTACATAACACCTCCTATTAAGAAAGGAAAGAATTTATCAAATGGCACAACCTTGATATTTTAATCTAACACTTTGGCCATTGTCATAGCTATTCCATGTTAAAAAAGTCTACTTGTCAAGACTTGTCATATGCTGTTTGTATAGCTGGTAATTACAGAATCAAGATGAATTATTCTCTGTTTTTAAAAGCTATAAAATAGACACCAAACAATTAATATAACTATACCTCATGTTCTTTGAAGAAGAAAAGAGTAAATAAATCTCATTTCAAAGCCATTTATCCAGTTCCCTCTCTCCTTCCACCCATCTCCACAGGTCTGTACATTAAAGCCTGTGATTCCTTGTCTTACAGTGAAAAAAAGCTGCCAAAACACAAAGAGCCCTGGAATTCTCACATAGCGTTTATTCCCCATGAATAGGCAATCATCCACTCTGACAAACTGAAACATACTTGGGAGGGATGCCATAATTTACTCCCTTAACTTGACCGTTTGCTTATGAAACACTCCTTTTCCTAAATTGGTGTTAACACAATGCACGCAACAGACAGAAATTAACTGAGAAGGAGCTTAGATTTGAACTTGTAGAAAAAGATCCCTATGATGCACTGGATGTTTCCAACTCAGCAATGGGCAGAAAGCCTTCTCCAAATGGGCCCTCACCAATAGGTCACCCTTCATCTGAAAGGAGACCTCCTCATTTTGAAAACAGTGGTCCACTCACACTCTCACCTTTCACTCCAGTGGGAGGAGGAAGAGGGTCAAGGGGCCCTGGAGAATCCTCTGGACCATGCGACTAGCAGTAAAGGAAGAGAATCCAGCTGTCATAAGTTCACTGATTTTCAGAGAGCAACTTCTCAGACTGGGGCCCTCTCTCCTCCAGGGGAACAGGCCAGCAGGCTGATGATCCCTCCACCAGGCCAAACATATTCTTCTCATGCACGTCTTCCTCTACAAAGGCTAGATAGGTTTTACTCAAATTGTGGTAGAGCATCGGGACCAGCAGAACACAGAATTCCTAATATGCCTCCTTTGGACTCCGATGTGCAATATTCAACTCTCCATGCTGAAAACCAGGCAACTGGCTCTCGCTCTGTGTTGGCACCTTTCCCTCCAGTCAGAGGTGCCTTGTTCCAGTTGACCCAAGGAGTCAGTTCATGAGAAGAGGACTTTTTTTTCCTCCACCTCTCCAAAAAACTTGTCTGGGAACTTGGAGATTATGCTCCACCTGGCCCCCAACCCACTCCATTTACAAAGTGAAGTGTCTATGCAGGGAGGGCGTTTTCCTCACAATTTTCCCCCAAGAGCAGGAATTCAGCCCTCTACACCCCCATTCTGAAAGTACAAGTGAGTTCCCTGAAGGGTTCCTTCCACCTGCAAATGAGCCTGTTACTCAACATCTAGAACCAAACAAGAAACCTCATGCTGTTGCTCTCTCTTCAAATGTAATTTGACTTATGTCTCATTTTTAGTTTTTAAGTAACTGCTTTTACTTCAGTAATTGACTATACTTTGGCTACAATCGAAGCTCAATGAAACTATAATTCTTAAGATAGTATTTTGTAAATAAAGATGGTTTATGTAGGAATCTTATGAGTAAATTATACCTATTTTATTATATTCCAGAGAACAACATTTAATCTGATGAAGCCACTATTACATAAACAAGAATGGGAGTTCTAGCTACTTGTAATCTAGCTGATGGAAATATCTTTTAAACTCCCAACAAAGAAGTGTATTTAGTATGACTGTAGCAACTGTAAAGTGACTTTAGGCTTCATTAAAAATTGTCACTGATTTAGAGACTGGTTGGGCATTTCAGCTAGTTTTTTCATATCAGAATAACTAGAGCATGGAAGGACTAAAGGAGAGAACACAACTAAACATGTCACGGAAACAAGAGATCTCAACTACAAAGAAAAATGAAGACCTCTTTTTTATATTGGTTGCTGAAAACATTACATAGCTCTTGAGATATCATATTTCCTACATTAGATTCAAGTGAGTTATGAACTCCCATTTTGACCCCATATACAGATTGCACAATCACATGGTTTACACATCCACATTTTTACAAAATGCCATATTAGTAACAATTGTATTCTGCTACATTTTCTAGCCTCTACTATCCCCCCTCTCCTGCCCTCCCATCTTCTCTCTCTATCCCATCTGCTGTAATTTAACTTTTGGGAATTGGAAACCACACTTTAAACTGACTCTGCTCCTTTTTTTCCCTTCTGTCAAATTACTCATCATCTTCTTCTATTTCTCCTCCTCCTCCTCCTCCTCTTCCTCCTGCTCTTTATAACTTTAATTCATTCATCATACACTCATGCATTGGTTCATTCATTCCTTTCACATATGGTGTTGGGGATCCAACTCAGGACCTTTGAAAGTGTGAAGCCAGCACTCTAGTGCTGAGCCAAAACCCCAGCACCTGTCTTTTTGATTTTATGACTGTTTATTTGAAACTCAGAATCGCATTCTGCTATGGTTCACTGATATGTGGATTGACCTAGTCCTTGTTTCCTGGGAGACTTTTGGAAAATATACATGAATTATTAGGAGATTGAAATGAAGAAACAAAGGGGAAATTCCCCAATTTCTTATTCTTAGATTCCATACTCTGACTCTGCCTACCCACTGTAAAAACTTTTAAACTCTTACTCCCCATTTCTATATCATTGCCAACAAGTGAACATTCACTGCCCTACAACAAACCAGAGAACTCACATTGAACAATGTTTCCCCAGTAGAGACTAAGACACAAATCTTATTAAAAAAAATACCCTAGTTATGAATTAGTAGGTAAAGCTTTATTTGAGTGTTAAATGTGCTCTAATTATTTGTTTGTGTGTTGATGTGTGTGGTGTGTGGGTCTGTGTGCTTGTTTGTAAAACAAGCACTGAGATGTAAAATAAATGCAGGATTGCAACGGCCTTCTTAAAAATAAGAAGCAACTTTATCACATTTGAAGCCCAGTGAAGAATCTGCCTGATACCTAACCTACAATTAATTGAAATGTGAAAACTTCAGGCCTAGGAAAACAAAGCCAACATACACAATGAATCTAATCAGCCTGTCTCAACTGTTTTCAAATCAGTCCTTTCAATATATCTAAATTGCCAGCATGAAACATCAGTTTTTCTAAACAAGTGGACGGATGTCCCCTGCCATGGGCTGTGTAAAATACACGGAGGATCCCGCACTGATTGTTATCTAGAATGACTTCTGCCTGAACTACTATTGGAGAATAGTTGCTGATATACTGCGGTTCTTATACCAGTAAACTGGAATGAAGGTAATTTCAGGCTGTAAAGGAATAAATTGATTTTACTAACTGGTTTTTGGAAAACACTGCCATGAAAAATTATCAATATGTTCATAAGGCATCTACATGTCTCTCCACGGGGGTTTTATTAATGGGGGAGGGGGTGAGGTTTGGATATAACTGAACTGTCCATTAGTAGGTAGAACAATATAATGGGAATCAGAGTGCACATTCCGGTTTGAACTCAATCTAGGTAACACGGATTCATCTCTGTGTAATAAGCCTGCTCCTGAAAAACACAATGTAGAGCTCCAAAAGCAGAATGATACTTTCAGAATACCATGTTATGTTTGTAAATAGATAGACAGGTAGATATACAGAAATCAAAAATCTGAAAACGGTCTGGAAATGTACATTTCAATAACTTACAATGTTAGTTGTGGGGGATTAATAGCAGATCAAGAAGACTGTATCTGCATGCGAAATGGTTCAATTTTTGAAAGAGTTTTTTAAATGAAAATGGACAAAAAATTTAAAGGGTTACAGTAAGTGTTGAGGAGTGACTTGGCAAAAGGAGCACAGAGGTGACAAAGAATTAAGTAGAGTTCAATGGAACCAGGTATAATTTCTGTACACATGACTCCATGAACAGGAGCAAAGGGGACACTTAAAGATATCATAAGGACTAAGGAGAGATCAGGATTAGGGGGGCTTGTAGGAAGAGCTGGAAAAAAAACAAAAGCATGCAATGGGCAGAAAATGTGGAAGAAAAGGCCTCCCAGGTGGTAAACTGATCCATCTCTCCCTGTAGTTCAACTTATGAATAACAGAGAGGCCGGCTAAGTGGGAAAGTACTTGGAATCTCTGTTCATACAGACAACAGAAAGTGCCACCAGAGTGAAAAAACGTCAACCCAGTAAGGCAGCTTAGCCCCTTCCCCTTGGTGTTTTATGCCAGCTATCTTTCTTACTGTGCCTCTGTTCATCTACACTGATACGTGTTAGGTCCAAAGGCAGTGACAAAGCATTGTTACGTGTATTGTTGAATCCTGCTGCTCCACAAAGCACAGCCATTTTAATTAGTGTACTCAATACCTTCTTTTCGACTCTCATCTCGTTTGAAGAAACACTTTCAGAGGAAAGAAGTTCTCCCTAAGCCACATGTGTCCTTAAGTAAACTATGAATTGAGTGGTATCTCAAGGTGTTTGGGCTGATTCCTCCACATGGCCCGTGAAACCTAGAAAAGTGTCATGCACCAACAGTCAGTACATCTTCACTGAGTCCTGTTCTTTGCACACCAGGGTCATCATATTGTTCATGTAATGGTCAGAAAAACAGTGTTACAGTGAGTATCCTTCTTAGTAGTAGGACTAAAGTGTTTTGGACTCGCATGTTCGGATACTGAAAAGGCTCAGGGAAGTCCACTTGAAAGCTGGTCATTCCATACATGTGCTGGAGAGGTAAAAAGGCTACTCTCATTTGGCAACTTTTAGACAGTGATACAGCTCTGGCCATGTAAGTGTAAATAACAACAGGTCTAATCATGCATGGTGGCCTATGGGCTTGGAACTTGCATGCTTACAAAACCAGTGATTACTTGTGCATCTTCTCCTTCGAACCTCATATGTGACTCATCAACAAGTCAAGTGTTAACTTGGGAGGAAAACAATATGTTGGGATGTCCTTATTGTACATCAAGCCATGAACTCTTTCTCTTAACATCAACAATATAATTCACGTTAAGGATTTACATCCATTTCAGAGAGTCATATCCATCCTTCTCTTGGCTATATATTAATAAGTACCAGCCAGCTTCCTTAGATGTTTTAAAGCCCATGAAAAGTCCAAAAAAAAAAAAAACATCTCAAAGAAGAGTTTGAGGAATTTTCAACAATACTAGTCTAGAAATGCTGACCTGAAAACCAACTAAAGTTTTCAACTCCTTCTTTTGAGGAACATTAGCTGTGCAGTGCTTTTCTAAAATGACTTGTCATAACCGATTTATGCCCATGTTAGCAACTCTTCTGAAATTACTTTGAAAGTAGACTAATGTGAGAGTTTTTCTTTAGAGATAATTCAAATTACTTGCATAGGAAGTGGCAGCAGGTCTGGGGATGTTGTAGCTCAGTGGCAGTGACCTTGCCTAGCTTGGGGCTGGCCTGCCATGGACTTTCACCCAAAACACTTGCAAGAAAAGAAAAGGGAGGGAAGGGAGAGAGAAAGTTGGAAGGGAGGAAGGCAAAGATGGAGGGATGGAGGGAGGTAGAAAAGAATGAAGAAGAAAAGGAGAAAACCCAGGAAGGGAGGAAGGAAGCAAGGAAGGTAGGAAATAGGGAGAGCACAAGGGCAGGGAAAGGACTGAGTCACTCAAACAAAAGGCAAGGGACACAAAGACCAATATAAGCCATAAAAGCTGTTTGAACAGTTTAGTCAGCTTTAGAATTTGAGTGACATCAAACTGAATGTTATTATGACTGGATGGAATCTTCCTACTAATCCCGCCTTAGACTGGCCTAAACCAAATCAAGGGGTGGGTGGCATGGAGAGAAATTCTCTCTGGCTGGAGTGGGAGACACCTAAACCTGTGGCACATGAGGATGCACTGGGTAGGAAAGCGGACAAGACTCCCCTGATGGGCAGTTGAGCACAACAAGGCTCCTGGAAGGCCTTGACTATGGCTCCCACCGCCATACGCCCACCACCCACCATACGCTCACCCCCTGAAGGGGATCACAGTGGTCTGCTCCGTTGCCTGGTGCAGATTGGTGTCCATGACCAAACACCTGAGTGTACACAGCCTGTGTTGGCCTGCCTGGGCAGGCTGTGGTTGTGGTGGCAAGAGCCAAAGCTGTCTTGGCGTGATGGAGGAGCCAAGGGCTGCCTCTCAACCAAACTAGTGGGTGGTTCTGGAAGATTACCCAGGGTTGTGGCAGCATTGTCCGAAGACATGAAGCCAGGCCAACTTACTGATGGCTTTCCTTGGGAGTTGGTGATGTGTACAGCTCTTGGAATTTTTGCTGTTCTCTCACTTTTCTGGAGAGGTTTTCAGTCGGTTCATAGCAGGCTTTACGTGGGAATAGAAAAAAGGCTGACTCTAAATCTTGCTGGACTTATTGAGGCAAAATGTGGACTTCTTGAAAAAGTGAGCCTTTTTGAAAAAAAACATGAAGTCTTAGACTCATCTTTAAAGAATTGCAGGTTTGAGAAGGGTTCAAGGAAAGCACAACAGCTGGAGGCAACCTACGAAAAGCTGCATAGGTCCGAATCCAGCCATGGTGTTGAAATGCTCTTTCTAGAAGAAGAGCTCAAAGCACAGAAGGCTCAACATGGTCAACAGGATGAAACGATGGCGCATCTATCAAGAAAGATACAGTCCCTCCAAGGTGAATATGAATCCCTCAGATCACAAATAGCTGAAGCTAAAACAAACTGGAGACTCTTTCAAGTGAATGAGGAAGAACTGAAGCTGGCAATCAAAGAGGTTTTGAATGAAGCATCCCTACTTCCGCAAATGCAGAGACCAACAATACAAGGAGAAGCTGAAGCACAGAGGGAACAAGGAGGTGTCCAATATAAAGCAAAAATCATATTAGAGGACTCTGAAGAAGCTGGAGAATAAGTTCAAAGGGACTCAGAAAATCACATGGAGTCTCTGAGTGAATGCTTGCTGAAGATAAAGGATAGATCTTCTCCAAGCCTGGGAGCCCAAAGGGATGGTGGTCACCTGGAACTGGGAAAGACGAGTGAACCCGAAATTGGTGCTCATTTGGAGGATGAGTCCAAAGGAGCTTTGAGGAACCTGGTTTATGGTGATGAGCTAAAGGCCTCCTTAGAAATCTTGCAAGGAGGAAGAAATCAAAAATGTTCTCTCTCATCTGAAGTGGAGAATACCACGGAAGTCCTTACAGAACACCTTAAAAGTCTGCAGACTGAACAGGCATCCTTGCAGTCAGAAAATTCACAGCTGCAAAGTGAGAATGAGACCCTACAGAAGAACTTTAAAGTCATGATGGAACGCAATCCAGAAAATATGATGAAACTGCACAGGAAATTAAGAGTGGAGGAAAACTACCGTGTGGAGCAAGATGAGAAACTTTCCAAAGTCGAAGAAAAGATGAGCAATACAATAAAAGAGCTGGAGACCTACAGAAAAAGAGCCCAATATCTTGAAGAACAATTGCAGAGTACCATTCATTCCTGATTGGGGAAGATTATTTCCTCTGAGAAAGAGGCAGATGCTAGTGAGTTGGCAGCTCGGAATGCTGAAAGAAACCTCAGTTATTTCAGGAAACAAAATGCACGCAACAGACAAAAATTAACTGAGAAGGAGCTTAGATTTGAACTTGTAGAAAAAGATCCCTATGATGCACTGGATGTTTCCAACTCAGCAATGGGCAGAAAGCCTTATCCAAATGGGCCCTCACCAATAGGTCACCCTTCATCTGAAAGGAGACCTCCTCATTTTGAAAACAGTGGTCCACTCACACTCTCACCTTTCACTCCAGTGGGAGGAGGAAGAGGGTCAAGGGGCCCTGGAGAATCCTCTGGACCATGCGACTAGCAGTAAAGGAAGAGAATCCAGCTGTCATAAGTTCACTGATTTTCAGAGAGCACCTTCTCAGACTGGGCCCCTCTCTCCTCCAGGGGAACAGGCCAGCAGGCTGACGATCCCTCCGCCAGGCCAACCATATTCTTCTGATGCACGTCTTCCTCTACAAAGGCAAGATAGGTTTTAGTCAAATTGTGGTAGAGCATCGGGACCAGCAGAACACAGAATTCCTAATATGCCTCCTTTGGACTCCGATGTACAATATTCAACTCTCCATGCTGAAAACCAGGCAACTGGCTCTCGCTCTGTGTTGCCACCTTTCCCTCCAGTCAGAGGTGCCTTGTTTCCAGTTGACCCAAGGAGTCAGTTCATGAGAAGAGGACCTTTTTTTTCCTCCACCTCTCCCAGGAAACTTGTCTGGGAACCTGGAGATTATTTTCCACCTGACCCACCACCCACTCCATTTCCAATGCGAATTGTCTATGCAGGGAGGGGGTTTTCCTCACAATTTTCCCCCAAGAGCTGGAATTCAGCCCTCTACACCCCTATTCTGAAAGTACAAGTGAGTTCCCTGAAGGGTTTCTTCCACCTGCAAATGAGCCTGTTACTCAACATCCAGAACCAAACAAGAAACGTCATGCTGTTGGTCTCTCTTCAAATGTAATTTGACTTATCTCTCATTTTTAGTTTTTAAGTAACTGCTTTTAGTTCAGTAATTGACTACACTTTGGCTCCAATTGAAGCTCAATGAAACAATAATTCTTAAGATAGTATTTTGTAAATAAAGATGGTTTACGTAGGAATCTTATGAGTAAATTATTCTTATTTTATTTTATTCAGAAGAACAGCATTTAATCTGATGAAGCCACTCTTACATAAACAAGAATGGGAGTTCTTGGTACTTGTAATCTAGCTGATGGAAATATCTTTTAAACTCCCAACAAAGAAGTGTATTTAGTATGACTGTAGCAAATGTAAAGTGACTTTAGGCTTAATGAAAAAGTGTCACTGATTTAGAGACTGGTTGCGCATTTCAGCTAGTTTTTCCATATCAGAATAACTAGAGCATGGGAGGACTAAAGGAGAGAACACAACTAAACATGTCACGGAAACAGGAGATCTCAACTACAAAGAAAAATGAGGACCTCTTTTTTTTATTTGTTGCTTAAAACATTACATAGTTCTTAAGATATCATATTTCCTGCATTAGATTCAAGTGAGTTATGAACTCCCATTTTGACCCCATATACAGATTGCACAATCACATTTTTACACATCCACGTTTTTACAAAATGCCATGTTAGTAACTGCTGTATTCTGCTACCTTTTCTAGCCTCTACTATCCGCCCTCTCCTGCCCTCCCATCTTCTCTCTCTATCACGTCTGGTGTAATTTAATGTTTGGGAATTGGAAACCACACTTTAAACTCACTCTCCTCCCCTTTTTCCCTTCTGTCAAATTACTCATCATCTTCTTCTATTTCTCCTCCTCCTCCTCCTCTTCCTCCTCCTCCTTATACCTTTAATTCATTCATCATACACTCATGCATTGGTTCATTCATTCCTTTCACATATGGTGTTGGGGATCCAACTCAGGACCTTTGAAAGTGTGAAGCCAGCACTCTTGTGTTGAGCCAAAACCCCAGCACCTGTCTTTTTGATTTTATGACTGTTTATATGAAATTCAGAATCGCATTCTGCTATGGTTCACTGATATATGGATTGACCTAGTCCTTGTTTTCTGGGAGACTTTTGGAAAATATACATGAATTATTAGGAGGTTGAAATGAAGAAACAAAGAGGAAATTCCCCGATTTCTTATTCTTGGATTCCATACTCTGACTCTGCCTACCTACTGTAAAAACTTTTAAACTCTTACTCCCCATTTCTATATCATTGCCAACAAGTGAACGTTCACTGCCCTACATCAAACCAGAGAACTCACATTGAACCATGTTTCCCCAGTAGAGACCAAGACACAATACTTATTAAAAAAATACCCCAGTTAAGAATTAGTAGGTAAAGCTTTATTTGAGTCTTAAATGTGCTCTAATTATGTGTTTGTGTGTTTGTTGATGCGTGCGGTGTGTGGGTGTGTGTGCTTGTGTGTAAAACAAGCACTGAGGTGTAAAATGAATGCAGGATTGCAACGGCCTTCTTAAAAATAAGAAGCAACTTTATCACATTTGAAGCCCAGTGAAGAATCTGCCTGATACTTAACCTACAATTAACTGAAAGGTGAAAAATTCAGGCCTGAAAAACAAAGCCAACATACATAATGAATCTAATCAGCCTGTCTCAACTGCTATCATTCAGTCCTCTCTAAACCTAAATTGCCAGCATAAAACATCAGTTGCTCTAAACGAGTGGAGTGATGTCCCCTGCCATGGGCTGTGTAAAATACATGGAGGATCCGGCACTGCTTGTTATCTAGAATGACTTCTGCCTGAACTACTATTGGAGAATTGTTGCTGATATACTGCGGTTCTTATACCAGTAAACTGGAATGAAGGTAATTTCAGGCTGCAAAGGAATAAATTGATTTTACTAACTGGTTTTTGAAAAACACTGCCATGAAAAATTATCAATATGTTCATAAAGGCATCTACATGTCTCTTCACAAGGGTTTTACTTAATGGGGGAGGTGTTGAGGTCTGGATATTACTGAACTGTCCATTAGTAGGTAGAACAATATAATGGGAATCAGAGTGCACATTCCGGTTTGAACTCAATCTAGGTAACATGGATTCATCTCTGTGTAATAGGCCTCCTTCTGAAAAACACAATGTAGTGCTCCAAAATCAGAACGATTCTTTCAGAATACCATGTTATGTTTGTAAATAGATAGACAGATAGATATACAGAAATCAAAAATCTGAAAACGGTCTGGAAGTGTACATTTCAATACCTTACTATGTCAGTAGTGGGGGATTATAGCAGATCAAGAAGACTGTGTCTGCATGCGAAATGGTTCAATTTTTGAGAGTTTTTTAAATGAAAATGGACAAAAAATTGAAAGGGTTACAGTAAGTGTTGAGGAGTGACTTGGCAAAAGGAGCACAGAGGTGAGAAAGAATTAAGTAGAGTTCAATAGAACCAGGTATAATTTCTGTACACATGACTCCATGAACAGGAGCAAAGGGGACACTTAAAGAAATCATAGGTCTAATGAGAGATCAGGATTAGGTGGGTTTGTACTATTCTAGAAATGCTGACCTGAAAACCAATTAAGTTTTCAACTCCTTCTTTTGAGGAACATTAGCTGTGCCGTGGTGGAGGCGATCCCCCACTCACTGTCTTGACAGGGTCACAGTGAGAAAAAGTGTTGGCAAAGCCGCTCTCCCACTGTCTTGACAGGGTCACAGTGAGGATGAATGCTGGCAAAGCCACGCTGGTTGGTGGGTAACCGAAACCATGAGACCCTTTTTTATGTAATTGGGACTTTGCATTTTCATGCTTATGTTTCTCACAGGAGGCATGAGTATGTTAAATGCCAAACAAATTAAATTTCAGATGGCTAGAACAGAACAGGTAGTTCATGCCTTGGAGGCCGTTCTACCCACCCCTCAGCATATCAAGGACAAAGTAAAAGGCTATTCTTCAATCTTAGTACATTGTGGACAAACCTGATAATGGACAACAATCATCCTCTGAAAAACAAATTCTTTCAGAACTAGTGCACCTTGACTGAGAAACAAACTCTTTGAGAACTAGTGTACCTTGACTGAGAAACAAAGAAACTCTTCGAGAAAGCAGCTCAACCAGTTTTATGAGAATAAATGTAGAAATCAATTAAAATAGGTTTATAAGACACAGTTTTAGAATAATGTTAAAAAATTATTTTATTTAGATTCTTAAGTTTAGAAATTCTTAAGTCTTTAAGTTGAATAGGTTTCTGATATGTTTTAATGATGATTCATAAACTTTAGGATATTTTAAATACAAGATTTAAAGGGACTTTTTTAGATGGGAATTTTAGATTAAAAATAAAGTACAAGTGTACTTTAGGTTAATGATTGGCTAGGAGACTTAGAGTCTGGTAGTTTGGCATTAGTTAATAAGGAAATAACATATCTTGGGAAAAATAGTAAATCTTGGGAAAATCTGAAGGATGTAAATTGGTGACATGTTTTATTGATGATTCTGTACTTTGATGATTGGGGGGGGTCATATCCTGGAAGAATGTAGATCGGTGTGCTCTCAATCATGGTTAAGGAAATGTCATGTATTGGCAAAGTTTTAAATTATATAATCAATGACGTATTGTGAATCTATAATGATGAGAAAAATTGTAATAAAAAGGGGACCCAGAGAAAGCTGCTTTAGCTCTCTCTCTGGAGATTGCTCAAACGGAACGACTCCTGTCTCATCATTTCGCCGACGCCACTAATCCTTCAGGACTCCCTGGACCCCGCTGGGGCTGGAGCCCGGCAGTGCCGTGCTTTTCAAAAATGACTTGTCATAACTGATTTATGCCCATGTTAGCAACTCTTCTGAAATTACTTTGAAAGTAGACTAATGTGAGAGTTTCTCTTTAGAGATAATTCAAATTACTTGCATAGGAAGTGGCAGCAGGTCTGGGGATGTTGTAGCTCAGTGGCAGTGACCTTGCCTAGCTTGGGGCAGGCCTGCCATGGACTTTCACCCCAAACACTTGCAAGAAAAGAAAAGGGAGGGAAGGGAGAGAGAAAGTTGGAAGGGAGGAAGGCAAAGTTGGAGGGATGGAGGGAGGTAGAAAAGATGGAAGAAGAAAAGGAGAAAACCCAGGAAGGGAGGAAGGAAGCAAGGAAGGTAGGAAACAGGGAGAGCACAAGGGCAGGAAAAGGACTGAGTCACTCAAACAAAAGGCAAGGGACACAAAGACCAATATAGGCCATAAAAGCTGTTTGAACAGTTTAGTCAGCTTTAGAATTTGAGTGACATCAAACTGAATGTTATTATGACTGGATGGAATCTTCCTACTAACCCCGCCTTGGCCTGGCCTAAACCAAATCAAGGGGTGGGTGGCATGGAGAGGAATTCTCTCCGGCTGGAGTGGGAGGGACCTAAACCTGTGGCACTTGAGGATGCACTGGGTAGGGAAGGGGACAAGACTCCCCTGATGGGCAGTTGAGCACAACAAGGCTCCTGGGAGCCTTTGATCATGGGTCCCACCGCCATACGCCCACCACCCACCATACGCTCAGCCCCTGAAGGGGATCACAGTGGTCTGCTCCGTTGCCTGGTGCAGGTTGGAGTTCCTGACCAAACACCTGAGTGTCCACAGCCTGTGTTGGCCTGCCTGGGCAGGCTGTGGTTGTGGTGGCAAGAGCCAAAGCTGTCTTGGCGTGATGGAGGAGCCAAGGGCTGCCTCTCAGCCATCCTAGTGGGTGGTTCTGGAAGAAGCACCCAGGGTTGTGACAGCATTGTCTGAAGACATGAAGCCAGGCCATCTTCCTGATGGCTTTCCTTGGGAGTTGGTGATGTGTACAGCTCTTGGAATTTTTGCTGTTCTCTCACTTTTCTTTAGAGGTTTTCATTCGGTTCGTAGCAGGCTTTACGTGGGAAGAGAAAAAAGGCTGGCTCTAAATCTTGCTGGACATACTGAGGCAAAATGTGGACTTCTTGAAAAAGTGAGCCTTGTTGAAAAAGAACATGAAGGCTTAGAATCATCTTTAAAGGATTGCAGGTTTGAGAAGGGTTCAAGAGAAGCACAACAGCTGAAGGCAACCGACGAAAAGCTGCATAGGTCCGAATCCAGCCATGGCGTTGAAATGCTCTTTCTAGAAGAAGAGCTCAAAGCACAGAAGGCTCAACATGGTCAACAAGGTGAAACGATGGCGCATCTATCAAGAAGGATACAGTCCCTCCAAGGTGAATCTGAATCCCTCAGATCACAAATAGCTGAAGCTAAAACAAACTGGAGACTCTTTCAAGTGAATGAGGAAGAACTGAAGCTGGCAATCAAAGAGGATTTGAATGAAGGATCCCTACTTCTGCCAACGCAGAGGCCAACAATTCAAGGAGAAGCTGAAGCACAGAGGGAACAAGGAGGTGTCCAATATAAAGCAAAAATCATATTAGAGGACTCTAAAGTAGCTGGAGAACAAGTTCTAAGGGACACAGAAAATCACATGGAGTCTCTGAGTGAATGCTTGCTGAAGATGAAGGATAGATCTTCTCCAAGCCTGGGAGCCCAAAGGGATGGTGGTCACCTGGAACTGGGAAAGACGAGTGAATTCGAAATTGGTGCTCACTTGGAGGATGAGTCCAAAGGAGCTTTGAGGAACCTGGTTTATGGTGATAAGCTAAAGGCCTCCTTAGAAATCTTGGAAGGTGGAAGAAATCAAAAATGTACTTTCTCATCTGAAGTGGAGAAAACCACAGAAGACCTTACAGAACACATTAAAAGTCTGCAGACTGAACAGGCATCCTTGCAGTCAGAAAATGCAAAGCTGCAAAGTGAGAATGAGACCCTACAGAAGAACTTTCAAGTCATGATGGAACGCTATCAAGAAAATATGATGAAACGGCACAGGAAATTAAGAGTGGAGGAAAACTACCGTGTGGAGCAAGAGGAGAAACTTTCCAAAGTCGAAGAAAAGATGAGCCATACAATAAAAGACCTGGAGACCTACAAAAAGAAAGCCTAGTATCTTGAAGAACAATTGCAGAGTACCATTCGTTCCTCTTTGGGGAAGATTATTTCCTCTGAGAAAGAAGCACATGCTAGTGAGTTGGCAGCTCGGATTGCTGAAAGAAACCTCAGTTATTTCAGGAAACAAAATGCACGCAACAGACAAAAATTAACTGAGACGGAGCTTAGATTTGAACTTGTAGAAAAAGATCCCTATGATGCACTGGATGTTTCCAACTCAGCAATGGGCAGAAAGCCTTCTCCAAATAGGCCCTAACCAATAGGTCACCCTTCATCTGAAAGGAGACCTCCTCATTTTGAAAAGAGTGGTCCACTCACACTCTCACCTTTCATTCCAGTGGGAGGAGGAAGAGGGTCAAGGGGCCCTGGAGAATCCTCTGGACCATGCGACTAGCAGTAAAGGAAGAGAATCCAGCTGTCATAAGTTCACTGATTTTCAGAGAGCAACTTCTCAGACTGAGCCCCTCTCTGCTCCAGGGGAACAGGCCAGCAGGCTGATGATCCCTCCGCCAGGCCAACCATATTCTTCTGATGCACGTCTTCCTCTATAAAGGCAAGATAGGTTTTACTCAAATTGTGGTAGAGCATTGAAACCAGCAGAACACAGAATTCCTAATATGCCTCCTTTGGACTCTGATGTGCCTGATTCACCTCTCCATGCTGAAAACCAAGCAACTGGCTCTGTCTCTGTGTTGGCACCTTTCCCTCCAGTCAGAGTTGCCTTGTTTCCAGTTGACCCAAGGAGTCAGTTCATGAGAAGAGGAGCTTTTTCTTCCTCCACCTCTCCCAGGAAACTTGTCTGGGAACCTGGAGATTATTTTCCACCTGACCCGCCACCCACTCCATTTCCAATGCGAAGTGTCTATGCAGGGAGGGGGTTTTCCTCACAATCTTGCCCCAAGAGCTGGAATTCAGCCCTCTACACCCCCATTCTGAAAGTACAAGTGAGTACCCTGAAGGGTTCCTTCCACCTGCAAATGAGCCTGTTACTCAACATCCAGAACCAAACAAGAAACCTCATGCTGTTGCTCTCTCTTCAAATGTAATTTGACTTATCTCTCATTTTTAGTTTATAAGTAACTGCTTTTACTTCAGTAATTGACTATACTTTGGCTCAATTGAAGCTCAATGAAACAATAATTCTTTATACAGTATTTTGTAAATAAAGATGGTTTACGTAGGAATCTCATGAGCAAATTATTCTTATTTTACTTTATTCCAGAGAACAGCATTTAATCTGATAAAGCATCTATTACATAAACAAGAATGGGAGTTCTAGGTAGTTGTAATCTAGATGATGGAAATATCGTTTAAACTCGCAACAAAAAGTGTATTTAATATGACTGTAGCAAATGTAAAGTGACTTTAGGCTTAATGAAAAAGTGTCACTGATTTAGAGACTGGTTGGGCATTTCAGCTAGTTTTTCCATATCAGAATAACTAGAGCATGGGAGGACTAAAGGAGAGAACACAACTAAACATGTCACGGAAACAGGAGATCTCAACTACAAAGAAAAATGTAGACCTCTTTTTTACATTGGTTGTTTAAAACCTTAAATAGCTCTTGAGATACCATATTTCCTACAGTAGATTCAAGTGAGTTATGAACTCCCATTTTGACCCCATATACAGATTGCACAATCACATTGTTTACACATCCACGTTTTTACAAAATGCCATGTTAGTAACTGTTGTATTCTGCTACCTTTTCTAGCCTCTACTATCCCCCCTCTCCTGCCCTCCCATCTTCTCTCTCTATCCCGTCTGCTGTAATTTAATGTTTGGGAATTGGAAACCACACTTTAAACTCACTCTCCTCCCCTTTTTTCCCTTCTGTCAAATTACTCATCATCTTCTTCTATTTCTCCTCCTGCTCCTCCTCTTAATCCTCCTCCTCCTCCTCTTACTCCTCCTCCTTATACCTTTAATTCATTCATCATACACTCATGCATTGGCTCATTCATTCCTTTCACATATGGTGTTGGGGATCCAACTCAGGACCTTTGAAAGTGTGAAGCCAGCACTCTAGTGCTGAGCCAAAACCCCAGCACCTGTCTTTTTGATTTTATGACTATTTATATGAAATTCAGAATCGCATTCTGCTATGGTTCACTGATATGTGGATTGACCTAGTCCTTGTTTTCTGGGAGACTTTTGGAAAATATACATGAATTATTAGGAGGTTGAAATGAAGAAACAAAGAGGAAATTCCCCAATTTCTTACTCTTAGATTCCATACTCTGACTCTGCCTACCTACTGTAAAAACTTTTAAACTCTTACTCCCCATTTCTATATCATTGCCAACAAGTGAACGTTCACTGCCCTACAACAAACCAGAGAACTCACATTGAACCATGTTTCCCCAGTAGAGACCAAGACACAATACTTATTAAAATAATACCCTAGTTATGAATTAGCAGGTAAAGCTTTATTTGAGTGTTAAATGTGCTCTAATTATGTGTTTGTGTGTTTGTTGATGTTTGTGGTGTGCGGGTGTGTGTGCTTGTGTGAAAACAAGCACTGAGGTGTAAAATAAATCCAAGATTGCAACGGCCTTCTTAAAAATAAGAAGCAACTTTATCACATTTGAAGCCCAGTGAAGAATCTGCCTGATACTTAACCTACAATTAATTGAAATGTGAAAACTTGAGGCCTAGAAAAACAAAGCCAACATACATACTGAATCTAATCAGTCTGTCTCACCTGTTTTCTAATCACTCATTTAAATAAACCTAAATTGCCAGCATAAAACATCAGTTGTTCTAAACGAGTGGACGGATGTCGCCTGTCATGGGCTGTGTAAAATACATGGAGGATCTGGCACTCATTGTTATCTAGAATGACTTCTGCCTGAACTACTATTGGAGAATTGTGACTGATATACTGCGGTTCTTATACCAGTAAACTGGAATGAAGGTAATTTCAGGCTGCAGAGAAATAAATTGATTTTACTAACTGGTTTTTGGAAAACACTGCCAAAAAATTATCAATATGTTCATAAAGGCATCTACATGTCTCTTCACAAGGGTTTTACTTAATGGGGGAGGTGGTGAGGTCTGGATATAACTGAACTGTCCATTAGTAGGTACAACAATATAATGGGAATCAGAGTGCACATTCCGGTTTTAACGAAATCTAGGAAACATGGATTCATGTCTGTGTAATAGGCCTGCTTCTGAAAAACACAACGTAGAGCTCCAAAAGCAGAACGATTCTTTCAGAATACCATGTTACGTTTGTAAATAGATAGAGAGATAGATATACAGAAATCAACAATCTGAAAACGGTCTGGAAGTGTACATTTCAATAACTTACAATGTCAGTAGTGGGGGATTAATAGCAGATCCAGAAGACTGTGTCTGCATGCGAAATGGTTCAATTTTTGAAAGAGTTTTTTAAATGAAAATGGACAAAAAATTGAAAGGGTTACAGTAAGTGTTGAGGAGTGACTTGGCAAAAGGAGCACAGAGGTGAGAAAGAATTAAGTAGAGTTCAATAGAACCAGGTATAATTTCTGTACACTTGACTTCATGAACAGGAGCAAAGGGGACACATAAAGAAATCATAGGACTAAGGAGAGATCAGGATTAGGAGGGTTTGTACTAGTGTAGAAATGCTGACCTGAAAACCAATTAAGTTTTCAACTCCTTCTTTTGAGGAACATTAGCTGTGCCGTGCTTTTCAAAAATGACTTGTCATAACTGATTTATGACCATTTTAGCAACTCTTCTGAAATTACTTTGAAAGCAGACTAATGTGAGAGTTTCTTTTTAGAGATAATTCAAATTACTTGCATAGGAAGTGGCAGCAGGTCTGGCATGTTGTAGCTCAGTGGCAGTGACCTTGCCTAGCTTGGGGCTGGCCTGCCATGGACTTTCACCCCAAACACTTGCAAGAAAAGAAAAGGGAGGGAAGGGAGAGAGTAAGTTGGAAGGGAGGAAGGCAAAGTTGGAGGGATGGAGGGAGGTAGAAAAGAAAAAAGAAGAAAAGGAGAAAAACCTGGAAGAGAGAAAGGAAGCAAGTAAAGTAGGAAATAGGGAGAACACAAGGGCAGGGAAAGGACTGAGTCACTCAAACAAAAGGCAAGGGACACAAAGACCAATATAGGCCATAAAAGCTATTTGAACAGTTTAGTCAGCTTTAGAATTTGAGTGACATCAAACTGAATGTTATTATGACTGGATGGAATCTTCCTACTAACCCGCCTTGGCCTGGCCTAAACCAAATCAAGGGGTGGGTGGCATGGAGAGGAATTCTCTCCGGCTGGAGTGGGAGAGACCTAAACCTGTGGCACTTGAGGATGCACTGGGTAGGGAAGGGGACAAGACTCCCCTGATGGGCAGTTGAGCACAACAAGGCTCCTGGGAGCCTTTGATCATGGCTCCCACCGCCATACGCCCACCACCCACCATACGCTCAGCCCCTGAAGGGGATCACAGTGGTCTGCTCCGTTGCGTGGTGCAGGTTGGAGTTCCTGACCAAACACCTGAGTGTCCACAGCCTGTGTTGGCCTGCCTGGGCAGGCTGTGGTTGTGGTGGCAAGAGCCAAAGCTGTCTTGGCGTGATGGAGGAGCCAAGGGCTGCCTCTCAGCCATCCTAGTGGGTGGTTCTGGAAGAAGCACCCAGGGTTGTGACAGCATTGTCTGAAGACATGAAGCCAGGCCATCTTCCTGATGGCTTTCCTTGGGAGTTGGTGATGTGTACAGCTCTTGGATTTTTTGCTGTTCTCTCACTTTTCTTTAGAGGTTTTCATTCGGTTCGTAGCAGGCTTTACGTGGGAAGAGAAAAAAGGCTGGCTCTAAATCTTGCTGGACATACTGAGGCAAAATGTGGACTTCTTGAAAAAGTGAGCCTTGTTGAAAAAGAACATGAAGGCTTAGAATCATCTTTAAAGGATTGCAGGTTTGAGAAGGGTTCAAGAGAAGCACAACAGCTGGAGGCAACCGACGAAAAGCTGCATAGGTCCGAATCCAGCCATGGCGTTGAAATGCTCTTTCTAGAAGAAGAGCTCAAAGCACAGAAGGCTCAACATGGTCAACAAGGTGAAACGATGGCGCATCTATCAAGAAGGATACAGTCCCTCCAAGGTGAATCTGAATCCCTCAGATCACAAATAGCTGAAGCTAAAACAAACTGGAGACTCTTTCAAGTGAATGAGGAAGAACTGAAGCTGGCAATCAAAGAGGATTTGAATGAAGGATCCCTACTTCCGCCAACGCAGAGGCCAACAATTCAAGGAGAAGCTGAAGCACAGAGGGAACAAGGAGGTGTCCAATATAAAGCAAAAATCATATTAGAGGACTCTAAAGTAGCTGGAGAACAAGTTCTAAGGGACACAGAAAACCACATGGAGTCTCTGAGTGAATGCTTGCTGAAGATGAAGGATAGATCTTCTCCAAGCCTGGGAGCCCAAAGGGATGGTGGTCACCTGGAACTGGGAAAGACGAGTGAACTCGAAATTGGTGCTCACTTGGAGGATGAGTCCAAAGGAGCTTTGAGGAACCTGGTTTATGGTGATAAGCTAAAGGCCTCCTTAGAAATCTTGGAAGGTGGAAGAAATCAAAAATGTACTTTCTCATCTGAAGTGGAGAAAACCACAGAAGACCTTACAGAACACATTAAAAGTCTGCAGACTGAACAGGCATCCTTGCAGTCAGAAAATGCAAAGCTGCAAAGTGAGAATGAGACCCTACAGAAGAACTTTCAAGTCATGATGGAACGCTATCAAGAAAATATGATGAAACGGCACAGGAAATTAAGAGTGGAGGAAAACTACCGTGTGGAGCAAGAGGAGAAACTTTCCAAAGTCGAAGAAAAGATGAGCCATACAATAAAAGACCTGGAGACCTACAAAAAGAAAGCCTAGTATCTTGAAGAACAATTGCAGAGTACCATTCGTTCCTCTTTGGGGAAGATTATTTCCTCTGAGAAAGAAGCACATGCTAGTGAGTTGGCAGCTCGGATTGCTGAAAGAAACCTCAGTTATTTCAGGAAACAAAATGCACGCAACAGACAAAAATTAACTGAGACGGAGCTTAGATTTGAACTTGTAGAAAAAGATCCCTATGATGCACTGGATGTTTCCAACTCAGCAATGGGCAGAAAGCCTTCTCCAAATAGGCCCTCACCAATAGGTCACCCTTCATCTGAAAGGAGACCTCCTCATTTTGAAAAGAGTGGTCCACTCACACTCTCACCTTTCATTCCAGTGGGTGGAGGAAGAGGGTCAAGGGGCCCTGGAGAATCCTCTGGACCATGCGACTAGCAGTAAAGGAAGAGAATCCAGCTGTCATAAGTTCACTGATTTTCAGAGAGCAACTTCTCAGACTGAGCCCCTCTCTGCTCCAGGGGAACAGGCCAGCAGGCTGATGATCCCTCCGCCAGGCCAAACATATTCTTCTGATGCACGTCTTCCTCTATAAAGGCAAGATAGGTTTTACTCAAATTGTGGTAGAGCATTGAAACCAGCAGAACACAGAATTCCTAATATGCCTCCTTTGGACTCTGATGTGCCTGATTCACCTCTCCATGCTGAAAACCAAGCAACTGGCTCTGTCTCTGTGTTGGCACCTTTCCCTCCAGTCAGAGTTGCCTTGTTTCCAGTTGACCCAAGGAGTCAGTTCATGAGAAGAGGACCTTTTTCTTCCTCCACCTCTCCCAGGAAACTTGTCTGGGAACCTGGAGATTATTTTCCACCTGACCCGCCACCCACTCCATTTCCAATGCGAAGTGTCTATGCAGGGAGGGGGTTTTCCTCACAATCTTGCCCCAAGAGCTGGAATTCAGCCCTCTACACCCCCATTTTGAAAGTACAAGTGAGTTCCCTGAAGGTTTCCTTCCACCTGCAAATGAGCCTGTTACTCAACATCCAGAACCAAACAAGAAACCTCATGCTGTTGCTCTCTCTTCAAATGTAATTTGACTTATCTCTCATTTTTAGTTTATAAGTAACTGCTTTTACTTCAGTAATTGACTATACTTTGGCTCAATTGAAGCTCAATGAAACAATAATTCTTTATACAGTATTTTGTAAATAAAGATGGTTTACGTAGGAATCTCATGAGCAAATTATTCTTATTTTACTTTATTCCAGAGAACAGCATTTAATCTGATAAAGCATCTATTACATAAACAAGAATGGGAGTTCTAGGTAGTTGTAATCTAGATGATGGAAATATCGTTTAAACTCGCAACAAAAAGTGTATTTAATATGACTGTAGCAAATGTAAAGTGACTTTAGGCTTAATGAAAAAGTGTCACTGATTTAGAGACTGGTTGGGCATTTCAGCTAGTTTTTCCATATCAGAATAACTAGAGCATGGGAGGACTAAAGGAGAGAACACAACTAAACATGTCACGGAAACAGGAGATCTCAACTACAAAGAAAAATGTAGACCTCTTTTTTACATTGGTTGCTTAAAACCTTAAATAGCTCTTGAGATACCATATTTCCTACAGTAGATTCAAGTGAGTTATGAACTCCCATTTTGACCCCATATACAGATTGCACAATCACATTGTTTACACATCCACGTTTTTACAAAATGCCATGTTAGTAACTGTTGTATTCTGCTACCTTTTCTAGCCTCTACTATCCCCCCTCTCCTGCCCTCCCATCTTCTCTCTCTATCCCGTCTGCTGTAATTTAATGTTTGGGAATTGGAAACCACACTTTAAACTCACTCTCCTCCCCTTTTTTCCCTTCTGTCAAATTACTCATCATCTTCTTCTATTTCTCCTCCTGCTCCTCCTCTTAATCCTCCTCCTCCTCCTCTTACTCCTCCTCCTTATACCTTTAATTCATTCATCATACACTCATGCATTGGCTCATTCATTCCTTTCACATATGGTGTTGGGGATCCAACTCAGGACCTTTGAAAGTGTGAAGCCAGCACTCTAGTGCTGAGCCAAAACCCCAGCACCTGTCTTTTTGATTTTATGACTGTTTATATGAAATTCAGAATCGCATTCTGCTATGGTTCACTGATATGTGGATTGACCTAGTCCTTGTTTTCTGGGAGACTTTTGGAAAATATACATGAATTATTAGGAGGTTGAAATGAAGAAACAAAGAGGAAATTCCCCAATTTCTTACTCTTAGATTCCATACTCTGACTCTGCCTACATACTGTAAAAACTTTTAAACTCTTACTCCCCATTTCTATATCATTGCCAACAAGTGAACGTTCACTGCCCTACAACAAACCAGAGAACTCACATTGAACCATGTTTCCCCAGTAGAGACCAAGACACAATACTTATTAAAATAATACCCTAGTTATGAATTAGCAGGTAAAGCTTTATTTGAGTGTTAAATGTGCTCTAATTATGTGTTTGTGTGTTTGTTGATGTTTGTGGTGTGCGGGTGTGTGTGCTTGTGTGTAAAACAAGCACTGAGGTGTAAAATAAATCCAAGATTGCAACGGCCTTCTTAAAAATAAGAAGCAACTTTATCACATTTGAAGCCCAGTGAAGAATCTGCCTGATACTTAACCTACAATTAATTGAAATGTGAAAACTTGAGGCCTAGAAAAACAAAGCCAACATACATACTGAATCTAATCAGTCTGTCTCACCTGTTTTCTAATCACTCATTTAAATAAACCTAAATTGCCAGCATAAAACATCAGTTGTTCTAAACGAGTGGACGGATGTCGCCTGTCATGGGCTGTGTAAAATACATGGAGGATCTGGCACTCATTGTTATCTAGAATGACTTCTGCCTGAACTACTATTGGAGAATTGTGACTGATATACTGCGGTTCTTATACCAGTAAACTGGAATGAAGGTAATTTCAGGCTGCAGAGAAATAAATTGATTTTACTAACTGGTTTTTGGAAAACACTGCCAAAAAATTATCAATATGTTCATAAAGGCATCTACATGTCTCTTCACAAGGGTTTTACTTAATGGGGGAGGTGGTGAGGTCTGGATATAACTGAACTGTCCATTAGTAGGTACAACAATATAATGGGAATCAGAGTGCACATTCCGGTTTTAACGAAATCTAGGAAACATGGATTCATGTCTGTGTAATAGGCCTGCTTCTGAAAAACACAACGTAGAGCTCCAAAAGCAGAACGATTCTTTCAGAATACCATGTTACGTTTGTAAATAGATAGAGAGATAGATATACAGAAATCAACAATCTGAAAACGGTCTGGAATTGTACATTTCAATAACTTACAATGTCAGTAGTGGGGGATTAATAGCAGATCCAGAAGACTGTGTCTGCATGCGAAATGGTTCAATTTTTGAAAGAGTTTTTTAAATGAAAATGGACAAAAAATTGAAAGGGTTACAGTAAGTGTTGAGGAGTGACTTGGCAAAAGGAGCACAGAGGTGAGAAAGAATTAAGTAGAGTTCAATAGAACCAGGTATAATTTCTGTACACTTGACTCCATGAACAGGAGCAAAGGGGACACATAAAGAAATCATAGGACTAAGGAGAGATCAGGATTAGGAGGGTTTGTACTAGTCTAGAAATGCTGACCTGAAAACCAATTAAGATTTCAACTCCTTCTTTTGAGGAACATTAGCTGTGCCGTGCTTTTCAAAAATGACTTGTCATAACTGATTTATGACCATTTTAGCAACTCTTCTGAAATTACTTTGAAAGCAGACTAATGTGAGAGTTTCTTTTTAGAGATAATTCAAATTACTTGCATAGGAAGTGGCAGCAGGTCTGGCATGTTGTAGCTCAGTGGCAGTGACCTTGCCTAGCTTGGGGCTGGCCTGCCATGGACTTTCACCCCAAACACTTGCAAGAAAAAAAAGGGAGGGAAGGGAGAGAGTAAGTTGGAAGGGAGGAAGGCAAAGTTGGAGGGATGGAGGGAGGTAGAAAAGAAAAAAGAAGAAAAGGAGAAAAACCGGGAAGAGAGAAAGGAAGCAAGTAAAGTAGGAAATATGGAGAGCACAAGGGCAGGGAAAGGACTGAGTCACTCAAACAAAAGGCAAGGGACACAAAGACCAATATAGGCCATAAAAGCTGTTTGAACAGTTTAGTCAGCTTTAGAATTTGAGTGACATCAAACTGAATGTTATTATGACTGGATGGAATCTTCCTACTAACCCCGCCTTGCCCTGCCTAAAACAAATCAAGGGGTGGGTGGCATGGAGAGGAATTCTTTCCGGCTGGAGTGGGAGGGACCTAAACCTGTGGCACTTGAGGATGCACTGGGTAGGGAAGGGGACAAGACTCCCCTGATGGGCAGTTGAGCACAACAAGGCTCCTGGGAGCCTTTGATCATGGCTCCCTCCAACATACGCCCACCAACCACCATACGCTCAGCCCCTGAAGGAGATCACAGTGGTCTGCTCCGTTGCCTGGTGCAGGTTGGAGTTCCTGACCAAACACTTGAGTGTCCACAGCCTGTGTTGGCCTGCCTGGGCAGGCTGTGGTTGTGGTGGCAAGAGCCAAAGCTGTCTTGGCGTGATGGAAGAGCCAAGGGTTGCCTCTCAGCCATACTAGTGGGTGGTTCTGGAAGAAGCACCCAGGGTTGTGGCAGCATTGTCCGAAGACATGAAGCCAGGCCATCTTCCATATGGCTTTCATTGGGAGTTGGTGATGTGTACAGCTCTTGGATTTTTTGCTGTTCTCTTACTTTTCTAGAGAGGTTTTCAGTCGGTTCGTAGCAGGCTTTACGTGGGAAGAGAATAAAGGCTGGCTGTAAATCATCCTGGACTTACTGAGGCAAAATGTGGACTTCTTGAAAAAGTGAGCCTTGTTGAAAAAGAACATGAAGGCTTCGAATCATCTTTAAAAGATTGCAGGTTTGAGAAGGGTTCAAGAGAAGCACAACAGATAGAGGCAAACGACGAAAAGATGCATAGGTCCGAATCCAGCCATGGCGTTGAAATGCTCTTTCTAGAAGAAGGGCTCAAAGCACAGAAGGCTCAACATGGTCAACAGGATGAAATGATGGCGCATCTATCAAGAAGAATACAGTCCCTCCAAGGTGAATCTGAATCCCTCAGATCACAAATAGCTGAAGCTAAAACAAACTGGAGACTCTTTCAAGTGAATGAGGAAGAACTGAAACTGGCAATCAAAGAGGTTTTGAATGAAGGATCCCTACTTCCGCAAACACAGAGACCAACAATACAAGGAGAAGCTGAAGCACAGAGGGAACATGGAGGTGTCCAATATAAAGCAAAAATCATATTAGAGGACTCTAAAGTAGCTGGAGAACAAGTTTAAGGGACACAGAAAATCACATGGGGTCTCTGAGTGAATGCTTGCTGAAGAGGAAGTATAGATCTTCTCCAAGCCTGGGACCCCTAAGGGTTGGTGGTCACCTGGAACTGGGAAAGACGAGTGAACCCGAAATTGGTGCTCACTTGGAGGATGAGTCCAAAGGAGCTTTGAGGAACCTGGTTTATGGTGATAAGCTAAAGGCCTCCTTAGAAATCTTGGAAGGAGGAAGAAATCAAAAATGTACTTTCTCATCTGAAGTGGAGAAAACCACGGAAGACCTTACAGAACACCTTAAAAGTCTGCAGACTGAACAGGCATCCTTGCAGTCAGAAAATGCACAGCTGCAAAGTGAGAATGAGACCCTACAGAAGAACTTTCAAGTCATGATGGAACGCTATCAAGAAAATATGATGAAACTGCACAGGAAATTAAGAGTGGAGGAAAACTACCGTGTGGAGCAAGAGAAACTTTCCAAAGTCGAAGAAAAGATGAGCCATACAATAAAAGAGCTGGAGACCTACAGAAAGAGAGCCCAATATCTTGAAGAACAATTGCAGAGTACCATTCGTTATTGTCTGGGGAAGATTATTTCCTCTGAGAAAGAAGCACATGCTAGTGAGTTGGCAGCTCGGATTGCTGAAAGAAACCTCAGTTATTTCAGGAAACAAAATGCACGCAACAGACAGAAATTAAATGAGAAGGAGCTTAGATTTGAACTTGTAGAAAAAGATCCCTATGATGCACTGGATGTTTCCAACTCAGCAATGGGCAGAAAGCCTTCTCCAAATGGGCCCTCACCAATAGGTCACCCTTCATCTGAAAGGAGACCTCCTCATTTTGATAAGAGTGGTTCACTCACACTCTCACCTTTCACTCCAGTGGGAGGAGGAAGAGGGTCAAGGGGCCCTGGAGAATCCTCTGGACCATGCGACTAGCAGTAAAGGAAGAGAATCCAGCTGTCATAAGTTCACTGATTTTCAGAGAGCACCTTCTCAGACTGGGCCCCTCTCTCCTCCAGGGGAACAGGCCAGCAGTCTGATGATCCCTCCGCCAGGCCAACCATATTCTTCTGATGCACGTCTTCCTCTACAAAGGCGAGATAGGTTTTACTCAAATTGTGGTAGAGCATCGGGACCAGCAGAACACAGAATTCCTAATATGCCTCCTTTGGGCTCTGATGTGCCTGATTCACCTCTCCATGCTGAAAACCAAGCAACTGGCTCTGGCTCTGTGTTGGCACGTTTAACCATTCAGAGGTGCCTTGTTTCCAGTTGACCCAAGGAGTCAGTTCATGAGAAGAGGACCTTTTTTTTCCTCCACCTCTCCCAGGAAACTTGTCTGGGAACCTGGAGATTATTTTCCACCTGACCCGCCACCCACTCCATTTCCAATGCGAAGTGTCTATGCAGGGAGTGGGTTTTCCTCACAATCTTCCCCCAAGAGCAGGAATTCAGCCCTATACACCCCCATTCTGAAAGTACAAGTGAGTTCCCTGAAGGGTTCCTTCCACCTGCAAATGAGCTTGTTACTCAACATCGAGAACAAAACAAGAAACCTCATGCTGTTGCTCTCTCTTCAAATGTAATTTTACTTATCTCTCATTTTTAGTTTTTAAGTAACTGCTTTTACTTCAGTAATTGACTATATTTTGGCTCCAATTGAAGCTCAATGAAACAATAATTCTTAAGATAGTATTTTGTAAATAAAGATGGTTTACGTAGGAATCTTATGAGTAAATCATTCCTATTTCATGTTATTCCAGAGAACAGCATTTAATCTGATGAAGCCACTATTACATAAACAAGAATGGGAGTACTAGGTACTTGTAATCTAGCTGATGGAAATATCTTTTAAACTCCCAACAAAGAAGTGTATTTAGTATGACTATAGGAAATGTAAAGTTCTTTAGGCTTAATGAAAAAGTGTCACTGATTTAGAGACTGGTTGGGCATTTCAGCTAGTTTTTCCATATCAGAATAACTAGAGCATGGGAGGACTAAAGGAGAGAACACAACTAAACATGTCACGGGAACAGGAGATCTCAACTACAAAGAAAAATGAAGACCTCTTATTTATATTGGTTGCTTAAAACATTACATAGCTCTTGAGATACATTATTTCCTACATTAGATTCAAGTGAGTTATGAACTACCATTTTGACCCCATATACAGATTGCACAATCACATTGTTTACACATCCACGTTTTTACAAAATGCCATATTAGTAAGTGTTGTATTCTGCTACCTTTTCTAGCAACTACTATACCCCCTCTTTTGCCCTCCCATCTTCTCTCTGTATCCCATCTGCTGTAATTTAACGTTTGGGAATTGGAAACCACACTTTAAACTCACTCCCCTCCC
This sequence comes from Callospermophilus lateralis, assembly GCF_048772815.1. Lineage (NCBI taxonomy): Eukaryota > Metazoa > Chordata > Mammalia > Rodentia > Sciuridae > Callospermophilus > Callospermophilus lateralis. The sequence goes on along the minus strand of NW_027516379.1, from coordinate 24,610 downwards.
CTTTTTCCCTTCTGTCAAATTACTCATCATCATCTTCTATTTCTCCTCCTCCTCCACTTCATCCTCCTCCTTATACCTTTAACTCATTCATCATACACTCATGAATTGGTTCATTCATTCCCTTCACATATGGTGTTGGGGATCCAACTCAGAAACTTTGAAAGTGTGAAGCCAGCACTGTAGTGCTGAGCCAAAACCCCAGCACCTGTCTTTTTGATTTTATGACTGTTTATATGAAATTCAGAATCACATTCTGCTATGGTTCACTGATATGTGGATTGACCCACTCCTTGTTTTCTGAGAGACTTTTGGAAAGTATACATGAATTATTAGGAGATTGAAATGAAGAAACAAAGAGGAAATTCCCCAATTTCTTATTCTTAGATTCCATACTCTGACTCTGCCTACCTACTGTAAAAACTTTTAAATTTTACTCCCCATTTAGATATCATTGCCAACAAGTGAACATTCACTGTCCTACAACAAACTAGAGAAATCACATTGAACAATGTTTCCCCAGTAGAGACGAAGACACAATACTTATTAAAGAAATACCCTAGTTATGAATTAGTAGGTAAAGCTTTATTTGAGTGTTAAATGTGCTCTAATAATGTGTTTGTGTGTTTGTTGATGCGTGCGGTGTGTGGGTGTGTGTGCTTGTGTGTAAAACAAGCACTGAGGTGTAAAATAAATGCAGGATTGCAACGGCCTTCTTAAAAATAAGAAGCACCTTTATCACATTTGAAGCCCAGTGAAGAATCTGCCTGATACTTAACCTACAATTAATTGAAATGGGAAAATTCAGACCTAGAAAAACAAAGCCAACATACGTACTGAATCTAATCAGTCTGTCTCACCTGTTTTCTAATCACTCCTTTAAATAAACCTAATTTGCCAGCATAAAACATCAGTTGTTCTAAACGAGTGGACGGATGTCCCCTGTCATGGGCTGTGTAAAATACATGGAGGATCCGGCACTCATTGTTATCTACAATGACTTCTGCCTGAACTACTATTGGAGAATTGTGGCTGATATACTGCGGTTCTTATACCAGTAAACTGGAATGAAGCTAATTTCAGGCTGCAGAGGTATAAATTGATTTCACTAACAGGTTTTTGGAAAACACTGCCATGAAAAATTATCAATATGTTCATTAAGGCATCTACATGTCTCTTCACAAGGGTTTTACTTAATGGGGGAGGTGGTGAGGTCTGGATATAACTGAACTGTCCATTAGTAGGTACAAAAATATAATGGGAATCAGAGTGCACATTCCGGTTTGAACTCAATCTAGGTAACATGGATTCATCTCTGTGTAATAGGCCTAGTTCTGAAAAACACAACGTAGAGCTCCAAAAGCAGAACAATTCTTTCAGAATACCATGTTACGTTTGTAGATAGATAGACAGATAGATATACAGAAATCAAAAATCTGAAAAAGGTCTGGAAGTGTACATTTCAATAACTTACAATGTCAGGAGTGGGGGATTAATAGCAGATCCAGAAGACTGTGTCTGCATGCGAAATGGTTCAATTTTTGAAAGAGTTTTTTAAATGAAAATGGACAAAAAATTGAAAGGGTTACAGTAAGTGTTGAGGAGTGACATGGCAAAAGGAGCACAGAGATGAGAAAGAATTAAGTAGAGTTCAATACAACCAGGTATTATTTCTGTACACATGACTCCATGAACAGGAGCAAAGGGGACACTTAAAGAAATCATAGGACTAAGGAGAGATCAGGAATAGGAGGGTTTGTACTAGTCTGGAAATGCTGACCTGAAAACCAATTAAGTTTTCAACTCCTTCTTTTGAGGAACATTAGCTGTGCCATGCTTTTCAAAAATGACTTGTCATAAGTGATTTATGCCCATGTTAGCAACTCTTTTGAAATTACATTGAAAGTAGACTAATGTGAGAGTTTCTCTTTAGAGATAATTCAAATTACTTGCATAGGTAGTGGCAGCAGGTCTGGGGATGTTGTAGCTCAGTGGCAGTGACCTTGCCTAGCTTGGGGCTGGCCTGCCATGGACTTTCACCCCAAACACTTGCAAGAAAAGAAAAGGGAGGGAAGGGAGAGAGAAAGTTGGAAGGGAGGAAGGCAAAGTGGGAGGGATGGAGGGAGGTAGAAAAGAAGGAAGAAGAAAAGAAGAAAAACCGGAAAGTGAGGAAGGAAGCAAGGAAGGTAGGAAATAGGGAGAGCACAAGGGCAGGGAAAGGACTGATTCACTCAAACAAAAGGCAAGGGACACAAAGACCAATATAGGCCATAAAAGCTGTTTGAACAGTTTAGTCAAATTTAGAATTTGAGTGACATCAAACTGAATGTTATTATGACTGGATGGAATTTTCCTACTAACCCCGCCTTGGCCTGGCCTAAACCAAATCAAGGGGTGGGTAGCATGGAGAGGAATTCTCTCTGGCTGGAGTGGGAGGGACCTAAACCTGTGGCACTTGAGGATGCACTGGGTAGGGAAGGGGACAGGACTCCCCTGATGGGCAGTTGAGCACAACAAGGCTCCTGGGAGCCTTTGATCATGGCTCCCTCGAACATAAGCCCACCACCCACAATACGCTCAGTCCCTGAAGGGGATCACAGTGGTCTGCTCCCTTGCCTGGTGCAGGTTGGAGTTCCTAACCAAACACCTGAGTGTCCACAGCCTGTGTTGGCCTGCCTGGGCAGGCTGTGGTTGTGGTGGCAAGAGCCAAAGCTGTCTTGGCGTGATGGAGGAGCCAAGGGCTGCCTCTCAGCCATACTACTGGGTGGTTCTGGAAGAAGCACCCAGGGTTGTGGCAGCATTGTCCGAAGACATGAAGCCAGGCCATTTTCCTTATGGCTTTCATTGGGAGTTGGTGATGTGTACAGCTCTTGGATTTTTTGCTGTTCTCTCACTTTTCTAGAGAGGTTTTCAGTCGGTTCGTAGCAGGGTTACGTGGGAAGAGAAAAAAGGCTGGCTCTAAATCTTGCTGGACTTATTGAGGCAAAATGTGGACTTCTTGAAAAAGTGAGCCTTGTTGAAAAAGAACATGAAGGCTTAGAATCATCTTTAAAGGATTGCAGGTTTGAGAAGGGTTCAAGAGAAGCACAAGAGCTGGAGGCAACCGACGAAAAGCTGCATAGGTTCGAATCCAGCCATGGCGTTGAAATGCTCTTTCTAGAAGAAGGGCTCAAAGCACAGAAGGCTCAACATGGTCAACAAGATGAAACAATGGCGCATCTATCAAGAAAAATAGAGTCCCTCCAAGGTGAATCTGAATCCCTCAGATCACAAATAGCTGAAGATAAAACAAACTGGAGACTCTATCAATGAATGAGGAAGAACTGAAGTTGGCAATCAAAGAGGTTTTGAATGAAGGATCCCTACTTCCGCCAACGCAGAGACCAACAATACAAGGAGAAGCTGAAGCACAGAGAAAACAAGGAGGTGTCCAATATAAAGCAAAAATCATATTAGAGGACTCTAAAGTAGCTGGAGAACAAGTTCTAAGGGACACAGAAAATCACATGGAGTCTCTGAGTGAATGCTTGCTGAAGAGGAAGGATAGATCTTCTCCAAGCCTGGGAGCCCAAAGGGGTGGTGGACACCTGGAACTGGGAAAGACGAGTGAACCCGAAATTGGTGCTCACTTGGAGGATGAGTCCAAAGGAGCTTTGAGGAACCTGGTTTATGGTGATAAGCTAAAGGTCTCCTTAGAAATCTTGGAAGGAGGAAGAAATCAAAAATGTACTTTCTCATCTGAAGTGGAGAAAACCACGGAAGACCTTACAGAACACCTTAAAAGTCTGCAGACTGAACAGGCATCCTTGCAGTCAGAAAATGCACAGCTGCAAAGTGAGAATGAGACCCTACAGAAGAACTTTCAAGTCATGATGGAATGCTATCAAGAAAATATGATGAAACTGCACAGGAAATTAAGAGTGGACGAAAACTACCGTGTGGAGCAAGAGGAGAAACTTTCCAAAGTCGAAGAAAAGATGAGCCATACAATAAAAGAGCTGGAGACCTACAGAAAGAGAGCCCAATATCTTGAAGAACAATTGCAGAGTACCATTCGTTCCTGTCTGGGGAAGATTATTTCCTCTGAGAAAGAAGCACATGCTAGTGAGTTGGCAGCTCGGATTGCTGAAAGAAACCTCAGTTATTTCAGGAAACACAATGCACGCAACAGACAGAAATTAACTGAGAAGGAGCTTAGATTTGAACTTGTAGAAAAAGATCCCTATGATGCACTGGATGTTTCCAACTCAGCAATGGGCAGAAAGCCTTCTCCAAATGGGCCCTCACCAATAGGTCACCCTTCATCTGAAAGGAGACCTCCTCATTTTGATAAGAGTGGTCCACTCACACTCTCAACTTTCACTCCAGTGGGAGGAGGAAGAAGGTCAAGGGGCCCTGGAGAATCTTCTGGACCATGCGACTAGCAGTAAAGGAAGAGAATCCAGCTGTCATAAGTTCACTGATTTTCAGAGAGCACCTTCTCAGACTGGGCCCCTCTCTCCTCCAGGGGAACAGGCCAGAAGGCTGATGATCCCTCCGCCAGGCCAACCATATTCTTCTGATGCACGTCTTCCTCTACAAAGGCAAGATAGGTTTTACTCAAATTGTGGTAGAGCATAGGGTCCAGCAGAACACAGAATTCCTAATATGCCTCCTTTGGACTCTGATGTGCCTGATTCACCTCTCCATGCTGAAAACCAAGCATCTGGCTCTGGCTCTGTGTTGGCACCTTTCCCTCCAGTCAGAGGGGCATTGTTTCCAGTTGACCCAAGGAGTCAGTTCATGAGAAGAGGACTTTTTTTTCCTCCGCCTCTCCCAGGAAACTTGTCTGGTCACCTGGAGATTATTTTCCAACTGACCCGCCACCCACTCCATTTCCAGTGAGAAGTGTCTATGCAGGGAGGGGGTTTTCTTCACAAAATCTTCCCCCAAGAGCTGGAATTCAGCACTCTTCACCCCTATTCTGAAAGTACAAGTGAGTTGACTTAAGGGTTCCTTCCACCTGCAAATGAGCCTGTTACTCAACATCCAGAACCAAAAAAGAAACCTCATGCTGTTGCTCTCTCTTCAATTGTAATTTGAGTTATCTCTCATTTTTAGTTTTTAAGTAACTGCTTTTAGTTCAGTAATTGAATATACTTTGGCTCCAATTGAAGCTCAATGAAACAATAATTCTTAAGATAGTATTTTGTAAATAAAGATGGTTTACGTAAGAATCTTATGAGTAAATTATTCCTATTTTATGTTATTCCAGAGAACAGCATTTAATCTGATGAAGCCACTCTTACATAAACAAGAATGGGAGTTCTAGGTACTTGTAATCTAGCTGATGGAAATATCTTTTAAACTCCCAACAAAGAAGTGTATTTAGTATGACTGTAGCAATTGTAAAGTGACTTTAGGCTTAAGGAAAAAGTGTCACTGATTTAGAGACTGGTTGGGCATTTCAGCTAGTTTTTGCATATCAGAATAACTAGAGCATGGGAGGACTAAGGAGAGAACACAACTAAACATGTTAAGGAAACAAGAGATCTCAACTACAAAGAAAAATGAAGACCTCTTTTTTATATTGGTTGCTTAAAACCTTACATAGCTCTTGAGATATCATATTTCCTACATTAGATTCAAGTGAGTTATGAACTCCCATTTTGACCCCATATACAGATTGCACAATCACATTTTTTACACATCCACGTTTTTACAAACTGCCATGTTAGTAACTGTTGTATTCTGCTACCTTTTCTAGCCTCTACTATCCCCCCTCTCCTGCCCTCCCATCTTCTCTCTCTATCCCGTCTGCTGTAATTTAACGTTTGGGAATTGGAAACCACACTTTAAACTCACTCTCCTCCCCTTTTTCCCTTCTGTCAAATTACTCATCATCTTCTTCTATTTCTCCTCCTCCTCCTCCTCTTCCTCCTCCTCCTTATACCTTTAATTCATTCATCATACACTCATGCATTGGTTCATTCATTCCTTTCACATATGGTGTTGGGGATCCAACTCAGGACATTTGAAAGTGCGAAGCCAGCACTTTAGTGCTGAGCCAAAACCCCAGCACCTGTCTTTTTGATTTTATGACTGTTTATATGAAATTCAGAATCGCATTCTGCTATGGTTCACTGGTATGTGGATTGACCTAGTCCTTGTTTTCTGGGAGACTTTTGGAAAATATACATGAATTATTAGGAGGTTGAAATGAAGAAACAAAGAGGAAATTCCCCAATTTCTTATTCTTAGATTCCATACTCTGACTCTGCCTAACTACTGTAAAACCTTGTAAACTCTTACTCCCCATTTCTATATCATTGCCAACAAGTGAACGTTCACTGCCCTACAACAAACCAGAGAACTCACATTGAACCATGTTTCCCCAGTAGAGACCAAGACACAATACTTATTAAAAAAATACCCTAGTTATGAATTAGTAGGTAAAGCTTTATTTGAGTGTTGAATGTGCTCTAATTATGTGTTTCTGTGTTTGTTGATGTGTGTGGTGTGTGGGTGTGTGTGCTTGTGTGTAAAACAAGCACTGAGGTGTAAAATAAATGCAGGATTGCAACGGCCTTCTTAAAAATAAGAAGCAACTTTATCACATTTGAAGCCCAGTGAAGAATCTGCCTGATACTTAACCTACAATTAATTGAAATGTGAAAACTTCAGGCCTAGAAAAACAAAGCCAACATACATACTGAATCTAATCAGTCTGTCTCACCTGTTTTCTGATCACTCCTGTAAATAAACCTAAATTGCCAGCATAAAACATCAGTTGTTCTAAACGAATGGACGGATGTCCCCCATCATGGGCTGTGTAAAATACATGGAGGAGCCGGCACTGCTTGTTATCTAGAATGACTTCTGCCTGAACTACTATTGGAGAATTGTTGCTGATATACTGCGGTTCTTATACCAGTCAACTGGAATGAAGATAATTTCAGGCTGCAAAGGAATAAATTGATTTTACTAACTGGTTTTTGGAAAACACTGCCATAAAAAATTATCAATATGTTCATAAAGGCATCTACATGTCTCTTCACAAGGGTTTTACATAATGGGGGAGGTGGTGAGGTCTGGATATAACTGAACTGTCCATTAGTAGGTAGAACAATATAATGGGAATCAGAGTGCACATTCCGGTTTGAGCTCAATCTAGGTAACATGGATTCATCTCTGTGTAATAGGCTTGCTTCTGGAAAACACAATGTAGAGCTTCAAAAGCAGAACGATTCTTTCAGAATACCATGTTATGTTTGTAAATAGATAGACAGATAGATATACAGGAATCAAAAATATGAAAACGGTCTGGAAGTGTACATTTCAATAACTTACAAGGTCAGTAATGGGGGATTAATAGCAGATCAAGAAGACTGTGTCTGCATGCGAAATGGTTCAATTTTTGAAAGAGTTTTTTAAATGAAAATGGACAAAAAATTGAAAGGGTTACAGTAAGTGTTGAGGAGTGACTTGGCAAAAGGAGCACAGAGGTGAGAAAGAATTAAGTAGAGTTCAATAGAACCAGGTACAATTTCTGTACACATGACTCCATGAACAGGAGCAAAGGGGACACTTAAAGAAATCATAGGACTAAGGAGAGATCAGGATTAGGAGGGTTTGTACTAGTCTAGAAATGCTGACCTGAAAACCAATTAAGTTTTCAACTCCTTCTTTTGAGGAACATTAGCTGTGCCGTGCTTTTCAAAAATGACTTGTCATAACTGATTTATGCCCATGTTAGCAACTCTTCTGAAATTACTTTGAAAGTAGACTAATGTGAGAGTTTCTCTTTAGAGATAATTCAAGTTACTTGCATAGGAAGTGGCAGCAGGACTGGGAATGTTGTAGCTCAGTGGCAGTGACCTTGCCTAGCTTGGGGATGTCCTGCCATGGACTTTCACCCCAAACACTTGCAAGAAAAGAAAAGGGAGGGAAGGGATAGAGAAAGTTGGAAGGGAGGAAGGCAATGTTGGAGGGATGCAGGGAGGTAGAAAAGAAGGAAGAAGAAGAGGAGAAAAACCAGGAAGGGAGGAAGGAAGCAAGGAAGGTAGGAAATAGGGAGAGCACAAGTGCAGGGAAAGGACTGAGTCACTCAAACAAAAGGCAAGGGACACAAAGACCAATAGAGGCCATAAAAGCTTTTTGAACAGTTTAGTCAGCTTTAGAATTTGAGTGACATCAAACTGAATGTTATTATGACTGGATGGAATCTTCCTACTAACCCCGCCTTGGCCTGGCCTAAACCAAATCAAGGGGTGGGTGGCATGGAGAGGAATTCTCTCTGGCTGGAGTGGGAGGGACCTAAACCTGTGGCACATGAGGATGCACTTTGTAGGGAAGCAGACAAGACTCCCCTGATGGGCAGTTGAGCACAACAAGGCTCCTGGGAGCCTTTGATCATGGCTCCCACCGCCATACGCCCACCACCCACCATACGCTCAGCCCCTGAAGGGGATCACAGTGGTCTGCTCCGTTGCCTGGTGCAGGATGGAGTTCCTGACCAAACACCTGAGTCTCCACAGCCTGTGTTGGCCTGCCTGGGCAGGCTGTGGTTGTGGTGGCAAGAGTGTAAGCTGTCTTGGCGTGATGGAGGAGCCAAGGGCTGCCCCTCAGCCATCCTAGTGGGTGGTTCTGGAACAAGCACCCAGGGTTGTGGCAGCATTGTCCGAAGGCATGAAGCCAGGCCATCTTCCTTTTGGCTTTCCTTGGGAGTTGGTGATGTGTACAGCTCTTGGATTTTTTGGTGTTCTCTCACTCTTCTGGAGAGATTTTAAGTCGGTTCGTAGCAGGCTTTACGTGGGAAGAGAATAAAGGCTGGCTCTAAATCTTGCTGGACTTATTGAGGCAAAATGTGGACTTCTTGAAAAAGTGAGCCTTGTTGAAAAAGAACATGAAGGCTTAGAATCATCTTTAAAGGATTGCAGGTTTGAGAAGGGTTCAAGAGAAGCACAACAGCTGGAGGCAACCGACGAAAAGCTGCATAGGCCTGAATCCAGCCATGGCGTTGAAATGCTCTGCCTAGAAGAAGAGCTCAAAGCACAGAAGGCTCAACAAGGTCAACAGGATGAAAAGATGGCGCATCTATGAAGAAAGATACAGTCCCTCCAAGGTGAATCTGAATCCCTCAGATCACAAATAGCTGAAGCTAAAACAAACTGGAGACTCTTTCAAGTGAATGAGGAAGAACTGAAGCTGGCAATCAAAGAGGTTTTGAATGAAGGAGCCCTACTTCCGCCAACGCAGAGACCAACAATACAAGGAGAAGCTGAAGCACAGAGGGAACAAGGAGGTGTCCAATATAAAGCAAAAATCATATTAGAGGACTCTAAAGTTGCTGGAGAACAAGTTCTAAGGGACACAGAAAATCACATGGAGTCTCTGAGTGAATGCTTGCTGAAGATGAAGGATAGATCTTCTCCAAGCCTGGGAGCCCAAAGGGAAGGTGGTCACCTGGAACTGGGAAAGACGAGTGAACCCGAAATGGGTGCTCACTTGGAGGATGAGTCCAAAGGAGCTTTGAGGAACCTGGTTTATGCTGATAAGCTAAAGGCCTCCTTAGAAATCTTGGAAGGAGGAAGAAATCAAAAATGTACTTTCTCATCTGAAGTGGAGAAAACCACGGAAGACCTTACAGAACACCTTAAAAGTCTGCAGACTGAACAGGCATCCTTGCAGTCAGAAAATGCACAGCTGCAAAGTGAGAATGAGACCCTACAGAAGAACTTTCAAGTCATGATGGAATGCTATCAAGAAAATATGATGAAACTGCACAGGAAATTAAGAGTGGAGGAAAACTACCGTGTGGAGCAAGAGGAGAAACTTTCCAAAGTCGAAGAAAAGATGAGCCATACAATAAAAGAGCTGGAGACCTACAGAAAGAGAGCCCAATATCTTGAAGAACAATTGCAGAGTACCATTCGTTCCTGTCTGGGGAAGATTATTTCCTCTGAGAAAGAAGCACATGCTAGTGAGTTGGCAGCTCGGATTGCTGAAAGAAACCTCAGTTATTTCAGGAAACACAATGCACGCAACAGACAGAAATTAACTGAGAAGGAGCTTAGATTTGAACTTGTAGAAAAAGATCCCTATGATGCACTGGATGTTTCCAACTCAGCAATGGGCAGAAAGCCTTCTCCAAATGGGCCCTCACCAATAGGTCACCCTTCATCTGAAAGGAGACCTCCTCATTTTGATAAGAGTGGTCCACTCACACTCTCAACTTTCACTCCAGTGGGAGGAGGAAGAAGGTCAAGGGGCCCTGGAGAATCTTCTGGACCATGCGACTAGCAGTAAAGGAAGAGAATCCAGCTGTCATAAGTTCACTGATTTTCAGAGAGCACCTTCTCAGACTGGGCCCCTCTCTCCTCCAGGGGAACAGGCCAGAAGGCTGATGATCCCTCCGCCAGGCCAACCATATTCTTCTGATGCACGTCTTCCTCTACAAAGGCAAGATAGGTTTTACTCAAATTGTGGTAGAGCATAGGGTCCAGCAGAACACAGAATTCCTAATATGCCTCCTTTGGACTCTGATGTGCCTGATTCACCTCTCCATGCTGAAAACCAAGCATCTGGCTCTGGCTCTGTGTTGGCACCTTTCCCTCCAGTCAGAGGGGCATTGTTTCCAGTTGACCCAAGGAGTCAGTTCATGAGAAGAGGACTTTTTTTTCCTCCGCCTCTCCCAGGAAACTTGTCTGGTCACCTGGAGATTATTTTCCAACTGACCCGCCACCCACTCCATTTCCAGTGAGAAGTGTCTATGCAGGGAGGGGGTTTTCTTCACAAAATCTTCCCCCAAGAGCTGGAATTCAGCACTCTTCACCCCTATTCTGAAAGTACAAGTGAGTTGACTTAAGGGTTCCTTCCACCTGCAAATGAGCCTGTTACTCAACATCCAGAACCAAAAAAGAAACCTCATGCTGTTGCTCTCTCTTCAATTGTAATTTGAGTTATCTCTCATTTTTAGTTTTTAAGTAACTGCTTTTAGTTCAGTAATTGAATATACTTTGGCTCCAATTGAAGCTCAATGAAACAATAATTCTTAAGATAGTATTTTGTAAATAAAGATGGTTTACGTAAGAATCTTATGAGTAAATTATTCCTATTTTATGTTATTCCAGAGAACAGCATTTAATCTGATGAAGCCACTCTTACATAAACAAGAATGGGAGTTCTAGGTACTTGTAATCTAGCTGATGGAAATATCTTTTAAACTCCCAACAAAGAAGTGTATTTAGTATGACTGTAGCAATTGTAAAGTGACTTTAGGCTTAAGGAAAAAGTGTCACTGATTTAGAGACTGGTTGGGCATTTCAGCTAGTTTTTGCATATCAGAATAACTAGAGCATGGGAGGACTAAGGAGAGAACACAACTAAACATGTTAAGGAAACAAGAGATCTCAACTACAAAGAAAAATGAAGACCTCTTTTTTATATTGGTTGCTTAAAACCTTACATAGCTCTTGAGATATCATATTTCCTACATTAGATTCAAGTGAGTTATGAACTCCCATTTTGACCCCATATACAGATTGCACAATCACATTTTTTACACATCCACGTTTTTACAAACTGCCATGTTAGTAACTGTTGTATTCTGCTACCTTTTCTAGCCTCTACTATCCCCCCTCTCCTGCCCTCCCATCTTCTCTCTCTATCCCGTCTGCTGTAATTTAACGTTTGGGAATTGGAAACCACACTTTAAACTCACTCTCCTCCCCTTTTTCCCTTCTGTCAAATTACTCATCATCTTCTTCTATTTCTCCTCCTCCTCCTCCTCTTCCTCCTCCTCCTTATACCTTTAATTCATTCATCATACACTCATGCATTGGTTCATTCATTCCTTTCACATATGGTGTTGGGGATCCAACTCAGGACATTTGAAAGTGCGAAGCCAGCACTTTAGTGCTGAGCCAAAACCCCAGCACCTGTCTTTTTGATTTTATGACTGTTTATATGAAATTCAGAATCGCATTCTGCTATGGTTCACTGGTATGTGGATTGACCTAGTCCTTGTTTTCTGGGAGACTTTTGGAAAATATACATGAATTATTAGGAGGTTGAAATGAAGAAACAAAGAGGAAATTCCCCAATTTCTTATTCTTAGATTCCATACTCTGGCTCTGCCTAACTACTGTAAAACCTTGTAAACTCTTACTCCCCATTTCTATATCATTGCCAACAAGTGAACGTTCACTGCCCTACAACAAACCAGAGAACTCACATTGAACCATGTTTCCCCAGTAGAGACCAAGACACAATACTTATTAAAAAAATACCCTAGTTATGAATTAGTAGGTAAAGCTTTATTTGAGTGTTGAATGTGCTCTAATTATGTGTTTCTGTGTTTGTTGATGTGTGTGGTGTGTGGGTGTGTGTGCTTGTGTGTAAAACAAGCACTGAGGTGTAAAATAAATGCAGGATTGCAACAGCCTTCTTAAAAATAAGAAGCAACTTTATCACATTTGAAGCCCAGTGAAGAATCTGCCTGATACTTAACCTACAATTAATTGAAATGTGAAAACTTCAGGCCTAGAAAAACAAAGCCAACATACATACTGAATCTAATCAGTCTGTCTCACCTGTTTTCTGATCACTCCTGTAAATAAACCTAAATTGCCAGCATAAAACATCAGTTGTTCTAAACGAATGGACGGATGTCCCCCATCATGGGCTGTGTAAAATACATGGAGGAGCCGGCACTGCTTGTTATCTAGAATGACTTCTGCCTGAACTACTATTGGAGAATTGTTGCTGATATACTGCGGTTCTTATACCAGTCAACTGGAATGAAGATAATTTCAGGCTGCAAAGGAATAAATTGATTTTACTAACTGGTTTTTGGAAAACACTGCCATAAAAAATTATCAATATGTTCATAAAGGCATCTACATGTCTCTTCACAAGGGTTTTACATAATGGGGGAGGTGGTGAGGTCTGGATATAACTGAACTGTCCATTAGTAGGTAGAACAATATAATGGGAATCAGAGTGCACATTCCGGTTTGAGCTCAATCTAGGTAACATGGATTCATCTCTGTGTAATAGGCCTGCTTCTGGAAAACACAATGTAGAGCTCCAAAAGCAGAACGATTCTTTCAGAATACCATGTTATGTTTGTAAATAGATAGACAGATAGATATACAGGAATCAAAAATATGAAAACGGTCTGGAAGTGTACATTTCAATAACTTACAAGGTCAGTAATGGGGGATTAATAGCAGATCAAGAAGACTGTGTCTGCATGCGAAATGGTTCAATTTTTGAAAGAGTTTTTTAAATGAAAATGGACAAAAAATTGAAAGGGTTACAGTAAGTGTTGAGGAGTGACTTGGCAAAAGGAGCACAGAGGTGAGAAAGAATTAAGTAGAGTTCAATAGAACCAGGTACAATTTCTGTACACATGACTCCATGAACAGGAGCAAAGGGGACACTTAAAGAAATCATAGGACTAAGGAGAGATCAGGATTAGGAGGGTTTGTACTAGTCTAGAAATGCTGACCTGAAAACCAATTAAGTTTTCAACTCCTTCTTTTGAGGAACATTAGCTGTGCCGTGCTTTTCAAAAATGACTTGTCATAACTGATTTATGCCCATGTTAGCAACTCTTCTGAAATTACTTTGAAAGTAGACTAATGTGAGAGTTTCTCTTTAGAGATAATTCAAGTTACTTGCATAGGAAGTGGCAGCAGGACTGGGGATGTTGTAGCTCAGTGGCAGTGACCTTGCCTAGCTTGGGGATGGCCTGCCATGGACTTTCACCCCAAACACATGCAAGAAAAGAAAAGGGAGGGAAGGGATAGAGAAAGTTGGAAGGGAGGAAGGCAATGTTGGAGGGATGCAGGGAGGTAGAAAAGAAGGAAGAAGAAGAGGAGAAAAACCAGGAAGGGAGGAAGGAAGCAAGGAAGGTAGGAAATAGGGAGAGCACAAGTGCAGGGAAAGGACTGAGTCACTCAAACAAAAGGCAAGGGACACAAAGACCAATAGAGGCCATAAAAGCTTTTTGAACAGTTTAGTCAGCTTTAGAATTTGAGTGACATCAAACTGAATGTTATTATGACTGGATGGAATCTTCCTACTAACCCCGCCTTGGCCTGGCCTAAACCAAATCAAGGGGTGGGTGGCATGGAGAGGAATTCTCTCTGGCTGGAGTGGGAGGGACCTAAACCTGTGGCACATGAGGATGCACTTTGTAGGGAAGCAGACAAGACTCCCCTGATGGGCAGTTGAGCACAACAAGGCTCCTGGGAGCCTTTGATCATGGCTCCCACCGCCATACGCCCACCACCCACCATACGCTCAGCCCCTGAAGGGGATCACAGTGGTCTGCTCCGTTGCCTGGTGCAGGATGGAGTTCCTGACCAAACACCTGAGTCTCCACAGCCTGTGTTGGCCTGCCTGGGCAGGCTGTGGTTGTGGTGGCAAGAGTGTAAGCTGTCTTGGCGTGATGGAGGAGCCAAGGGCTGCCCCTCAGCCATCCTAGTGGGTGGTTCTGGAACAAGCACCCAGGGTTGTGGCAGCATTGTCCGAAGGCATGAAGCCAGGCCATCTTCCTTTTGGCTTTCCTTGGGAGTTGGTGATGTGTACAGCTCTTGGATTTTTTGGTGTTCTCTCACTCTTCTGGAGAGATTTTCAGTCGGTTCGTAGCAGGCTTTACGTGGGAAGAGAATAAAGGCTGGCTCTAAATCTTGCTGGACTTATTGAGGCAAAATGTGGACTTCTTGAAAAAGTGAGCCTTGTTGAAAAAGAACATGAAGGCTTAGAATCATCTTTAAAGGATTGCAGGTTTGAGAAGGGTTCAAGAGAAGCACAACAGCTGGAGGCAACCGACGAAAAGCTGCATAGGCCTGAATCCAGCCATGGCGTTGAAATGCTCTGCCTAGAAGAAGAGCTCAAAGCACAGAAGGCTCAACAAGGTCAACAGGATGAAAAGATGGCGCATCTATGAAGAAAGATACAGTCCCTCCAAGGTGAATCTGAATCCCTCAGATCACAAATAGCTGAAGCTAAAACAAACTGGAGACTCTTTCAAGTGAATGAGGAAGAACTGAAGCTGGCAATCAAAGAGGTTTTGAATGAAGGAGCCCTACTTCCGCCAACGCAGAGACCAACAATACAAGGAGAAGCTGAAGCACAGAGGGAACAAGGAGGTGTCCAATATAAAGCAAAAATCATATTAGAGGACTCTAAAGTTGCTGGAGAACAAGTTCTAAGGGACACAGAAAATCACATGGAGTCTCTGAGTGAATGCTTGCTGAAGATGAAGGATAGATCTTCTCCAAGCCTGGGAGCCCAAAGGGAAGGTGGTCACCTGGAACTGGGAAAGACGAGTGAACCCGAAATGGGTGCTCACTTGGAGGATGAGTCCAAAGGAGCTTTGAGGAACCTGGTTTATGCTGATAAGCTAAAGGCCTCCTTAGAAATCTTGGAAGGAGGAAGAAATCAAAAATGTACTTTCTCATCTGAAGTGGAGAAAACCACGGAAGACCTTACAGAACACCTTAAAAGTCTGCAGAGTGAACAGGCATCCTTGCAGTCAGAAAATGCACAGCTGCAAAGTGAGAATGAGACCCTACAGAAGAACTTTCAAGTCATGATGGAATGCTATCAAGAAAATATGATGAAACTGCACAGGAAATTAAGAGTGGAGGAAAACTACCGTGTGGAGCAAGAGGAGAAACTTTCCAAAGTCGAAGAAAAGATGAGCCATACAATAAAAGAGCTGGAGACCTACAGAAAGAGAGCCCAATATCTTGAAGAACAATTGCAGAGTACCATTCGTTCCTGTCTGGGGAAGATTATTTCCTCTGAGAAAGAAGCACATGCTAGTGAGTTGGCAGCTCGGATTGCTGAAAGAAACCTCAGTTATTTCAGGAAACACAATGCACGCAACAGACAGAAATTAACTGAGAAGGAGCTTAGATTTGAACTTGTAGAAAAAGATCCCTATGATGCACTGGATGTTTCCAACTCAGCAATGGGCAGAAAGCCTTCTCCAAATGGGCCCTCACCAATAGGTCACCCTTCATCTGAAAGGAGACCTCCTCATTTTGATAAGAGTGGTCCACTCACACTCTCAACTTTCACTCCAGTGGGAGGAGGAAGAAGGTCAAGGGGCCCTGGAGAATCTTCTGGACCATGCGACTAGCAGTAAAGGAAGAGAATCCAGCTGTCATAAGTTCACTGATTTTCAGAGAGCACCTTCTCAGACTGGGCCCCTCTCTCCTCCAGGGGAACAGGCCAGAAGGCTGATGATCCCTCCGCCAGGCCAACCATATTCTTCTGATGCACGTCTTCCTCTACAAAGGCAAGATAGGTTTTACTCAAATTGTGGTAGAGCATAGGGTCCAGCAGAACACAGAATTCCTAATATGCCTCCTTTGGACTCTGATGTGCCTGATTCACCTCTCCATGCTGAAAACCAAGCATCTGGCTCTGGCTCTGTGTTGGCACCTTTCCCTCCAGTCAGAGGGGCATTGTTTCCAGTTGACCCAAGGAGTCAGTTCATGAGAAGAGGACTTTTTTTTCCTCCGCCTCTCCCAGGAAACTTGTCTGGTCACCTGGAGATTATTTTCCAACTGACCCGCCACCCACTCCATTTCCAGTGAGAAGTGTCTATGCAGGGAGGGGGTTTTCTTCACAAAATCTTCCCCCAAGAGCTGGAATTCAGCACTCTTCACCCCTATTCTGAAAGTACAAGTGAGTTGACTTAAGGGTTCCTTCCACCTGCAAATGAGCCTGTTACTCAACATCCAGAACCAAAAAAGAAACCTCATGCTGTTGCTCTCTCTTCAATTGTAATTTGAGTTATCTCTCATTTTTAGTTTTTAAGTAACTGCTTTTAGTTCAGTAATTGAATATACTTTGGCTCCAATTGAAGCTCAATGAAACAATAATTCTTAAGATAGTATTTTGTAAATAAAGATGGTTTACGTAAGAATCTTATGAGTAAATTATTCCTATTTTATGTTATTCCAGAGAACAGCATTTAATCTGATGAAGCCACTCTTACATAAACAAGAATGGGAGTTCTAGGTACTTGTAATCTAGCTGATGGAAATATCTTTTAAACTCCCAACAAAGAAGTGTATTTAGTATGACTGTAGCAATTGTAAAGTGACTTTAGGCTTAAGGAAAAAGTGTCACTGATTTAGAGACTGGTTGGGCATTTCAGCTAGTTTTTGCATATCAGAATAACTAGAGCATGGGAGGACTAAGGAGAGAACACAACTAAACATGTTAAGGAAACAAGAGATCTCAACTACAAAGAAAAATGAAGACCTCTTTTTTATATTGGTTGCTTAAAACCTTACATAGCTCTTGAGATATCATATTTCCTACATTAGATTCAAGTGAGTTATGAACTCCCATTTTGACCCCATATACAGATTGCACAATCACATTTTTTACACATCCACGTTTTTACAAACTGCCATGTTAGTAACTGTTGTATTCTGCTACCTTTTCTAGCCTCTACTATCCCCCCTCTCCTGCCCTCCCATCTTCTCTCTCTATCCCGTCTGCTGTAATTTAACGTTTGGGAATTGGAAACCACACTTTAAACTCACTCTCCTCCCCTTTTTCCCTTCTGTCAAATTACTCATCATCTTCTTCTATTTCTCCTCCTCCTCCTCCTCTTCCTCCTCCTCCTTATACCTTTAATTCATTCATCATACACTCATGCATTGGTTCATTCATTCCTTTCACATATGGTGTTGGGGATCCAACTCAGGACATTTGAAAGTGCGAAGCCAGCACTTTAGTGCTGAGCCAAAACCCCAGCACCTGTCTTTTTGATTTTATGACTGTTTATATGAAATTCAGAATCGCATTCTGCTATGGTTCACTGGTATGTGGATTGACCTAGTCCTTGTTTTCTGGGAGACTTTTGGAAAATATACATGAATTATTAGGAGGTTGAAATGAAGAAACAAAGAGGAAATTCCCCAATTTCTTATTCTTAGATTCCATACTCTGGCTCTGCCTAACTACTGTAAAACCTTGTAAACTCTTACTCCCCATTTCTATATCATTGCCAACAAGTGAACGTTCACTGCCCTACAACAAACCAGAGAACTCACATTGAACCATGTTTCCCCAGTAGAGACCAAGACACAATACTTATTAAAAAAATACCCTAGTTATGAATTAGTAGGTAAAGCTTTATTTGAGTGTTGAATGTGCTCTAATTATGTGTTTCTGTGTTTGTTGATGTGTGTGGTGTGTGGGTGTGTGTGCTTGTGTGTAAAACAAGCACTGAGGTGTAAAATAAATGCAGGATTGCAACAGCCTTCTTAAAAATAAGAAGCAACTTTATCACATTTGAAGCCCAGTGAAGAATCTGCCTGATACTTAACCTACAATTAATTGAAATGTGAAAACTTCAGGCCTAGAAAAACAAAGCCAACATACATACTGAATCTAATCAGTCTGTCTCACCTGTTTTCTGATCACTCCTGTAAATAAACCTAAATTGCCAGCATAAAACATCAGTTGTTCTAAACGAATGGACGGATGTCCCCCATCATGGGCTGTGTAAAATACATGGAGGAGCCGGCACTGCTTGTTATCTAGAATGACTTCTGCCTGAACTACTATTGGAGAATTGTTGCTGATATACTGCGGTTCTTATACCAGTCAACTGGAATGAAGATAATTTCAGGCTGCAAAGGAATAAATTGATTTTACTAACTGGTTTTTGGAAAACACTGCCATAAAAAATTATCAATATGTTCATAAAGGCATCTACATGTCTCTTCACAAGGGTTTTACATAATGGGGGAGGTGGTGAGGTCTGGATATAACTGAACTGTCCATTAGTAGGTAGAACAATATAATGGGAATCAGAGTGCACATTCCGGTTTGAGCTCAATCTAGGTAACATGGATTCATCTCTGTGTAATAGGCCTGCTTCTGGAAAACACAATGTAGAGCTCCAAAAGCAGAACGATTCTTTCAGAATACCATGTTATGTTTGTAAATAGATAGACAGATAGATATACAGGAATCAAAAATATGAAAACGGTCTGGAAGTGTACATTTCAATAACTTACAAGGTCAGTAATGGGGGATTAATAGCAGATCAAGAAGACTGTGTCTGCATGCGAAATGGTTCAATTTTTGAAAGAGTTTTTTAAATGAAAATGGACAAAAAATTGAAAGGGTTACAGTAAGTGTTGAGGAGTGACTTGGCAAAAGGAGCACAGAGGTGAGAAAGAATTAAGTAGAGTTCAATAGAACCAGGTACAATTTCTGTACACATGACTCCATGAACAGGAGCAAAGGGGACACTTAAAGAAATCATAGGACTAAGGAGAGATCAGGATTAGGAGGGTTTGTACTAGTCTAGAAATGCTGACCTGAAAACCAATTAAGTTTTCAACTCCTTCTTTTGAGGAACATTAGCTGTGCCGTGCTTTTCAAAAATGACTTGTCATAACTGATTTATGCCCATGTTAGCAACTCTTCTGAAATTACTTTGAAAGTAGACTAATGTGAGAGTTTCTCTTTAGAGATAATTCAAGTTACTTGCATAGGAAGTGGCAGCAGGACTGGGGATGTTGTAGCTCAGTGGCAGTGACCTTGCCTAGCTTGGGGATGGCCTGCCATGGACTTTCACCCCAAACACATGCAAGAAAAGAAAAGGGAGGGAAGGGATAGAGAAAGTTGGAAGGGAGGAAGGCAATGTTGGAGGGATGCAGGGAGGTAGAAAAGAAGGAAGAAGAAGAGGAGAAAAACCAGGAAGGGAGGAAGGAAGCAAGGAAGGTAGGAAATAGGGAGAGCACAAGTGCAGGGAAAGGACTGAGTCACTCAAACAAAAGGCAAGGGACACAAAGACCAATAGAGGCCATAAAAGCTTTTTGAACAGTTTAGTCAGCTTTAGAATTTGAGTGACATCAAACTGAATGTTATTATGACTGGATGGAATCTTCCTACTAACCCCGCCTTGGCCTGGCCTAAACCAAATCAAGGGGTGGGTGGCATGGAGAGGAATTCTCTCTGGCTGGAGTGGGAGGGACCTAAACCTGTGGCACATGAGGATGCACTTTGTAGGGAAGCAGACAAGACTCCCCTGATGGGCAGTTGAGCACAACAAGGCTCCTGGGAGCCTTTGATCATGGCTCCCACCGCCATACGCCCACCACCCACCATACGCTCAGCCCCTGAAGGGGATCACAGTGGTCTGCTCCGTTGCCTGGTGCAGGATGGAGTTCCTGACCAAACACCTGAGTCTCCACAGCCTGTGTTGGCCTGCCTGGGCAGGCTGTGGTTGTGGTGGCAAGAGTGTAAGCTGTCTTGGCGTGATGGAGGAGCCAAGGGCTGCCCCTCAGCCATCCTAGTGGGTGGTTCTGGAACAAGCACCCAGGGTTGTGGCAGCATTGTCCGAAGGCATGAAGCCAGGCCATCTTCCTTTTGGCTTTCCTTGGGAGTTGGTGATGTGTACAGCTCTTGGATTTTTTGGTGTTCTCTCACTCTTCTGGAGAGATTTTCAGTCGGTTCGTAGCAGGCTTTACGTGGGAAGAGAATAAAGGCTGGCTCTAAATCTTGCTGGACTTATTGAGGCAAAATGTGGACTTCTTGAAAAAGTGAGCCTTGTTGAAAAAGAACATGAAGGCTTAGAATCATCTTTAAAGGATTGCAGGTTTGAGAAGGGTTCAAGAGAAGCACAACAGCTGGAGGCAACCGACGAAAAGCTGCATAGGCCTGAATCCAGCCATGGCGTTGAAATGCTCTGCCTAGAAGAAGAGCTCAAAGCACAGAAGGCTCAACAAGGTCAACAGGATGAAAAGATGGCGCATCTATGAAGAAAGATACAGTCCCTCCAAGGTGAATCTGAATCCCTCAGATCACAAATAGCTGAAGCTAAAACAAACTGGAGACTCTTTCAAGTGAATGAGGAAGAACTGAAGCTGGCAATCAAAGAGGTTTTGAATGAAGGAGCCCTACTTCCGCCAACGCAGAGACCAACAATACAAGGAGAAGCTGAAGCACAGAGGGAACAAGGAGGTGTCCAATATAAAGCAAAAATCATATTAGAGGACTCTAAAGTTGCTGGAGAACAAGTTCTAAGGGACACAGAAAATCACATGGAGTCTCTGAGTGAATGCTTGCTGAAGATGAAGGATAGATCTTCTCCAAGCCTGGGAGCCCAAAGGGAAGGTGGTCACCTGGAACTGGGAAAGACGAGTGAACCCGAAATGGGTGCTCACTTGGAGGATGAGTCCAAAGGAGCTTTGAGGAACCTGGTTTATGCTGATAAGCTAAAGGCCTCCTTAGAAATCTTGGAAGGAGGAAGAAATCAAAAATGTACTTTCTCATCTGAAGTGGAGAAAACCACGGAAGACCTTACAGAACACCTTAAAAGTCTGCAGAGTGAACAGGCATCCTTGCAGTCAGAAAATGCACAGCTGCAAAGTGAGAATGAGACCCTACAGAAGAACTTTCAAGTCATGATGGAATGCTATCAAGAAAATATGATGAAACTGCACAGGAAATTAAGAGTGGAGGAAAACTACCGTGTGGAGCAAGAGGAGAAACTTTCCAAAGTCGAAGAAAAGATGAGCCATACAATAAAAGAGCTGGAGACCTACAGAAAGAGAGCCCAATATCTTGAAGAACAATTGCAGAGTACCATTCGTTCCTGTCTGGGGAAGATTATTTCCTCTGAGAAAGAAGCACATGCTAGTGAGTTGGCAGCTCGGATTGCTGAAAGAAACCTCAGTTATTTCAGGAAACACAATGCACGCAACAGACAGAAATTAACTGAGAAGGAGCTTAGATTTGAACTTGTAGAAAAAGATCCCTATGATGCACTGGATGTTTCCAACTCAGCAATGGGCAGAAAGCCTTCTCCAAATGGGCCCTCACCAATAGGTCACCCTTCATCTGAAAGGAGACCTCCTCATTTTGATAAGAGTGGTCCACTCACACTCTCAACTTTCACTCCAGTGGGAGGAGGAAGAAGGTCAAGGGGCCCTGGAGAATCTTCTGGACCATGCGACTAGCAGTAAAGGAAGAGAATCCAGCTGTCATAAGTTCACTGATTTTCAGAGAGCACCTTCTCAGACTGGGCCCCTCTCTCCTCCAGGGGAACAGGCCAGAAGGCTGATGATCCCTCCGCCAGGCCAACCATATTCTTCTGATGCACGTCTTCCTCTACAAAGGCAAGATAGGTTTTACTCAAATTGTGGTAGAGCATAGGGTCCAGCAGAACACAGAATTCCTAATATGCCTCCTTTGGACTCTGATGTGCCTGATTCACCTCTCCATGCTGAAAACCAAGCATCTGGCTCTGGCTCTGTGTTGGCACCTTTCCCTCCAGTCAGAGGGGCATTGTTTCCAGTTGACCCAAGGAGTCAGTTCATGAGAAGAGGACTTTTTTTTCCTCCGCCTCTCCCAGGAAACTTGTCTGGTCACCTGGAGATTATTTTCCAACTGACCCGCCACCCACTCCATTTCCAGTGAGAAGTGTCTATGCAGGGAGGGGGTTTTCTTCACAAAATCTTCCCCCAAGAGCTGGAATTCAGCACTCTTCACCCCTATTCTGAAAGTACAAGTGAGTTGACTTAAGGGTTCCTTCCACCTGCAAATGAGCCTGTTACTCAACATCCAGAACCAAAAAAGAAACCTCATGCTGTTGCTCTCTCTTCAATTGTAATTTGAGTTATCTCTCATTTTTAGTTTTTAAGTAACTGCTTTTAGTTCAGTAATTGAATATACTTTGGCTCCAATTGAAGCTCAATGAAACAATAATTCTTAAGATAGTATTTTGTAAATAAAGATGGTTTACGTAAGAATCTTATGAGTAAATTATTCCTATTTTATGTTATTCCAGAGAACAGCATTTAATCTGATGAAGCCACTCTTACATAAACAAGAATGGGAGTTCTAGGTACTTGTAATCTAGCTGATGGAAATATCTTTTAAACTCCCAACAAAGAAGTGTATTTAGTATGACTGTAGCAATTGTAAAGTGACTTTAGGCTTAAGGAAAAAGTGTCACTGATTTAGAGACTGGTTGGGCATTTCAGCTAGTTTTTGCATATCAGAATAACTAGAGCATGGGAGGACTAAGGAGAGAACACAACTAAACATGTTAAGGAAACAAGAGATCTCAACTACAAAGAAAAATGAAGACCTCTTTTTTATATTGGTTGCTTAAAACCTTACATAGCTCTTGAGATATCATATTTCCTACATTAGATTCAAGTGAGTTATGAACTCCCATTTTGACCCCATATACAGATTGCACAATCACATTTTTTACACATCCACGTTTTTACAAACTGCCATGTTAGTAACTGTTGTATTCTGCTACCTTTTCTAGCCTCTACTATCCCCCCTCTCCTGCCCTCCCATCTTCTCTCTCTATCCCGTCTGCTGTAATTTAACGTTTGGGAATTGGAAACCACACTTTAAACTCACTCTCCTCCCCTTTTTCCCTTCTGTCAAATTACTCATCATCTTCTTCTATTTCTCCTCCTCCTCCTCCTCTTCCTCCTCCTCCTTATACCTTTAATTCATTCATCATACACTCATGCATTGGTTCATTCATTCCTTTCACATATGGTGTTGGGGATCCAACTCAGGACATTTGAAAGTGCGAAGCCAGCACTTTAGTGCTGAGCCAAAACCCCAGCACCTGTCTTTTTGATTTTATGACTGTTTATATGAAATTCAGAATCGCATTCTGCTATGGTTCACTGGTATGTGGATTGACCTAGTCCTTGTTTTCTGGGAGACTTTTGGAAAATATACATGAATTATTAGGAGGTTGAAATGAAGAAACAAAGAGGAAATTCCCCAATTTCTTATTCTTAGATTCCATACTCTGGCTCTGCCTAACTACTGTAAAACCTTGTAAACTCTTACTCCCCATTTCTATATCATTGCCAACAAGTGAACGTTCACTGCCCTACAACAAACCAGAGAACTCACATTGAACCATGTTTCCCCAGTAGAGACCAAGACACAATACTTATTAAAAAAATACCCTAGTTATGAATTAGTAGGTAAAGCTTTATTTGAGTGTTGAATGTGCTCTAATTATGTGTTTCTGTGTTTGTTGATGTGTGTGGTGTGTGGGTGTGTGTGCTTGTGTGTAAAACAAGCACTGAGGTGTAAAATAAATGCAGGATTGCAACGGCCTTCTTAAAAATTAGAAGCAACTTTATCACATTTGAAGCCCAGTGAAGAATCTGCCTGATACTTAACCTACAATTAATTGAAATGTGAAAACTTCAGGCCTAGAAAAACAAAGCCAACATACATACTGAATCTAATCAGTCTGTCTCACCTGTTTTCTGATCACTCCTGTAAATAAACCTAAATTGCCAGCATAAAACATCAGTTGTTCTAAACGAATGGACGGATGTCCCCCATCATGGGCTGTGTAAAATACATGGAGGAGCCGGCACTGCTTGTTATCTAGAATGACTTCTGCCTGAACTACTATTGGAGAATTGTTGCTGATATACTGCGGTTCTTATACCAGTCAACTGGAATGAAGATAATTTCAGGCTGCAAAGGAATAAATTGATTTTACTAACTGGTTTTTGGAAAACACTGCCATAAAAAATTATCAATATGTTCATAAAGGCATCTACATGTCTCTTCACAAGGG